>NC_052067.1:151125737-151750737 GCF_015852505.1 Tachyglossus aculeatus | reverse complement strand
ATTCAAGAAATACCTAATATGTCAGTGCTTCCAGATTCAGGGCCATCTGAGGGAAACAGTTGCAGGTCGCAACAGGAATGGGTTAGGATTAGGGACAGCTCTGACATTACGAAAGCCCTGGGGAGGGTCCCTGGGTATTAGTTCACCCTGATATCCCAAGGACATTAAACAAACCAATTGGAACCCTGGAAGTCCTAAAACTACATAAATCTGCATTGAAGCCCTGAGTTCAGCCTAGTCTGATCTCTCTGTCACTTCTTCCCATCTAATGACCGCCAGTGGCCCGGAGCAAAATATCCCCGTGGTCCCCGTGGGATCCCTGGGTAAGTTCCAGCCGCTTCAAGCCACCTCATTCATTCAATTGTATTTATTGGGCGCTTACTGTGTGCAAAGCACTGTACTAAGCACTTGGGAAGTACAAGTTGGTAACATATAGAGACGGTCCCTACCCAACAGTGGGCTCACAGTCTAGAAGGGGGAGACAGACAACAAAACAAAATAAAACATATTAACAGAATAAAATAAATAGAATAAATATGTACAAATAAAATAGAGTAATAAATACGTACAAACATATATACATATATACAGGTGCTGTGGGGAAGGGAAGGAGGTAAGGCAGGGGGGATGGGGAGGGGCAGAGGAAGGAGGGGGCTCAGTCTGGGAAGGCCTCCTGGAGGAGGTGAGCTCTCAGTAGGGCTTTGAAGGGAGGAAGAGCGCTACCTTGGCTGATGTGCGGAGGGGAGGGCATTCCAGGCCAGGGGGACGACGTGGGCCGGGGGTCGACGGCAGGACGGGCGAGAACGAGGCACAGTGAGGGGATTAGCGGCAGAGGAGCGGAGCGTGCGGGCTGGGCTGGAGAAGGAGAGAAGGGAGGTGAGGTAGGAGGGGGCGAGGTGATGGACAGCCTTGAAGCTGAGGGTGAGGAGTTAATCAGTGATGTTCATTCATTCAGTCGTTTTTATTGAGAGCTTACTGTGGACAGAGCATTGTACTAAGCTCTTGGGAGAGTATACTAGAGTAAATAGACATGATCCCTGCCCTCAAGGTGCTTACATTCTAGTGGTGGAGAGAAACATTAGAATAAATTACAGATAGGTTAATCAATGAAGTAGAAGGATATATGGGGGTGGTGGAGATGGGAGAGTCAACCTTCAAGTCCATAGGTGATGAAGTAGGGAGGAAAAATAGGGTGGGAAGATAGAGAGTAATCAAGGAAGGCTTCCTGGAGGAGCTGTGATTTTTGGAGGGCTTTGGGGAGAATGGTGATCTGTCAAAATATGAAAGGGGAGCATGTGAGAAAGGAGTTGACTGGGAAAGATGAGAATGAGGCACAATGAGTAGGTTGGCGTTGGAGGAGCGAAGTGCTTGGGCTGGGTTGTAGTGAGAGAGGAGGGAGGCTAGGTAGGATGGAGAGAGCTAATTGAGTGCCCTAAAGCCGACAAGGATGCTGGTGAAGTTGTCTGATCGCTGCCTGAGTTTACCGGGAACCTGCGCCGGAGGAACAGCTTGACAAAATGCCAAAAAACACCCTTTAATCATGCCGCCAAATGACAAGCGGTTGACGTATTTTCAACAGTGTAGGATTATTCAAATAGATGCTCTAATATATGTGTCCTCATCCATTAACTACATGGTCTCATTATCCCCAGGGAGTCAACCATATGCGTGTGTTGGTCTTAGAAGGAAGAATGTTTCTCCCTCTCAGTCCAGTCATCCAGATGGCAGGGTGGTTTTAGAGATGTCCCACTCAGAGCTTTACAAGTGGAGAACATCTTTCAGAGTCACCTATTCCCTCACCGTATACAGTATGCATTGAGTCCTTTAGAATGTTGGTGTGGTCGTAGAGCATGGGGAAGGAAAGGAAAATAATCCCAGCATTGGCAATTGGTACCTAAGCAGACCTTCAAGGTTGCAGTCAGCCCTAAAAGAGGAGATGCACTTCAATCTGTATCCATTGAGCTCTTTGATACTCACCCCCACAGCACTTCTGTACACAACCTTATATTCTGCCATTTCCCTTAACTGTAATTCATTTTAATGCCTGTCTCCCCCTCTAGACTATAAGCTTCTTGAAGGCAGGGATCCTGTCTACCAACTCTCTTGTACAAGCGCCTGGAACAGTGTTCTGCTTACAGTAAGCACTCAGTAAATATGAATGATTGAGATCTTGGTTCTACCAACCCTACAGGCTCAAGTGGCCCTTGTGGGGCTACTAGGGAAACCATTTCAGTCTTACCATGTCTTGACGCTTGTGTTTCTGGTTGTATAAAGGTGCAGTTCCTCAGCTAGGCCAATAACCAAAATGGCAATTCTAAACTGAAGCCGAAGAATTAAAACCACAGTTAGGTAGATAATTGATATTTTTGAGGCACATTGTCTCTCTTGTACATGGAAAAGACCAGATCTGAAATATCAGGGTGATTCCGAGGCAGTTTTCTTTTCTTCCTCCTCCTCTCCTCTCTCACATGAGGAATGGTGGGAAGAAACATGTTTTACAAGTTATAGCACACTGATGTCATGACACTTCTGGCACAGATACCACGGCAGGGTAATCAGATTGCTTCACTAGTTGCCAAAATGACACAGTTTTTCCAGAAACAGTTCCTTAGTTGTTGGTGCACTGTCAAAGGATATTTCCAGTTATTGTAAAAAAAAAAACCTCTCCAGGGGTATGTAATAATTCTTCCTGTGTCTTTTTATTGTATGCTTGTTTAGACTTCACTCGAAATTCATTAAAATCACTTTTTTCAGCCTCTCTAGGAATGTAGAATGATTGCTCAGCATGAACTGATTAGGTTTTTCCAGGGTCATTTTCCTGTAAAGACATTTTTTAAAATGTGCATCTTCTTAATGAATTAAAAATGTCAGAGAAGGGAAGCATAAGCCAACATAAACATTCTAATACCTGTAAAATAGCAAGCAGCTGCTGTTCATCTTTTTTTTGAAATTCTGCCCTATTGGGTTGGGGTTTTTTTTAAATAATAACATTATGAAGACTAACTGATTTCCCCCCAAACCACTGACCAATAATCTGAATGGTAATATTTTTCTCACTAGTGTATGTGGTAAACTCATGGTAAGATGGTGTCTCAAACATGCCACATTTCCAGTAGATTACTCATCAAAAAAAGTTAGGGCTGTGTTATTTCAGTTGTTCTGGTACTGAAGTCACATACCCCTTTAGAAGATTTGTGTCTCAGTGGTTGATTTATAGCACCCCATGGCATTGGCTGAACTGCCTTGGGTTCTGTCTCCCCTTCATTTTTCCATATATTTCTGCTGCGAGTCTCTGTCAAGATTTGTCAGTAATATGATAAAAAGCACTGCAAATAGACATAGACCTACCAGCACACTCCATGCATGGGGCCCAGTGATTCAGCTGCCCTTCTTTTATCTGAGGCACAGATCCTACGGCTCGCAATTATGGTCTTTGACTTTAGGAACAATTCTGTTTGAAATGTTTCCAATTACACACAATATTGGCGGCATGGAGCAGCTGCATGCCAAAAAGCATTTCCAAGTGTGTTCCAAGAATCAGGCTGTGATTGCTTTTAATTTTAAATAAGGGCTATTCGGTTTCCCCGGGATGTTTTTTATAAGCACCTTTTTCAGTCACGTTAACTTTGTCATCAACAGAAAGTAGCCATCATTCAACAATATACAATACTCAGTCTCTCTTTCTGGGGTATCCGCTAACTCTCTGAAGCTGAAAGGCTAGCTACATACTTTAAGTACCTCTTACCTTAAATCTAAGCCAGTGGTCTGTTAAATCAAACCGAAGAAACATTTTGCACCCTTTGCACATGAAGAAAGGGAACGTCATCTGATATCTTTATTTTAGGAACTCAAGAGACAACAATGGTTGCCCTTTTTTTTAGGAATCTCTTATTACAGTTATTTTTACATCCAGAACTCACCAGAGAGCGTTGTAGGCATATTCTTAAATGGAACGTCCGGACATTAACATTTAAATATTAAACATGCCCCCAGATCCTTAGGGTCTTCAATAGTAAAAAGGCTCCCATGATTCAAAGCAGCTGGACCTGGCCATCGAGCGATGTAAAGATGGTTTCGAGTATCGGTTTAAAGTATCCCCTCCAAGCTAATGCCTAACCTTTTAGGACTAGTTTGAATTTTTTTTTAATTGCCACTTTAAGGGCTTTGTTTATTACAGCTGAATTGACCCAACTGGAAGGACATGTGTCAGTACTTACAGCAAGGACATCTAGGAGCACAGTATGGGGAGGTTATGTTAAGTGTTGCAAGCGCTATATATGCCAACCCCAGGGCACTGATGAATTGCCCCTAGGCTTTATGGAGAGGAGGGAAGTACTTTTCTCTCTGAGTCTCTCTGGCTCTCTCTCTGCCCGTCTCCCTCCCATCCTCCTGGGCATTGACACCACCCAGCTGTTGGCTCCATTCGTGGGTGGAAGGGAGTGGAGTCAGATGGAGGGGGGGGCTGGTGTGCATATGATGGGGTGGGGGGAGAAATGCAAGATTTCAGTCCTGTTAGAACCAACCCTCCCCTCCACACACACGCACACTCTGCTGTTGTAGTGTAACAGTAAATAAAAGTGGCAAAATGGAGATCTGAGGCCCCATGAGGGACAGAGACCATGCCCCACATGATTATCCTGGATCTACCCCAGCCTTTAGTGTGGTGCCTGGCACATAGTAGGAGCTTAACAAATGCCACAATTATCAGTAATATGGGGTTGTGCTGTAGACACAGACCCACCTTGGATGGGTCAATTACACATCCCGCAGAGGAGGTGATAGAATGATTCTCCTTCAGGTCCTTTGGAATTCATTCAGTCATTCAATTGTATTTATTGAGCGCTTACTGTATGCAGAGCACTGTACTAAGCGCTTGTCTCCAACACTTTTGCTAGTGAACAGCAGCTCAGTGTGCTTCTACATTTACCCAGAGGATGATTTGCAAAAATGTGTGTTCTCTTTGGAACATCTTCCATGGGGATTGTGTAAACAGCTTCATATTTTCCTGTACTTTGGGTAAATAGGATACAATCCTTTTGTCAGTTCTATGTTAATACCCGACTGTTATTTCTAAAATAGCTATTCTTGTAGGCCGTTGGGTTGGTAAACCTAATACATTCTCATAGATTTACTTAACCTGTGTCTAGAGGAATCCTAGAAATATCATGAGATCCCTCTGTGGCTTCTCCTTTCCGTCCCTTCGGTTTCCCTTTGTATCTGCTCTGAATTGAAGCAATCTTTCTAATAATGAAGTTATCTTAAGAGAAAATTGGCTCCACTAGAAGCATAGTTGGTGTCACTCCCTTGCTTGCTAGACTCCTGGCCTGCCCTGTCCATTGCTATAGTGACACAGACTCACAGTAACTATGGTAGCAATAGAAAGCCTCTTAAACACCTCCGTGTTCAGGTCCGCTAACTGCTTAAGTGAAAATGCAGATTACATCTGTCCTCCCACCGCTCCCTCCTCCTTTCCCCTTCTGCCACACACCTCCTCAGAAACATACTTGACTTCACTTCAAGGACTTCAAGATCAAGCTGAATTTAGTGACATATAGAGCAAGTTTCACTGAGAACATTTTTGCTGGGAGGCTTTTATTACACCAATAAGCCAAAAGTATGGCCATTCTTAACGGAAACTCATCTTGAATTTCACTGCTGTTACCGGCTTCGTGATTTCATGTGTGTGCGTAGCTCTCAATTCCTTTGTTAGAATTAATTTGTAACCTGAAGAGAGTTGCTTTTTAGCAACCGAATATCTTTTTGCTATTCGTTTCCGACTTGAGCTCTTAAGGAATTGTTGCATTTCATCAGAGAAGGCTGCTTAATGTGCTGCCATAAAATACTTAATATATTATGTATTTAAAAGAGGCATGACTTTCTATTTTTGAGACTCTGTGATTTAATACGTCCAGAATTGGATGCATATAAATATTACATAATTTCTTAAAGGAGGTAAAGCTTGCATTAGGGAATCACAGATGTTTCTTCTAACTGACTGCATATGTTTCTTAGGAATTTTGAACTGATTCTGATGCTTTGCTTTGTTCATCACAGGATCATATGGATAATTTCATTGAGGTTCCCCTGTCTTGTTTACAAAGCTCGGAGAAAATATCTGAAGTGATAAATATTGTACTTCGTGGCCTAGTACTGAAATGATTTAGAGCTTTATGGCTTTGTGAATATGGAGGGAGGGAATAAAATATACAGAGAATATGTTTATGTTTAGTTAAATTAATCATATAAGTTCTCTTTGTGCTCCTTCTATAAGCCTAAACAGCTTGGCAGGCTAATAGCCAAAAGCATGTCCTCTAGGACTGCCAAATGTGTTAAAAGCAAACCAGACTTTTCTCCATACTGAGTTCCTGGAAACCTACTTTTACCTTCAGCTTTTAAAAACATAGATCAGAAAATTTCTCCTTTCTCCTTTCCTCATCTAGAGACAAACAACCAAAACAGATATTACACTACAGGGCTGGAATTAGGAACTGAGATGAATGATGACTTTGGTGTGTAGGTGTTCAAAACTAGCTTTTCTTGATGGGGACAGTGGCATCCCGTGTGCAGCAGTTTATTCATTTTAACATTTGCATCTCTTGCAGGGAGTGGCTTTCTTTTGATTTAATGCATGCATGACTGAGCAAGGAACTGAACTTTTTTGCATGCCTCTTAGCCCGAGTAGGATTAACTATTGTTCTGATATGGTCTTATTTTGGTTGGTGCCAAAATAATATAGAGCTCATTTCCTTAAAGAATGAGAGAACCTGTGATGTTATCTAGAGATTGTGTGTGCTGCTTTTGTCAGCTAAATTTCAGGCAAAAGGAAAAAAAATGTAAAGATTTCAAAATATTGTTGATGCATCCTGAAGCAAGCACAGAGAATTTTGGTATCAAGTGGTTCCCTCACTGGTTAATCTTAGATGTTTTTTCTTTTGTCAGAGACTTCAAATTTCTAAAAACCATTTCCACTGCCAGTTGCAATGGTAGAATAGACCTGCACTGTATTTCTGGAGTTTTTTTTAACCTTTTTGTCTTGGTTCCTATTTGACTTCACCTCTGATGGCTTAGCTCCAGCAGACATTATCTTACTTTTCATTCCTAAATTCGATGGTGTTTACTGAGCACTTACAGTATGCAGAGCACTGTACTAATGGCTTAGGAAAGTACAAAAATAGAGTTGATAGTCATGATCCCTTCCCACAAGGATCTCATAGTCTAGAGTTAGAGAAGCAGCCGGTCTAGTGGATAAAGCAAGGGCCTGAGAGTCAGAAGGATGTGGGTTCTAATCCCAGCTCTGCCTCTTGTGTGCTGTGTGACCTTGGGCAAGTCACTTCACTTCTCTGTGCCTCAGTTACCTCATCTGGAAAATGGAGGTTAAGACTGTGAGCCCCATGTGGGAGAGGGACTGTGTCCAACACGATTAGCTTGTAATTACCCCAGCACTTAGAACTGTGCAGGATACACAGTAAGCACTTAACAAATACCATCATCATTATTAGTAGTAATAGGTGTAGTAGTAATACCGCTAGTAGTATTACAGTTTCATCTTCCCACTGCAGTGAGGTATGGGCTAGATTGTGGTGGTGGTTGGAGATTGGTCAGAGCTGTTGTCACTTTACTAGTAAATGGATTTTGGATGCAAAATGTTTGATTCCCCTGGCAACATGCAGTACTGTTCCCTGCCTACTCACTTGTTGCATTCCTAGCTCCAAGAGAAGTTTGAGTGAAAGGGATGAACAAGTGCGAGAGGTGATGTGTAAGCCACTAGCACTAGACTCAGTTCTGAGTTTCACCTGTTATCTGTGATGGGAGTCTCCCTCCATCTCTCAGGAGCAATTTCATTAAAATTGATTGTATGTGGTTTTGATTGTCGTCCAACACTTTGGAGAATCTTTCAAGGACTGCTGTTTAAGCCAGCTTCACATATGACACCATGTCACAGTGGGGTTCCATGTAAAACATGATCCCCCTATCTTGCAAGCCCGTAACCTTGACATTGTCTTCGACTCATCTCTCCCATTCAACCCACATAATCAGTCTGTCACCAAATCCTGTTGGTTCTACCGTCGTAAGATCACTAAAATCTGCCTTTTTCTTTCCGTCCAACTGCTACTATGCTGATCCAAGCACTTACCCTGTACTGGTTTTACTACTGCATCAGCCTCCTCACCGACCTCCCAGCCTCCTGTCTCTCTCCACTCCAGTCCATACTTCAATCCATTGCCAGGATCGTTTTTCTAAAAAAAGTTCAGGCCATGTCAATCAATCAATCAATCAATCATATTTATTGAGCGCTTACTGTGTGCAGAGCACTGTACTAAGCGCTTGGGAAGTACAAGTTGGCAACATATAGAGACAGTCCCTACCCAACAGTGGGCTTACAGTCTCCCCAGTCCTCAAGAAACTCCAGTAGTTGTTAATAATAATAATAGAAATTAAGTTCTGACTATGTACCAAGTACTACACTAAGCTCTGGGGTAGATACAAGGTAATCAGGTACCACGTGGAGCTCACAGTCTAAGTAGGAGGGAGAACAGGTTTGAATCCCCATTTTGCCGATGAGACGCGGAGATGTTAAGTGGCATGTCCAAGGTCACACAGCAAACAGGTGGTAATAGAACTCAGGTCCTCTGACGCCCAAGCCTGTGCTCTTTCCAGTGAGCCATGCTGCTTCATTATCTGTCCACCTCTAACAGAAACTCCTGATTATAGGCTTTAAAGCACTCAGTCACCTTGTCTACTCCTACCTGACCTCTCTGATCTATTCCAGCCCAGCCCGCACACTTCTTTCCTGTAGCTCCAGCTTTCTCACTGTGCTCCAATCTCATTTATCTTGCCACCACCCATTTCCCTTGGCCCCTGTCTGCCTTGGAGCTCTCCCCCTGTTCCATCTTTCCAAGTCTTATTAAGGTCACATCTCCTCCAAGGGACCTTCCCAGATGAAGCCCTCTTTTCCCCAGTTCCCTCTCCCTTCTGGGTCATCTCTGCACTTGGCTTGGTGCCCTGTGGGCATTTGGTATTCACGCTACCCTCATCCCCACAACACTTATCTACAAATTATGTATTACAAATCAGTCATTTATATTAATGTCTGTCTCCCCCTTTAGACTGTAAGCTTGTAATGGATAAGGTACGTATCTGCCAACTCTGTTGTACTGAATTCTCCCAAGACTTTGGTATGGTGCTCTACCTACAGTAAGCACTCAATAAATATAATTGATTGAATGACTGATCGATTTCATATAGCTTTATAATTAAAGTTTACACTCGAAAGTTTTCTTTCTATTTAAAGTTATCCAAGAACTGTATGTCAAAATTCTTCCTGAATTCCAGAAATTTAATAGGGGCCCGAGATCTCCTGACACTCAATTGATCAATGGTATTTATTGAGCACTTACTGTTTGCAGAGCACTGGGATAAGCACCCTGCAGAGTATGGTGCAAGAGAGTTGGTAGACATGATCCCTGCTCTCAAGGAGCTTGCAGCCCTGGAGGGAGAGATAGCTGCCACCATGTGGGGTGGCAAGAAGAGGGTGAAAACGGTTCCGCCATAGAGTCACCGACACCACCTGGCTCTTGCATGCAGTTCCCACCTCCTGCTATCAGGAGTTCCATTTTCTGGGACGGGGGAGGCAGAAGTGAAATGTCTTCTGGGAGCCATCATGCCCCAGAGAAGGTAAAGAGGAAGAAGTGTGACCTGGTGGAAGGAGCACAGGCTTGGGAGTCCAAGGACCTGGGTTCTAATCCTGGCTCTGCCACTTGTCTGCTGTGTGACCTTGAGCAAGTCATTTCACTTCTCTGTGCCTCAGTCACCCTGTCTGTAAAATGGGGATTGCGAGCCCCTTGTGGGACAGGGATTGTGTCCAACCTGATTACCTTGTGCTTAGTACAGTGCCTGGCACATAGTAAGCATTTAACAAATACCATTAAGAAAAATAGGGACTGTGTCTGACCTGATTATCTTGTATCGACCTCAGTGCTTAACATAATCCTCCTTCCCACTCCTTTCTTTGCTCTGGCACTGCACTATCTATACCTGCCTCTGGTTGGCCTAATGTCTCCTTTGGGGCAGTAGATTTACTGGCACAGCAGAATAATGTCTTAAAACTAAATTAAAACCAATTTACAATACAACAAGTTATTTAGATCACCCTTGGATTTAATTATTTGATCTCACTATAATGGATAACTCAAAGTTGGCTATAATTTTTTTACTTTCAAAAATATCTTGAAATAGATACATTTTAGGGACAGTTTCCACCGATTCTTACTATCTGCTCTCTCCTCCCACAACCGCCTCGCCCCCCGCTGCCCAGGTCACACACTCTTTGTTTTTTCCCCATCTCACTTTCTGACTGTGATTCATTTTCAACACACCTGCCTCTGAACCCTGGTTCATGCCCACCTTCCCCCTAGAAGACCCTCCCCTTTCACATCTGCCAATCCACAGTTCTTCCTATTTTCGAAGTCCTCCAAAATTCCCATCTCCTCCAAAGTATTTCCTGATTAATTTTCTCCTCAGCTCATAGCCTCTCAACCACCCTCTCGCCACTTTTTCATTCCACAACATGTAAGCTTGGTATATATCTGTAATGTTATTTGTTTGTATTGATGTTTCTCTCTTCCCTTCTAGACTGTGAGCTTGTTGTGGGCAGAGGATGTCACTGTTTCTTTTGTATTGTACTTTCCCAAACACTTAGTAAAGTGCTCTGCACACAGTAAGCACTTAATAAATATGAATGAATGAGCAGGGAATGTGTCTACCACCTCTGTTGTATTGTACTCTCCCAAGCACTTAGAGAAGCAGCATGGCTTAGTGGAAAGAGCGTGGGCTTGGGAGTCAGAGGTCATGGGTTCTAATTTTGGCTCCGCCACTTGTCAGCTGTGACTTTGGACAAGTCACTTCACTTCTCTGTGCCTCAGTCACCTCATCTGTAAAATGGGGATTAAGACTGTGAGCCCCAGCTAAAACAACCTGATTACCTTGTATCTACTCCAGCATTTAGAACAGTGCTTGGCACATAGTAAGCGCTTAACAAATACCATCATCATCATCATTGTTATTATTACAATGCTCTGTACACAACAGGAGCTCAATAAATATCTCTGATTGATATTAACTTGTATACTGTACTACCGAACCACTCATCTATTTACCTATCTATCTTGTCTTCCTTTCTCTTTTTCCTCTTAGGGGTAATTTTATTTATTTATTCATTATTTACACAGAATAAAGAGTGTAAGTTCTATTTACACTCTGCCCCATAGGCTGTAAACCCCTTGAGGGCAGTAATTGTGTCTTTTACTTCCATATAGTCTCCCAAGTGCATAGCGCAGTGCTCTAGCCACAGTAGATGCTCTGTAAAGCTGTTGGTGGGTTGATAGTACCAGGTGCTCACCGTTTAGCAGGCAGACCTTTAACCTTGTCAGCATGATCTCTGAACCAAAGCACAAATCTAGCTGGGGAACGCATGCCTAGGCTGCTCTCACCAAGACACAGAGTCTGCGAGTTGGATTAGGTCCTGAAAATAATAACATCTCATTGCTCAGGAGCACAGAGTATGTTGAACAGATGTTCTCACTCTCACATTGACTCTGGAGGTCAACAGTTTGAGCAAGTATCAGTAACTTCATTTTACAGGTTCAGAAATTGAGAACCAGAGGTGTAAGGATCTGTCGCAGTATCACATGGTGGGACAGCAGATTTGGAAATAGAAGCTGGCTTTCCCAAACCAAGTATTCCCAGTTCTGCTTTAATGCAGACTTTGAAGCCTGTCCTGGTGGATAGAGCACAGGCCTGGGAGTGAGGACAGGCATTTTATCCCCATTTTACGGATTGGCGACCCTACCCAACCCTCCTGAGGAGGCTACATACAACTCTGACGTCCCCTGACCTCCTCGATGGCAAAATACAGACCTGTCTTTCAGACGTAGTTTAATATAGTGTATATGTTAAAAAGAGGATTTCCAAACAACCTTTAGGCAAGAAATTCTCCGTTTTAGACTCCAGGAGTTAAAACTTAACTGACTAAATGATCCTGAGTAGCCAACTAGGAAATCTAGTTCCTTGAAATTATTATTTTAGTATCTTATGCTCCAAGGCCTAAATTGGCAGTGAGTCTGCCTTGTTATTAAGGAGCTAAGCCAACTCATTTTGTCCAGAAATTATCATGTACTTCTTAACTATGGCCTTCTTCACTATAATAATACCTTGGATTTATATAGTGCTTTACTCTAAAGAGCTTAAAGCACTTTCACATATTTATCACTTTTATTCTCATAACATCTTTGAAAAGTAGTAGGGATAGATGTTATTAGAACCATTTGGCAGGTGGAAAAACTACCTCTTAGTCCATGACATGGCTTCTTAGAATCCCTTTTCAATATCACATCTGACCTACAACTACAATTTACTTTAGAATGTACATATGTATATATATGTACATTCATAACAGATAGGTTTATGTAAACATATTTGTGGCTAGCCTAGAACCATTAGAAGGTTTATTTTGCTGTTTTATTATTTGGTAAATATTAGTTTATATGTATATAATCACTCTATCCTACATGTTCTCTCCTAACTGGTTTTAAGTAAATATATTACCACTTATGAAACTGACAACTTTTGCTGTTCATCTAGAAAGGTTGTATAACCTGAATGTATTCAGAGTGACTGAAACATGAAGATCAAACATTTGTGTTTTTTGGACTGATTTATATTAGAGAAGCAGCGTTGCTCAGTGGAAAGAGCCCGGGCTTTGGAGTCAGAGGTCATGGGTTCAAATCCCAGTGCTGGCAATTATCAGCTGTGTGACTTTGGGCAAGTCACTTAACTTCTCTGTGCCTCAGTTACCTCATCTGTAAAATGGGGATTAAGACTGTGAGCCCCACGTAGGACAACCTGATCACCTTGTAACACCCCCAGCGCTTAGAACAGTGCTTTGCTATAGTAAGTGCTTAATAAATGCCATTATTATTATTATTATTATTACTTTGACTTCTCCCTGCCACTCAGTTCTTTATTGTTTATTGTTAATCTTGCATTTGAATGCTATGTTCCAGCAGATAGCATGGTGAATTTAATGCCATGGAGTTGTGACTCAAAATTAATTTTCAAAAGCAAGATTGCATTCAAGTATTTTCTCCCCACTTTCATGCCACACTTTCAGCTTTGACATGACATTTTTGTATATTGGAAAACTTGTTTAGGTTTTATACTAAACATTCAGCATACGAAGTGACCACTAAGTTTTCAAAAAATACCAACACCTTCCAAATTGCTTAAAGTTAGCCTGGCTTTTTGTCCTTGTACCTATAGTTTGGCGATAGGTTAGAGGCTCTAATTAGTTTCAGGCCTTAAATCCCTGATTACAATTTTACATGACTGCCATAAAAATTCACATAAGCTATGTCTCTGTGTGCTTTTAAAAATCAGCCCTCTTATTCATTAGCTCATGGAGCAGACTCACCATTAGTTTGGTCTTAAAAATAGAACAGTGTTTTCTTTCCCCAGCTAAATTGTTGCTTTGCAAAGTGTATTTCAGAGCTTAATGTAATCGTTCAAAAAAAATCATTCTCATACACAGTGTATTATAAATCTGATGTAGTCCAGTTTATTTTTTTATGTGGTATTTTTTAAGCACTAACTATATGCCAGGCACTGTACTAAACACTGGGGGAGATACAAGCTAATCAGGTTGGACACAGCCCATATCTCACATAGGGCTCACAGTTTTAATCTCCATTTTACAGGTGAGGTATCTGAGCACAGAGAAGTGAAATGACTTGCCCAATGTCACACAGCAGACAAGTGGCAGGGCTAGGATTAGGACCGAGGTCCTTCCAACTCCCAGGCCCATGCTCTATCCACTAAACCATGCTGCTTCTCTTTTATAAGGGAAGCACATTTTCCCTGGAGCTTCTATTTGCTTCATTGCAACATGAGGCTGAACCCCATTTAGGTGATAACTTTCCATTTAAATGAAAATGAAAGTTTTGAAGAAAACTTCCCCGGGTAGAGACTGCTGTTCATTTTCTGAGTGGGTTGATCAGAACTTGTGAGGATATTCCATCATGCCTTCTAGAAGTCCCATAAAATACAGCCTTATGTCCTGCATCTGAATTTGTGAATTGGACAGATGGAATTGACATTGAGTTATGGAACCACTCACTCCAGATTGCAATTGCACAGTCCTTCGCAGTCACCTCTAAAATAGCTAAATAAATGCACTGTACTTTCCCAAGCGCTTAGTACAGTGCTCTGCACACAGTAAGCACTCAATAAATATGATTGAATGAATGAATAAATGAAATGTAGCCTCATAATCATGGTCCAGGCTTGAATCTGGGTCAGCCCAGTCATGACTCGGAGATCAAATAGCAATGGGATGGTAATGACTGTGTGAAGAGGCAGGGGTGGCATTCTGTTTCCTAATGACACATCTGTCTTTTGGCCGCGTCTGCAGACTGTTAAAAGATGGAGTAGGGATGAAGGGTAAACTCTCTCTCCAACCAGGGGCAGCCCCTCCAGGTTTCACTTGACACACTTTGGAGAGTTGCCGTAGGAAAGTTTTTACAGCAGCTGTCTATTTTCTATGGCTTTATGGAGAGACAAGTTGTGGGTCTACTGGCTTCTCCCTCACCGTAAATTAATCACAGGTATCTATCGAGGGCTTTCTTTATGCAGAGCACTGTACTAAGCGTTTGGGAGAGAACGATAATACAATAGAGTTGGTAGATACTATCCTTTTTGAGGTTGTGTGCCCCCACCCCCGACAAGAGACAGGGACCAAGTCTGATTCCCACCCAGTGCTTAGTTCAGGGTTCTGCATGGAGTAAGCCTCTAATAAATACTAGTACTCCTAATAAATATTACTACTACGGCCCCCGAGGAGCTTACGATCCAGTGCAGGATTGCTATTATGGAAGAGATGTGATTTTTTTTTTCTTTTTCTTTTTTTTAAAAGGGGAGATTCCACTTAATTCATGAAATCGTATTTATTGAGCAATTACTGTACGCAAAGCACTGTAATAATAATAATAATAATAATGGCATTTGTTAAGCACTTACTATGCGCCACGAGAAGCACCACGAGAAGCAGCGTTGCTCAGTGGAAAGAGCCCGGGCTTAGGAATCAGAGGTCATGGGTTCAAATCCCGGCTCTGCCACTTGTCAGCTGTGTGACTTTGGTCAAGTCATTTCACTTCCCTGTGCCTCAGTTCCCTCATCTGTAAAATGGGGATTAAGACTGTGAGCCCCCTGTGGGACAACCTGATCACCTTGTAACCTCCCCAGCGCTTAGAACAGTGCTTTGCACATAGTACGCGCTTAATAAATGCCATTATTATTATTAATATTATGTGCAAAGCACTGTTCTTAGCGCTGGGGAGGATACAGGGTGATCAGGTTGTCCCACGTGGGGCTTACAGTCTTCATCTCCATTTTGCAGATGAGGTAACTGAGGCCTGTACTAAGCACTTGGGAGAGTACAATAGAACAATAAACAGGCAGACTCCCTGCCCACTTCCCACTGTTTGGCATGAGCTCTTGGGAATTTTAGTGTACGCGGTTGATTCGAGATCCTTTCGATTTTTAGTTTCTTTGAACCCCTTGGAGGTAATGGAGACTGTTGATGGAGTTTTGTTGCTGTTCTCACAGCCTATTGTCAGAATATTAAACACTGCCTCACCCTGGCTTGAATCATAAGGAAGACATTGAGGAAGATGTCATTTCCTCAGGGCCCTTTCAATTTGATCCTGTCTCTCTTGTCTCTGATTTGCTCCAGGGTGCCAAAAAGTTTTGGTCCTTTTTCTCTATCTGCATGTTACCACTTGGTGATGTTATCAGATATTTACACTCTGTCTTTCCATTGTTATGCTTGGAACATCTAAATTTATTTACTCTTTCTTTCAACTGCCAGGTTTCAATTTCAGCTCTAACTGTTTATACAACATCCTGCAATCAGTGTCACCCTTTCACTAAGCCTGCTATGGAGAAAGATGTCTTTCCTGTGAGGAGAGGTCCTTTAAATTCACAAGGAAAAAGGGTCTTACTGTTAAAATAGTGTTTGATCTTTCTGGCAGGATTAATATGCACTTTCAGATCCTAGAAAACTTGTTTGGTCTTTCTAAAATCACAGTGCTTACAGATGTTGGAGGCAGAGATAGTAAGAGATCACAGTAATTGTGGCATTTTACTATGTGCCAAACAGAGTGCTAAGCACAATGGGGAAGCGGCATGGCCGAGTGGAAAGAACACAGGCTTTGGAGTCAGAGGACCTGGGTTCAAATGCAGGCTCTGCTAATTGTTTGCTCTGGGACCTTGGGCAAGTCACTTAACTTCTCTGTGCCTCAGTTTCCTTAACTGTAAAATGGAGATCGAGGACCTGTTCTCCGTCCTATGAAGAATGTGAGTCTGATGTAGGACAGGGACTGTGTCTGACCTAATTAACCTGTACCTATCCCAGAACTTAGAACAGTGTTTGACACATAGTAAGTGCTTAACAAATACCATTAAAAAGCACTGTGGTAGATTCAGGATAATCAGATCAGACCCAGTTTCTGGCTTGGATGGGGCTCACAATGTACAATGTTAGGGACACAGAACAATGGGTAGGGACCGTCTCTATATGCTGCCAACTTGCACTTCCCAAGCGCTTAGTACAGTGCTCTGCACACAGTAAGCGCTCAATAAATACAATTGATTGATTGACTGATTGCCAGATGTTGCTCCTTAAATCTGTAAATCTGTTCCAATTGTGGCTATTCCCTATAAAGGCACTTGTATCACTTCTGCTTTAATATCCATGCACGCTTCCTAAGAAAATTCCAGATACACAAATAAAGATTGTTCATTTCTTGTCAGATAGTGTTCCTGAATACATTGGGTTAATGGTAAGAACATGGGACTGAGTGTCAGCAGATCTGGGCTCTAGTTGTTTTTGTCCCTTGTCTGCTGTGTGACCTTCAGCAATTAACCTTAACTTCTCTACACCTCCATTTCCTTCTTTTCCAAATTCTTGCTCTCCCTTGCTTTTAGAGTGTGAGCCCAGCATGGGACAAGGATTGTAGGCCATCTTGTTACCTTGTATCTACCCAAACACTTGCCACAGTGCTTGGCACATAGTAAACTCGTACTAAATACCATCATTATCGTGATTAAGGTCGGATTTTGATGCAGCTAGTTAAAATGTCTAACATTTTCTATTTTTTTCTGTTGTTCATCAAGTAAGCCATCGGTTATTTAATCACATCAGTGAATGATTAATTAATGGTCTCATGGTCCTTTGAGCCTTCCTCCCGTGAATTCAAATAGTTTAATTGTTTCAAATAGTTTCAAGTAATTTAAGCTTTCATCTCCCCACCTTATTTCCCTCTCCTACTGTGATGTCCAGGCTTCCATGTCACCTCTGCACTAATTCCTCCTTGCCTAAGTGCCCACCCCCAACCCTAGCACTTACATGTCCACATCTTTAAACTCTGTTGCTTTCCCCTACCAGTAACTTATTTTAATGTCTATCTCTCCTACTAGATTGTAAGATCTTTGAGGGCAGGGATCAGGTCTACTTGCTCTTATTGTACTCTCCCAAGTGCTCGGGACAGTGCTCAGCCAATAAGGCAGTGCTTAGTTGATAGATTTTTCAGGCATTAATTCAATTCTCACAATACCCAAGTGCAGTAGGTAACTAATAATAATAATAATTATGTTATTTGTTAAGCCCTTATTATATGTCTCAAGCACTGTTCTAAGCACTGGGGTAGATACAAGGTAAACAGGTTGTGTCACCTGGGGCTCACAGTCTTAATCCCCATTTTACAGATGAGGTAGCTGAGGCACAGAGAAGTTAAATGGCTTTCCCAGAGTCACACAGGTGACAAGTTGGCGGAGCTGGAATTAGAACCCACATCCTCTGCCTCCCAAACCCATTCTCTTTCTACTAAGCCACACTGCTTCTCTAAACGATTATCCACATTTTATTCATGAACAATGTAAGCAGTTGGGCTGTGAGACGCCCAAGTCTTATGGGGTAACTGTAAACGAAGACTCTGTTCTGAGCAGTCACGTATGTGTCAGCATGCCAAGGTACCTTGGCTGGTATCTGAGCCCCTGTAAGTCATTCAGTTGTATTTACTGAGCACTTATCGTAAGCAGAGTACTGTACTAAGAGTTTGGGAGAGTACAACATAGGAATATAACAGACACATTCCTTGCCTACAAGGAGCTTATACTCTAGAGGGGGAGACAGGCATTAATATAAATAAATAAATTACAGATATGTGCATAAGTGCTGTGGGCCTGGGAAGGAGGATGAATGAAGGGAGCAAGTCGGGGCGATGCAGAAGGGAGTGGAAGAAAAGGAAAAGAGGGCTTAATCAGGGAAGGCCTCTTGAAGTAGATGTGCCTTCAGTAAGTCTTTGAAGGCAGAGGAGAGTAATTGTCTGTCGGAAATGAGGAAGGAGAGTATTCCAGTCCAGAGATAGGATGTGGACAAGAGGTTGGAGGCAAGATAGACAAGATCAAGGTGCAGTGAGATTAGAGAAGTGAAGTGAGGAGTCTGGGTGTACTAGGAGAGTAGCCAGGTGAGGTAGGAGGGGGCAAAGTGATTAAGTTTGTAGTCATTCATTCATTCAATCATATTTATTGAGCGCTTATTAATCATGTTAGATACAGACCCTGTCCCTTACAGAGTTCACAATCTAAGGAGAGAAAGTAGGTATCGAATCTCCATTTTAAAGATGAGGAAACGGGGGTAGAGAGAAGTTAGGTGATTGGCCCATGGTGACACAGCAGCAAGCGGTGGATACAGGGTTAGAATCCAGGTGATCTGCCTCCAAGGCCCACCCTCTATCCACTAGGCCACACTGCTTCTCAAAAGAAAGTCTTTGATTACCGTATTGCCAGTTATGCTCAGCACTGATTTCTGCTTTAAGATTTTTTTATTCATTCATTCAATCATATTTATTGAGCACTTACTGTGTGCAGAGCACTGTACTAAGCGCTTGAGAAGTACAAGTCAGCAACATATAGAGACGGTCCCTACCCAACAAAGGGCTCACTAGTTAAGTCCCCCATCATCATCATCATCATCATTATCAATCGTATTTATTAAGTGCTTACGGTGTGCAGAGCACTGTACTAAGCGCTTGGGAAGTACAAGTTGGTAACATATAGAGACAGTCCCTACCCAGCAGTGGGCTCACAGTCTAAAAGGGGGAGACAGAGAACAAAACCAAACATACTAACAAAATAAAATAAATAGAATAGATATGTACAAGTAAAATAAATAGAGTAATAAATATGTACAAACATATATACATATATACAGAAGAAGCGTTGTTACCTAGTGGATAGAGCACAGGCCTGGGAGTCAGAAGGACCCGAGTTCTAATCCCTGCTCCTCCACTGATCTGCTGTGTGATCTTGGGCAAGTCCCTTCACTTCTCTGTGCCTCAGTTTCCTCATCTGAGAAATGTGGATTAAGACTGGGAGCCCCATATGGGACATGGACTGTGTCCGATCTGATTAGTTTGCATCTACCCCAGTGCTTATTACAGTGTCTAGCAAATAGTAAGTGCTTAACAAATACCATAAAAAAGAGAGCAAAAAAAAAAAGAATCTGGTTAGTCTTTGCCCTCTTTGTCACCCTTAGTGGCAGTCTAGTGGTCTGGAAGAGATAATGCAGTTTCCCAATGGACCGAGAGATCTGTTTCTGGCTTGAAGCAAATTCTTGGCTGGTCCTACTCTTCCACACCACTCATCAGTATTCACTTGTGACCCCCACGTAAAGGCAAAAGAAATAAACCACCATTATCTACAATATGATTAAACACTTTAGTGGGCCTGGTTCTGCTGACAAAGGACTCTAGTAGTTGTATTTTTTGAATTCTCATTTGGCTCATTGTACTATACTAAGTGCTTGAAGAGTACCAAACAATACATTCCCAACCCACATGATGTTTACACTCCAATGAGAGAGATGGAAAAAAGTATTTACAACCAGCAATCAAGCTTGGTTTAGTGGATAAAGAAGGACCTGAGCTCTAATCCTGCCCTGCCACTTGTCTGCTGTGTGATCTTGGGCAAGTCACTTAACTTCTCTGTGCCTCAGTAACCTCATCTGTAAAATGGGGATTAAGACCATGAACCACCCTATGTGGGACATAAGGGAAGCAACGTGGCTCAGTGGAAAGAGCACGGGCTTTGGAGTCAGAGTTCATGGGTTCAAATCCCGGCCCTGCCAATTGTCAGCTGTGTGACTTTGGGCAAGTCACTTAACTTCTCTGTGCCTCAGTTACCTCATCTGTAAAATGGGGATTAAAACTGTGAGCCCCTCGTGGCACAACCTGATCACCTTGTAACCTCCCCAATGCTTAGAACAGTGCTTGCACATAGTAAGCACTTAACAAATACCATCATTATTATTATTATCTATGTCCAACCTGATTCGTTCACGTCTCCCCCAGGACTTAGTACATTGCCTGGCACATAGTATATGCTTAACCAATACCATTAAAAAAATAGAATGTGCAATTGAATAAATGCATATATATATATATAAATATATCCCCTAGACTGTAAGCTCTTTGTGGGCAGGGAGTGTGTCTGTTCACTATTCTATGGTACTCTCTAAAGCACTCAATACAGTGTTCTACACACAGTAAGTGCTCAAAATATGATTGACTGACTGACATAAATGCTGAGATGGGTATGCATAGATACGTGAGTTAGAGATGAAGGATGGGGTTATATGACTTGGGATCCTGTCATATTAATAAAAGACGTCATCTAGGAGTAGGTGAGATTTATAAAAGGGCTTTGCATATGGGTAGGACTGTGATCTGCTGGATTTCGTGGGTGGACTAGCAAAGTTGTAGGCTCCTTGAGGACAGAGGTCATATGTACCTACATTATTGTACTTTCCCAAATGCTAGGTATAGTGCTCTGCACATATAAATACTCAATAGATACCACCGATTGATTGAGAGGATGGAGACGAGAGAGGTAAAAGCAAGACTCAGTCAGAAGATTGGCTCAGATGGAATGAAGAGTGGGCTGGAGAATAGTTGATCAGAGCAGACATGTAGGGTCTCACGCTGAGGTGGTAGAGAGCCTTGAAGTCAGTGGTGATGAGTCTTCGCTGATGAGGAGAGAGATGGAGGGCCAGTGGATGATTCTGAGGAGTGGAGAGATGAGAGCCAAGCAAGGCTTGAGGAAGATCAATCAATCAATCAATCGTATTTATTGAGCGCTTACTATGTGCAGAGCACTGTACTAAGCGCTTGGGAAGTACAAATTGGCAACACATAGAGACAGTCCCTACCCAACAGTGGGCTCACAGTCTAAAAGGGGGAGACAGAGAACAGAACCAAACATACCAACAAAATAAAATAAATAGGACAGAAATGTACAAGTAAAATAAATAAATAAATAAATAAATAAATAGAGTAATAAATATGTACAACCATATATACATATATACAGGTGCTGTGGGGAAGGGAAGGAGGTAAGATGGGGGGATGGAGATGGGGACGAGGGGGAGAGGAAGGAAGGGGCTCAGTCTGGGAAGGCCTCCTGGAGGAGGTGAGCTCTCAGCAGGGCCTTGAAGGGAGGAAGAGAGCTAGCTTGGCGGAGGGGCAGAGGGAGGGAAGATGAACCCTTTAGCAGCCTGGGGTACAGACCAGAGAAGAGAGAGGCTAGAGGTAAAGAGACCAATGAGTAGGCTGATACAATAGTCTGGCCACAATGTAGCCAGAGGTTGTACAAGAGAAGGAACTGTTTGTGTGGAGGGGAATGACTGATCCAGGACTCGGGTCAGATTTTCCTGACAGAATGATAAGGAACGATTAGAGTTCCTCACCTGCAACCAGGCAATCAAAATGCCATACATTCTCAGCTAAAACATGAGTGTGGTTATTTTGTATGTTACATTTTTATCTAGGTTCATTTTATTCATATTTTGCTTGGTAGTTTCACTTTTTTTCTGTCAAGAATGGGAAAAGTCCACCTATTCGTCTATATTAAGGCAGACTGGGGGTCCAGAACTCTGAGTTTACTTCTAGATTCACCACTAATTCACCTTAGTTTCAAGACTGAAGGAAACCAGGACTGGATTGCTACTCCAAACCAGAATTTATGGTGAAAATGGGGAGTTCAGGGCTAGGCTTGCTGTCTGTAATAATCAGAAGATGGAACTGAGCAACGAACTCAGCTGGAAGCCACTCTTCCAAATGTGAATTCCAGGCCAGAGTGGTGACCCTGCTAATTTCAGAAACCAGCTGGACCAAATTCTGTTTGCAATTTCTCTTACACAGTCCCCAGGGACTGAAGGCAGGATTTTGGCCTTGGAGTAAAAAAAAAAAAAAAAATGGCCAAGGGTTGGAAGAGTTTCTGGGCCAAAGTTCAGCACATTAACGTAGACTAATTCAGTACGTTCCTATTTGAATGTTTACCCTCTTTTTCATAAAGCCCCCCAACATGTCTCTGATAAGGTAGTTTGTGCCAAGCACATCAATGAGATTGCTTCATAACACTGTCAAACATTTGACCTTGAATTGGGGAACTTAGAAATTTTCACGTTCCTGTGTTATCTGAAAGTTCACTCACTATCATTATTATTATTATTATTATTATTATTATTACTATTATTATTATGTGCCATCAAATCATTTCCAATTCATAGCGACTCCATGGATATACTTTCTTCAGAACGTCCTGTCCCCTGCCATAATCCGCAACCTTTCCAATGGTTGTTACGTTATCGTTGTCATGGTCTCTATCCGTCTAGCTGCCGGTCTGCCTCTTCCACATTTTCCCTGGACTTTTCCTAGCATTAAGTGTCTTCTCCAGAGAATTAGTCCTCCTGATTATGTGTCCAAAATATACTAATCTAAGTGGAGTCATTTGGCCTTCCAAAGACCACTTTGGTTTAATTTGTTCCAAAATCCATTTGTTTGTTTTTCGGGCAGTCCATGGTATTTGCAAAAGCCTTTTCCAACACCACATTTCAAAAGTTCACTAGGAGCCATAAAAATGTTCTCGACGAGGTCAGTTTAGGAACCCCTTGTTGGCAGTGCTCATTTGGATTTTAAGTTTGAAAACATATACTTTACTCCTTAAAGAGCTGTCTTGTACAAAGCAGCAACTATGTACCATTCCGAGTTAGCAATCTATAATTCTATGAGCTGTTCAACTTAAATAAGGGTATAAATAATATCCTCACAAGCCGAGCAGCCAGCCGAGATATTATCCGGAACCAATACAGAGCCTTTCATCCCAAGGTGATATATGAAAACGTGTATGAGTCTTATCGCCAAATCACTTCATGCATCATTTGGAAGGCAGCCACTTTAGCATGGAATATTAACATTGTTTAACTCGGCATAGCCACAACTGTACAACAGTTTAGGACTTGAAGTAAGGAAGGGAACCATTTGCAACTAAGAGTCGAGAAGGAGTTTAGATAGGTGGTCATAACCACCCAGGTGTTTTGGCCTAAGTCCAGTTGGAGTAAGTAGCCGTGTTCATGAAGAAAAGAGCCTTGGAATGATTAATGAGCTTATTCATTCATTCAATCATATTTACTGAGCCCTTACTGTGCGCAGAGCACTGTACTAAGCGCTTGGGAAGTACAAGTTGGCAAAATATAGAGATGGTCCCTACCCAACAGTGGGCTCACAGTCTAGAAGGGGGAGACAGAAAACAAAACAAAACATATTAAAATAAATAGAATAAATATGTACAAGTAAAATAAATAAATAGGGTAATAAATATGTGCAAACATATATACATATATGCAGGTGCTGTGGGGAGGGGAAGGAGGTAAGGCGGGGGATGGGGAGGAGGGGGAGAGGAAGGAGCTTATGTGATCGGGACTCATGTTTGCAGATTTCCCTGTTAAAATTGCACAGTTCATTCATTCAGTCGTATTTATTGAGCACTTACTGTGTGCAAAGCCCTGTACTAAGCGCTTGGAAGAGTGCAATATAACAATAAACAGACCCATTCCCTGCCCACAAAGAGCTTACCCAGATCTACCTAACACAATTTTAGGTTGAATTAGAAGACAGTGCCTTGAGTCAGCTAATCAACTGATCCTTCAATGACTGGTGTTCACTGAGCACATACTCTGTGCAGAGCATTGTACTAAGCGTCGGGAGATAACGCTAGAGTTGTTAGACAGGATCCCTGTCCCCAAGGAGCTTACATTCTAGTTTACCACTACTCTCATCTTATCTCTAGCAGGTGATCTATGGAGATACTGTCCAAGTACCAGCTGTCTTTTAACATGGCCTCATGACTGTACTAGCCTGACCAGAATTTCCAGCCCAAAGCCATTCATCTTCTAACTAACACTTAGGGGGAGACATGTTCTCACTGTCAATACATCTTTTCCCAAGATTAGGGCACGGCAAAGTCCTCAATGTGAGTTAGCCTCAGTGAGTCCCATTTAATTACATCGTTCAGCGGAGGATAATAAATGATTGCTGTGTGATGTCACTTTGTACGCTGTTCCCCTTTCTCCAAGGTAGTCCATCACTGCCGTCTATTTTCCTTTATCATCACAGCTGGCACAGTTGAGTGATGTATGTGTTGACAATGGTTTACTGTTTCCTGAAAATAGTGCTACCAGGCAAGGCAATGAAATAAAATACACGCCCAAGATTGTGTGCTCACTGGGGAAGAGGTAACATCTATCACAGTGGAAGGAGTCACTAGATGGCAGTCTAAAACAAACTTGCAATGATCTCTAAAATCTCTAAAATCCCTAAAATCAAAGTCAATTGTGTGAGCTGGAAAATCCAGGGATGGGCAAAACGTCCGCCAAAAGTTGCTCTCTCCACAGTTATTCATGTGATTCCCATCTCCATAACCGATACCATCGGCCGGTTAGTATTCTAGAGGGAATATGACATTTAATGAACATGACTTTGTCACACTAGGGGACAGAATGAATTTTGAAAAGCTTTCTCCCCTGTAGACTGCAAGCCCATTAGGGTCAGGGAATGTGTCTGTTAGGTCGTTATATTGTACTCTCCCAAGCGCTTAGTACGGTGTTCTGCACTCTATAAATAGGATTGATTGATTTATTCAGTCTCTGAATGTACCTTCACACCCATTCAAGATAAAACAGGCTTTAATCTTAAATTATTTCTTTCCTGTTCAATATAAATTCCCTTCCACTTTCAGACCTGCTTTGAGATTTGCTGTTTAAGAAAATAGAGTGGTTGAGATGGCCTCCTGCTTAAGGGAAGGATTGTCACCTCCCTGGGCTGGCACATCTTGCCTTGTAGGCATTCCTTAATGTCATTTGGTCATTTCCATCGCATAAGGGAGGTCCTTGTATCTAATCTGCTTCACTGTTAATCTTCTCTGCCCTGTCTAAAACGAACAATTGAAATACTGCATCTGGCTACTATCTAGTGTGTAGTTTGGTCACTAATTTATAAAACATTGTTGACTCTGCTACTGACTAGATTGTATATTTTGCAAAAGACTTCCCAACTTCCCCCAGACAGCAAAAAAATGCACTTTCTTCTAAGTGGTTCTATAAGGTTCAGAATTTATATTGATGCTATTGATGCGTGTCTACTTGTTTTATTTTGTTGTCTGTCTCCCCCCTTCTAGACTATGAGCCCATTGTTGGGTAGAGATTGTCTCTATTTGTTGCCGAATTGTACTTTCCAAGTGCTTAATACAATGCTCTGCACAGAGTAAGTGCTCAATGAACACGATTGAATGAATGAAGGTATTCTATCTTCTTTGTTAATTGTGGTAGGGCCTTAGTGAACTTTTTCCAAAAGCTGAAGTCACTCCCAATTACTTAGAGCTACAATAGAAATAACTGTGGTATGTGTTAAACATTTACTATGTGCCAAGCACTAAATGCTGGGTTAGGTACAAGATAATCGGAACAGACACAATCTCACACCATATGGAGCTAACAGTCTAAGGGGAAGGGAGAGCAGGCCTCCCCATTTTACAGATGAGGAAACTGAGGCACAGAAAAGTGAGGTGACTTGCCCAAAGTCCCACAGCAGACAAGTGGCAAAGCCAGGATGAGAACCCAGGTCCCTTGACTTCCAGGCGTGTGCACACCCCTTCTCTATCAAAAGATATTACAAGAATGATAACAATAACTTTTAGGATCTGGAATACTATTTAGCACAATGACCGAGTTGTTTACTAAATACCATAGTTGAGTGAGCTGAAGTTATTTGGTCCCTGGATAATGACAATGTAGTCAAGTACAGGAGGGGAAGCAAGCTCATTTTTAGCACTATAGTAATCCAAGGATAATGTATGATATATTACAGTAAGTGCTCAATAAATACGATTGATTGATTCTCAAGTTCATTAACTTGCGTTTGTAGAGGGTAAGCTCTTTGTAGGCAGACAATGTGTTACTTCCTAATTCTGGACTTCCTAAGTGCCTAGAACTCTGCATAGTACCAAGTGAATGTTCAATAAATGATAATAATAATGGCATTTATTAAGTCCTTACTATGTGCAAAGCACTGTTCTAAGCGCTGGGGAGGTTACAGTGTGATCAGGTTGTCCCACGGGGGGCTCCCAGTCCTAATCCCCATTTTACAGATGAGGTAACTGAGGCACAGAGAAGTGAAGTGACTTGCCCAAAGTCACACAGCTGACAAGCGGCGGAGCTGGGATTTGAACCCATGATCTCTGACTCCAAAGCCCGAGCTCTTTCCACCAATCCACGCTGCTTCTACTCCTGTTGCCAAATTGCACTTTTCAAGCACTTAGTACAATGCTCTGCACACAGTAAGCGCTCAATAAATACAATCGAATGAATGTATGAAGAGTGAATTTCCTGCACATAGTTTAACAGTGTAGATCCTTTGGTTTTACTTTTCCTTTTTATGGTTTGTGGTACTGCTCAATTTAATCTCTTCCAAATAAACAGAAGTACTTTCCCTTTCCAGATCATGAGATCATCTTATTTTGCCACCTGTCAGTCGATCAGTGATATTTATTATTAATAATGTTATTATGGCATTTATTAAGCACTTACTATGTGCCAGGCACTGTACTAAGCTCTGGGATGGATACAAAGAAATCGTGGTGGACGCAGCTCCTGTCCCATGTGGGGCTCACAGTCTCAATCCCCGTTTTCCAGATGAGGGAACTGAGGCCCAGAGAAGTGAAGTGACTTGCCCAAGGTCACACAGAAGACAAGTGACGGAGCTGGGATTAGAACTCATGACCTTCTGACTCCCAAGCCTGTGCTCTATCACCCAATGGAATGACACTCCCCCTCCCCTCCCCATCGCCCCCACTCCCTCCCTCTGCTCTACCCCCCTCCCCGCCCCACAGCATTCATGTGTACATATGTACATATTTATTATTCTATTTATTTTATTAATGATGTGTATATATCTATAATTCTATTTATTTATATCGATGCTATCGATGCCTGTTTACTAGGTTTGATGTCCGCCTCCCCCTTCTAAACTGTGAGCCCCTTGTGGGCAGGGATTGTGTCTATTTGTTGCTGAATTGTACTTCCCAAGTGCTTAGTACAGTGCTCTGCACACAGTAAGTGCTTAATAAATAAGATTGAATGAATGAATAACATTCAGCAGCAGCATAATGCATTGACATTGTCTCTGTTCCTTAGTACTGTAGAATAATAATAATAATAATAATAATGGCATTTATTAAGCACTTACTATGTGCAAAGCACTGTTCTAAGAGCTGGGGAGGATACAAGGTGATCAGGTTGTCCCACGGGGAGACTCACAGTCTTAATCCCCATTTTACAGATGAGGCAACTGAGGCACAGAGAATTGACTTGCCTAAAGTCACACAGCTGACAACTGGCAGAGCCGGGATTTGAACCCATGACCTCTGACTCCAAAGCCCGTGCTCTTTCCATGCTGTTTCTCTAAGCATATCTCTGTATAGCTCTATAATTTAGTGATTTATTTTTTATCTATTTATTCATCTCTACTAATGTCTATCTCCCCCTCTGGGCTGAGAGCTCGTTGTGGGCAGTGAGTGTGTCTGTTTGTTGTTATATTGTCCTCTCCCAAGTGCTTAGAACAGTGTTTTGCACACAGTAAGCTCGCAATAAATACGACCGAATACAGTTAACAATGCTCTAATTGAAGATTCGAGAGAAGCAGTGCAGCCTAGTGGATACAGCACAGGCCTGGGAAAAGGAACTGGGTTCTTATCTTGGTTCTACCACTTGTCTGCTGTGTGACTGTGGGCAAGTCACTTCACTTGTCTGTGCCTCAGTTACCTCATCTGTAAAATGGGGATTAAGATTGTGTGCCCTATATGAGGCACGGATTAGGGCCAACTTTTCATTCATTCATTGTCGTATTTATTGAGCGCTTACTGTGTGCAGAGCACTGTACTAAGCACTTGGGAAGTACAAGTTGGTAACATAAAGAGATGGTCCCTACCCAATAGCGGGCTCACAGTCTAGAAGAACTGTGCACTAGTTCTGTGAACTAGTTGGAAGAACTGTTCCAACCTGATGAACTTGCATCTACCCCAGCACTTAGTACAGTGCCTGGCACATAGTAAGTGCTTAACAAATACCATAAATGAAGGCTTTTGTCCAGCAAGGCATCGTGTTGAAAGTTTCACTGAAGTTTAAGAGACTGCATCTCCATTCACCATCAGCCATTAATTTTCAAATGTGGCCGCAAGATGTAGTTCAATGATGCTTCAGAAAGTTCAAAGAGATTGTTACATCTCTGCTTATATTGTCGATTTCTCTGTAGAATATTTAATTTTCTCAGAAATTCTATTTACTAGTTACTAATTTCTGTACAGGCCTTCTAATTCCTTTCCTGTTTTCTAAAAGCCTGTGGTCTGCTAAGTTTGCTAATAACTACACATTTTCAGCAGTCTAGGTTTCTCAATCTCAGTTCTCAAGTAGTTGATCTGTTTTTTAATGGTATTTGTTAAACATATACATTCATTCATTCAGTTGTATTTATTCATTCATTCAAGTGTATTTATTGAGCACTTACTATGTGCAGAGCACTGTACTAAGCGCTTGGAAAGTACAAATCGGCAACATATGCATATCTATTCTATTTATTACATATCTATTCTATTTATTTTATTTTGTTAGTATGTTTGGTTTTGTTCTCTGTCTCCCCCTTTTAGACTGTGAGCCCACTGTTGGGTAGGGGCTGTCTCTATATGTTGCCAATTTGTACTTCCCAAGCGCTTAGTACAGTGCTCTGCACACAGTAAGCGCTCAGTAAATACGATTGATGATGATGATATAGAGACGGTCCCTACCCAACATCGGGCTCACAATCTGGAAGACTGTGCTACAGTAATATACAGTGCTTACTATGTGCCAGGTACTGTACTAAACGCTGAGGTAATTACAAGATAATCAGATTGGACGCAGCTTCTGTCCCACCTAGGGATCACAGTCTTGCTTCCCATTTTACAGATAAGGTAACTGAGGCAAAGAGAAGTTAAGTGACATACCCAAGTTTGCACAGCAGACAAGTGGGGAGATACAGGATTAGAACCCAGGTCTTCTGACTCTCAGGCTCATGCTATTTCCACTAGGACATGCTGCTTGACTGACTGAATGACTGCTTCATATTTTGTTTTTTTCTTTTCATGCCCTCTGCAACCCTACAAATTATTATTATTCCAGCACGCTAAATTACAGAATCCTTAGCAAGAGTGTACTGCCTTGCGTGCAAATGGTCACTGTATTGGTGGCCCGCTAGATCATTAATGTAATTCCCATCTATTGAAGATTTTGGAGGCAAGCAGTCATGGTCATAGTAGTAATACTTATTGAGCACTCCCTGAGTAGTACAAAAGAAGTAAGTGACATTCGGTGCCCACAAAGAGCTTATACCCTAATTGGGAAGAGTCTAATTCCTATGCCCTGATTAATTATTTATTCATTCATTCAGTCATATTTATTGAGCGCTCACTGTGTGCAGAGCACTGTACTAAGCGCTTGGGAAGTACAAGTCGGCAACATATAGAGATGGCCCCTACCCAAAACGAGTAATTAGTTGCACTTATAGTATGGTTTAGGCTTGGTGAATACTTAGAAAGACAGCATGGCTTTTCTAAGGAAAATCATACCTTACTAATCTGCTGGAGCTCTCTGAAGGGACCGAAGGCTGTGATTTGAGGGAAACCAGTAGACTTAATATATTTAGATTTGACCAATTTCTACATCCAGAATTTTAAAATAACCATGAAATATGGGATTTGGGGAATGCTCAGTCACAGAGGGAATACTAGATAAAAGGAAATGGAGTAGGAGTAAATAACTGGTTTTCTAGATGGAAAAATGTAAACAAGTGAGGCCCCCATAGATGAGTGTTATGACCTGTTTCATTAAGCACTTTTATCAGTGATCTGAAAGTAAGGGTGATTAGGAAGTTCCCAAGATTGGCAAAGATGACCACTAAGCCCTTCTCAGTAGGAAATGTAGAAATGAATGTAATTGGATTGGACTCCCCTGTAGACTGTAAGCTCTTTGTGGGCAAACCCTCATCTACCAAGTCTATTATATTTTACTTTCCCAAGCACAGTACATGCGCTCTGCACATGGTAAGTGCTCACTCACCCAGTGTGGCTCTGTGAAAAGAGCCCGGGCTTTGGAGTCAGAGGTCATGGGTTCAAATCTCAACTCTGCCAATTGTCAGCTGTGTGACTTTGGGCAAGTCACTTCACTTCTGTGTGCCTCAGTGGAGATTAAGATTGTGAGCCCCATGTGGGACAACCTGATCACCTTGTATTCCCCCCAGTGCTTAGAAAGGTGCTTGGCACGTAGTAAGTGCTTAACAAATGCCATCATTATTATTATTAGTATTATTAATAATAAATACCACTGATTGATTGACTGCCTCCAGGTGGACCTCCTAAAGCAGAGTGAGTAGGCAGAAGGGGGTGGTTGAGTTTTGATGCAAGAAAGTGTAAGATAAAGCGCCCAGTGAAAAATAAAGCTACAACTACATGATGATGGGCTTAGATCCATCAGCCACAACTAGGGAGAGATCTCAGCATCATCGTTGACAGTTCAGTAAAAGACTGCTTAGACAGTAAGCTTATTATGGGCAGGGATAGCGTCCATTGTATTGTACTCTCCCAAGTGTGTAAATACAGTGCTCTGTATACAGTAAGCGCTCAATAAATACCATTGATTGATTGATTGAGATCAATAAAATAGGGAAGATAGTAAAAAACAAAAGGCAACTTTTACTATTCCATAAAACCAAGAAAACTGCATCCCTTTTAAAAATGTTTTTAAGGTATTTAGTAAGTGCTTTCTACGTGTCAAGCACTATACTAAGTGCTGGAGTGGATACAAGATAATCGGGTTCGACATCATCCCTATCCTACATAGGACTCACAGTCTCAATCCCTGTTTTGCAGATGAGGAAACTGAGGCACAGAGAAGTTAAGTGATTTCCCCAAGGTCTCATTTCGGTAACCTTGGCAGAGCTGGGAGTAGAACGCAGGCCCTCTTTCTCCCAGTCCGGTGTTCTTTTCACTAGGCCACACTTTCTCTTGAAATGCTATGTTCTGCTTTGCATTTTAGAAATGGCATGATAGCATTTGACATAATTCTCTGGGAATCTTCTACATGTTCTTTCCACCTTACAGGTTGAGGTCCTAGAAAGTTTAGAGAGCCGGACATATGTGAAAACGTAGTTTTAATTCCAGTTTTTGGACAAGTTACCATCGCAGGTAGAATTGTGGAAAAAAATGGTAAACCATCAGGAACCAAGGCCATTCCTTCAGAAATCTACAAGCACGGAAGGGTTTTATTGCTTAGACATCTGTGCAGGCTCCTTTTCAACATATGAAACACTGAGGAAAGCCACGGGACTTCAAAGAAACCATCATAATCACAATCTTCAAGAAGAAAGGGGAGAGGGCTGACTGCGGGAATTACCAGAATAGCTTACTGCTCTCTCATGCCGGCAAGATCCTATGCAGACACTTCTCAACAGGCCACTGAAAAATATTAATAAGCACACACTCCCTGAATCACAGGATGGATTCAGACCAAAGACTGGACAGCAGATATGATCTTGGCAAGACAGATGTGGCTCAGTTGAAAGAGCCCAGGCTTTGGAAAAAGAGGTCATGGGTTCAAATCCCGGCTCTGCCACTTGTCAGCTGTGTGACTTTGGGCAAGTCACTTAACTTCTCTGTGCCTCAGTTACCTCATCTGTAAAATGGGGATTAAGACTGCGAGCCCCATGTAGGACAACCTGATCACCTTGTAACCTCCCCAGCGCTTAAAACAGTGCTTTTCCCATAGTAAGCACTTAGTAAATGCCATTATTATTATTATTATTATGCCCAAGGAAGACAGGAAGCAACACCCAGACTATACTGTAATCTGTAGCCAGTAAGAGCTTAATAAATATGATCGAATGAACAACATTAGCACATCTGGGGTGAGGTGTCTACTAAGCCCTTAGATGTTCACCAAAAATCCAAGAGGACTCTAAAGCAGTATGGCCAGGGGAGTCAATCAATCAGTCGTATTTATTGAATGCCATACCGTGTGCAAAACATTGTACTAAATGCTTGGGAGAATACAATATGACAATATACATTGGTAGAAGTGTTCCCTACCCACAACAAGATTACAATCTGGAGTCAGAGTTGAAGAAGCAGCGTGGCCTGAGGAAAGAGCACAAACTTGGGAATTAAAGGATCTGGGTTCTAATCCAAGCTCTGCCACTTGCCTTCTAATTGATTTTGGGCAAGTCACATAATTTCTCTATACCTTAGTAACCTCATCGGTAAAATGGGGCTTAAATACTAGTTCTTCCTCCCTTTTAGACTTTAAACCTGATATATGACAAGGACTATGTCCATTCCCCTTATGGTTTAGTAATCTCAGATCTTAGTACAATGCTTAAGTGATTTACAAGTACCATTATGACCTGTATCACCCTGACCTTATAGCAACAGAGGAAAGGAGGGTTGGGTAGAAGTTTCATTCCTGGGCCAACAACAACCTGGAAACTGGTTTGAGAACACACACCTGACCCACTTGAAAACTCTTCCAATTCAACAGACTAAGGACATCATCAGAAATCTCCAAGAGTCTTCTTGGGATGGCTTATGCTGATGATTGTACTGGCTGCAGATACACAAGACATGCAAAATGAATGTGAATTTACTCTCAGATTTCTCACAGTGCTATGGTCTGACATAAATAAGCCTGAAGTAAGCTAGGGAAAAATATTCAGGATAGTGTACCACTATATAGTCAGCAAAATGCCATAGATGGAATGAACCATGCTAAAACAAATCCTCAAACCAAGATGTATATTCTAAAGTTGCTATGGATTGCATATACAGAAAGATTAAATTTTGCTGGGTGAAATGCTTTCTAGAACAAATAAGGAACGATTTCAGGAACAATTTCTTGGAAATTTCTTGCTCACTTTTCCTGCACCCAGGCAAGAAAAACAAGGTTTCTTAGCAGAGAACCATAAGAAAGCCATTCTGAGTTTGAAATAATGAACATAAGTAATTGGAGAATACAAAAGGAATGGTTAGAAGGGAAGCTCGAGTAGAAGAAAGGGAACAAAAAAGTATGGTAGAAAGAGAGATAAGCATTCAGCTGAGTACTTAATAATAATAATGATGGCATTTATTAAGTGCTTACTATGTGAAAAGCACTGTTCTAAGCACTGGGGAGGTTACAAGGTGATCAGGTTGTCCCACGGGGGGCTCACAGTTTTAATCCCCATTTTACAGATGAGGTAACTAAGGCACAGAGAAGTGACTTGCCCAAAGTCACACAGCTAACAATTGGCGGAGCTGGGATTTGAACCCATGACTTCTGACTCCAAAACCCGTGCTTTTTCCACTGAGCCACGCTGCTTTGTGTGGTGGGTCAGGCCTGAACCCGTCTCCTTTCCATGCCCAGAAGTGGGTTCTGCCCACGGGCTGCCTTCGACTGTGGGGCGGCAGCGCATCCAGGCAGCTGGGCACGGGAGTCCTTCCCATGGCCTAGTACACAGTAAGCATTTAATATCAATCAGTCAATCATATTTATTGAGTGCTTACTGTGTGCAGAGCATTATACTAAGCACTTGGGAGAGTACATTATAATAGATACATCCCCTGCCTACAAGAGCTTACAGTCTAGAGGAAGGTCACTAGAGGATTCCCCTACCCCGGGTCTCATCTTCTTTATAACTGCCCCCTCATCATTTCTTTGCTTTTTTAAATTGGGCTTTCCTTCAAGTTTCTGCTAATGTTGTACAAAACAGGGAACAACTTCATTGAATGGTGAAAATGACTTTGGTGTCACAGCAACGGCTGTTCCGAATAAAGTCTAATAGCAAAACTTCAAAAACATAAAATACTTATAAAATTGAGCCAGTCAATTGAGCCACTGTTACTACTAGTAAAAACAGGGCGAAGAGCATAGTAAATGAAAATTCACAAAATTCACAAAATGCCAGATTTTATTTTCTATGGTTTTCTTTGGGAAATGGTACTTGAATGAAAGGATAGCATCAAAAAAAGTTTGTCATATCTGCCAGTACTGTTGTATTCTCCGAAGTGCTTAATTCAGTGCTCTGCACAAAATGAATCCTTAGTTAAATGCCATTGCTGATGTTGTTGATGATAATGTGAAGGTTTCCCATTGACTCAACCTCATTGTCTTTGGGTGACAGTTGATGGTTTATTATTAGTGCTAGGCATTTGAAGGATGTTGGTTTGATAAAGTCTAACCCTTAAGCCATTTCCCTAACATGATCTTTCTAATTTCTTCAAAAGGTTTCTGCTGCTTATCTCCTTCTAATCTTGTCTGGCAATATGACAAATGCCTGAGGGAAGTTGGGGGAGGATATAACCTGTCTTCACAGATTGATGACACTACAGGCATCCCGGCCTGTATGGATCCTATGAGGGGACTCCACCTCCGGGAAGATGGACATATAGAGATTTTTCTATCTCTGCACCCGTAGGATTGATGCTTGCTTTTTAAAGATTTCTTTAAAAATCGTTTTTCCACATTCCCAAACTAGATAGCAATTTCAACTTCAAGTGCAATAAAACTAATAGAATGAAAGCATCAAGAATGAAGTAGGGCCGTGGGGAGAAAGTGGTGATTCAGGCTTCTGGTGCAGTGGTGAAGTTGGGGTGGGATTTGGGGGGGATTGGTGGAGATTACTCTGTTGCTGTTTCTGCCATCCCCTGGCTACCAAAGCTGGACTGGTTCTGAAAATTCCCCAATCTGAAGACCTGAGAGCCAAGCGGGAGAGGTATCCAAATCCCTGTACTTTGCCATTTCCCCTATCTCTAATTTACTTCAGTGTCTGTTTCCCCCCTGTAGACAGCATGGCTTAGTGGAAAAAGCACAGGCTTGGGAGTCAGAGGTCATGGGTTCTTATCCCGGCTCTGCCATTTTGTCTGCTGTGTGACTTTGGGCAAACCACTTAACTTCTCTGGTCCTCAGTATCCTCGTCTGTAAAATGGTGATTAAGACTGTAAGCCCCAAATGGGGCAACCTGCTTACCTTGTTTCTACCCCAGCACTTAGAACAGTGCTGGGCACATAGCAAGTGCTTAAAAAATGCCATAATTATTATTACTATTATAGGCTGTAAGCTCCTTGTGAGCAGGGGTTGTGTCTATTATTCAATCAATCATAGTTATTGAGTGCTTACTGTGTGCAAAGCATTGTACTAAGCACTTAACACTGTACTAATCAGCTCTATCATACTGTATTCTCCCAAGTGCTTAGTACAGTGCTCTGCGCACAATAAGCATTCAATAAGTACAATTGATTGAGTGGAACCACCTCTACTTCCTGCTGTCACTTAGTCATATTTGTTGAGTGCCTACTGCATGCAGAGCACTGTACTAAGCAACTGGGAGAGTACAATATAACACTAAACGGACACATTCCCTGCCCACAATGAGCTTACAGTCTGGAGTTTTCTGGAGCCCTGAGACTGAGATTGCCCCAGTAATTCAGTGGCCCAGTCTGGTCTTGACCCCAGTTCTGCCTACCAGAGAAAGAGAAGGCAACGGTTCTGTCCCACTGGAGACCAGTAGCAGAGGCCGGAAGAGAAAGCAGAAATAGTGCCTCCAAATTGCCAGGGGCCCAGGGAGATTGGCAGGCTATGAACCCTCATATTTTCCACGCACGCATTCACACACCTACTCATCCCACAGTTGCATTTGGTTTACACGATCCACAGACACAAATCTAGTCATACCCTACCATCAGCGCTTAGAACAGTGCTTTGCACATAGTAAGCGCTTAATAAATGCCATCATCATCATCATTAGAGCTGTGTGGCTAGACAACTAGGAAGAAAAAGAGTACTTTGAATATAGAAGACACGCAAGCAGCACTTGGTCAAACTGTCCTGGTTAATGTTTGTTATTTGTGATATTTGTTAGGCACTGACTATATGCCAAGCACCATCCTAAAACACAGAAAAGTTAAGTGAGATACCCAAGGTCACCACAGCAGGGAAGTGGTAGAACTGGGATTAGAACCCAGGTCCCCTGACTCCCAGTCCCACACTCTTTCCCTAGTCCATGCAGCTTCTGTTAACCTTTGGTTAGTCTGTTCATCTTTTAGGAGTGGCAACACAAGGTCTTCCATCTTTCCACTGAGTGGACACTTCCAACATCCCTTTTTCTCCAGACATTTTCATTGGAAAATGGAGGAAATGATGCTGTATACTTCTTAGTTGGATTTGAGTCTGTCATCTCCCAACAAGATGGCCTGGAGAAAAATTTGGTTGAAGATCCTCTTAGGCACTATTAGAATGGCCGAAATGTGACCAAGATGTGCCCTCTGCAAAACTAATTCCAGCTGCTGAATTCAATTTTATCCCCTCATTTATATTAGGGGCCAAAATGTCTCCTTAGGTATTTATTCAGGTGAGAAACACATGAGGAGAACTAAAGCCATATTACTCTCCTCCAGCCCGCACCCTAAGAAATTTAACTGGAAAAGAAAATGCTTGTATTAAAAAACATTGCTTTAAAAAGGGAGGTTCTTCGAAACCAAACAAGAAGCTTCTGAATGCCTAGCAATGCCATTTTATTGCGACCTGTAATGAGTGCTTTCAAACAAAGGGTTTATTTTTCATTCCCGGGCAGGCAACAAGGGCAGGCAACAAAACTGCCCTTGTGATATTTACAGAGAGTGACTTAGAGGTAAGTCCTGAGGAACCAGGAGGCAGTGACCAGCCAGAATCCTCTATGCTGGGGCACATCAACTGGAATCCAAACAAGCAGGGTCCTGTGCCCGAGTCGTCAGGCCCGCGCTCCGGTTTCCACGGCAGCGCTGGAATTTTCCTGAGGCGATTTCACATCTGGATTTTTAAAGAAAGTTTACCCTTCAATAAAATGGTAGTAAATCTTAGGAAACATTGTACCTTTTTGTTTTAATTAAATTGGCATTTCTCTAGTAAGCCATTAACAAATTATTGGTTGGGTCCCCCCCCCCCCCACCTTCTTTTTAGTGGTAAGGGACAAAGAAAAGAATTATGGAATAGTTTCTCTTTTGTTTTTATTAAGGGGGCATAAGTGTTTAGTTAAATGGCACTTAAGTATCTCTTCGCATTCATGGAGAAGGGCATATACCAGGACTTTAGAGTTGTTGAGAATTCAGCAAGAGATATTTTCTTCCTATAGCTATGCTTGCTTTCCCTATTAGGGCCCTTTTGGGATATTAAAGCCATTTGGAAATTTATATATAGTTAATAAATCTTTAGGAAAAGTTGCTCTGTTGTGAAGCTAAATTTGGAGTTTGTCATTACCTCAATATGCTGTTGAGAAAAGTCTATGAAATGTCTCCTTAGAAACAGATTTCAATGACTTCATATCTATAAGAATAGCCTGATTGAATGTTGAGACAGTTCCCTTGCATTTTAATATAACAGAGCTGCTCTCTTTTTTATTATTGTTTGTGATGATCTCTGTATCAGTCTATCTTGGTGGCATTTCAGATTTCTAGGTGACATTTCATCAGGGCTTTTAGTACACAATAATAGTGGCATTTATTAAGCACTTACTATGTGCAAAGCACTGTTCTAAGCTCTGGGGAGGTTACAAGGTGATCAGGTTGTCCCATGGGGGGCTCACAGTCTTAATCTGCATTTTACAGATGAGGCAACTGAGGCACAGAGAAGTTAAGTGACTTGCCCAAAGTCACACAGCTGATTATTCATTCAATTCAATCGTATTTATTGAGTGCTTACTGTGTGCAGAGCACTGTGCTAAGCGCTGGGGAACTACAAGTTGGCAACATATAGAGACGGTCCCTGCCCAACAACGCGCTCACAGTCTAGAAGGGGAAGACAGACAACAAAACAAAACATGTGGACAGGTGTCAAGTCATCAGAATAATAGAAGTAAAGCTAGATGCACATCATTAACAAAATAAATAGAATAGTAAATATGTACAAATAAAATAGAGTAATAAATCTGTACAGATATATATACAGGTGCTGTGGGGAGGGGAAGGAGGTAGGGCGGGGGGGATGGGGAGGGGAAAAATGGGGCTCAGTCTGGGAAGGCCTCCTGGAGGAGGTGAGCTCTCAGTAGGGATTTACTACTAGTAAACAGTAGAACATTACTATCAATCAATCAATCATATTTATTGAGCGCTTACTGTGTGCAGAGCACTGTACTAAGTGCTTGGGAAGTACAAGTTGCTACTAGTACTGTTGCTGCTACTATCAACACTAGTTCAGTAATTGAGAGGGAACCCCTCAAATGGTCAGATTGAGAAGAGGGAAGAGGATATTGCTATTATTGAATATTCTAAATGGCATCCTTACTCTTCTTTTTAATATACACACTTTATCAAAACAGTCTGGATTGTTTGCATTTTCCCTTTTTTGCCCCAGGAGGGTGACGCAACATGGCTCAGAAACTGTGTCCCTCCATTCCCTTCTACTTTCTACACTCAGATTTGAGCAGAATTAAGCAGTGGCCTCTGAAGTCATGGCAGACACTGATTTAACTTAGGAAAGGAGGAACAGAATGGCTGATATAGCGTGCCAAGGTCAATAACCATGCGTGCATGTGCTGCCAGTTTGCTATGTACCAACTTGGCCCATGAGCCCTGTTAGGGAGGCATTCTGCTCTTCATGTAGAAGCTTTGCATCTGTGGGATGTAGTTAAGGGGAGAGAAGGTAGCAGCGTGAAAAGCAGCATGACACAGTGGATAGGACTCAAAAGATCACAGGTTCCAATCCTGGCTCTGCCACTTGTTTGCTGCATGCCACTGGGCAAGTCACTTAACTTCTCTGTGAGTCAGTGACCTCATCTGAAAAATGGGGATTGAAACTGTAAGCCTCTCGTGGGGCACGGACTGTGTCCAACCCGATTTGCTTGCATTCACCCCAGTGTTTCATACAGTGCCTGGCACTTAGTAAGCGGTTAGCTAGTGCCACGATTATTAGTATTAGGTATTGCATCCTACAAGAGGGAGAATTGGGCCCAGGCAGGGAAACTATGGCTCAATTCATCACTCAGCGGTAGTCACTGAGTGTTTATTGTGTGCAGAGCACTGTACATAGTGCTGTAGGGATAGAAGTGGGGTGATTGCATAAACGCTTTCGGGGTAAAAACTCAAGTTCATAGGTGAAACAGTAGAGCGGGAAATAGGGTATGGAGCTGAGAGATTAGTCAGGAAAAGCCAGCCAAGACAGATCAAAACTGATTCAGTTTATAAAGACCTCAAGAAAAGTTGTATGAACAACCTGATATATAGAATTAAAGCTTCCTTCCAAGAACCCATTTTTTTAAGCTAGGTGATTGCATATACTTAGCAAACCATGATGAACCATTTTGATGATAATAATAATAGTATTTGTTCAGTGCTTACTATCTGCCATGCACTGTACTAAGCACTGGGGTAGATACTGGGGTTGAGAAGCAGTGTGGCTCAGTGGAAAGAGCATGGGTTTGGGAGTCAGAGGTCATGGGTTCTAATCCCAGCTCCGCCACTTGTCAGCTGTGCAACTTTGGACGAGCCACTTAACTTCTCTGTGCCTCAGTTACCTCATCTGTAAAATGGAGATTAAGACCATGAGCCCCACGTGGGACAACCTGATTACCGTACCCCCCCCCCCCCCAGCGCTTAAAACAGTGCTTGGCACATAGTAAGCACTTAACAAATGCCATCATTATTATTATTATTATTATTACTATACAGGATAATTAGTTTAGACACAATCCCTGTCCCACGTGGGGCTCACAACCTAAGTAGGAGGGAGAACAGATGTTGCTTCCCCATTTAACAGGTGAGGAAACTGAGGCAAAGAGAAGGTAAGTGACTAGCCTGTCACCCAAGAGTCAAGTGGTAAAGGCAAGTGGATTAGAACCCAGATCCTCCCAGGCCTGTGCTATGTTGGAGGTTATGTTGGAGGTTATCTGTGCTCTTCCCTCTGCCAGTGCTGGGCAGGAGGTGCAGGTGTATTTGAAACATGAGGTTTCCGGTCTTGAAATGTTTTCCCTGCTGGGCACCATGGCTCTCCTGGCAGGAAAGGCTGGTAATTTTCAGCTCAGACGTGCCCCCCTGAGATGGCAGAAATCCCTTCTCCAACTGGCGGCATGTCCGTCATGTTTATTTATTGCCTCTTGTCCTCAATGACAAGCACAACCAATAAGAGGGAAGGATTCCCATGGAGCCACACAGCATGTGGTTTTTTCTTTCAAATTTTCCAGTTTGCCTAAGCTAGAATTTGAGTTAAGTAATAGAGAGTGTACCGTGCATCCTTTTAGAGCATGGACATTTGGGGAAGCCGCATGGCTTAGTGGAAAGAGCCCGGGCTTGGGAATCAGAGGTCATGGGTTCTAATTCTGGCTCCGCCACTTGTCAGCTGTGTGACTTTGGGCAAGTCACTTAACTTTTCTGTGCTTCAGTTACCTCAACTGTAAAATGGGAATTAAGACTGTGAGCCCCATGTGGGACAACTTGATCAGCTTGTATCCCCCCAGCGCTTAGAACAGTGCTTTGTACATAGTAAGCGCTTAACAAATGCCATTATTATTATTATTATTATTATTATTATATGCCAAGCACTGGTCTAAGCAGTGGAGCAGATACTGTTGGCATATAATAGGTTGAACACAACTGGACCTACTGGCCAACTTTATATTATAGTGGGTGTAAGAACCCGAGGAATTCTGACTCGATGAAATTCTCAAGACAGTTTAATTGGCATAGTAGTTTTCAACACGTTGGTCTGAAGATGGTGCCAAACACTTCTGTAAGGTCAGTGAGTCTAGTTTAGACGTTTTGTGCTGCTCTCTGCTCTTTTCCTGTATTTATCATGCTACAAAGCTCACCTCTGCATTGCTGCATTTTGCTGTGAATCTCCATTGCAATTCAGATAGGGCATAGTTGACAGTCGTCTTCAGTACGTTATCCAGGACTGTGGAAATCCGAGAGATTGACCCTGTAGTTTCTATAGTCAGCTCCTTCCTTGTTTTCAAGAAGGTGATTGTGATTCCTCTGAGAGGAAAAGCTTGAGCAGATGTCTGAGGATTAATTCCCACCCTTGCTTGCTGATTTCTGCAGGGATGCCAACAGAGCCGAATCGTTTTCCGTTTTTCATGGCTTTGAACTGTGGAGATTAGTTGGAGCTATGTCTTCACATTTTGGCCCATTTTCTCTATTGCCAAGGGCCTTCTTCTCCATAGGGGAAGGAATTCATTGTGTGTCTTGCCTTGTATGAAGGTTCTCTCTTTGCCTGTGAAGTGAGTGCTTCCATGGGCCAGGGTGTGTCTACCAACTCTGTTGTATTCTTCCAAGTACTTAGTACAGTGCTTTGCACCCAGTAAGTGCTCAGTAACTACAATTGATTGATTGATTGATCTGTATTGAGTGTTGTACCTGTGGCATAAAACTCTGTAGTGTGTTGGTGATCAGTATATCCCTGGATCCATCAGAGTGAGCAACTCACCATTAGTCATACAAGTTTCCTATCTTGATCTGAATGTCCCACCAAGGTTTTGCAGAAATCAGTTACATTATTCTGAGAAACTTCAAGGGCTTGATCATGCATTTCTGGTTTTGCTGCTAGTAAAACTAGAACTACTGTTCTTTTCGCACTTGAGTTGTTTTCAGCAAACCTGTCTTGGATGGTGTCTCCTTACCATACAGCCTTGATGGCTACCAGATAAGCAGTGTTTCTGAGCAGTGCCTACTTGCTGCTTCCATCACTGCTTTTAGCTGGAGTTCCTCATTCCAATAGAGCTGCTTTGATGTTGCCCCTTACCATCTTGCCCTCTCCACCAGAGCCAGCTCTCCCATCTTCAAAACCCTCCATGAATCCCACCTCCTCTAAGGACCCTGACTTGCCCAAGATCACACCGCAGACAAATGGGGGAGCGGAGATTAGGACTCCGCTCAAAGCTGGAGGTCAAAAACCTCCAGTGGTTGTTCATTCACCTCCACGTCAAATGGAAGCTCCTTACCATCAGCTTTAAAGCACTCAATCAGCTCTTTTCCTGCTACCTTACCTCTTAGAAGCAAAAACTCCTCACTCTCGGCTTCAAGGCTGTCCATCACCTCGCCCCCTCCTACCTCACCTCCCTTCTCTCCTTCTCCAGCCCAGCCCACACCCTCCACTCCTCTGCCGCTAACCTCCTCCCCGTGCCTCGTTCTCGCCTGCTGCCGTCAATCCCCGGCCCACATCCTCCCCCTGGCCTGGAATGCCCTCCCTCCGCACATCTGCCAAGCTAGCTCTCTTCCTCCCTTCAAAGCCCTACTGAGAGCTCACCTCCTCCAGGAGGCCTTCCCAGACTGAGCCCCCTTTTCCCTCTCCCCCTCCCCATCCCTCCTGCCCTGCCTCCCTCCCCTCCCCGCAGCACTTGTATATATATCTGTACAGATTGATTACTCTATTTGACTTGTACATATTTACTATTCTATTTATTTTGTTAATGATGTGCATCTAGCTCTACTTTTATTTATTCTGATGACTTGACACCTGTCCACTTGTTTTGTTTTGTTGTCTGTCTCCCCTTTCTAGACTGTGAGCCCGTTGTTGGGTAGGAACTGTCTCTATATGTTGCCAACTTGTACTTCCCAAGCGCTTAGTACAGTGCTCTGCACACAGTAAGCGCTCAATAAATACGATTGAATGAATGAATACTACAACCCAGCCTGCTGTGAGTTTCCTGGACGCCCCTGGGGGAAGGGGAGGGACAGACTTCCCAAGCGCTTAGTCCAGTGCTCTGCACACAGTAAGCGCTCGATAAATACCATTGAATGAATGAACGAATGAATGACTGAGCCCGTTGTGGGATAGGGACTGTCTCTATATGTTGCCAATTTGTACTTCCCAAGCTCATTGCACAGTGCTGTGCACACAGTAAGCTCTCAATAAATGCAATTGAATGAATGAATGAATGCACACATCACTCCTCTAATGCCAACCCTCTCATTGTAACTCAGTCTCGTTCATCTTGCCGCCAACCCCTTGCCCACATCTTATCTGATCTGGAACTCCCTTCTCCTTCATAATCCGATGGATTACCTCTCTCCCCACCTTCAAAACCCTCCTAAAATCACATCTCTGCCAAAGGCCTTCCCTAATTAAGGCATCATTCCCCTATTTGTCCTTCCTCCTATATTGTCAATACACTTGGAGAATTTGCTATGAAGTTACTATGTGTCAAGCACTATTCTAAGCACTGGGGGAAATACAGGATAATCAGGTCAGACACGGTCTCTGTCCCACATGGCACTCACAGCCTAAATAAGAGGGAGAACAGGAATAGACAATCACTCTCCCCCACTTCAAAACCTTACGTAAGGCACAGCTCCTCCAATAAGCCTTCCCTGACTATGCCTTCCTTTCCTTTTCTCCCACTCCCTTCTTCATTGCCCTGATTTTCTCCCCAGACCCATAGCACTTATGTACATATTTGTAATTTATTTATTTATTTATAGTAATGTCTGTCTTCCCTCTAAACTATAAGCTCAATGTGGGCAGGGAATGCACTTACCAACTCTGTTATATTGTTGTATTGTACACTCCCCAAGCGCTTTGAACAGTGCTGTGCACGCAGTAAGCACTCAGTAAATATGATTGATGGATTGATTTAATCCCCATTTTACAGAGAAGTCTCTAAGACCAAAAGAAATGAAGTGACTTGCCCAAGGGCACACCACAGACAGGTGGTCCAGCCAGTATTAGAACCAGGTCCTTTTGACTCCAAGGCCTGTGTTCTATCCACTAGGTCATGCTGCTTTCCATGAATGTTCACATTCACTGAACAAAAGTAGAGCATTGCTATTTAGCTTTCCAAGCCTATGGAGTCCAATTAATTTTTCCCGTAATTCATTACCAACACTGACCTGCACACTAAAGTCTCGCAGAGGGTCAGATTTTGGAGTTGATATGCTGAGTCTGTCTGGCTAGATGTGGATTTCTTTTCTGTCTCTTTGCCGTTTTGTAGAGGCAGAGTCCCAAAGAAGATGTTGCAAAGCATTTGTATTTTAGAGGCAGTGGCAGGGGACATCAGGCAGTCAGTGGAACCTCTCAGCAGATTGGGGAAACCAGAGATTGTAGACTGCCTGGTTGCATATCCATCACCTCACTGATATTGCTGGGGGAAAAAAGAGGGGTGCCTCTCCAGAAAGAGTACCTACTGTCTGTGTCTGGGACCTGTCCTTCATCACGTAGGTCAATTCACTCAGTGACACAGTGGTGACCCTTTAGCTAAATTCATGAGCAACAGACACCAGTCTTTTTTAGGAGACAACTATCAGTTAGCATTGATTAGCATTCTAAGCCGCCTTGCCTGGTGAAAAGAGCACGGGCGTCGAAGTCAGAGGACCTGGGTTTTAATCCTGCCTCTGCCACTTGCCTCCTGTGTGACCTTGGGCAAGTCACGTATAACTTCTCTAGGCCTCAGTTTCTTCATCTGTAAAATGGTAGTTCCACTTGTGTTCTCCTCTCCTCTTAGACTGTACGCTCCTTTTTTTTATAGTATTTGTTAAGTGTTTATTGTGTACCAGGCTCTGTACTGAGCATTAGAGTAGACATCAACTAGTCAGGTTGGACACAGTCCATGTCCCACATGGGACTCACAGTCTAAATCCCTGTTTCTCCCCCTTTTAGACTGTGAGCCCACTGTTGGGTAGGGACTGTCTCTATGTGCTGCCAATTTGTACTTCCCAAGCGCTTAGTACAGTGCTCTGCACATAGTAAGCGCTCAATAAATACAATTGATTGATTGATTGATTTCACAGATGAGGCAACTGAGACATAGAAAAGTAAAGTGACTTGCTCAAGGTCTCACAGAAAACAAGTGGCAGAACTGGGATTAGAACCAAGGTCCTTTTGACCTCCTTCCCTTCCCCACAGCACCTGTATATATGTATATATTTTTGTACATATTTATTACTCTATTTATTTATTTATTTTGCTTGTACATATCTATTCTATTTATTTTATTTTGTTAGTATGTTTGGTTTTGTTCTCCGTCTCCCCCTTTTAGACTGTGAGCCCACTGTTGGGTAGGGACTGTCTCTATATGTTGCCAATTTGTACTTCCCAAGCGCTTAGTACAGTGCTCTGCACATAGTAAGCGCTCAGTAAATACGATTGATGATGATGATGATGATGACTTCCGGGCCTGGACTCTTTCCACTAGGCCAAGCTGTTTCTCCTTGTGGTCAGGGAACGTGCTTACCAATTCTTTTATATTGTTTTCTCCCAAGCTCTTAGTGGAGTGCGCTGCTTACAGTAAGCACTTAGAACAGTGCTTTGCACATAGTAAGTGCTTAACAAATGCCATTATTATTATTATTATTATAAGCACTCAATAAATAGAATTGATTGATTAGACTGTGAGCCCCATGTGGGACAGGCACTATGTCTGCCCTGATTAGAGAAGTAGCATGTCTCAGTGGAAAGAGCCCGGGCTTGGGAGCCAGAGGTCACGGGTTCAAATTCCGGCTCTGCTAATTGTCAGCTGTGTGACTTTGGGCAAGTCACTTAACTTCTCTGGGCCTCAGTTACCGCATCTGTAAAAGGGGGATTAAGACTTTGAGCCCCCCGTGGGACAACCTGATCACCTTATCACCTCCCCAGTGCTTAGAACAGTGCTTTGCACATAGTAAGCGCTTAATAAATGCCAACATTATTATTATTATTATTATCTTGTATCTACCTCAGTGCTTAGTACAGTGCTTGTTACATAGTAATCAGTTAAGAAACCTTAATTATTAATGCCTTTTCTATCTACTCACTGGTTTCCATTTGTTTTTATACCTGGAGATTAAAATTCACAAAGAGCAGAAATTTGCAGAGGCAGTTTCATGTTTGGTGAAGTGAATTTTGCCTAGGGCACTATTTCTAGCCCCTTCCCCATTTGAGATGAGCCTTTATGGAGCTTCCAGGCATCAAATGCCATCCCTGTCTCATCAGCCGTTGAATAATCAATAACCTGGTCAGTCAGTCAGTCAGTCATATTTATTGAGCATCTACTGTGTGCAGACTGTGAGCCCGTTGTTGGGTAGGGACCGTCTCTATATGTTGCCGATTTGTACTTCCCAAGCGCTTAGTACAGTGCTCTGCACACAGTAAGCATTCAACAAATACGATTGAATGAATGAATAAGTGCTTGGGAGAGTAGAGTATAACAATAAACAGCCTTCTAGACTGTGAGCCCGCTGTTGGATAGGGACTGTCTCTATATGTTGCCAACTTGTACTTCCCAAGCGCTTAGTACAGTGCTCTGCACACAGTAAGCGCTCAATAAATATGAATGAATGAATGAATAAACAGAAATATTCCCTGCCCATAATGAGTTTACAGTCTAGAGGGGGAGACAGGCGTTATTATAAATAAATAAATTACGGATAGGTACGTAAGTGCTATGGAGCCGGGAGGAGGAATGAATAAAGGGAGCAAGTCAGGGAGACACAGAAGGGAGTGGGAGAAAAGGAAAGGCAGTCAAAGGACTTGTGGTTAGGGTAGGGAAGAGAGTATTCCTTGACCAAAACGTCACACCTTTTTCCAGTTTTTCTTCCAGTGGTGGTGGTGGTTAGCACTAAGCCGTCCACACTCACTCACCCACTCCTCCAGGACCAACTGCAATCACTGGTATTTGAGCAGTGTGCAGTCACTGGTATTTGAAGCAGTGTGGCCTAATGGAAAGAGCACAGGCCTGAGAGTCAGAAGACCCGGGTCCTAATTCCAGCTCTGCCATTTTGTCTGCTGCGTGAGCTTGGGCAAGTCACTTAACTTCTCTGTGCCTCGGCTACCTCATTTGTAAAATAGGGATTCAATCCTACTACCTCCCGCCTTAGACTGTGAGCCCCATGTTGGACAGGGACTTGTGTCTGACCTGATTAACTTTTATCTACCCCAGTGCTTAGAACAGTGCCTGGCACAAAGTAAGCGCTTAACAAATACCATAGAAAATGGTATTTACAAGCCATTACTCTGGGCAGAGAACTGAATTAATTGCTTAATATGATGTAGTAACATAATAATGTAATGTCTTTAATGTAGCAGACATTACAGGATAGCTGATAGGAGGCAGGATCACATCTACCAACTCCATTGTGCTCTCCCAGGCCCTTAGTAATAATAATAATAATGGCTTTTACTAAGCGCTTACTATGTGCAAAGCACTGTTCTAAGCCCTGGGGAGGTTTCAAGGTGATCAGGTTGTCCCATGGAGGGCTCACAGTCTACATCTCCATTTTACAGATGAGGGAACTGAGGCACAGAGAAGTGAAGTGACTTGCCCAAAGTCACACAGCTGACAATTGGCGGAGCCGGAATTTGAACCCATGACCTCTGACTCCAAAGCCCGGGCTCTTTCCACTGAGCCACACTGCTTTGTACAGTGCCCTGTACAAAGTAATGGCTCAATAAATACTATCAACCCCATAGCACTTTTGTTCATATCCGTACCTTACTTAGTAATATTAGTGTCTGTCTCCCCCTCTAGATTGAAACTTGTTCATTCCTTCAATTGTATTTATTGAGCACTTACTGTGTGCAGAGCACTGTACTAAGCACTGGGGAGAATACAATATAACAATAAACAGACACATTCCCTGCCTACAATGAGTTTACAGTCTAGAGTGGGAGACAAATTTGTTGGGGGTAGAGAAGGTGCCATCCAAATCTGTTGTATTGTACTCTCCCCAGAACTCAGTAAAGTGTCATGCACACAGTAAGTCTTCAATAAATACAACCGACTGATTGATATTACTTGATTGATAGGAATTAGGGGTGCAGTCGGCAGGGAAGGGACAAAATATCCGTGAACACTCTACAACAGTAGACATTTCTAAGGCCTCATCCATTTTTTACACTGTTGATGACGTGGCATTCACTTCTGCTAGGCAAACCACTGGGATGCTTTTTCTTTTTCTTGCCAAAGAGCTGGAGCTTTGTAGGCTACCAGCTGGGTGGGTTTCTTTGTCAATGGAAAGAATTGGCCTGTGTACGTTTTGGAGGACACAGGCAGCCTCACTGAGCAGAAACCTGGGCCGTCGTGCTTGGATGCCCAGGGAAACCGTCTCTTCCATTGCAAGAAGCTAAAGAAGACTTCCCTTCCACCCACCCGTCTCTCCCCTATCCCCACATGCAAGTTGAATAGTTCATACTCCTTCTGTGAAGGTGGGAGAGGGTTGGAAAGCTGTATAACATTCACAATATCCGCAACGCATTAAACCTTGAACCAAGCACATAAAGACATATTCAGAAACAAAGTTCAAAATTCATTATGTGCGTACGCACCCTTCAGGTCTTTCGACGACACAGGGAATGTGGTCTCTGAAACAGTTAAGAAAATACACGTATCCACATGGCTCCGTCCCATACTGTAAAATTGTTGAAGGTTAACAGCAGGAATTGAGGAGCTACAATCTTCTGAAATAATTTCTGCACCTGCAGTTTAAACTGTTAATACCTTTTTTTACATACATAAAAGTTTTAATACTATTTAAAAGCCAGAAACATTTGGGCCAAATCTGTTCCTTTCCTGCCTGGTGCTGGCAGAAGGAATAAGTGCTGAAAAATGCAAATACAGGGTGGCCTATTTAAAACCTGTCTCACTTGAAGTTACAAGGCACTAAGCAGACCACCCTGCAGATAATCCGGATGACTCTGGGTAGTGAAGATTCTCCAGCCAAAGAAAAGGTAATGTTTGGCGTGGAGGTGGCTCAGAACCATAGGCAAGGTGTGTTCTTCAAAGTGCCTGTCATTCTTGCTTTATTCCCATCCTTGTCCCATCTTGAATAATGTGATTGCCTCCTCCCCGGTCTCTCTAAGGTTTCAGCCTTCCCCCCGTATTCCAGTCCATCCCGAATTTAGCATCATGAACTGTCTTCCTAAAACCTGGTCCAATCACTCCCCTTTTTCTTCCTCCCTAAAAATCTGGGTGGTTCTGGGTCACCACCCAAGTCTGATTTAAGCTCTCAGCTATCGGGTCTAACCTCTTTTTTTTGTCACCTCCCAGCCTGTACCTTTCACTAAACCTGAGCTTCCCCCTCATTCATTGCTTCTCTCTCCAAGCCTTTACTCATTCATTCAATCGTATTTATTGAGCGCTTACTGTGTGCAGAGCACTGTACTAAGCATTTGGGAAGTACAAGTTGGTAACATATACAGTCCCTACCCAACAATGGGCTCACAGTCTAGAAGGGGGAGACAGACAACAAAACAAAACATATTAACAAAATAAAATAAATAGAATAGTAAATATGTACAAGTAGAGTAATAAATCTGTACAAACATATATACAGGTGCTGTGAGGAGGGGAAGGAGGTAGGGCGGGGGGGATGGGGATGGGGAGAGGAAGGAGGGGGCTCAATGTGGGAAGGCCTCCTGGAGGAGGTGAGCTCTCAGTAGGGCTTTAAAGGGAGGAAGAGAGCTGGCTTTAAAGGGAGGAAGAGAGCTAGCTTGGCGGATGTGCGGAGGGAGGGCATTCCAGGCCAGGGGGAGGACGTGGGCCGGGGGTCGACGGCGGGACAGGTGAGAATGAGGCACAGTGAGGAGGTTAGCGGTAGAGGAGCGGAGGGTGCGGGCTGGGCATGGCATACTCATGCCACCCCTCCAGTCTGGAATGCTTTTGCATCTCTACACAATGCCAGCTAAATCAAGAGAAACAGCGTGGTTCAGTGGAAAGAGCACGGGCTTTGGAGTCAGAGGTCATCATCATCAGCAGCAGCAGCAGCAGCAGCATCAATCGTATTTATTGAGCGCTTACTATGTGCAGAGCACTGTACTAAGCGCTTGGGAAGTACAAATTGGCAACATATAGAGACAGTCCCTACCCAACAGTGGGCTCCCAGTCTGAAAGGGGGAGACAGAGAACAAAACCAAACATACTAACAAAATAAAATAGAATAGATATGTACAAGTAAAATAAATAAATACATAAATAGAGTAATAAATAAGTACAAACTTATATACATATATACAGGTGTTGTGGGGAAGGGAAGGAGGTAAGATGGGGGGATGGAGAGGGGGACGAGGGGGAGAGGAAGGAAGGTCATGGGTTCAAATCCCAGCTCCGCCAACTGTCAGCTGTGTGACTTTGGGCAAGTCACTTAACTTCTCTGTGCCTCAGTTACCTCATCTGTAAAATGGGGATTAAAACTGTGAGCCCCCCTGTGGGACAACCTGATCACCCTGTAACCTCCGCAGTGCTTAGAACAGTGCTTTGCACATAGTAAGCGCTTAACAAATACCATTATTAGTATTATTATTATTATTTCTGTCCTTTAAAAACTTATTTAAGACCAACCTCCTTTGATTAAGTCTTCCTGCCTTGGCTGCTTCATGTATTACCATGTCCCCCAAATGGAACATGTCCTAGGGAAGGCAGCGTGGTCTTGTTGGTAGGACACAAACCTGGGAGTCAGAAGAACCTGGGTTCTAATCCCAGCTCTGCCACCTGCTTATTGTGTGACCTTAGACAAGTCATTTAAATTCTCTGTGCCTCAGTTCCTTCATCTGCAAAATGGGGATTAAGACTGTGAGTTCCATGCAGGACAGGGACTGTATCCAACCTGATTAGATTGTATCCACCCCAGTGGTTAGAACAGTGCTTGACATATAATAAGCATTTAACAAATATGGGAAGCAGCATGGCTTAATGGAAAGAGCCCGGACTTGGGAATCAGAGGTCGTGGGTTCGAATCCCAGCTCTGCCACTAGTCAGCTGTGTGACCTTGGGCAAGTCACTTCACTTCTCTGTGCCTCAGTTCCCTCATCTGTAAAATGGGGATGAAGACTGTGAGCCTCACGTGGGACAACCTGATTACCTTGTATCTGCCCCAGTGCTTAGAACAGTGCTTGGCACATAGTAAGCACTTAACAAATACCAAAAAAAAAATACCATCATCTTTATTATTATATTACTGACTATTCCAACTGTTAATGCAACACACCTCCTCTAGACTGTAAGCTCGTTGTGGGCCGGGAATGTGTCTGTTTATTGCTATATTGTACTCTCCCAAGCGCTTAGTGCAGTGCTTTGCACACAGTAAGTGCTGAGTACTGACTGACTGATTGACTGAACTCCTATACGTCCCTAAAAATGTAAGCTCCTTGAGGGCAGATATCCAGTCTTCTGCCTCTATTGTACTCTTCCAAGCAGCTGTGCCTGTGTTCTGAACACAGCAGATAGTACTACTTATGGATAGATTCAAACCAGTGCTGTCTCCAAGCTGTGGTGGTCTACAGGAACACACACAGGGTGGAAATGGAACCAGTGGAGTTGCATGGTGCAGTAGATAGAACACAGGCCTGGGATTCAGAAGGTCATGAGTTCAAATCCCCACTCTGCCAACTGTCAGCTGTGTGACTTTGGGCAAGTCACTTCACTTCTCTAGGCCTCAGTTACCTCATCTGTAAATGGGGGATTAAGATTGTGAGCCCCACGTGTGGGACAACCTGACCACTTTGTATCTGCCCCAGCACTTAGAACAGTGATTTTCACATAGTAAGCGCTTAACAAATTTATTTTATTTGTACATATTTATTCTATTTATTTTATTTTGTTAATGTTTTGTTTTGTTCTCTGTCTCCCTCTTCTAGACTGTGAGCCCACTGTTGGGTAGGGACCGTCTCTATATGTTGCCAACTTGTACTTCCCAAGCACTTAGTATAGTGCTCTGCACACAGTAAACACTCAATAAATACGATTGAATGAATGAATGAATGAAACAAATACCAAAATTTATTTATTTATTTATTTATTTTTTAATCTTGGCTCCACCACTTGCCTACTGTGTGACCTTGAGCAAGTCACTTCATATCTCTGGCCCTCAGTTACCTCCTCTGTAAAATGGGGATTGAGACTGTGAGTCTTACATGAGAGAGGGACCGTGTCCAACCCGATTTGCTTGTATCCACCCCAGCGTTTAGTACAGTGCCTAGCACAGAGCAAGTGCTTAACAAATATCGCAGTTATTGTTATGTGGCAGGGCCTTAACATCGTGTCCACCAGGTCCAGATCTAGCCCCATCAGTCCTGACTTCCCTGAGAAGCAGCGTGGCATAATGGAAAGAGTCCCAGCCTGGGAGTCAGAGGCCCTGGGTTCCAATAATAACAATAATAATGATGGTATTTGTTAAGCGCTTACTATGTGCAAAGCACTGTTCTAAGCGCTGGGAGGGATAGAAGGCGATCAGGTTGTCCCATGTGGGGCTCACAGTCTTAATCCCCATTTTACAGATGAAGTAACTGAGGCCCAGAGAAGTTAAGTGACTTGCCCAAAGTCACACAGCTGACAGTTGGCGGGCCTGGGATTTGAACCCATGACCTCTGACTCCAAAGCCCAGGCTCTTTCCACTGAGCCACGCTGCAATCCCAGCTCTGCCACTTGCCTGCTGTGTGACCTGGGACAAGTCACTTCACTTTTCTGAGGCTCGATTTCCTAAAGTGCAAAGAGGGGACTTAATACCTGTTCTCTCTCCTACTTAGACTGTGAGCCCAGTGTGGGACCTGATTATCTTGTACCTTCCCCAGTGTTTAGTGCAGTGCTTGGCACATAGTATGCACTTATCAGATACTGCAGTTATTATTCTACTCCTCCTGCTCCTCCTCAAGCATCAGTTAGGGCTAAAATATAGAATCTTCCTTTCGTGAGCAGTTGTTGGTGGCTTCCGCAATCTGAACCTAATTTGTTGCCCTCTTTTCCCTTGCTCCTATTGGAAAATTTTAAATGGAAGAAAGCGCTTGGTAGTTCAGTCAATCCATCCGTGGTATTTATTGAGTGCTTACTCTATGCAAAGGGCTGCTTGGGAGAGTAGAGGAAGTAGACACCATCCCTGCCTTCAAGGAGTCCCAGGGAGACAGACACAACAGGAAGGGGAAGCAACTAAAGTTATGGAAGTTAGCACTAGGTGAAGTGACCAACTAATGACCACCACACATTCCACAGAATCTAATTGGACTATCAAGTGCTTAGCACCGTCTCTGCACATGGTAAGTGCTCAATAAATTCCACTGATTGTTACTCACCTGGTGCAGTGGACAAAGTAGGCTTTCGTCATCAGAAGGTTACATCTTGATGCACTGAGGGAAGAATCCAAGGTCAGTCCTACCTCCCGAATTTTCTGAAGTGAGCCATTAACTGAGCGCCATCAAAGCTGCTGAGAAAAGGGGTAGTAGGAACAGGGTTCCTTCTTTATTTTGTTGACTCCCCCCTTCCTTTTGGATGGGGACCAACCAAAAAAAACATGTCCGGTACAAAATCCCTCCAAAGCAGCCCCTGACCCTGATGTCTTCTTCACTCTCTTCCTCACACGTTTTTCTATCTTACTTATTTACTTTAAGGCAAGGATGACACCTTTATTCTTTACAGGTGGGTCAATATTGACAACCATTCAAAGGAGATGGTGGGGTCTCTTCCTCCTAGAGAGTCAACAAAGTCCTGCAGCAGAACAAAAGCTGTCTATTGGTTAGTGACCCTCACATCTGCTGCTAGCTGTCCTGAATGTTAGTAGAAGTCTAGAGACATGAGTAGTTCAAAGAAGAAAGTTTGTTTGGAGGGCTCACAGTTCTCGTCCTGTTTGGTAGGAAAAGAAAATAACTCCACTGCACATAGATTCCAGATCTGGAAGGCAGATATGTGGTGTAGAGTAGACATTTCAACGTCTTTATTTTTTCTCTAGATCTCTGCATTTTTGATGTGTGATCAAAACCCTCTGGACAATTATAGTTGTTTAATGTACTGTAAGTTTAAAATTGAAGGGTGCATAGGTATATATTAACAAGGGTGGTGTTGATAAATAAAAAAAACGGAGGGAGCTGATCAAAACAGCATTTTTAAATTAATGAATGCTATTGGATTTAATTATAAAAAATACATATGTCTAGAACGCTTCCGTCGCCAGACTCGCTTGTGCTGACTATAGCACATTTTCCTCTAATAATTGCAGAGCTTGGCTTTATCATTAAGCAGATGTTTTCTATTAATTCTGAATGAAAATAAATGATTGCAATTAGCCAAATACTTAGACTGGAGGACTTTACAGTTCAGCTGCATTGCTTCAGCTACATTGTCTGTTTGATACCAGGGTTTCCCAGGGGCCAAAGGAAAGGGAGCCCCTTTAAAAGGACATATAATACATTTCTCTAATGCAGTGGAATTCAGACTGGCCCAAGTTTAGTGAGTGCTAAATCCCAAGCGATGTGATGGCTTTGTTTGTTTGCAGTTCATAGATTACGGTGGTCATTGCGAATAGTGGAGTGTGCACAATCCTTTGTAAAGTGATGTTAGCCTTAGTGATTATTTCTTTTAAGCAAATACCACTTTAATATAACTTCAGCTGTTGTTTTTGCTGTTTCTTCTAGCATTTCTCAGCTGTGCCAGACTGGACTTTGAGCTAGAAGATGGTCATGAAAGTGGTTGGTTGGCAGGCATGAATTTTGGCCCACTGATAGTACCTGGATGATTTTGTTGTCATTCCATTCGGAATGGATATTTTCAGGTCAGAATGAAGAGTTCTGATCATTTTCCCCCCATTGTTGATCACACGGCTAAGGCGCAGCCCCAAACAGGTCTGAACACACCTGCTTCCTTGATGGCAAATCATGGTCTCCAGTAGATACGTGTGACTGTCGCTGCAGATGTTTTGGTGGCACTAGAGTTTCTTTTGCTGCTGTTGCACTTCAAAAAATAGTAAATTTGGTGAGCTGCTTCCCAGTTTACATGTCTGTAACTGAGCTTGTTGTGGGCAGGAATGTGTCTGTTATACTGTACTCTCTGAAGCTCTTAGTACAGTGCTTTGCGCACAGAAAGCACTCAATAAATGCTATAGAATGAACGAATGTCTAAAGTGTCCACCAAGTATCTGATTTGGGGAGGAAAAAAAAGATTTTTTTTAATGGTATATGTTAAGTGCCTACTGTGTGCCAGGCACTGTACTAAGCTCAGATAAAAGCTACTCAGATCCATGTCCCACATGGGGTTCACAGATGAGGCAACTGAAGCCCAGAGAAGTGAAGTGATTTACCCGAGCCTGTGCTCTATTCATTAGGCCACACTGCTTCTCCAGAATGGCTGGATCTGCGATGCTAGTGAAAACAGACTTTGAAACTGTGAGTTGCTACTGCAGAGGAGAGATGTGCAGGATGTCTTTCAGGGTTTTTTAAATGAACAGCTTTAAAGCTTCCCCAAGGGCTTCTAAACCAAGAGAGGTTTCTTCAGCCGGGACCACGGGAAGTGGGATTGCTTCAGTCCCTCAGAATGAGACTCCCCACTTGAGGGGTTCCATGTGTCCGGGGACTGGGAGAGGACAGTGGGGGCTGAAAGTCAGCGGTGGAGGGGAATAAAGGGTACTTCTTGTCAGCCCGCTCCTCTCTGCACCTTGACATCCTCCCACCGCTCCAAGCTCGGTCATTCTATCCAGTCCCCACCTGCCTCTCCTTCCAGCCAAGTGACGGTGGCATGGACAAGGGGAGTCAGATGGATCTGTCCCTGGCCTGGAGGCAGCAGTGGAGTAAGTTCAAAGTGATTGCCTTGTTATCTTGATGTTTGTCTGACTGACTGACCTGTATATATGTATATATGTTTGTACATATTTATTACTCTATTTATTTATTTATTTATTTTATTTGTACATATCTATTCTATTTATTTTATTTTGTTAGTATATTTGGTTTTGTTCTCTGTCTCCCCCTTTTAGACTGTGAGCCCACTGTTGGGTAGGGACTGTCTCTATATGTTGCCAATTTGTACTTCCCAAGCGCTTAGTACAGTGCTCTGCACATAGTAAGCGCTCAATAAATATGATTGATGAAATACGATTGATGACCCTGACCCAGGTTTTAGGATTCTTTTGGGAGAGGAGGAGGAGATGGAGGGTAAAGAAATGTTGGAGAGGATGCCTTCCCCCCAACGGTTTAGCCCCCACTGTACTTTCACTGGCCCTGCCAACAACAACCTCCGGAAATGAAGGTTTAGGGAGAAATAGGGAAGGATGAAGAAGGAGGAACAGCATCAGCAAACCCTGCAAAGCCAGAGGAATCAAATCCCCACAGAAGGTTGCTCTGCCCCACCAGCTTGGCCTGATGGATAAGACCCTGGACCTGGACATCATAAGGTCTTGGGTTCTAATCCCGCTCTGCCACTTGTCTGCTTTGGGCAAATCACTTCACTTCTCTATGCTTCAGTTCCCTCAGGTGTAAAATGGGGCTTTAAGACTGTGACTCCCATGTGGGACAGGGACTTTGTACAATCCAATTAGCTTGTATCCACCCCAGCCCTTTAAACAGTGCCTGGCACATAATAAGCACTTAAGAAATGCCATTATTATTATTATTATTACTATTATTCTTCTGAGATCCATTAGCTGCCTGCTGCCACTGAACTTGTATAGGGTTCTTAACAGCTGTAGCCTTTTAAAATGAGGGCTCTAACAATAAACAGCCATTTAAAAAGTTCCATATGCTTTCCCCCAGTGTCCACAGCTCAATCTCCCTGTACTCGTCCACTACCCCCGCTGCTGTGTGGTCTTAACTTTTCTGCATGCCTGGCTGCTCTTGTCCCTCCCTGGAGAGCAATTTCAGGAGGCAACTTCACACATAAAGATCTTTGAATGTTCTGAGATGAAAGACACTACATGAGTGTAAATGGTTATTCATGGGATTGTTAATTCAATTATTATCTTTATCTGTTGGGAGTATGGACAAGAAATCTGACCTTGAGGCCAGAAGCCAAGGAGTCCTGATTCTGTCCGCCAGTCACTAAACCTCTTAGGGATTCTGATTTTCAGTTTGAAAAATCTGTTGCTCTGGTTTACGAGGGAGGAAGTTGTAGTGATTGGTGATCAATACAATGGAAAGTTAAATAGTACTCTCCAACACTTCATTTTCATCTAAAGGATCCAAAGGGTTTACATACTTAAAACTTAAGCATGAAAAATATTATTCTCCTTAAGAGAGATGAAAATCAACTAGGATAATCAATTCAAAATTCAACTTATTTGTAACATCAGAATTTAGTAACAGTATTTCTAGGCATACAATCTAGAAGAAAACCTCTGTAAACTTCAACCTTCAAATGTTTGAGGTATTGAGGCATAAAAAAGGATCTCCTTAATGTTACTTTTTTCTACTAGATTCAGAAAAAAAATCTTTGTTCCTAGAAACACTTTTGCCATTCACTGTGGTTTGCCTATGCTGGGAAAATAACATCAACGTTAATCTAGGTAGAAGTGAGTTCACACCCTCCCCTACACAATCCCAGTCAGTTTAACAAAATCTGTGTTGTAATTCAGGCATTATCTATATTTGTTAATGAGTAACTGACTTTGGTTATAGAGTCCAGAGCCAAACAAATGATTTAAAGAACTTTTCATTGAGGCCTAGGACAGACATGGTCTGAGAGCCACTTATTTAGCAAGTACTTTCCTAAAGTGGAATTTAAACCTGCTATCCGTCTCCTGCTAGCCTCCAACTTTTCAAGCCCCCAAGAGGAAGGTCAGTATACACTATAAGAAGAAAAGTATCCCATTCCATTTGAATTTGTTGCAGACTAGATCATTCATTTAGCACCCAAAGATGATATGGGTATGAAGCTTTTCTCAGTTTAGGACTCAGGGCAGAAATGAGACTTGTAGTCTAGCAGTTTATGTCATAAACTGTAGTAATAATTATTATTATGGTATTTGCTAAGTGCTTATTATATGCAAAGCACTGTACCAAACTCAGGTGTGAATACAAGCTAATCAGGTTGTCCCACATGGGGCTCAATCTTCATCGGGGCTCAAAATCTTAATCCTCATTTTACAGATGGGGTAATTAAGGTGCCGAGAAATGAAGTGACTTGCCCAAAGTCTCACAGCAGACAAGTTGCAGAGGCAGAATTAGAACCCAGGACCTTCTGACTCCCAGGCCTGTATCCACTAGGCCATGCTGCAATTTGATTATCCTCATTAGTGAGGGCAGAGCTAGGTAGCCAGTATAAACAAGATTTACAAATAATCCAAAAAAACTCATCAGTAGTTTCAGTTCCCCCTCCAACTCTTTTTTCATTTGATCAGCTAACAGTGCTTTGCACATAGTAAGCGCTTAATAAATGCCATCAAAAAAAATTAACACGTTCACAAATTTGAATTTCTTGGTGGGTTTTTTTTCAGTTTTTTCTTCCTCTCTGCTGGTGGAGGCGTGAATAAGAAGTGAAGGCAATCAGGAGGAAAAAGGCAAGAAGCCAGCTAGCTGCCTGGGTGGATAATCCAGTCCATCAATCAATCATATTTATTGAGTGCTTAATGGGTGCCGAGCACTGTACTAAGCGCTTGGGAGAGTACAATATAGCCCCGTAGCAGACTCATCCCCTGCCCACGTTGAATCCATGAACCAGATAAGCAAAACTCTTGAATTATCCTGGTGATTGTTTTTTAATCTGGTTGAAAATTGGGACCACTGCATCAAAGCCAGTTTAAAACTTACAAAATTCTAGTTTCTCCTTGCAAATTAGTCATTTTTGAGCATTTTACAGCTAGAAGAGCACTTAGCTCTTCATCAATTTAGCCTTATACATGCCCTAAAGCTAAACAGCATCAGCATTCAGCATCAACATTTCAGGTGAAAAGTTCCTTCTGTCAAATGAATCTGTTTTCATTTAGCTTTTATTTATGCCCACCCCCCTCCCATTTTGTCTCTTTATAATATTATTTTGTCTGTGATTGATTACCAGACCAGTTTCAGATTTATGTGTGCTGTGATTCAATTAAGTTTACCCTTAAGCGATGTGTTTTGAGACATATTAATGAGGTGGGAGTCTTTTCAGGAGTATTCATAACTTATACTTTTTTTTTTGGCTTGGCATGAAACTTTGAAATCATACACAGCCAGATTCCCATCCTAAGTAATTTTGGGGTCGGGGGGTGGGAGGAGGAGATTCAGCTCTACATTCAAGAGCATGTTTGCTCATCAACATATCCAGTATTATAAATGACAGTGACTTTCTGCCTCTTTATTGTAGAGTGTGAATGTTACCTAGCAAAACCTTGTTTTGAGTTTAACCCCCTTAACAAGGCCTTATAAATGGATGTTAAGACAATTCTCTTTTAAACTCTAGTGTTTTGTTGAGTAGTGTTCCTCCCTGAACAAATACTAGGCAGTCCCTTTGGGAGTGTTACAAAAGAATTGTCCCTTCCTTAGATTCTGCTAAATTGTCTGCTGGTCTACTGATATCCTTAATGTAGACAAACATCAAAGAGGCAATGCCACAGTCCCCTGATTAGTATACCTATCACAGTAGGCGACTAATCAATGTCACATCCCTGGTAGACTGTCATCTTTCACAAATAAAACCTTACACACCGGATTCCATCAGGTTTCTGCTGGTTCTTGGAGTAAAAGCAAAACGACCTAGTTTTCTGTTGGCTGCCGACACTGCTATATTTTGATAGGCAAAAAAAAATGGAAGAAAGGACTAAATTACCTGGCTTTTTTTTTCCAAATTTATTGTGAATGTACTGTCTAATAATTTCGGTACCTGTTAAGCACTTACTATGTGCCGGGCACTGTACTAAGCACTGCGGTTTCTCCTTTGTGATATAACTATTGCTGCCTGCATAGGCTGTTTTTGTTTTTGTTTTTTGGTACCAGGGCCTTCCATTACAAAGTTTCACAGTGTTTCAAATCAAACCACGTCCATATTTCTGCAGCACAAGTGGAGTAAAGAGCTTAGAGTTACTCCAGGGAATCTGAATGTGTCAGTGGCAAAAGTGATATTTTCAGGACAAAAAAGCTTTGTGGTTGGAATTCTACGGACTGGCTGTCAGCACAGTCTGAAGTTATGAGATTTTTTTTCTAACTCTCCAGCTGTATAGACCCCGCTTAAACCACTCTGTTTCCACTCACTCCCCACCATTCACAGCTGAAGTGGATGGAGATAAGGTGTTGTTTCCATGCCACCCTGCTTCCAGAGACAGTCATCGATAGGTATTTATTGAACGATTAATCTGAGCCGAGCACTATACTAAGCTCTTACTGTGAACCCTAGGTGGGATAGGGACTGTGTCCATCCTGATTAACCTGTACCTTAGAGACGCAGCGTGGCTCAGTGGAAAGAGCCTGGGCTTGGGAGCCAGAGGTTGTGGGTTCTAACCCCGGCTCTGCCACTTGTCAGCTGTGTGACTTTGGGCGAGTCACTTAACTTCTCTGGGCCTCAGTTACCTCATCTATAAAATGGGGATTAAGACTGTGAGCCCCACATGGGACAACCTGATCACCTTGTGTCCCCTTCAGCACTTAGAACATAGTAAGCGCTTAACAAATGCAATCATTATTATCATTATTATTATTACCCCAGTATTTAGAACAATATTTGACACCTAGTCTCTGCACACAGTAAGCTCTCAATAAATAAGATTGAATGAATGGAATGTTTAACAAACAAACAAGAAAAAAAGCACCTGGAGAGTATAGTTGAGTAAGAAGACAAGATCCCTGCCCTCTAGGGGCTTGCAATCTACCTGGGGATACAGACACTAAAATAAAGCAGAAAGGGGGAAGCAACAACGTTTCAAAGATATGGACACGAGGGCTGTGGGAAGATAGGATGACTATCTAAATTCTTAGAGAAGAAAGGAATGTGTCTTTCAATCAATGGTATTTATTGAGCACTTACTGTCTGCAGAGCAGGGTACTAAGTAAGTACTTGGGAGAGTGTAAAACAATGAAGTTGAAAGACTCCATCCTGCCTACAAGGAGCATACAATCTACTGGACAGAATCTGAGAGTTTCCCACCCGAGCTGAAGAAACCCAATATGGTGGCTTTCTGGCCTGTTAGCACATCAGAGTTTGTCCCTTTCCAGTTGCCATCCTCTCTAAAACACCTGACTCCTGTCTCACTTATACTCCAAGTGAAAAGTAAGCGTTTAGTACAGTGTTCTGCACACAGTTAGCGCTTAATAAATATGATTGAATGAATGAATGAAAAGTAGGCACCTATGTCTCAACTAGCCAGGAAGTACATCAAGACAGCCAGGAGTCATGGCTGAAACACTGGCTGCAGAAATAATAATAATAATGGCATTTATTAAGCGCTTACTATGTGCAAAGCACTGTTCTAAGCGCTGGGGAGGTTACAAGGCGATCAGGTTGTCCCACAGGGGGCTCACAGTATTAATCCCCATTTTACAGTTGAGGTAACTGAGGCCCCGAGAAGTTAAGTGACTTGCCCAAAGTCACACAGCTGACAATTGGCAGACCCGGGATTTGAACCCATGACCTCTGACTCCAAAGTCCGGGCTCTTTCCACTGAGCCACGCTGTTTCCAAATACGGACATGGTTTGATTTGAAACACTGCAACTTTGAAAAGGAAGGCACTGGTTCCAAAAAAAACAAAAACAGACTATGCAGGCAGCAATAGCTATTACATCACATAGGAAGTATCTTAAAAATCCAGGCTCGGGCTGATTCGGCAAGGGGAGGTTAAGTCTGATCTAAGTGCCAGGGACCCTCAGAAGGAATCTGCCATTCAAGGAGTCTCAGTTGGTTCCCTGGTCCATCAGAGTTAATCAATAGTATTTATTGAGCACTTACAGTGTGCAGATCACTGTCCTAAGCACTTGGGAGAGTGCAACAGCATCAGTAGACATATTTCCTGCCCATAAGGAGTGTACAGTCTAGAGGTGTCACTTCACTTCTCTGGGCTTCTGTTATCTCATCTGTAAAATGGGGATTAAGACTGTGAGCTCCACTGTGCAACAGGGACTGTGTCCAACCTGATTAGCTTGTATCTACCCCAGTGGTTAATACAGTGCCTGGCACATTCATTCATTCATAAATTCATTCAATCGTATTTATTGAATGCTTACTGTGTGCAGAGCACTGTACCAAGCACTTGGGAAGTACAAATCGGAAACATATAGAGGTGGTCCCTACCCAACAACAGGCTCACAGTCAAGAAGGGAGAGACAGACAACAAAACAAAACAAGTAGACAAGTGTCAATACCATCAGAATAAATAGAATTATAACTATATACACATCATTAATAAAATAAATGAGTAATAAATATGTACAAATATACACAGGTGCTGTGGGGAGGGGAAGAGGGTAAGATAGAGGGAGGGAGGGGATCGATGAGGAGGGGAGGAGTAAGTGCTTAACAAATGCCATTTAAAAAAGGGAGTCCCCTCAAAACAGTTGCTCGACATTATATCTATAATTCTGTTTATCTATTTTGATGCTATTGATGCCTGTCTACTTGTTTTGTTTTGTTGTCTTTCTCCCCCCTTCTAGACTGAGCCTGTTGTTGGGTAGGGATTATCTCTGTTGCCGAATTGTACTTTCCAAGCGCTTAGTACAGTGCTGTGCAAACAGTAAGCGCTCAGTAAATGATTGAATGAATGACATTCTCCCCAAGCCATTAGGCTGTAAGGTCCTTGTGGACAGCGATCATGTTGGTCTACCAACTCTTTTGAATTGTACTCTCCTAAGTGCTTAGAACAGTGCTCTGCAAACAATAAGGACTCATTAAATTGATGTATAAGTCCATCATATGACTAATAATAATAGTATTTGTTAAGCCCTTACTATATGACAAGCACTGTTCAGTTGTACTTATTGAATCGTATACGTGCAATCGAAGCACTGTTCTAAGTGCCGGGGTAGATACAAGCTAATCAGGTTGGACACAGTCCCTGTCGCACATGGAGCTCACAGTCTTAATCCCCATTTTACAGAAGAGATAACTGAGGCCCAGAGAAGTGAATTGACTTGCTCAGGGTCACACAGAAGACAAGTGGCGGAGCCAGGATAAGAATGCTGGTCTTTATGATTCCCAGGCCCATGATCCATCCACTAGGCCCTGCTGCTCCTCACATTAGAACAGTGCTCAGTGCTCAGAACAGTGCTCAGCGCTTAGAACAGTGCTTGGGACATAGTAAGTGCTTAACAAATGCCATCATCATCACCTCATCATATGCATGGGCAGTCTGGTCTCAGTGCACCATAACTACAGGTTCCAGAGCGTGTGAAGCCAAAGGGGCTGGAGGCACATAGCTAGGATAGGGCCATGTGAGGAGAAAAATTCCCACCCACCTCTTGGTCTATCCACCAGCTGTTCCTAAATGATTCTGAACACTCTGCATGGAGACTGAGTCAATCAGTCATGCTTTTTGAACACTTACTGTGTGCAGAATACTGTGTACTTGGGAAGGTACAGTATAATAGAGTTGGTAGACACATTGCCTGCCCACAGGAGCTTGCAATCTAGAGTGGGATTCAGACTAAAATAAATTACGGATGTGGACTTAGGTGCTGTGGGGGTGAATAAAGGGTACAGATCTAAGTGTAAGCACAACACTGAAGGGAGAGGGAGTAGGGAGTAGGAATTTCAATAAGGCCTTGAAAGGGAGGAGAGTGATGGTCTGTTGGATATGAAGGGGGAGGGAATTCCAAGCCAGAAGCAGGTCATGGACGAGGGGTTGGAGGCGAGATAGATGAGATCGAAGTATGGTGAGTAGGTTGGTGTTAGAGGAGCAGAGTAAACAGGAGCAAAGTGTTGTAGGGAATCAGTGAGGTAAAATAGGTGTGGGCAAGGTGACTGAGTGTCTTAAAGGAGAAGCAGCATGGCCTAGTAGGTAGGGACCGTCTCTATATATTGCCGACTTGTACTTCCCAAGCGCTTAATACAGTGCTCTGCACACAGTAAGCGCTCAATAAATACAATTGAATGAATGAATGAATGAATGATAGAGCATTGGCTTGGAAGTCGGAAGGACCTGGGTTCTAATTCCAGTTCCGCCACTTGTCTGCTGTGTGATCTGGGGCAAGGCACTTCACTTGTCTGAAACTCAGTTACCTCATTTGTAAAATGGAGATTAAGAATGTGAGCCCCGTGTAGGACATGGACTATGTCCAACCTTGTGTCTACCCCAGTGCTTACTACAGCGCCTAAGCATGCCTGAGCATTGCCTTGGCACAGTGCCTAAGTATTTGTTATGGTATTGTTTAACAAATATCATTGAAAAAAACCAAACACAAAAACGATGACCAGTTGGAGTGGCTCCTAATTCCCTGCAAGGAACAGTACGGGCCGGGATTAGAGATTCATTCATTCAATTATATTTGTCGAGCATTTACTGTGTGCAGAGCACTGTACTAAGCGCTTGGGAAAGTACGATGCATCAATAGAGACAATCCCTTCTAGACTGTGAGCCCATTGTTGAGTAGGGACCGTCTCTATATGTTGCCAACTTGTACTTCCCAAATGCTTAGTACAGTGCTCTGCACACAGTAAGCGCTCAATAAATACGACTGAATGAATGAATGAATGAATCCCTGACCACATCGATATGGGGCTGGGGCCAGGTCCAGGGGCAGGGACATGACTCAGAGTGGAGTAGTATTCATTCATTCATTCATTCAATCGTATTTATTGAGCGCTTACTGTGTGCAGAGCACTGTACTAAGCGCTTGGGAAGTACAAGTTGGCAACATATAGAGACGGTCCCTACCCAACAGTGGGCTCACAGTCTAGAAGGGGGAGACAGAGAATAAAACAAAACATATTAACAAAATAAAATAAGTAGAATAAATATGTACAAGTAAAATAAATAGAGTAATAAATAAGTACAAACATATATACATATATACAGGTCTGTGGGGAAGGGAAGGAGGTAAGGCGGGGGGGATGGAGGGGGGAGGAGGGGGTTCAGTCTGGGAAGTCCTCTGTAGCCACCCCCTCACCCACTCCAACGTCTGCTTATTCCCACGGAGGGCCGCCTTCCTTGATTATAAACCTTCCATTACCTATGTTCCAAGCGCTCCTAAAATGCCACAACCTCAAACGAACTTTCCCCAATCAATTTGCCATCCCCCTGAGCAATATCATCCTTCATCCAATGCTTGTCTTGTCGTATCTTATGCCATCAAGTTGTTTCCGACCGATAGCGACACCACAGACACATCTTTCCTCCCCCAGGAGGCCTTCCCAGACTGAGCCCCTTCCTTCCTCTCCCCCTCCTCCCCCTCTCCATCCCTCCCGCCTTACCTCCTTCCCCTCCCCACAGCACCTGTATATATGTATATATGTTCGTATGTATTTACTACTCTATTTTATTTGTACATATTTATTCTATTTATTTTATTTTGTTAATATGTTTTGTTTTGTTCTCTGTCTCCCCCTTCTAGACTGTGAGCCCGCTGTTGGGTAGGGACCGTCTCTATATGTTGCCAACTTGTACTTCCCAAGCGCTTAGTACAGTGCTCTGCACACAGTAAGCGCTCAATAAATACGATTGAATTGAATCTCTCCCAGAACGCCCCACTCTCCATCTGCAATTGTTCTGGTAGTGTAACCATAGAGTTTTCTTGATCAAAATATGGAAGTGGTTTACCATTCCCTGCTTCCACACAGTAAACTTGAGTCTCCTCCCTCGACTCTCTCCCACGCCGCTGCTGTCCAGCACTGGCGAGTTTTGACTCGTAACAGATTGCTTTCCGCTCGCCGGCCACTGGCCAAGCTAGGAATGGAATGGGTAGGCCTCTGCTTGACTCTCCCTCCCTTAGCCGAGACTGGTAGAGGACTGGAAGCTCTCCAGGTGCGACTCTGAAAGGAGTCATCCGACGCTAGCCCTCGTAAATTTCTAGACTGTGAGCCCGTTGTTGGGTAGGGACCGTCTCTATATGTTGCCAACTTGTACTTCCCAAGCACTTAGTGCAGTGCTCTGCACACAGTAAGCGCTCAATAAATACGACTGAATGAATAAATGTATTGACACCTTCTTCAGCCTTCACATGTATATAAAATACTTATCTTGACCACTTGAGTTGAGACGCTGTGTGGCCTAGTGGAAAGAACGCGGGCGTGGGAGTCAGAAGAACCTGGGTTCTAATCCAGACTCCGCCACTTGTCTGCTGTAACTTTGGGCAACTCACTTCACTTCTCTGTGCCTTAGTTATTTCATCGGTAAAATGGGGATTTAGACTGTGAGCTCCATTGGGACAGGTACTGTGTCCAACCAGTACACTTCTAGACTGTGAGCCCGTTGTGGCCAGGGATTATCTCTATTCGTTGCTGAATTGTATTTTCCAGGTGCTTAGTACAGTACTCTGCACACAGTAAGCACTCAATAAATACAATTGGTTGAATGAATGATCAGCTTGCATCTACCCTAGCACTTTGTACAGTGCGTGGCACATAGTAAGTACTTAACAAATGCCATATACATATAATTTGTTTGTCTCCTCCATTATAGTGGAAGCTCCCTGTGAGCTAGGAATGTGCCACTTCTTTATTCTCTACTTCCCAGATGATGATGATGATAATAGCATTTATTAAGCGCTTACTTTGTGCAAAGCACTGTTCTAAGCACTGGGGAGGTTACAAGGTGATCAGGTTGCCCCACAGGGGGCTCACAGTCTTAATCCCCCCTTGTACAGATGAGGCAACTGAGGCCCAGAGAAGTTAAGTGACTTGCCCAAAGTCACACAGCTGACAATTGGTGGAGCCAGGATTTGAACCCATGACCTCTGATTCCAAAGCCCGTGCTCTTTCCACTGAGCCACGCTGCTTCTCTATGCTTCTCTATGGACAAATGCTTAGTCCATTCATTCAATCGTATTTATTGAGCTCCTACTGTGTGCAGAGCACTGTACTAAGCACTTGGAAAGTACAATACAGCAGTAGAGACGATCCCTGCCCACAAATCTAGCACTCTGCACCAAGCAGGTGCTCAATAAACACTACTTAAAAAATGCTACTCTAATTAATACTAAACCTACCCCTTTTTTCCCTGCTATGCAATGATGGTACTACCTGTCTCATTCTTCTGACATTGCTGGGCACTGTACTCATATTTAGTGCCTTTCATTTGACAATATTTACATGTGTTCTTATTGATAGGCCAGAAATAAAAAGGCCAAATAGTTAAGTGGAAAAAACACCTTTTAGTACCTTTGGAATTACCACTTTTTTAGCTATTTCATCTTACTAGAATGAAAAATATAAACCTGTCAAGTTTATGATAGAAAAAACTTCAAAATTTCAAGCTCTTAGAGGGCAGTCAATGATCATGTCTACCAACTCTGTTGTATGGTACTCTCCCAAGAGTTTAATACAGTGCTATGTGCACAATAAGCACTCAATAAAACGCTGATTGATTGATGGATTGATTGGTGAGTCACACACATTTCTTTCAGGTCTAGGAAAATGATTATTTTAAGGAAGACACACACAAAGTAGAAACTTCAGACTGTGAGCCCGTTGTTGGGTAGGGACCGTCTCTATATGTTCCCAACTTGTGCTGCCCAAGCGCTTAGTACAGTGCTCTGCACACAGTAAGCACTCAAATACGATTGAATGAATGGACAAGGATGAAAGATCAATTGATATTGCAAAACAAAAGTAAATTGCATTTTATCTTTCCAGCATTTTAGCTTCACCTCTTAATATTTTATATTCCTGGCACAGATTTTTAAGCAAAATGAAAATGGGATATATAGATTCTGAAGGGTTAGACTAGGTGAGATTCTTTCCTGAAAGCATATTTGATATTCTGCTCCTACACGAGAATGCTGAACGGAAAAAGATGTCATATTTTCTGAAGGACATTAGATAGTAATTAAAGGGCTTTGCTTCAGTGCTTCTCAGACTTTCTCTGAAGTCAAAATCAAAACCAGAGCCGTGGCATACTTGGCATTTCTTCCAATCGTTTGCATTAATAATACTTTTTTTCTGTTGCTTTGTAGGGAATACATTAAACATGCACAAAGGACTTGCTGCTTTATAAGTTTAATGCAAAACTATTGACCTTTTAAACTCTGGCTCTGCAGATTCTTAATTAAAAACAGATTACAAATATTAGTCAACAGGGCATTTAAAAACTGGGGTCACTCATGGGAAGATGTAATAATTATGGAGGTGCCTTCTATTCATTCATTCATTCAATCATATTTATTGAGTGCTTACTGTGTGCAGAGCACTGTACTAAGCGCTTGGGAAGTACAAGTTGGCAACATATAGAGATGATCCCTACCCAACAGTGGGCTCACAGTCTAGAAGGGGGAGACAGAGAACAAAACAAAACATATTAACAAAATAAAATAAATAGAATAAATATGTACAAATTAGAGTAATAAATACATACAAACATATATACATATATACAGGTGTTGTGAGGAGGGGAAGGAGGTAAAGCGGGGGAGGTGGGGAGGGGGAAGAGGGGGTGAGGAAGAAGGGGGCTCAGTCTGGGAAGGCCTCCTGGAGGAGGTGAGCTCTCAGTAGGGCTTTGAAGGGAGCTCTTCTAGTGCTTGAAGAGCTGTCAGATGTCCCATAAGAAAGGACTTTTATTTTCAAAATCATAAGAGTTGCTAGGTGTCAGCTCTTTCTTTAGATAAATGTGTGAGGCAGCATATCCTAGCGGACTTGGACTGTAAGCGTGATTTGGGCAGGGAACATGTCCAGTAATACTGGTGTATTATACTCTCCCAAGCGCTCAATAAATGCCATCGATTGATTGAAAGACAGAACGTGTATTTAAGCTCCATTTTACAGATCAGGAAACTGAGACACCAAGAGGTTAAATGACTTGCCCAAAGTCACACAGCAGACAAGTGGCTGAGCTGGCACTAGAATGCAGGACTCCTAATAAGATCATTGATAAATGGTAATTGTGGTATTTGCAAAGTGGTTACTATTTACCAAGAGATGGGGTAGATTCAAGATCAGCATGTCCCAAGTGGAGCTCAAAATCCAAGTAGAAGAGAGAGCTAACTGCCAGTCTTGTGCCTTAGCACTAGGGCACCCTCTTGTCAATCAATCAATCATATTTATTGAGCGCTTACTGTGTGCAGAGCACTGTACTAAGCGCTTGTCATTAGCGGTGTGGTCAAATACATACGGAGAAGCAGCATGGCGTAGCAGATAAATACGCGCTTGGGAGTTAGAAGGTCTTGGGTTCTGATCCCGGCTCCTCCACCTGTCTGCTCTGGGACCTTGGGCAAGTCACTTCACTTCTCTGTGCCTCAGTTACCTCTGATTTGCTCCCTTTGCTCTTCCCCCCTCCCAGCCCCGCAGCACTTATGCACATATCTGTAATTTTATTTATTTGTATTGAAGTCTCACTCCTCCGCCAGACTGTAAGCCTGTTGTGGGCAGAGAATGCCACTGTTTATTGTTGTATTGTACTTTCCCAAGTGCTTCATATGGTGCTCTGCACACAGTAAGCACTCCATAAGTACAATTGAATGAATTAATTAGACTGTGAGCCCTATATGGGACAGGGACTGTGTCCAATCTGATTTTCTTATACCCACCCCAGTGCTTAATATAGTGTCTGGCACATTCATTCATTCAATCATATTTATTGAGCACTTACTGTGTGCAGAGCACTGTACTAAGCACTTGGGAAGTACAAGTCGGCAACGTATAGAGACGGTCCCTGCCCCACAGCGGGCTCACAGTCTAGAAGGGGGAGACAAACAAAACAAAACATATTAACAAAATAAAATAAATAGAGTAGTAAATATGTACAAGAGTACATATTAAATATAGTAAATGCTTAACAAATACCACAATTATCATTATTATTATTATTATATTATTACAAGAGAAAAGGGGTGACAGTAAGCTTAAGTCCTAGAGGACAAAAATACAACTCTGCCTCTATTTAGAGTGATTTGAGTCATGCCAGGTGCCAGCAAAGTCGAATAGGGTTGTGCCATTAAGTAGAAATGAGTGCCTTTCTGATGCTTTGGGGAAGTGATGACCTTTGGCCATTTCCTTGGGGATCGAGTAGTGAATCTGTTCCCCAAGTGCCGGGCACAACAAAGACAACAAGAAGGGAAACAATACTTGCCGCCTGCCTGTCCAGCTCCTCTGCTCCTGATTTGCCCCATTCCTCTTGTTCTCAGTCAGCCTCTTCAGCTCCAATTGCCGCTTATTAAGAGGGTCACTGCATTGGTAGAGTCCATGGAGAAGGAATATTATTGTTCCTGTTTTATGTGGTGAAAATCCGTGTTTCAGAGTGGATCGGTGACCAAGAGTTTGAGTCTGTGCACCGGCTTGGCACTTAACCTCCTTCAAGGTGGCACCACAAGGTCCTAGAGTTAAGGTGCCCACTGACTCACCTGCAGGCAATAATAATGGTAATAATACAGTTATAATAATTGTGGGATCTGCTAAGCACTTACTATATACCAAGCACTGTGCAAAATGCTGGAGTAGATACAGTATAACTAGATAGGACATGATCCCTGTCCAACATGGGTTCACGGTCTAAAGAGAAGGGACAGCAGGTATCATCTCCATTTTCAGATGAGGAAACTGAGGCACAGAGACTTTAAGTGACTTGCCCAAGGTCATACAGCGTGCAAGTGGCTGAGCCAGAATTAGAAATCCAGGTCTTCTGACTTCCAAGGGTGACATAGCCGACCCAGAGATGCGTGTGACTTTTCATGTAGCCTGTTGTACTCTTCCAGATGCTTAGTACAGTGTTCCGCACACAGTAAGCACCCAAACATACTGTTGAATGATGGATGTAGTATGCTGGTCACGCAGTGAATTGCAATGATGTCGTTCACAGCATTTTGTGGAATCCATCCCATGGCAACCAAACTTAGAATTTAGACTCTCCTCTGCCACGGCATAGTGGATAAAGCACAGGCTTGGGAGTCAGAAGGTCAGGGGATCTAATGCCCGCTCTGCCACTTGTCTGCTGGGTGACCCTAGGCAAGTCACCTCACTTCTCTGTGCCTCAGTTACCTCATCTGTAAAATGGGGAGTAAGACTATGAGCCTTACATGAGACAGGGACTATGTCCAACTTGATTTGCTTGTATCCACTCCAGCGCTTAGTACAGTGCCTGACACATAGTAAATGTTTAACAAATACAATCATCATCACTACCTCTTCAAACAGTAAGCATGTAATAAATATGACTGATTGATTCCCTTCTCAGTCATTCAATCATATTTATTGAGCAGTTACTATATGCAGAGAGCACAGTACTAAGCACTTGGGAGAGTACGCAATAAACAGACACTTTCCCTGCCCACAATGACCTTACAGTCTCGTGAACAAAGGTGTCACTTCTAAAGCGCTTACTGGTTCAGTGGAAAGAGCCCAGGCTTTGGAGTCAGAGGTCATGGGTTGAAACCCCGGCTCCACCAACTATCAGCTGTGTGACTTTGGGCAAGTCACTTCACTTCTCTGGGCCTCAGTTACCTCATCTGTAAAATGGGGATTAGGACTGTGAGCCCCTTGTGGGACAACCTGATCACCTTGTAACCTCCCCATCACTTGGAACAGTGCTTTGCACATAGTAAGCACTTAATAAATGCCATTATTATTATTATTGTTATTATTATTATGTGCTAAGGCATTGAAAGTGTAGGTGGAGGGAGGCTGACAGCTTTAAATGAAAATACCAGATGTAAAGGCATCCACACTGACCATCTGAAAACCAGACTTTCTAGTGTGAACCGGACACGTGGCCTCCTCAGCGCTCCGTATTGAGGCTGGGGGGCTCCCGTCCTTAAGTCCATCGCCTTCCGGCCCTGCCAACAGCCTTTCGGTCACCATAGCGATGCTGGTTCGGACTTGGCACTTCTGCCACTGGTAGTTCACTACCCTCTCACCTGAGGGCTTTCCATTTCAGTTATGAAAGTACAACTACGCTCTGTGTTTCAGATTCGGAAACATTTTGAACAGGAAAAATATCTAACATCCATGCAGCACTAGAGAAATAGAATGGTCTTTCACACATATTTGTTCTGCTGAGGGTGCAGCAGTGTGAAGGTAATAAATAATAACAGCCCATTAATAATAATGACAATAACATTGACATTCCGGGTCACTACCAAATCGGAATAATTACTCGATCCCTGGCCTTGCTTTCATTACAAGTTAAGCACTGCCGCCTGGCCCCAGGGAAGGTAATCATTCACCTTGTAATCATTCACCTTGTTTCTAGCTAATCTGGCCCTTCTCTATACTGGCATGAGAATCATTCATTCATTTGACCATCTTTATTGAGCGCTTACTGTGTGCACAGCATTGTACTAAGCGCTTGGGAGAGTACGGTATAACAGTAAACAGACTCGTTCCCTGCCCACAATGAGCTTACAGTCTAGAGGGGGAGACAGACATAAATATACATCAATAAATATATTGATGTATTGTATATTGTAATTTATTGATGTACATCAATAAATTACAGCTATGTACATAAGTGCTGTGGGGTTGAAAGGGTCTGAGGGGGGGATGAATAACACCATGTCCCTATGTCCAGTGGTTTTATTGTCGTGTCTAAACACTCTCTGCAGTGGCTCCAAACGCTATGACTCTGAGGTAGTTATCCCCATTTACCACAACCTGGGAGCGGAGCGTAATGGCTCTGGAGCAGAGGAAGAGGGGTGTGTCAGAAGTCCCCAAGAAGCGCACACTCGAATATGTACTTTTCATTTTGTGCCTACTCACCATGCCTCCTTCTCATCTCAGACTGAGGCCCCCGCCAGACTGAGCCCCCTCCTTCCTCTCCCCCCCCATCCCCCCACCCTACCTCCTTCCCCTCCCCACAGCACCTGTATATATGTTTGTACAGATTTATTACTCTATTTTACTTGTACATATTTACTATTCTATTTATTTTGTTTTGTTAATATGTTTTGTTTTGTTGTCTGTCTCCCCCTTCTAGACTGTGAGCCCATTGTTGGGTAGGGACCGTCTCTATATGTTGCCAACTTGTACTTCCCAAATGCTTAGTACAGTGCTCTGCACACAGTAAGTGCTCAATAAATACGATTGAATGAATGAGTGAATCTCTCTCACCACTGACATAATAATAATAATAATTAGTATTATGGCACTTGTTAAGCATCTACTATGTGCCTAGCACTGTTCTAATCACTGGGATAGATATGAGGTAATCAGGTTGGACACAGTCCCTGTTCTACATGGGGCTCACACTCTTTATCCCCATTTTCCAGATGAGGGAACTGAGGCACAGAGAAGTTAGGTGACTTGCCCAAGGTCACACAGCAGACAAGTGGTGGATTCGGGATTAGAACCCAGGTCCTTCTGACTCCCAGGACCGTGCTCTACCCACTAGACCATGCTGCTTCTTGCTCGTGCCGTCTCTTCCACCTGGGATTCTCACCCTCTTCCCATCCCATAAACCACCCTTCTGCCCATCTTCAAAGCCCTCTAGAAATCACATCCCCTTAAGAAAGCCTTCCATGATTAACGTCCAATCTTCCCACTCTGTTTCCTTCCCAACTGCCACATCAGGAAATCTGTGTCCTCTGAGGACCTTCCTCCCCACAATACTCATGTTCATGCCATTGAACTCCATTTATTTATTCATCTCTCCTAGTAGATTGTGAGCTTCTTGAGGACAGGTATCATATCTACCTGCTCCACTGCATTCTCCCAAGAGATGCTCTGCAAAGAGTAAGCACTCAATATAATACTCAATTGATTGATTATGTGGATTTCCACAAAGGCTCTGTAATGTCATCATTGTGTTATCATGTTCTCTATGTCACCCGCATAGCATAGCGTGTGTCTGTGACTTCCAGATCAGTCAGTAATAATAATGATGTTGGTATTTGATAAGTGCTTACTATGTGCAAAGCACTGTTCTAAGCACTGGGGAGGATACAAGGTGATCAGGATGTCCCACGTGGGGCTCACAGTCTTAATCCCCATTTTACAGATGAGGGAACTGAGGCACAGAGAAGTGAAGTGACTTGCCCAAAGTCACATAGCTGACAATTGGCGGAGCCAGAATTTGAACCCATGACCTCTTGACTCCCAAGCCTGTGCTCTTTCCATTGAGCCACACTGCTTAAATATGGTCATTCCTCATAGAAGCATACCTGAGAGGTTTCTCAGGCATTTGTAGTGTATTCTATATATAGTCACACAATTGCTACTCACTGCAGCAGGCGTGGTGCGGGATATGAATGCAGTCCCAATCAAAACGGTGCCTTCCAAAAGTGTGTTCCCAAGGAGCTCCTTATTTCCTCCCACCTCCTCCATTTATTTTCCCATTTATCATTTTTCATATCCAATTTCACTTGTGTCAAGAATCTTTTTCCAGCCTTCTTTCATCCATCTTAAAAAGTTGGAGTTTTTTTTAAGCCATTCTGCATTGCTAAAAAGCAAAAGAAGGAGGATTCGGTAACTGAGTGATCAGAATATTAAAACAAAGAAACGTTCAAGATTGCTCGTTGAATTTTGTCCCCAAAGTTTCCGTGTTTTCCTAGCTCGGGCCCCATAAAGTTGCAATCTAGGCTTGTCTGGATGACTTTAAATTTGGCCAATTCCTGTTCCTGAAATTCTGTCTTCCAAGAACCCTATCTTGATGGAATTATACCCTTTAATACCATCCCTTTTTCCCCCAACAGTCTTTAGGATAACAGGAAAGAGGTCATCCCTGAGGTCTGAGTCTGGGAGGTCGTTTGTGGGGGGATTGTGGCCTCCTGGAAACAGCATGGGGCCTGAGAGTTAGGAGACATAATAATAATAATAATAATAATAATCAGTCGTATTGTACATATTTTTTACTCTATTTATTTATTTATTTATTTTATTTGTACATATCTATTCTATTTATTTTGTTAGTATGTTTGGTTTTGTTCTCTGTCTCCCCCTTTTAGACTGTGAGCCCACTGTTGGGTAGGGACTGTCTCTATATGTTGCCAATTTGTACTTCCCAAGCGCTTAGTACAGTGCTGTGCACATAGTAAGCGCTCAATAAATACGATTGATGATGATGATGATGATTTATTGAGCGCTTACTGTGTGCAGAGCACTGTACTAAGCGCTTGGATAATAATAATAATGATAATAATGACAACAATAACAATAATGATGGCATTTGTTAAGCGCTTACTACATGCCACACATTGAAAGTGCTGGGGTATATACAAACTAAACAGGTTGGACGCAGTCCCTGTCCCACATGGGTCTCACGGTCTTAATCCCCATTTTCCAGGTGAGGTAACTGAGGCTCAGAGAAGTGCAGGGACTTGCCCAAAGTCACACAGCAGACTAATGGTGAAGCCTGGAGTAGAACCCAGGTCCTTCTGACTCCCTGGCCGGTGCTGTATTCCCTAGGCATTTCTACAGAAATGCTCTGGGCATGTCACTCGCCTCCTCAAAAATCTCCAGTGGTTGCCTTTCAGCCTTTGCATGAAGCAAAAACTCTTTACTATTGGCTTCGAGGCTGTCCATCACCTTGCCCCTTCTTACCTCATCTCCCTTCTGTCCTTCTCCAGCCCAGCCCGCACACTCTGCTCCTCTGCCGCTCACCTCTTCACTGTGCCTCGTTTTCACCTGTCCCACCGTCGACCCCCGGCCCACATCCTCCCCCTGGCCTGGAATGCCCTCCCTCCACACATCTGCCAAACTAGCTCTCTTCCTCCCTTCAAAACCGTACTGAGATCTCACCTCTCCCAGGAGACCTTTCCAGACTGAGTCCCCCATTTTTCCTCTGCTCCTCCTCCCCACCCCGCAACTCCTTCCTTCTGCCCTTCCCCCTTCCCCTCCCCACAGCACTTGTGTATATTTGTGCATACTTATTACTCTATTTTATTAATGATGTATATATATATATATATGTATATATAATTCTATTTATGTATTTTGACGGTATTGACACCTGTCTACTTGTTTTGTTTTGTTGTCCGTCTCCCCCTTCTAGACCGTGAGCCCATTGTTGGGTAGGGACTGTCTCTATCTGTTGCCAAATTGTACTTTCCAATCGCTTAGTACAGTACTCTACACACAGTAAGCACTCAAATACAACTGAAGGAAAGAATGAATAGGCCACACTGCTTGGTATATTATCTCCATTTTACAGATGAGGGAACTGAGGCACAGAACAGTTAAGTGACTTACCCAAGGTCACCCAGCAGGAAAATGGCAGAGCTGGGATTAGAACTCAGGTCCGATGACTCCCAGTCCTGTGCTCCTTCCGTTAGACTTCATGTAAAGGACCGTTTTAGGGGGTGTGGGATTTCAGGGTCACTTCATTCGTTTACAGCATAACACTCAGTGCATTTTGGTCTGGAATTCTGTAGTCGTGATTATTTATGATTATGTCTAGACTACTACTAAACTGTTGTTCAACACAGTCAGATAATTTGCAGAGATTCTAATACGTAGGGCCGCATTTAGATCAGGCCACATGCTAAAAATCGAAAACTCCGTTTCACAGTGGCAAATTATTCTCTGGAAACAATGAAATCAGTATGAGCTTAAAGAACAAAAACAAGCTCAGTCCTACTGAAAACGACGGGGTCATTAAGAAGGTGACTGGTGTGCTGGGTCCATAAAGAAACTATGTTCTTATCAATCCTAAATGAGAATTTTAAAAGAATAATAAAATTCTTAAAAGGAATTTAATAGAATCGAGATTAATTTAATTTCATGCCATTGAGTGATTTATCAATCTTCTCATGGCATTGAATACCTGATTATTCCCTGCTCTATAAAAATACGTACTATTATAAATTGATCATTATTTTACATCGAAGAAAAGGACCAAATAAGTCAGACTTTCCAAATAAATGAGAACAAGCTACCCCTGTTTTTAAAAAGCCAAATCTTCTGATCGTTATGGCCTTTGCCATTTAGAATGTTACTTTGCTCCTTATGACCCAGAACACACCATGAAAATCTGTTGAGTTAAAACAGCCCTAGTTAATTCACCTTGGTTGCATTTCTGAGTCTGCAAGGACTCATCTACTTCCACTGTGGAGTGGACACAGGGGTCGTGAACTCTCTAGTTACAAAGTTTAATGACTAATTATTTTGTAGATGTTCATGTAATGGGGATGATTAATGATGTCTTTTAATGTCCTGCACGTTTACCTTGGAAATCTTCATTTGTAGACAGTGTGTGGGTGTGTTTGTGCATGTGAGTGTGCATATTTTAAAGCACAGCTGAAACTCTCTAGGATATTTGGTCTTCATGCTTCATTGTATTATTTGGGTCAAAGATAACCCCCTTGAAAAAGACTATTTCTGTAAATATGTAATTCTGTTAATATTCCGGTTCTCAAAATTACGAAACTAGACGCTGTTTGGAAGGAAGATTTATCTTTCACTGATTTGGAGCTGGAGGTAAACTATCCCAATTGAGGAAATCCCATGGAGTATTTTTCTGCCATTCTGTAGTATATAGTATGGGCCAGATTTTCACGGCTTTTCCCTGGGCATAAAAAAGACCTCTTGTGAAGAGGCCAGCTCTCTTTCAGGTACTCAGGATGCATTTAGTGCATAAAATAACCTTTTTGAGATACTTGAATAGCTTCCAAAGAAGCCTAGTTTACTTCAGAGAGTAGCTTTGACACTGGGAGAATCTTTCTCAGTAAGCAGAAAAAATAAACATGTTACAGAAAAGCAAAGAAGGATTTTACATATCCAGAAGGCCAATTGGCACATTCTGCCCAGGCCAGTGAGTATGTACAGTATATGCCCCAGGAAGTAAAATCCTCCTCCAAACTGCATCTTGTTACCCAGTGTTACACATTTTAATCTCACTTAACACATACACTTGCAAAAAATGTCTTATCGGTATTTGCCTTCCAGTAGAATGTCTCAGCTCAAATATACTAGAACACCGAAACCTTGAAGCTGGTATTTTAGGTTTAGGCCTAGAATTCTAATGCATTCCCCACTACTCATTTTTAGGGCTTAATATCATCCAGGTAGACTTTAAAGGATCAAATGCATCACAGGAAATATGGTGCTAAGCTCTTTTAAAGATGTATTCTCTCCTAGTGCTTAGTACAGTGCTCTGCGCATAATAAGTGCTTAATAAATAGTACTACTACTACTGTAAACTGTAGATATAACCCTGCTATTTTCCTTAATGTGTAACCAATAGGCAAGAAGTTTTTCATGTCTGATTTCAGAAGATCACTTTTCGACTTTGTTCAATTCATTCCATCTTCCATTTGCTTCATGACATCTTTTCGCAATAAATCGTTCTGCATTTCCAGATTGCTTCTCAGAGAATAAAAGGCAGAGTATGTTCATAAAAGAACACTGTCCTTAATACATTAGTGTTTTATGATTTTTATATCAGATAATGAATCCGGGATGACCAGACTTCCAGAGAATCTGGGACTCATCTTCTTGAACATGAACATGTGTCTTGGAAAGACTAATGAATTTATATTCCTTTTTTGGGGGGATAAAGTGGCACCAAACATCATCCTGGGCTGGCTCTGGGCTTTGCCTTCACTCATACCTGCCAGGTTTAATTGTCGACCCACTACCAGTTTGCCAGGCAAAACCGAGAAAAAATGAAAAACAGCCATGACTTTTAGGTTTCTTTTAACTTGTGTATGTAATTAGTATCTTAGTTTAATTCCATATTAAACCTTTGCCATCTGCAGGATTGTTGTGCTGCATCACATAAAAGTCCACAGGAACATGTATAATTGGGTCATTAAGGCTACAGTAAATGCTTCCTGTGGAACATTTTAATTACAAATAAAATCTGAAGCAAAGTATCTAGTTTTGAAGGAGCAGGTTTGTTCTGTGCTTTTAACTGCCATGGATTCTACTGTAATTTAGTAAACGGTTCCATGTGACGCTTGAAAGGAATACATCTACCAAAATGGCACAGCTCTTAAGGACTCTGTCATGTTGAAAAACTTGTTTCTTCATGCTGCTATCTCCTAAGCATCAAAATGGAAGGAAAAATACAAGTTCGGCTAGGGTTTTTTAAATTTTAAATTTTGGAAGAAACTTGAAGACATAGTTCTTGTAGGAGATCCTAAAATTGCCTGGATTGACTGTAGAGCAGGAGAGGGGACATTATAATCAAACTCAGTGGAGAGCCACAGAAGACCTACTCATAGCCGAAAGGGCACTGAGGATTCGAAAAAGCTTTTCATTCATTCATTCAATTCATTCATTCATAATTATTGAGCACTTACTGTGTGCAGGGCACTCTACTAAGCCCTTGGGAGAGGACGATCCAACAATAGACAGTCATATTTGCTGCCCACAATGAGCTTACAGTTTAGAGGGGAAGACGGATATTAATATAAATAAATAAATTACAGATATTTACGTAAGGAGCTGGGCTGGGGCATGAATAAATTTCAGGGTGTCAAACAAACAATGTCAGGGTGGCATCACGGGACAGAAAATGTTTACTGCAATAAAAAATATATATTTCTGGACCAATGATGGCTTTTTTTATGGGAAAAAAAGTCAGTTTTGTTTTGAAGAGTCACGTCTAGATTTAGATGATAGAATCTGTATTATTGAATTCATGGTGTGTGGGATAGCGGCTCCCTCTACCCACCAAATCAGAGTCTGGGTCAGGATCAGAAAGAGTCTTTATTCTTTCTCATGAGAAAGGGCACTACCCCCGTCGCTCAAACAGCATCAGCCGGGGAGTGCGCTTGTTGATTGTACGAAGCTGATTTTTGTAGCCCTAACGCATCCTCTTCCTCCCACCGACTATCCCCTTTCTCCATTGTCTGGATACTTCGGGCGTACAATTTAATCGCGGCAGCTAGCACCCAACGCACGCTCACGTATAAGGCTGACAGTGGCCTTGCGGTTTAACCTGCATCCTGTTTTTTTGGTTAGCTGCGTCCTGTTTTTTTGTAAACAGGTCCTGCAATGTGGCTGTTTTATTTTCCCTTTATCTCCTTCCGGTTTGTCGTATCTAGTGTAACCCGGCCTGGCCCGGGGAGATGGCTTCTGCCTTCCCTCCTGGGGTCTCATGAGGAAACTTCACTGGGTTCCATCCCTCACAATGGTACAAACGAATTCACCCTGCAGATTATTGAAATTAAACAGTAGTATATGTACAGTACAACAATTAATAGTATTTATTGAGCACTTACTGTAAGCTTGTTATGGGTTAGGAACATGTCTACCAACTCTGAAGCAGCATAGCCTAGTGGAAAGAGTGCGGGTCTGGGCATCAGAAGGACCTGGGTTGTGTCATTTGTCTGCTGAGTGACCTTGGGTAAGTCACTTAACTTCTCTGCGCCTTAGTCACCGCATCTGTAAAATGGAGATTGAGTCTGTGAGCCCCATCTGGGGTAGGGACTGTGTCCAACCTGATCACCTTGTATCTACCCTAGTGCTTAGAACAATGTGTGGTACTAAGTAACTATTTAACAAATACCGTAATTGTTATTATTAACAAATGCCATGCAAAAAAAACTGTTGTAATACACTCTCCCAAGCACAAAGTAAGCACTCAGTATATACCCTGATTGATTTAACCTCTTTGGGCCTTAGTTTCTGCATTTGCAAAATGGAGATAAAATAGATTACGAGTCCCAGGTGGGACAGGTACTGTAGCCAATTCTATAACCTTCTATCTACCCTAGCAATTAGCACATAGTAAATGCTTTAAAAATGTCATCCACTTAGGAGTCCATTATTGTTCCAGATGTGTGCTAGATAAAACCACTTAGATAAAGTCAGACCAATATGGAGAGGGGGGAGCTCTTAACAGAAATATTTAGCCTTTTAGAGGAACCTGAGATGGTTTGTGAAAGGAAAATATTACTGAAATGTAATAATATCTAAGAGCTTATGGAAAATTGAGCTCTTAACATTGTGGTGTTTTCTTTTAAAATGTCAAGGAATCTTAACAAATGTTCGTTAGCTTTCGTCCTTTCTAAAAATAAACTTCTTCAAATAGAAATTTTCATCCTCTCTAAAGCAGTACTTATGTAAATAATGTAATTCCTTTTTTAAGTCATTTGCTTCTGTTTCTGTTTGCCTCACTGTCCTGGGCTAGCAACAGAAAGAGGATAAAGTCTTTGGACTGCTGCAAATTGAGTATAGTCATGTAATAGGAAAACCCCACCTGTACCTTTATTTCCCTAGTCTTTTTGGGATTCATCTAGGATTTTTCACCCTAACTTTTAAAGTTCGGAGTCATGTAAGGTCATTGTGGGCAGGGAATGTGTCTGTTATATTGTTGTATTGTCCCCTCCCAAGCCCTCAGTACAGTGCTCTGAACACTGTAAGCTCTCAGTAAATACAGTTGATTGATTGATGTCAAATTCCTGCTTGTGTATTTCTTATGGTACTTGTTAAGTCCTTACTATGTGCCATTCACTGTTGTAAACACTGAGGTCAATACAAGTTTATTAGTTTGGACATAGTCCCTGTCCCACATGGGGCTCACAGCAGTCTAAATTGGAGGGAGAATGATTTCATCTCCATTTTATAGATGAGGTAACTGAGGTAGTTGAGGCAGAGAAGTTAAGTGACTTACCCAAGGTCATACAGTGTGAAAATAATAATAATGGTATTGTTAAGTGCTTACTATGTGCCAGGCCCTATACTAAGCACTGGGGGGTCCAAGCAAATTGGGTTGGACACAGTCCCTGTTCCATATCGGGCTCATAGTCTTAATCCCCATTTATCAGATGAGGAAATTGAGGAACAGAGAAGTAAAGTGACTTGCCCAGGTCACACAGAAGACCAGTGGCAGAGCCAGGATTAGAACCCAGGTCTTCTGACAGCCAAGCACATGCCCTTTCCACTGAGCCATGCTGCGTCTATCTATTCTTTCCCAGTGCTTAGTACAGTGCTCTGCTCAAAGTGCTTAGTAAATACTATTACTACTACAAACTCTGTTATATCACATCTAGTGCTCACAAACTACTCCTGATGTCTTTCATCTGTTGTTTTCAAGAGCTATCTCTCCCTCTAGATCATTAGCTCCTTCTCTCACCCCTTCTAGACTGTGAGCCCCTTATGGGCAGGGATTGTCTCTCTTTGTTGCTGGATTGTACCTTTTGTTTTAATGATGGCATGTATTAAGCGCTTACTATATGCAAAGCACTGTTCTAAGCGCTGGGATAGATACAAGGTGATCAGGTTTGTATATATATATATACATATATACATATAAACATATATATATATGTATATATGTTTGTACATATTTATTACTCTATTTTACCTGTACAAATCTATTTATTTTATTTTATTAGTGTGTTTGGTTTTGTTCTCTGTCTCCCCCTTTTAGACTGTAAGCCCACTGTTGGGTAGGGACTGTCTCTATATGTTGCCAACTTGTACTTCCCAAGTGCTTAGTACAGTGCTCTGCACACAGTAAGCGCTCAATAAATACGATTGATTGATTGATTGATCAGGTTGTCCCACGGGGGGCTCACAGTCTTAATCCCCATTTTACAGATGAGGTAACTGAGGCACAGAGAAGTTAAGTGACTTGCCCAAAGTCACACAGCTGATAGTTGGCAGAGCCGGGGTTTGAACCCATGACCTCAGACTCCAAATCCCCTGCTCTTACCACTGAGCCACAAGCGCTTAGTACAGTGCTGTAGACGCAGTAAGTACTCAATAAATACAAGTGAATGAGTGAATGACGGAATGGTCAGGGAATATGTCTACCAACTCTATTATAGTGTACTCTCCCAAATGCTCAGTACAGTGCTCCGAACACAGTAAGCACTCAATAAATCCCATTGATTGAACAACTTATTGATTGAGTCTCCTGAGAGTGGTTGATATTTTCATCCCTATTTGACAAATTGAGTAACCAGAGCACTGCTTTCAGTGCTCTGCTGACTCACAGCTCGATGCTCTGCTAGTTGTTTGTTGTTCTTATTATTATATTTCATTTTGTTTGGTCATCCTGTGCAGTATTTTATAACCTGGCCATCTACAGTATCAAGTTTTCAGTCTGATTGCAGCCTCAGGCTGGACTTATTACTGAGATCAAGAACTGAAACAGTTTGGGGTCCATCTTTTCTATTGTTTCCTCTGCAACCTGGCAGCAGGATTTTTCACTGAATAAGTACAATACAGCATTTGATTTTAAACTTTTTAAGCAACCGTTATTCCTGTACACCCAGTTACTCCAGGTTAAACTGTGTTCTGTTAATTTGGAGGTTATTAAAAGAAACCTTTGATCTTGCCAAAATGAGAGACAGCTGTAAAACGAGAAATGCGTAATGAATGGAATTTGATTTATTTTTAGCAGGGGTGTGTAATTAGGGCATACAAGTAAAGTGTTTCACGACTAAGCAGAAATCAAAAAATCTGGCCAAAATGCTATATGATAAAATGTTTACTTAGCTCATTATAATGCACATTCATTATGCTTTCTTGACCTAGTGGATCCGACACTGCCGCTTGTCTGCTGTGTGACTTAGGCAAGTCACTTTACTTCTCTGTGCCTCAGTTACCTCATCTGTAAATGGGGATAAGACAGTGAACCGCACGTGGGATAACATGATTAGCTTGTATCTACCCCAGTGCTTACTGCAGTGTCTAGCACATAATAAGTGCCTAACAAATACCATTATTATTATTATTGTTATTTAGAAAAGGGACTGTGTCCAATTTATATATAGCATTATAACAATATCACAGACACATTCCCTGCCCACAATGAGCTGACATTCTAGAGAGGAGACAGACATTAGTATAAATAAATAAATTAATGTTACAGACATTAGTGCTGTCGGGCTGGGACGGGGGATGAATAAAGGGAGTAAGTCAGGACAACACAAGAGGGAGTTAAAGAAAAGGAAACGAGGGCTTAGTCAAAGACCTCATGGAGGAGGTTTGCCTTCAGTAAGGCTTGCTGCAGAATAATGAAGTGAGAGGTTTCCTGCACACAAGGAGTTTGTATTCTTATGGGCAAGACAACCTGAAAAATATTTACAACTGGAGAGGTTAAAATAGAAAAATGGAGCCTACGGATGTATAAGATTGCTAATATAAATAAGCTCCTAAGTGATAGACTTGGCTGAAGGAATGATATGGCTCAGGTGGTGTGATTCTTAATTTTATATGTTCATATACACAACCATTGTTTACTGTCTTGTTTTTACCTGCCTGTGCTGTCAAGTTGTAAGATCTTAGAGAACAGGGATAGAATGTTATGTCGCTTCCGTCTACTGCTTAGGTCATCTATACAGTGCTCTCTCTTGGGTTCTCAGTAAGTACGCTGAGGACATTTTGGTCTTGCCTCTCCATTCTCAGTCTGAAGAATTGCAGTGTAGGACTAGCCGAGGAGTCCAGGTAAATTCAACCTCCTCTCCCTCTTTCTCTTATTTGAAGCCTATTTTAGTGTCTCTTTCCTCCACTGGATTGTAAGGACCTGGAGGGTTAAGATCATGTCTGCTAATTCTGTTCTACTCTTCCAAACACACAGTACAATGATCAATAAATACTACTGGTTGATTGATTGACCATGAGCCATGGGCCACCCAGCCTTTTTGCCCAGTCCATCTCGAGGGGGGAAAAAATTGAAGGTACCGAACATATCTTCTTTGCTAGCCATGTTACCCTAGACAAGTCACAACTACCCTATACCACAGTTTCCTTGTCTGTAAAATAGGGATTAAACGCCTGTTCTCTCCCTTCCTAATAATAATTAATAATTGTGGTACTTGTTCAGTGCTTACTATGTGCCAAGCACTGTGCTTGGCACTGGGGTTAAGCAAGTTGGACACAGTCCTTATCCCACATGGGGCTCACACTCTTAATTCCCATTTTACAGATTAGGTAACTGAGGCCCAGAGAATTTAAACCGCTTGCCCAAGGTCACACAGCAGACATGTAGCAGAGTCAGGATTAGAACCCACAATCTTCTGACTCCTGAGCCCATTCTCTATCCACTACTCCATGCTGCTTCCTAGACTGTGAGCCCCAGGAGGAATAGGAACTGAGTCTAATAGGATTGTCTTGTACATGTGCCAATGCTTAGTACATTGCTTGGCACATAGTAAGAACTTAAAAAATACCACAATTTTTTAAATGGTTATTATTATTCTTGTCAGAATGGGTTTTGCAGGCTACCCTGATTACTTAATAATAATTACGGTCCTTGTTAAGTACTTACTGTGTGCCAAGCACTGATCTAAGCTCTGGGGTAGATCCAAGCTAATCATATTGGACACAGTCCCTGTGCCACACTGGGCTCACCCTCTTATCCACATTTTACAGATGAGGTAATTTACATGGAATTAAAGTGACTTGCCCAAGGTGACACAGCACACATGTAGCAGAGCCAGGATTGGAACCAGATCCAATGGCAAATCCATCAATCGATAGTGTTTATTGAGCACATAGTGTGTGCAGAGCACTGCACTAAGCACTTGGGAGATCACAATCAATCAATCCATCCATTGTATTTATTGAGCACTTACTGTCTGCGGAGCACCGTACTGAGCACTTGGGAGAGTACAGTGTAACAATATTACAGACACATTCCCTGCCCGCAGCAAGCTTACACAGGGCAGGCAGACATGTTCCCTGCCCACAAGGAGCTTACAGTCTAGAGCGGGAGACAGACATCAATGAAAATAAATTACGGATATGTACATAAGTGCTGTGGTGCTGAAGGTGGGGTGAATATCAAGTGCTTAGAGGGTAGAGAGCTAAATGCACAGGTGACTCAGAAGGGAGAGTGTGTCGATGAAATGAGGGCTTAGTCAGGGAAGGCCAACACCAACCTCCACCAAAATCCTCCTCTCTTCATCAGGACAGAACACACCAGAATAATAGCAATAATAATAATAATAATAAATGTGATGTTTGTTAACTGCTTAATATGTGCCAGGCAGCATACTAAGCGTCGGGGTGGAGAAGAGCTAATTGGGTTAGTACCTGTCCCACATGGGGCTCACAGTCTTAATGCCCATTTTGCAGATGAGGTAACTGAAGCACAGAGAACTTAAATGAGCATGGGCCCTAGGTCTCACAACAGTCAAGTGGCAGAGCTGGGATTAGAGCCCAGGTCTTTCTGACCCCCAGGCCTGTGCTCTATCAGTAAACTGTTCCGTCAGATAGATTCAATTTCCATGAAGAAACTACCCCCTATTCCCCTAACTTCTTTCCAAAATCTTCACTTAGTACCGTGTAAAACATAGGTTCGGGGGAAATCCACCACGTGGGTTGTTGCACTGTTAAAGAAGATGGTTGTGTTATAAATGCCCCATTCAATTTTTTTTTCAAGAAAGTCTTTCATTGATGCCATTTCAAATAATCTGGACTGTACTTAAGCATGTATAGTATTCAAAACCAAAAGGACTGAGGATGAAGTTTTGCAAGAAGCACAAGGCCTGCTTTCTTCCGCGGAGCCCACTGAAAGTTATTAGATCCCTTAGGATCAAGCTGATATAACATATCCACTTCAAAAATAACAGTTTGCTAATTCCTGCTCAGAAAAAAAAAGATGGTAATTGTGGAAGTGAAAAAAATAAGAATTTGTCTAACACGGGAATTGTTAAACCCAGGACGGTTAAGTGGTAGCACACTCATGGTGAATGGATCAATCAGTGGTATTTATTGGTATTATTGAGCACCTGCAGTGTGCAGAGCATAGTACTAAATGCTTGGGCAGTAAAACAGAGTTGGTAGACATGTTCCCTACCCACAAGGATGTGCTAAGGAAAGCAGATTTTGGAGAACTGATTAGGAACAAACTAATGGAAAAAGCACTGACCTGGCAATTAGGAGACCTGGGTTCTAATCTCAGCTCCACCAGTTGCCTGTTCTGTGGCCTCAGGCAAGGCACTTAATTTCTCTGTGCCTCAGTTTCCTCATTTGTGAAAGTGGGGATTAAATACCTGTTCTCCCTCTCCTTTAGACTGTGAGCTCCTTGTAGAACAGGGACTGTGTCTGTTCTGATGATCTAGCATCTACACCAGTTCTAAGTTCAGTGTGCTTCGCACTCAGTAAGCGCTCAATAAATATAATTGAATGAACCTGACATAATCAATGACATTTGTTGAGCACTTACTGTATGCAGAGTACTGTACAATGTGATCGGGGCAGTACAGTGCAACAGGGTTGGTAGACAGGTTCCCTGCTCACAAGGAGCTTGCAGTCTAGAATGGGAGACAGACATTAAAATAAATTATAGATATGTATAGAAGTGCTCTGGGGTTGACGGTGCAGTGAAGCAGTGTGGCCTAGTGGAAGGAGCATGGGCTGGCCGTCAGAGGACTTGCGTTCTGTTCCCGACTCTGCCACTTATTTGCTGTGTGACCTCGGGCAAGTCACTTCTCTGTGCCCCAGTTTCCTCATCTGTAAAAATGGGGGATTAAATCCTACTCCCCTAACTAGACTTTGAGCCCCATGTGGGACGGGTTGTGTCAAAACTGATAACCTTGTATCTATCCCAGTACTAAGAACAGTGCTTGGCACATAGCACTTAACAGATATCACAATTATGTAAACTGCTCAAAGTAACAGATCCAAGTGCATAGGCAACACAGGAGGGAGAGGGAATAGGGGAAATGAGAGCTTAGTCAGGGAAGGCCTCTGGGAGGAAGTGTGATTTTAGTAAGATTTTGAAGGTGGGGGACAGTAGTGGTTTGTCATAAATTAAGCGGGAGGAAGGTCCAGGCCAGAGGATGGATGTGTCAAGGGGTCTGTGGTGAGACAGATGAGACTGAGGTACAGCGAGTAAATTGATATTCGAGGAGTGAAGTGTACAGGCTGGGCTGTGGTAAGAAATCAAAGAGGTAGGAGGGGTAGAATCCATTGAGAGCTCTCAAGTCGATGGTACGGAGTTTGGCAGAGGAAGGTAACCACTGGAGGTTGCCCATTCTTGAGACATGGGAAAATATGCCCTGAAGATTTTATCGTTTAGAAAAGTGATCCAAGCAGCAGAATGAAATAAGGACTGTAGTGTAGAGATACAGGGACAGGGACGTCAGCGAGGAGGCAGATGCAATAGGAAAGGGAGGATGAAATAAGCGCTTGTATCAACATGGTAGCAGTTTGGATGGACAGGAAAGGGCAGATTTTAGAGATAGACCCAACAGGATTTGATAACTGATTGAATGGGTTGAATGAGAGAGATGAGAGAGAGAGAGAGAGAGAGAGAAAGAGAGAGAGAGAGAGAGAGAGAGAGAGAGAGAGAGAGAGAGAGATGAGTCAAAGATAAAGCCAAGATTATGGAGTAGTAATATTGGTCTTTTATGGGAAAGATGAGAGGAGAATGGGGTTTGGTTGGTAAGATGAAGAGTTCTCTTTTGGACATGTTAAGTTTGAGGTGTCGGTGGGACATCTACTGTGCTTGGCACATAGTAAGTGCTTTAATACCAACATTATTATTATTATTATGTCCTGAAGACAGGAGAAAATGCAAGACTGCAGAGAAGGAAGGTGTTCAGGGCTGGAGAGGTAAATTTGGGCATCATCAACATAGAGATGGTAGTTGTAAGGCATGGGAGCAAATGACTTCAAGGGAGTGTGTGAAGTTGGAATATGGTAAGCACTTAAATATAGTAATTACTGTTATTCTTAACTAAAGCACTAACACAAGCAATGGTTCAGAGATTTCAGTGTGTAATCCTTCTACACCCTCTCTTAGTAGAAAACATGTAGGTTTATAACAAGATACCTTCTAGCTGCAGTTTGTTGATAAGTGGGAGGGGGAGATTAGACTTTTGACATTACTTTGGGACTGGAGGACTAGAGTAGCCAACTAATATAGTTAATTGTTGGACCTCTACTATCTGAAACCCCAAATTACTGTTGTTCATAACTATCTTGACATAACCTAGGTTTCCCCTGTCGGGCTAGTTTCCTCTTAGCTTCATTTTGGAAAAAGAGGGACATTAGAATTGTGCCATCCAAAAAAGTGGTTCCAAAACTTTTCCTCTCCCCATCTTTTGATCTTGGTGAGGCTAATAATAATAATGTGGTATTTGTTAAGCACTTACTATCTGCCAAGCACTGTACTAAACGCTGGGGTGATTACAAGCAAATTGAGTTAGACACAGTTCCTGTCCCACGTGGGACTCACAGTCTTAACCCCCATTTTACAGATGAGGCTACTGGGGCACAGAAAAGTTAAGTGGCTTGCCCAAGGTCAGACAGCAGGCAAGTGGAAGAGCAGGATTAGAACCCAGGACCTTCTGATTCCCAGGCCCGAGCTCTATCCACTAGCATGCGCCCAGTAAGATTTATGTAACTAACCTGTCTAAACAATAAATTGTCCTCTTTGAAGAAAGGAAGAGAAAAATGATGGGAATTAAACTGCTCTTTTGAATTCCTATGCCTTCTTTATCTCCTTTAATATTATAGGACTGCACTTCTCAGTTGATGATGCAGACATATTCTCTTTGCTGTCTACCAAGCTACTACTCTGAATCAGCAGTGGTCCTTTTGAACACAATTCCAAAATTTTCACAGAATAGGCTCTTTTACTTGGCCACAAGATTCAGTTCTTGGGCACATAGGAATAAATTTCCCCAGTGCTGTATTTACCTTCTGCTCTGTATGCACTTTTCTGGCACCCACCCCTACACTGCCATGAAATGAAAGGCGTATTTCACCTCAAAGTCTCCACTCCCTGCGCTATAATAATCAGTTAAGACCGTTGCTCTTTTCCTTAATACCTGAAGAGTACCATAAAATGGAAGCCTTTTTCACCTCAAAGTCTCCACTCCCTGCACTGTAATAATTAGTTAAGACCGTTGCTCTTTGCCATACTATCTGAAGAATATCATAAAATGGAAGGCTTTTTTCACCTCAAAATCTCTGCTCCCTGCACTGTAATAATCAAAGACTATTGTTCTCTTCCTTAATATCTGAATAGTACCATAAAATAGAAGGCTTTTTCACCTCAAAATCTCTGCTCCCTGCATTGTAATAATCAGTTAAGACTATTGTTCTCTTCCTTAATATCTGAGAAGTGCCCCCTTTCAATACCCAGGAGTGGATTTGCCATATGTCACTGGGGAATAGTTTCTTGATTTAACAGAATGAACTCAGTAATGCAAGGAAAAGCCCTCTTGGTAGAAATAAAAAAAGCCATTAGGGGAACCAGCAACTAATCCCCTGAAGTAAAAATCAGTGCTTCTGGGGGGATGTTTTCTTTCTGCACTTGGGCCACCAATCCCCATTGCCTTGAGGGGTGCAGTTCAACTACAGAAGCTGCCTTGTGAGCCTCTTGTGGCTCTTTAAACCCTGTCTATACTAGAGAGATGCAGGGTCCTAATCCCTTTACAGTAACTTGAAAGAGAATTAAACACCTGTCAAGAATCCAGTTTTACACCCTTCTGTGAATCATTTGCCCTTTTCTTGTGAATGTTTATAAGAGTCAAGAAAAATACAGTCGGGCATTATCTGTACTTGCTAGTGAATAAGCTTCCTCTAGCTACAAGTCCATTAAGCCCAACTAGAGATCTAGTTTTTTTGCCTATAACAAGTACCTCACTGGTGGTTGCTTCCCTTAGACTTATTGTAATAATTAATAATAATAACGATGGTGCTTGTTATGTGCTTATTATGTGCCAAGCACTGTTCTAAGCTCTTGGGGAGATACAAGTTTATCAGGTTGGACACAGTCCCTGTCCCACATGGGACTCACATTCTTAATCCCCATTTTACAGGTGAGGTAACTGAGGCTCAGAGAAGTTAAGTGCCTTGCCCAGGGTCACACAGCAGACACATGGTGGAGCCAGCATTAGTACCCAGGTTCTTCAGACTCCCAAGCCCATGCTCTAGCCACTCAGCCACACTGTTTCCCATGCTGCTTGGGCTGAAAGTCATGGGTTTAGATGGTTGATCAATTGAATGTTTATCTGAGAGATGTAGGATTTTGGTGTGATTTTTCTCCGGCACTGTACTAAGCATTGGAAATTAGACAGAGTCCCTAATCTAGAGTGGAGTCGCATGGCTTAATGGATAAAACACAGGCCTGTGAGTCAAAAGGTCATGGGTTCTAATCCCAGCTCTGCCACTTGTCTGCTGTGTGACTTTGGGTAAGTCACTTCACTTCTCTGGGCCTCAGTTCCCTCATCTGTAAAATGGGGATGAAGACTTGAACCCTACGTGGGACAGGGACTGTGTCCAATCCAACTATCCTGTATCTAAAACAGTGCTTAGAATAGTGTCTGGCACATAGTAAGCGCTTAAAAATATCATAATTATTATTTTTGTTAGTCCTGGTGGAGGCTCAGAGTATAAACAGGGGAAAGGAGGCAGGAACCAGACACATCGGAAGTGATTAAACAATTTTTAAAAAACCCACTTAAACAGAATAAACCACAAGGATAAATACATAAAATAAAAGCAAATATCAGCAGGGAGCTGTGGCTAAAGGAGAAGAATTCCAGGCTCTGGCTCAAAGTACAAGGCATCATCAATCAATCAAATCAGTGGTATTTATGGAGCATTTACTGGGTGAAGAGTACTGTACTTAGTGCCTGGAAGGTGATAGATACATTCCCTGCCCATAAGGAGCTTACAGTCTAAGGAGTCATATGACTGTAACCATGGCAACCATTACAGCAGCAACCATGGCAGCTGTGGCAGGTGGAGAGCCCAGTCCAGGAAAGGTCAGTTTATCCTGGACTGATGCCCCTGCTGCCATCCCAATTAAGTAGACATGATAGTGTGGCCTCTGGTGAACTGGCATATTCTGGGCTGGGTCTCTGCGAGTGGAGGGGATTCATTCATTCACTCAATCGTATTTATTGAGTGCTTACTGTGTGCAGAGCACTGTACTAAGCGCTTGGGAAGTACAAGTTGGCAACATATAGAGACGGTCCCTACCCAACAACGGGCTCACAGTCTAGAAGGGGGAGACAGACAACAAAACAAGCATATTAACAAAATAAAATAAATAGAATAGTAAATATGTACAAGTAAAATAGAGTAATAAATCTGTACAAACATATATACAGGTGCTATGGGGAGGGGAAGGATGTAGGGCGGGGGGATGGGGAGGGGGAGAGGACTCCTTGCAGCTAAGGGCCCTACAGTGTGCCAGTTTATTGTTGTATTATCCTCTCCCAAGTGCTTAGTACAGTGCTGTGCACACCATAAGCACTCAATAAATTCAGTTAACTGGCCGATAACGGTCCCAGCCACCACAGCCACAGCAGGGGGTATTGGGGAAAGACGTGGTGAAATCCTAGTGGACTGCAGCTTTCCAGCGTTCTAGAGGTTGAGATCTCATTCCTCTGGACCAGTTGGAGCAGAAGCTGATGGGAAGTCCCATTGGCATGGAGACAGAGAAGCATCTTTCTCGGGGTGCAAGGCTCCGTGGTCCTGGGGACCAACAGGGGTCTTGCACTGCTGATGTCTCCTCATCTTTCCTTCGTGTGAGTGGGGACTGATGACCCTGGATCAAAACAAAACAAAACAAAGCAAGGAGATGACAGCAGAAGAAATAATAATAACAATAATAATGATAATGGTAGTTGTTAAGCACTTACTATGTGCCAAGCACTGTTCTAAGCACTGAGGTAGATACGAGGTAATCAGGTTGTCCCACATGGGGCTTACAGTCTTAATCCCATTTTACAGATGAGGGAACTGAGGCACAGAGAAGTTAAGTGATTTGCCCAAGGTCACACAAGGATCCTCCCTCTTGCCCCCAGCCATAACCCCTCACTGCCACTTTTTACTCTTCTCTTTTCTCCCCTTTTTCCCCTTTTCACATTTTCCCATTCTATCTATCCTTTATCCCTGGATAGACCACAGGTCTAGGAGTCAGACTGCCACTTGTCTGCTGTATGACCTTGGGCAAGTCACTTCACTTCAGGGCCTCAGTTACCTCATCTGTAAAGTGGAGATAGAGACTGTGTCCAACCCAATTTGCCCGTATCCACTCCGTAGCTTAGTACAGTGCCTGACCCACAGTAAGCGCTTGACAAATTCCAACAGTTATTTACCACAATTATTACCCCCGCTCCCCAGCCCACCCCTTTTGGGCCTAATTTCCATCCTGCCTTAGAAAGGAGAGACGTACAGAAAGGCAGGAAGAGCAGAAGCATCAGGAAGGACTAAGTTCAACTCTATTAACTGATTCAGCTCCAAGCTTCCCACTCAAATGGCTCTGGGAAATTTTAAGTATGTAGTAATATCTCTTGGTTGCTAAAGCCTCATTTCTGTTATTTCCTGCCAAAGACTGTAGTCCCACCGAGATTTGCACATATACAGGGAGACTCTCCCCACACCCACGCAAAGGGACACTAATATGAGATAAATAAATAATAATGGTATTTGTTAAGCGCTTACTATGTGCAAAGCACTGTTCTAACTGCTGAGGGGATACAAGATGATCAGATTGTCCCATATGGGGCTCACAGTCTTAATCTCCATTTTACAGATGAGGGAACTGAGGCCCAGAGAAGTTAAGTGACTTGCCCAAGGTCACACAGCTGACAAGTGGTGGAGCTGGGATTTGAACCCATGACCTCTGCCTCCAAAGTCTGGGCTCTTTCCACTGAGCCACGCTGCTTCCCTGCCAAGAGTCCTGCCAAGAGCATCCTAATTCCTCAACACCAACCCTGAACTAAGTATCATACATACCTGCGGTTGTCAAAAATTTTATTTTGGGGGATCTTGGAAAGTCTTAATTGTCCAGATACCTTCAGATGCAAATGTTTTTTCATCATTAATCTAACTTATAATAAGCCACCAAAATCACCAAGGGTTCAGAGGTTCAAGATTAGCATGAACCCTCCCACTGAAATTTCAGAGGGACCCTCTCCCTGCTCATAACTGCATTCTCCCTCTCTTTCTCACTTTCTCAAATGCATGCTTTTCTAGGAAACAAAGTGGATGGACATTTTCTTAGTATTAAATATTTATAGAGAGTTTTGTGGGGGGGTTTTATTCTCCCAAATATATGTTTTTAAAACTGATAGGGACAGGTGAGCCCCTGAGATCCACCCTTAGTCCCCTCCCGGTAAGATAACTGAGTTTTGAGCCTCTGAGTCATTGTTCCTCAAGTAGCACTGACTTGGAGAAGGTGTCCAGGAGATGAAAGCTCTCTTGTGGGGAACCTTGGGTCATTTTTCCATGCCTTTGATGGAATTGAAAAGAACCTTTCAAGTCAAGATTTTAAAAGTACAAGGGGTAGAGTCACTGAACCAGGCAGATTAAACTAAAATAGGGTGGTTAAAACAAGTGGATAATTACTGCTAATAACAGTAATTAAGGTCAAGATGACCCAAAAACTTCTTGCATTGCGGGTCAAGTTTAGCTTTAGTGTTCATTTCTGAAGAACACAGAGGTTAATAAAGTAAAAGTAGCATGAAATGGGGTTTGTTTTTTAACTTTAACCCAGGTGGGCTCAACATGATGTTTTTCGTTAAAAAAATAGGAAAACAGATGTAAAGGATAAAGACTAGGAAAATTAAGGACTATTTTTACCCACATGAAGTTAAATTGGCAGCTGCTGTAACTGTTGGAGCTGAAATAACTTTTCTTTTCTACAATGAAAACCCAGCATATGGGCCTATTGTACATGCTGTGTGTTTGTTTTTTTGAGCTTATTGTGGAAACTTACTTGGGTTGAAAAACTGATGTCCAGAGAATTAAAAATAATTCTAGAAGATAAGCGAGTGTTCGAGCAGCACCCAGGTGAGTTACGCCTCCATTACATCATGGATGCTTTGATCTATCTTCATTCTATAGGCCTTCCGTTGTCCTTTTTAATCTAGTTAGTGGAGCCATTGGCTAGTAGCGTTCTAGGAATTTCTAAGTATTTCTCTGTTTATTGTGAGTTGGAATGATTTAAACCAATCGTATTTACTGAGCACTCAACCCTGTACTAGTCACTTGGGAGACTACAGTTCATTCATTTGATTGTATTGACTGAGCTCTTAATGTATGCAGTACACTGCACTAAGTGCTTGGGAGAGTACAGTACAACAATAAACAGTCACATTCCCTTCCCACAAAGAGCTTATAGTCTAGAGGACAAGCTTACAGTATTGAGGATTTTAGAAAACAATCTAGGCTCCTAAGATCAAGGATCATATCTACCAACTCTGCTGTATTGTAGTCTCCCGGCAATGCTCTCTGTACACAGTAAGTGCTCAGTAAATATCATTGATTGACTGGTAATCTATTCAATTCCCTTAATTTCAGGCAAACTACTCTAAATTGGCAGTGGCTGAAATGGGACATACACAAATAGGGCTGCTAAAACAAATGTCTGAAGGACAAAGGATGGTCCCAAACAATAAAATGGACAGGCTGGCCTGGCATACAGCGTCAGAAGGGGAGTTACCTTCCTCCCACTAGACTGTAAGCTCGCTGTGGGTAGGGAGTGTGTCTATTTATTGTACTTCCCAAGGGCTTAGTTCAGAGCTGCACACAGTAAGTGCTCGATATACACGATTGAGTGAATGAATGAATAGTATACTCTCCGAAGCGCTTAGTACAGTGCTCTGGACACAGTAAGCACTCAATAAGTAGGACTGAATGTCTGACTGACTCCAAAGAGGGCCTTGGGAAGAGGGGCATACCAAGGCGTAGATAGATCAGAAAATGTCAGCACCTGCAATAGAGAAGCAGCGTGGCTCAGTGGAAAGAGCCCGGGCTTTGGAGTCAGAGGTCATGGGTTCAAATCCCGTCTCTGCCAATTGTCAGCTGTGTGACTTTGGGCAAGTCACTTCACTTCTCTGGGCCTCAGTTCCCTCATCTGTAAAATGGGGATTAAGACTGTGAGCCCTCTGTGGGACCACCTGATCACCTTGTAACCTCCCCAGCGCTTAGAACAGTGCTTTGCACATAGTAAGCACTCAATAAATACTATTATTATTATTATTATTATATTGCCACTTAATGCTTACACAGTGTGGAATAAATTGTCAGTATTGCTTTGACCTTAACATGGGTAGCATCTCATTTGTTTGGCCATCTTTGGCTATAAAGAAGCAGCATGGCCTAATGGAAAGAGCACATTTCTGGGAGTTAGAGGCCCTGGGCTCTAATCCCAGCTCTGTCAATTCCTTGCTGCATGACCTTGGGCAAGTCACTTAACTTCTCTGTGCCTCAGTTACCCCTTATGTAAAATGGGAATTAAATCCTCCTCCCTCCAACTGAGACTATTAGCTCCATGGGAATGTGTCCAGCCTGATAAACTTGTATCTACACCAGAATTTAGAAGAGTGCTTGACACGTAAGTGCAGAACACATGCCATTAAAAAGAGATAGGTCTATACTCAGTGCTCTACATTTACAGTGTTAGACATAGACTAAGTGTTCAATAAATACAATTGATTTCTTTTTGATACCTTTCTTTCCAGTGTTCTCTTCCTCTTAATTGCAAGTTATTTTGTATCTGTCTCCCTTATTAGATGGTAAGCTCCTTGAAGGCCATTACACTGTCTTCTAATTATGATATTTGCTAAGTGCTGGGTAGATACAGTGTAATCAAGTTAAACACCGTCCCCGTCCCACATGGAGCTCACATTCTAAGTAGGAGAGAGATCATGTATTGAATCCTCACTTTACAGATGAGGAAACTGAGGCACAGAAATGTTAAGTGACTTGCCCAAGGTCAGCTGGCAGGCCAGTGACAAACCTGGGTTTAGAACCAGATCCTCTGACTCCCAGGCCCGACTTTCCATTCATTCATTCATTCAATCGTATTTATTGAGCGCTTACTGTGTGCAGAGCACTGTACTAAGAGCTTGGGAAGTACAAGTTGGCAACATATAGAGACGGTCCCTACCCAACAGTGGGCTCACAGTCTAGAAGAGTCCATTAGACCTGTGTAACCATTAGACCCAACCTCGCAATACAATGCTTCAAGCACTCATTAGCCTCTCAGCAAGTATTATCTATTTGCCTGGGGAAGGTGCAAATTAATCAGGTTGGACACAGCCCCTGTCCCATATGGGGCTCACAGTATCAATCTCCATTTTATAGGTGAGCACTGGGCACAGAGAGAAGCTAAGTGACTTGCCCAAGGTCACACAGCAGACAAGTGGCATAGCAGGGATAAGAACCCAGGTCCTCCCAACTCCCAGGCCCGCACTCCATCCACTAGGTAATACTGCTTCTCTTCTAGGCCACAGTGCTTCCCTATTATTTGATAGCAATAGCAATCAATTGATAGCCATTTTATAATCTCTGTACTTAAGTGTCTAATGGGTCCATTATCCAGAAAGTAATCATCAATCACTGGAGCTTATTGATGATTTACCAGGCACAGGGTACTGTACTAAACACCTCTGGTGAAGTGGATAGAGCACGGGGCTGGGAGCCAGAGGTTGTGGATTCTAATCCCGACTCTTCCACCTAATAATAATAATAATGGCATTTATTAAGCGCTTACTATGTGCAAAGCACTGTTCTAAGCACTGGGGAGGTTACAAGGTGATCAGGTTGTCCCATGGGTGGCTCACAGTCAATCCCTATTTTACAGATGAGGTAACAGAGGCACGGAAAAGTTAAGTGACTTGCCCAAAGTCACACAGCTGACATGTGGCGGAGCCGGGATTTGAACCCATGACCACTGACTCCAAAGCCCGTGCTCTTTCCACTGAGCCACACTGCTTCTCTGTGTGACCTTCACCTGTCTGCTGTGTGACCTTGGGCAAGTCACTTCACTTCCCTGGGCCTCAGTTACCTCATCTGTAAAGTGGGGATTGTGCCTGTGAGCCCCACATAGGACAGGGATGGTATCCAACCTGATTATCTTGTATCCCCTCCAGCACTTAGAACAGTGCCTGACACACAGTAAGCGCTTAACAAATATTACAGTTATTATCATTACTATTATTATTCCCAGTGAGTTCGAGCATATGGTCCGTAAGAACAGTACTTTGCACATAGTAAGCGCTTAATAAATGCCATTATTATTATTAAGGCGCACCCCCACTCCCACCCCCAAAGGCCACGAGGTAGGCCTGAGGAGGATAATTGCACTTTCCAAGTGCTTAGTACAATCAATCAATCAATCAATCAATCGTATTTATTGAGTGCTTACTATGTGCAGAGCACTGTACTAAGCGCTTGGGAAGTACAAATTGGCAACATATAGAGACAGTCCCTACCCAACAGTGGGCTCGCAGTCTAAAAGGGGGAGACAGAGAACAAAACCAAACATACTAACAAAATAAAATAAATAGAATAGATATGTACAAGTAAAATAAATAAATAAATAAATAGAGTAATAAATATATACAAACATATATACAGGTGCTGTGGGGAAGGGAAGGAAGTAATATGGGGGGATGGAGAGGGGGACGAGGGGGGAGTACAGTGCTCTGCACACAGTAAGTGCTCAATAAATACGATTGAATGAATGAATGAATAATAAGGAGCCCATCCCCTCCTAGTTTCCAAATTCGGGTGGACATCTGCCGAGAACTGTGGTTTATGTGAAAACAGCCGGGGCTCTAATGATCACATATAGACCAGCTCAGAATCCTGGCTTTATCTGAAAAGGGAGATGCTGGTTTGGAGAGCAGGGTGTTAAAAGGGAGAAGGTTTCTCCGGCTGAATCCCCAAGAGTAATGTCCTTGACTGTGATGCAAAACCAGTGCCCTTGACTATCACATCCTGTCCTCTTGTAGAAGTAAGCTGTGGGAACTCGCCTGCTTCAGTGTCGGGAGATGGAGTGGTAAACTCAAAGGACCCTCAGTGCTTGCATCTTTGAAGTGTCTGATAATTGTGCCATTGTCATGCCCGTTGGAGGGATACTTTGCTTTACAGTTGTAAAGCAGAACCCACTGATAAACGGGGATGCCCTGGTGTGAACGTGACCCTTTGAACTGTAAAGAATCTTTTTAGATAGGCAAGCAGTGGCATTTTATCACTTATGTTTTTATTAGAGCACTAAACAGAGTAACCGGTGGTGTGCCTAAGCACACAAATAAAACATTTTCATCTTTTTGCTAATAATGTTGCCCCGGGCTACTTTTAAAGAAGATTGATTCATTCAGTCATATTTATTGAGTGCTTACTGTGTGCAGAGCACTGTACTAAGCGCTTGGAAAGTACAATTCAGCAAAAAATCAATCCCTCAGTCCCTCCAGCTGCCCAGGTCAACAAAAGACTTTGGGAAACCAAGTTCCACTTTTCACTCCTTCGAAGAGCTGAGATCCCAACGGAGAAATTCGAATGAAATCCTGATTAAAGGCTTTTGAAAAAAAAAAAAAGTCATGCAGTCAGATCGTAACTGGCTTCTTTGGCTTTCAGATCGATCGGCATAAATTATGTGTTGAATGTAAAGTTGTGGGGAGGGAATTAATTTAGGCAACTTTTGCCTTCCCGTAATAGCCCTTCTGAACAAAACCAAGAAAACCTGTGGGATCTCAAATAAGTCAACATTGGGCCTGGTTTAGAAGGTAGATAGGGACTTATTATAATAAACCACATCAGAATTTTGGGGTCTTTGGCTTTGGTTTTATCATCAAGTTCCAGTAACACAGTTTCCAAAGCCATTTTGCTAGTGCGGATTTTAGCCAAAAATAACATCTTAATTCAAGTGTAGAATTTTCAATTGCTGAATCCCAAATGCTATCCAACTTTCCAACCCTACCAAAGATTTTCAAAGCTACAACATTGTTCTGCTACTCAAATTTTAGTCAGAGAGGGACTTAAAAATCAACACATAGTTATTTTTGATTGGAATAGTACTGTTTAAGGTGGTGAGTTTTATGTCATTTTTGTGACCATGAGATTTAGAGGTGAGCACACCAACTTTCTTTGTGTGTTGTTAAAATCACTTTCCCAACCAACAAGTCGCAGCATGGCCTAACGAATAGAGCACGGGCCTGAGAGCCAGAAGGAGCTGGGTTCTAATCCTGCCTCTGCCACTTGTCTGCTGTGTGACCTTGGGCAAGTCATTTAATGTCTCTGGGCCTCAGTTATCTCATCTGAAAATGGGGGTTCATGTTGTAAGTCCCGTGGAGGACATGGTCTATGTCTTCCCTCATTGGCTGGTATCTATCCCAGCGCTTAGTACAGTACCTGGCACATAACAAATACCTTAGGAAACAAAGTATATGGAATTATTAGTTGGGTCTTTACCAAACATTCATTACCTAGGCATTTGGCTATCTCAACAAGCCAAAAAAGATCATTAACATTAAGGCTGAATTCTTAGAAGTTGCTTCCACCTCCCCAAAAACTGAGTAATACCCTACTCCTTATAATAAAGTAGGCCATCTACTCGGACTGCCTGGAAACACCCAGGACACGAACAATTCTCTCTGTTGGCTTTACCTCTCCAGGACTCATTAAGGGACCAGTCACAATCAGTATGTAATAGTGCAGATTGTGTGTCTTCTATGTGTAGAAAGTGCTGTAATAGATACTGGCACCATCTAGACATAAACTTTGCAGAGTTTAGACAACAGAGGTGGATCTTCTGAGGTGGAGAAGCAGCGTGGTTCAGTGGATAGAGCCTGGGCTTTGGAGTCAGAGTTCGTGGGTTCAAATCCCGGCTCCGCCAGTTGTCAGCTGTGTGACTTTGGGCAAGTCACTTCACTTCTCTGTGCCTCAGTTACCTCATCTGTAAAATGGGGATAAAGACTGTGAGCCCCCCGTCACACCTTGTAACCTCTCCAGCGCTTAGAACAGTGCTTTGCACATAGTAAGTGCTTAATAAATGCCATTATTATTATTATTATCTTCTGAGACTCAGCTAGGGGAATCCGACTCTTTATTTTTTTTTTAAGTGGTATTTGTTAAGAGCTCACTACATATCACGTATCTGTTTTCCCCTTCTAGACTGTGAGCCCGTTGTTGGGTAGGGACCATTCTCTATATGTTGCTGACTTGTACTTCCCAAGCGCACACACTAAGTACTCAATAAATATGATTGAATGAATGAATATCAGGCACTGTACTGGGGTAGATACAAGCTATTGAGGTTGAAGACCCGATTAAGAAAGAAGCATGGCCTAGTGGCTAGAGCATGGACCTGGGACTCAGAAGGACTTTGATTCTAAACCTGGCTCCACCACTTGTCTGCTGTGTAACCTTGGGCAAGTCATTTCACTTCTCTATGCCTCAGTTACCTCATCGGTATAATGGGGTTTGAGACTATGAGCCCCACGTGGGACAGGGATTGTGTCCAACCTAGTTAGCTTATATCAACCCCAGTACAAGCATTGTGTTGTCTTATGCTGCTAAGTCGTCTCCGTGCGACACCACAGACAGATCTCTCCCAGAATGTCCCACCTCCATCTGCAAATGTTCTGGTAATGCATCCATAGAGGTTTCTTGGTAAAAATATGGAAGCCGTTTACCAATGCCTCCTTCCACACAGTAAACTTGAGTTTCCTCCCTCGACTCTCCCATGCCATTACTGCCCAGCACAGGGGAGACTTGACTTGTAGCAGGTTGCCCTCCACTCACTAGCCAATGGCCAAGATAGGAATGGAATGGGTAGGCCTCTGCTTGACTCTCCCTCTCATAGTCGAAACTGATGGAGTACTGGAAACTCACCAGGTGCAACCCTGAGAGGATCCCCAGTGCTTAGAGTAATGCTTAACACATAGTAAGCACTTAACAAATGTCATCATCATCATCAGGTAGGACACAGTCAATGGCCCACGTGGGCCTCACAGTCTTAAGTCTTGGAGAAGCAGATCAGTGAAAAGAGCACGGGCTTTGGAGTCAGAGGTCATGGGTTCAAATCCCGGCTCCGCCAACTATCAGCTGTGTGACTTTGGGCAAGTCACTATTACTCTATTTATTTTACTTGTACATATCTATTCTATTTATTTTATTTTGTTAATATGTTTGGTTTTGTTCTCTGTCTCCCCCTTCTAGTCTTCCCCTTCTAGACTGTGAGCCCACTGTTGGGTAGGGACTGTCTGTATATGTTGCCAACTTGTACTTCCCAAGCACTTAGTACAGTGTTCTACACAGAGTAAGCACTCAATAAATACGATTGATTGATTTAACTTCTCTGTGCCTCAGTTACCTCATCTGGAAAATGGGGATTGAAACTGTGAGCCCCCCGTGGAACAATCTGATCACCTTGTAACCTCCCCAGTGCATAGAACAGTGCTTTGCACATAGTAAGCGCTTAACAAATACCATCATTATTATTATTATTATTAGTCCCCATTTTGCAGATGAGGGAACTGAGGCACAGAGAAGTGAAGTGACTTACCCAAGATCATACAGCAGACAGGTGGCGGAGCAGAGATTCGAACCCAGGTCCACAGACTCCCAGACCTGTGCTCTTTACACTAGATCATGCTGCTTCTTGTGGCCTGGTGGAAACTCATTTCTCTCAATAGATCAACAATTCAGCCCCTTTTGGGGCCGGTAACAGTAATAATAATGATGGCATTTGTTAAGTGCTTACTATATGCAAGGCACTGTTCTAAGCGCTGGGGAGGATACAAGTGATCAGGTTGCCCCTCCTGGGGCTCACAGTCTTAATCCCCATTTTACAGATGAGGTAACTGAGGCACAGAGAAGGTAAGTGACTTGCCCAAAGTCACATAGCTGACAAGCGGCAGAGCCAGGATTAGAACCCATGACCTCTGACTCCCAAGCCCATACTCTAGACATTGAAAAGATCAGTCGAGGTTTGCCCTCGCAGTTAGGAAGCATCACAACTAAGGGGACTTGCTAGATGACACTCGGGATTGGAGAGCAAAAAATCCTCCCTCAGGAATTTAAACTTGCTTCCTCTTCATCACCAGGTGTCCTATTCCATCCCAGAAAACTAAGTCCCTTTGTTTCAATAGAGTTTTTCTCCTTGTCTGGCGGAGCCATGTACCTCATTGTCTTCCTGCTGTGCTAAAGCAGAAGGTTCTGTAAGCTTCTTGATCTGCTTTGAGTTCTCAATAAATACCTCCTGGGTCCGGGTGATCCGTGGCCCTGTGGTGTGTCCTGTGGGCATCCTGTCTAAATAATCCTCTCCTCCCAGTGGCACCGGATTTAATTTATATTAGTGGAAAAGACACTGGCCCATAACCTTTATGTAAATGAAGCTTATAACCAGAACAAAATGCATGTGAGCTTTGTTAGTACCTTGGAAAGTACCCATGCCCAATTAAAAGTCATCATCAAATCCCCTAAAAGGTGAGCTCAAATATTTGAAATACTCCTCTGCCACTTTCATGCATCCCACAAGGAGTTGTGGGGCACTGCAGCTTTAAGGATCTTAGTATGGTGCTTTGTACTCACTAATCACTCAATAAATGCGATTGACTGCTCTTTTAGATTTCATAATAATGCTACAAGCCACACTGAAGGCCAGTCTTGCCCATTTTAGAGAAGGAGTTTATTTTCACTTGTGACCTAGCAGATAAAGCATGGGCCTGGAAGTTAGAAGGGCTTTTATTCAGTCATTCGATGGTATTTATTAAGTGCTTACTGTATGCAGAACACACTATACTAAGCTCTTGGGAGAGTACAGTATAACAATAAACTGGCATATTCCCTGTCCACAATGAGTTTACAGTCTGGGGGAAGACACACATTAATATAAATAAATAAATTATGGATATGTACATAAGTGTTGTGGGGTTTGGGGGAGGGATGAATAAAGGGAGCAAGTCAGAGTGATGCAAAAGGGAGTGGGAGAAGAGGAAAGGGGGCCTTGGTCAGAGAAGGCCTCTTGAAGGAGATGTGCCTTTGATATGGTTTCGAGGTGGGGGAGGAGAAGGATCTTGGTTCTAATCCTGGCTCCTTCTGAAACTGATGGATTTATCCATGGCTATGAACTGTAACTTCAGTCCTGTCTCACCAGTCCTATGCTACATGAGGAGAGCACCTCTAAAGGAGATTGACTGTAAAGTCATCAAATGCTTGGTCATCTTAAACTGAGTGGGGTCAGGGGAAACAAGGAAAAGAAGGGAGGGAGGGAAAAGAAAGGATGGGGAAAATAACAATAATGACTGTTGGATTCAAGCACTTTCTCTATGCCAAACACTATGCTAAGCACTGAGCTAGGTACAGTACAATTTGATCTGATTGCACCATCTGTCCCTATCCCACATGGGGTTCACAGCCAAAGGGGGTGGGAGGATAAACAGGTATTTAATCTCCATTTTACAGATGAGGAAATGTAGTCACAGAGTAATCATGCAACTTTGCCAGGATTAAGGAATGTGTCTGTCAACTCAGCTATATTGTACTCTCCCAAGCACTTAGTACAGTGTTCTGCACACAGTAATCGCTCAATAAATGCAGTTGATTGATTGACTAATCACCCAACAGGCAAGTGATGGAGCCAGGACTAGAACCCAGGTTTCCTGACTCCCAAGCTTGTGTACTCTCCACTAGGCCACAATGCTTCTCTAGTTCGAGTACATTACAATAGAGAGGAAGAAGCAGCAGAAGTGACTTAAAAGCAGGACTTCAGGATTAGCCAGGAATTGTTTCCTCAATTCCCCTCCTCAATCCCATCCTCCAAATAGACCACACTAAGTGACTGACCCCAATCAACAGTTCAGGGAATTTCTCCGGCTTCACAAGTCCAGAGAGAAGTTTGCCTTCTAATACTCATTTCATTCATTCATTCAATCGTATTTATTGAGTGCTTACTGTGTGCAGAGCACTGTACTAAGCACCTGGGAAGTACAAGCTGGCAACATATAGAGACGATCCCTACCCAACAATGGGCTCACAGTCTAGAAGGGGGAGACAGACAACAAAACAAAACATGTAGACAGGTGCCAAAACTGTCAGAGTAAATAGAATTATAGCTATATGCACATCATTAATAAAATAAAGTAGTAAATATGTACAAGTAAAATAGAGTAATAAATATGTACAAATATATACAAGTGCTGTGGGGAGGGGAAAGAAGTAGGGGAGGGGAGAGGGTGATGGGGAGGGGAGGAGGAGAAGAAAAAGGGGGCTCATGACTCAGACTCAGTCTCAACTCATTTGTTGCTTTTGTTTTCATTTGGAAATGGCATGTAACATTACCTAACTTTAAAACGACATCTTATTTTTGTTCTTTTTTAAATGACACCACAAAATGTTCTGTGAAGCAACAAAATACACCCTTTTCCACCCAATGATGGTGTTTCTTCTAGTAAGATGTACTTCTGCAAAGACAATGGTTTAGTTTAAGCCAGTATTGAAAAATCAGTGTATTTGGAGTTAAATCCATTCCTCTTTTAGTGTTGTTCCACCCAAAGCATCTGTCTGCTCCGTTAAATGGTGGGTATGAAGGAAGGTCGGACATGCTCATTCAGGTGGGAGTAACTAAACCCTGAGTTTACAAGATAAGTAACAGGTGTGAAGAATGTCAAACAGCTTTTAAGCCCCTAACAGCTGAATTAAGCCATAAAAATTTGTGATTATTTTGCCCTGGAACCTCTCACCCAAATGCAAATTCAGAAATCAGAAGAAACTCAAAATTATTTGGGAGGTTACATATTTGCTGTCTAAATCCACCAGGTTTTTGGTGAATATAATACTATTTAAATCAAACAATCCACCAGTCATATTTATTGAGTACTCAGTGTGTGCAGAACACTGTACTAAGTGCTTGGGAGAGAACATGAGCCTGTTGTTGGGTAGGGACAGTCTCTATATGTTGCTGATTTGTACTTCCCAAGCGCTTAGTACAGTGCTGTGCACACAGTAAGCATTCAATAAATACGATTGATTGAATGAATGAATGGTATAACAGAGTTGGTAGTAATGTTCTCTGCCCATAACAAGCTTATGGGCTAGAGGGGGAGACAGACATTAATATAAATTAAAAAATTACAGATAATGTACATAAGTACTGTGGGACTGAGGGAGGGGTGCAAATCCAAGTGCAAGGACATAATTTAAATATTTAAATCTAACCATTGCATTTAATCAATTTAAATATTGGTGAAAATGAATTTTGAGGTGGGTGTTTATTGGGGTAGGTACAAAAATGGCAAGCTTTAAAATCTTGAGTGATAGCAGAACTGAGCTCTTTGGTTTATCTTTAGTTTGCTGTTCAATTTTTCACGCTCTTCTTTTCCGTAATGCCAGATGAACATGTGACTTGTAATATCCACCACTCTTCAAGTTCCTGTCAGCCTGTTTTGCATTAGGAGATTATGGAAACACTCCGTAAAGGAAACTTTCCAGCACAGGGAAGAGGTGAGGAAAACCGAGATATGAAGCAGTAGTGGTTAGGGGTGGAAGGAAGGGCAAGGGAGCAGAAATTGAGGAGAGGCTTGAAACAAATTGATTTCAACATCATGAAATAATATTAAAGTCCCATGTGTTGACCGTGTTCTTATTCTTGCCCAAGAAAGTAACGTAGACACGTACTCTAGCCTCTAGATGCTTATGAGCTAGAACTTTTGAATGAGAAACAGCCTGGCTTTGTGGAAAGAGCATGGGCTTTGGAGTCAGAGGTCATGGGTTCAAATCCTGGCTCTGCTAATTGTCAGCTATGTGACTTTGGGCAAGTCACTTAACTTCTCTGGGCCTCAGTAACCTCATCTGTAAAAGAGGGATTAAGACTATGAGTCCCCGTGGGACAACCTGATCACCCTGTAACCTCCCTGGTGCTTAGAACAGTGCTTTGCACATAGTAAGTGCTTAATAAATGCCATTATTATTATTATTGTTAATTATATAGCCATTTCAAACTAGACAAATTGCTTTTATTTTTGCAATCTTTCCTTTCTTAGAGCAAACTACCCCACAGTAGTGGACAGTACTTTTCTTTTCTCCTGCCTTCCTTTTCTGTCACCCTCTACTTCTCCCCTAAAATAATAATTCTTGTAAAAGTGTCGGTGTAGTAATGCTTTGGATTGTATAGAGCTTCCTTCCAGAGGCCCAGATGTTTCATGAGTAGTATTATTTCACTCTCCCCAAAATCACTGTGTGTTGGGTGAGTATTCGTGACCCAGTTTCACAAATGGAGAACTGAGGTTTGGGGATACTAAGTCAAGGTGAGGCAACTTTGTTTTGAAACAGATTGTGGCCTAGAATTCAGCAACATACACCTATTGGCCAATAAAAAGTGCAGTTTTGCTGCAAAATCAATCGATGACCTTTGTTAAACGCCTGCTGTGTCCAAAGCATTCAGTTGTGCATGTGGGAGAGTATGAAAGAGTTAGAAGGTGCAATCCCGCAGTTACTGCTGCTACCTAGTGCTGAATGTCAAAAAGCTTTCTAACCAGAATGAACCGGTATGTCGCTCTCCCCTCTTTCCCTCCCCCTCTACCTCTGCCACTCTAGAATCCTTTTCCACACCTTTTTCTTATATTAGGTCAGATTTCCATCAGATTCTGACTCACCTCTAGAACTTCTACCACCTTTTCTTCATATGAAGTAAAAAAAGATACGGTACATCTGGAGGATTCTCAATATACCTGTTCTTGAGGTGTGACTTTCAAGGTTGCTTCTAAGAACCACGAGTCTACATAAAGGAATCTTTCTAACACCCCGTTTTCAGAAGGTCAAGAGCTAATAATAGGAATCTGTTCAGATCAAGATTTTTGTTCTTATTAATAATGTGTGGGAATTAAAAGAATTCTTCTCCCGCGTACTAAGAAATATATATAAACTAAGTTCTTCAATTACCTAGACAAAATGTAATTCAGTCTGTGTTTGCAATCTCCTAGGCTCTCAATGTGGAATCATTTTGTAGTCTTTAAGCTGGTCTATAAACTCCTGGTGGGCAGAATGCTTAGTATAGTGCTCTGTATACAGTAAGTGCTCAATAAATACCACTGATTGATTTATGATTGGCCAGTTTAACTATTCGATCTTTCTCAGAGTCTGCTTGGCTAAGATGAAAAATAAGTAACAATTTTTATGTTCCAGTAAATACCAGTGAGATGGGCTAAGAGTGAAGAGGGTGCTTTATCCCCTGCTTTATAAACATTGACGTGATTATATAGTTCTAAAATGTCAAAAGTATTTGCGAGTGTCAATTTTCCTTGCCTAACAACTCAAAGTAACCATAGCAATGGGTAAGAACAATTTCAAATAAGCATTTTTGTAGCCTTTAGAGAAAGGTAAGCCAAAGAAAGATTTTTAAAGCTGTTATGCATTAAAGAACACATATTTGCAAATCTCACTTTTGCATATTGTACAAAAAAAATTACATGTTCATAAGCAGCATGTATGTAAGAATTTTGCATATTGTACAAAAAAAATTACATGTTCATAAGCAGCATGTATGTAAGAATTTGTCATTCTCATTTATCTTTGGAGCAAACTTGCATTTGAAGAGATTGACTGACTCTCATTTTCAGCAACTAAAGAAGCTCTTTAAAGTCTAGATTTAGAAAAAAAAAAAGGTAACGAGATCTGCTTCAGGAAAATTCTGCACAAAGTCTTCCACCCTTCATTGATTTGCCTTTTATTTTACAAGCAAAAGATGGATGACAGCATATGCTTTTGGAAAAAAAAAATCCCCTGCTTTTCCCTGAACAGGGTGTAATATGTAGGGAGAGAAACATGGGAAAATTCAGCTGCAGACAAGGTTTCGGTAGTGAGAGCCTGGTCTATTGTCTCACGGAAATAACAGAAATGTAGCCTGCTTTCATCGAGGTGGAAATTAGCTTGACTTGGCGAAAACAGTGTACTTCCTAAGGAACAACAAAACATTTTACTCAAGTGTGGATGATAAGTAGAGCAGGATTTCACATTCACCTGACTTTTTCGTGTCTGCAGTGGCCTGAAGTACTAATTGTTTGTGGGATGTATTTTGGTTGGGTTCTTTAACACCACTGCCAAACAGTTTATTAATCTGGTTGCATTTTTCATCTGCTCCAGCTGTACTGAAGAAATTTGGTAAAGGATAATGTATTGTGACCTGTGGGTAGTCCAGCAGGGTTTTGTCTGACAAGTTTATTAATGTCTGCATTACTCCGGGGCCTGTTTGCCTTCAGGATATCTTGTGAGATGATATTAGTAAAATGGTTTACAGACAAACAACTGTAAAACTAATTAGCCATTCTAAGAACCGCCTTTGTTCGATATCATAATATATCTAGCTGGTTGCTCAATTCATTTAAATATCAAAAGATGCAAGTGCTTTGCTATTTTGAAGTTTATCAGTACTGGAAACCCTAGAGATTTAAAATGAAAACACTAGTAGAGCATAGTAATTAATTTGTAGATAATTTTTAAGATATTTAAAATAGCAAGAGACAGAAAATGTAAAAGTACTTTTTAATGTTTTAATACATGTATATCAGGGTGCGTTTCTGTGGGTGCATTTCTTATGAATGTTCTATAGAGTTGCCCTACACTTGGGCCGTGTGGTGTAGTGGATAGAGCACGGGCCCAGGGGTCAGAAGGACCTGGGTTCTAATTCCGGTTCTGCCACTTGTCTGCTGGGTGACCTTGGTCAAGTCATTTAACTTCTCTGTAAAAGAAGTTACCTTGTCTGTAAAATGGGGATTAAGACTGTGAGCCCCATGTGGGACAGAGACTGTGTCCAACCTGATTTGCTTGTATCCACCGCAGCACTTAGTACAGTGCCTGGCATGTAGTAAGCGCTTAATACATACCACAGCTATTATTATTATTGTGGCCAAATGCTGCACTGCAGTTTGGGGAACAGTTCCCCTTTTATCTTCCATCTTCTCTTGTCATCTCTCTCACTACTCCCCGTGGCATAAATCACTGATTAATTTTTGAAACCAAAGAATCCCACCAGGAAGATGCACTGCTGCTCTGAGGCCCCACCAAGTTCCTGCCCAAGAAAAATTGTAGAAGTAAAGCTCTTACTAGAAACAATGTGGCCTAGTGGAAGGAGCTGGGGCCTAAGAGTCAGAAGACCTGGGATCTAGGCCTGGGGTCTTCCACTTGTCTGCTGGGTGACCATGGGCAAATCACTTTACTTCTCTTTGCCTCATTTACCTCACCTGTAAAATGGGGATTCAGACCGTGAGCCCTATGTGGGACATGAACTGTACCCAACCTGATCATCTTGTATCTACCACAGTGCTTAGTACAGTGCCCGACACAGAGTCAGCACTTTACAAATACCATTAAAAAAAAAAAGCTGGGTGTGGAGAGGGAGGGAATTGTTCAGACAGGACTTCTGATTCTCCAGAGCCCTCACAGTTTACCAGCTGCTTTTCAGCCCTCACGAAAAATGCCACCAATCAGGGTGGAAGCAGTTTGGCTTAGGGAGAAGAGCACAGGCCTGAGAGTCAGAAGACCTGGATTCTAATTTCAGCTCAACCACTTTCCTGCATTATAACCTTGAACCAGTCATTTTCATTTCTTTGTGCCTCAGTTTCCTCATATGTAAAATAGGGAATAAATACCTCTTCTCCCTCCTACTTAGATTGTGATCCCTGTGTAGGACAGGAACGGTGACAGACCTGACTGTCTAGTCCGTAGTGTATCATACATTAAGTGTATCATACATTCACACTTATCATACACTTAGTGTATCATATGAGAAGCAGCGTGGCCCAGTGGAAAGAGCACAGGCTTTGGAGTCAGAGGTCATGGGTTCAAATCCCGGTTCCACCAATTGTCAGCTGTGTGACTTTGGGCAAGTCACTTCACTTCTATGTGTCTCAGTTACCTCATCTGTAAAATGGGGATTAAGACTCTGAGCCCCCCTGGGACAACCTGATCACCTTGTAACCGCCCCAGCACTTAGACCAGTGCTTTGCACATAGTAAGCGCTTAATAAATGCCATAATCATCATCGTATTAAGTAAGCATGTAGTAAGCACTTAAATTCCAGAATTATTATTACGAGTTTATTTAATTCCTAATGTCTTCTAATTGTCTAGCTTTCAGACAACTGAGGTATTTCTGTAGAGTAGAAAGACTTCATCTAAAATATTCCAATAATAATAATAAAAATAGTGATTGTTAAGCCCTTATTATGTGCCAAGCAATGAGGTAGATTTCATATAAACAGATCAGATATGATCTGTGTTCCACAAGGGGCTCACAGTCCAAGGGAAAAGGAAAACAGATATCATAGCTTAGCCCTATTTTTGCAGATGAGGATCCTGAAGCACAGAAAAGTCAAGTGACTTGCCCTTGGTCACACATGAGAATTAGAACTCAGGTCCAGGTTCCCAGGCCCAAGCTCTTTCCACTAGAATACTCATTTATTCATTTATTCAATCATATTTATTGAGAGCTCACTTTGTGCAGAGCACTGTACTAAGTGCTTGGAAAGTACAATACAGCAATAAAGAGAGATAATCCCTGCCCACAATGGGCTTACAGTCTAGAAGGGGGGAGACAGACATCAAAACAAGTAAACAAGAATCAATATAAATAAATAGAATTACAGACATTTACAAGAACTGAGGGGTGGGGAGAAGAAGGAAGAGCAAAGGGAGTGAGTCAAGATGTTTCCCACAGAAATATTAACAATCTTATCTCTATTGACTGGATTACTCTGCTCCCAATCAATCAATCAATCAATCGTATTTATTGAGTGCTTACTGTGTGCAGAGCACTGTACTAAGCGCTTGGGAAGTACAAGTTGGCAACATATAGAGACAGTCCCTACCCAACCGTGGGCTCCCCCTCCCTTCCCCATCACCCCCACTGGCTCCCTCTGCTCTACCCACCTCCCCACCCCACAGCTCTTGTGTGTATATATGTACATATTTATAAATCTATGTATTTTATTAATGATATGTATAAATCTATAATTCTATTCATTTATAGTGATGCTGTTGATGCCTGTTTACCTGTTTGATGTCTGTCTCCCCCACCCTGTCTAAACTGTGAGCCGGTTGTGGTCAGGGATTGTTGCTGAATTGTATTTTCCAAGTGCTTAGTATAGTGCTGTGCACATAGTAAGTGCTCAATAAATACGATTGAATGAATGAATGAAGGTACTTACCTTCACTCAGTGGGGACCACCTAGACAATCAGAACAGAGGCCAGACCATTCATTCATTCAATCGTACTAGCTGTGTACAGGGAGCACTGTAGTAAGCGTACAATATAACAGTGAACACATTCCCAGCCCAAAGCGAGCCTACCATCTAGAGGGGGAGATAGACAATGAATATAAATAAATTAACTACAGATCTGTACATAAGTGCTGTGGAGCTGGGATGAATAAAGGGAGCAAGTCAGGGTGACACAGAGGGAGTGGGAGATACTAGGCGCTTGGCAGGAGGCAAAACAATAATGCTACAACTAGTAGTAGTAGTAGTAGCTTGTACCTGGTATTTGTTAAGTGCTTACTATGTGCCAGGCACTGCACTAAGCACTGGAATGGATACAAGCAAATTGGGTTGGACGCAGTCCCTGTCATCATCATCATCATCATGTCCCACATGGGGTTCCCAGTCTCAAATTCCCTTTTTACAGATGAGGTAACTGAGGCACAGAGAAGTGAAGTGATTTGCCCAGGGTCACACACAGCAGACAAGTGGCAGAGCAGGGATTAGAAACCATGACTTTCTGACTCCCAGCCCGAGCTGTATCCACTAAGCCATGCTGCTTCTCCAGGACTTAATACAGAGCCTGGCATATAGGAAGAACTTAACAAATACCATCAAAAAAAACCCCCAAACACTGAGGTACAGAGAAGTGAAATGACTTACCCAAGGTCACATGGCAAATAATTGGCCGGGTGGGATTAGAACCCAGGTCCCGTGCTGCTTCTCTTATAATATTCTAGCCAAAACTCAGTGAAAACATTTCCCTATACAACAGTCACTTCAACATTTTCACCTGTCAGCTATGCACTTGGAGACTTCACCCATCAAGTCCCATAATACTCACATATATATTCTTAAACTCTCTTGCTTCCCTACTTGTGATTTATTTTAGTGTCTTTCTCCAGTTAGATTATAACTGAGGTCAGGGTTTGGGTCTGATAACTCTATTGTTCTCTTAACAGTGCTCCACACTAAGTAGGCACTCAGTAAATACTCTCAATTGAAAACAAGTGTTCTGGAAGAACTGATTGTCCTTCCAGATCTAATTCTCCGTGCCCCAAAAGCTTTTCTACTCTACCACTATTTTATGTATTTCCTTCAGCTTGCCTTATGAAAGAACTGGGATGAGCACAGTGTCTTAACTGTACCTCAAAACCTTCTCAGATCCCTTGAAAGAAACTCTCCTAGTCTTGGACTGATTTAGATTGAATTGCAGCGTTAGTCTAATAGTCGTTTTACTTCTGACTGCCCTATTTGCAGTAGACTTTGGTTCTGATTCTTATAAATAGCTTTGAGAAAACTTTTCCTGGTCTCCCCAGCCTATTCGCCCTCCCTTCTGCATCACCTCTACACTTGAGACTCTACCCCTTAAGCACTTTAACACTTCCCCACCCTGGGTGCACAGCCCTTCTGTGCTTTTAGTTATCCTCTTCTGTTTCCTCCATATGTAATTTATTTTACTGTCTGTCTCCCCTACTAGAATAAAAGCTCTTTAAGAACAGTGATCAAATCTACCAATTCTGTTCCATTGTAGATTCCCAAGCGTTTAGTACAGTAGTCTGCACACAGTAAACACTCAATAAATGCCATTGATTGATTGATTAATGGATTCATTCATTCAATCGTATTTATTGAGCACTTAATGTGTGCAGAGCACTGTACTGAGCGCTTGGAAAGTACAGTTCAACAACAATGGATGGAACTGACTTCTTAATTTTGAACATATTTCTTAATCACTGCTACAGAATCTCTTGTTAATTCTTGCATTACATTAAGGGAGAAACTTTTCCTGTCTTTTGTGCTAATTGTTCTTTTCTTCGTATTCATTCATTAGTCATTAGGCTTTCACTCTGTTTCTTATTAATGATATCCCATGCTCATCTCTCTGTTTCCTACTGGACTTTGAACAAAGTCGTGGAAGCACTTAAGGCTGAAGAAATGGGAGCCATGTATTCATAAAGCACAGGCTTGGGAGTCAGAAGGACTTGGGTTCTAATCCTAATTCTGCCACTTCTCTGCTATGTAGTCTTGGGCAAGCCACTTAACTTCTTTGTGCCTCAGTTCCCTCATCTGTCAAATGAGGACTAAGACTGTGAGCCCTATGTGCGACAGGGACTGTCCAACCCTATTTTCTCGTATCTACCCCAGCGCTTAGAAAAGTGCCTGGCACATAATAAGCATTTAACAAATGCCACAATTCTTATTCATTAGTACCTACTGAACAACTAAAGTGCTTAGAGCACAAGGAAGCAGAGTGACTTAATGAAAAGAGCCTGGGCTTTGGAGTCAGAGGTCATGGGTTCAAATCCCAGCTCCACCAATTGTCAGCTGTGTGACTTTGGACAAGTCACTTCACTTCTCTGTGCCTCAGTTACCTCATCTGTAAAATGGGGATTAAGACGGTGAGCCCCCGTGGGACAACCTGATCATCTTGTAACCTCCCCAGCACTTAGAACAGTGCTTTGCACATAGTAAGCGCTTAATAAATGCCATTATTATTTTTATTAATAATAATAATGATGATAATAGTGATGGTATTTGTTAAGAGCTTCCTCTTTGCCCAGCACTGCTGTAAGCACTGGGGGAGATACGAGCAAATCGGGTTGGACACAGTCCCTGCCTCTACAAGGGGCTCACACTCCTAATCCCCGTTTTCTAGATGAGACAACTGAGGCCCCAAGAAGTGAAGTGACTGGCCCAAGGTCATTCAGCAGACATGTGGTTGCCAACTTGTACTTCCCAAGCGCTTAGTACTCTGCACACAGTAAGCGCTCAATAAATATGATTGAATGAATGAATGTGGTGGAGCCGGGATTCGAACCCAAGTCCTGCTGATGCCCAGACCCGGGCTCTATCCACTAGGCCACGCTGCTTCTCTTTGGAGGCCCCTGACATGGGAGAGGGTGTGGTTCTTCCTGACTTTCTTATGGATACTTGGATCTCCTTATCTTTGTGGTGATAGGATGATAAGTTGTCTGCTGTGTGACCTTGAGCAAGTCACTTAACTTTTCTGTGCCTCAGTTACCTCATCTGGATAATGGGGATCGAGACTGTGAGCCCCACGTGGGACAGGGACTGTGTCCAACCCGATTTGCTTGTATCAACCCCAGCGCTTAGTACAGTGCCTGGCACATAGTAAACACTTAAATACCACAATTTTCATTATTATTATTATTATAAAATGCTTCCTGTTTGTCCAGAGAGAAGGGTGCAGCAAACAGAACAGGGAGGAGCCAGCTCTGGTGACTTGGGTTAGTGACCTAGGGGTTGTTGGTGATTAACTGAGGAAGACTGGCTATAGAAGATGGGATAGTGTGGCTCAGTGGAAAGAGCCCGGGCTTTGGAGTCAGAGGCCATGGGTTCAAATCCCGGCTCTGCCAATTGTCAGCTGAGTGACTTTGGGCAAGTCACTTAACTTCTCTGTGCCTCAGTTACCTCATTTGTAAAATGGAGATTGACTGTGAGCCCCACGAGGGACAACCTGATCACCTTGTAACCTCCCCAGCACTTAGAACAGTGCTTTGTACATAGTAAGCGCTTAGTAAATGCCATTATTATTATTATTATTATTATTATTATTTTAGGAGGACTTTGGAGACGGGGAGGTTTGAAGTCTAGGGATGTGATTGCTGGAGAGGAGAGGTGGCCTGTCGGGGGGGAATGAAGGGCTGCCCAACAACTTGAACAAGGGAGAGGAGGGCGACTGGAGATCAGGTTCAGTTGAAAGATGAGCTTGGGAGGAGCAGGGTGTGGGAGCTGGAGAGTAGAGGGTGAAGAGAGCCCATAGCCTATAATAATATAATAATAATGGCATTTATTAAGCGGTTACTATGTGCAAAGCACTGTTCTAACTGCTGGGGAGGTTACAAGGCGATCAGGTTGTCCCATGGGGGGTTCACAGTCTTAATCCCCATTTTACAGATGAGGGAACTGAGGCACAGAGAAGTCAAGTGACTTGCCCAGAGTCACACAGCTGACAAGTGGCGGAGCGGGATTTGAACCCATGACCTCTGACTCCAAAGCCCGGGCTCTTTCCACTGAGCCACGCTGCTTCTCTAGTACAGTGCTCTGCATACAGTAAGTAGGTGCCCAATAAATACAGTTGAACTGCACTGAATGAACACACTGCGTGATAGAGGGAAATTTTTCCCCTGATACACTTCTCTTCCCACTAGCATCGGCCCTGAAAGTTTTTTGTCTTTTTTATTTTAAATGGTAATCGTTAAGCGCTTACTATGCGCCAGGCACTGTACTAAGTGCTATAAGCTCCTTGTGGGCAGGGGACGGGTCTAATTCTGTTAGGGTGTAAGCATTCATTCATTCAGTCGTATTTATTGAGTGCTTCCTGTGTGCAGAGCACTGTACTAAGCACTTGGGAGAGTATACTACAACAATATTCATTCAATCATAGTCATTCTGACTCCCGGGTCTGTGCTCTATCCACGAGGTTGCAGCCTTAAAAATAAAGGTTGAATTGAGCAGAGCACCAAAGGCAGAACATAAAATATTTCCATTCAGCGTGGCTCAGTGGAAAGAGCACGGGCTTTGGAGTCAGAGGTCATGGGTTCAAATGCCGACTCCGCCAATTGTCAGCTGTGTGACTTTGGGCAAGTCATTTAACTTCTCTGGGCCTCAGTTACCTCATCTGGACGGGGATTAAGACTGTGAGCCCCCTGTGAGACAGCCTGATCACCTTGTAACCTCCCCAACGCTTAGAACAGTGCTTTGCACATGGTAAGCACTTAATAAATGCCATCATTATTATTATTATCATATTTACTGAGCGCTTACTGTGTGCAGAGCACTGTACTAAGCGCTTGGAAGGTACAATTTGGCACATTTCCTGCCCACAACAAGTTTACAGTCTAGAGAGGAAGAGACAAAGATCAATACCAATAAATTACAGACATATACTTAAGTGTCATGGGGCTGGGAAGGGGGAAGAACTAAAGGAGCAAGTCAGGGTGATGCAGAAGGGAGTGGGAGAAGAAGAAAGGAGAGGTTTAGTCTGGGAAGGCCTCTTGGAGGAGATGTGCCTTTAATAATAATAATAATAATGGCATTATTCAAGTACTTACTATGTGCAAAGCACTGTTCTAAGCACTGACTACTGTTCTAAGCGCTGAATAAGGCTTTCAATAAGGCTTTGGGGGGCGGGGGGAGAGTTAGTACACTGCTCTGCACACAGTAAAAGTGCTCAGTAAATGTGATTGATTGATTGATTGATTGATGTAGAAAATGCAGAAGACCAAGTACGGGGACAGGCACTGGGTGACGTGGTGGTGGGGGATGTTGAAGTCAATGGTAAAATGTTTTTCTTTCATGCTGAGTTAAGTGGACAGTCTTTGGAGGCTTTGGGAGGGGATGTTGCAGAAAGATCAACCCAGGCCACAGCAAAGGACCGAAGAGGGGAAAGACTGATGGAAGAGACAGTGAGGAGAATAACAGAGTAATTCCTCCTGGCCATGCGATAATCACTCAATGATATTGAGTGCTTACTTTGTGCCTAACACTGTTGTAAGTGCTTGGGAGAATATAATGTAGCAGAGTAAACTAGTGGTAAGGAGCAGGATAATTTTCTCCATTATTCCACCACACAAGCAAGATTATAACAGGACTTTAATAATTTGTGATGAAAATCTAACATGATTTTCACAAGTTAGCACACATTTTATTGTGGTATTTATTAAATGCTTATTATGTGTCAGGTAGTGTCCTAAGCACTGGGATGGGTACAAGCAAATCGGAGTCCCTGTCCCACATAGGGCTCCCAGTCTTAATCCCCATTTTACTGATGAGGTAATCGAGGCACAGAGACCTTAAATGGCTTGCTCATTCATTCAATCATATTTATTGAGTGCTTACTGTGTGCAGAGCACTGTACTAAGCGCTTGGGAAGTTGGCAACATATAGATACGGTCCCTACCCAACAACGGGCTCACAGTCAGGGTCACACAGCACACAAGTAGGGGAGCTGGAATTAGAACCCAGGTCATTCCGACTCCCGGGCCTGTGCTCTATCCTCTAGGTTGCAGGCTTAAAAATAAAGGTTGAACTGAGCAGAGCACCAAAGGCAGAACATAAAATATTTCCATTCAGTGTGGCTCCGTGGAAAGAGCACGGGCTTTGGAGTCAGAGGCCATGGGTTCAAATCCCAGCTCCGCCAATTGTCAGCTGTGTGACTTTGGGCAAGGCACTTCTCTGTTCCTCAGTTACCTCATCTGGAAAATGGGGATTAAAACTGTGAGCCCCCCGTGGGACAACCTGATCACCTTGTAACCTCCCCAGCGCTTAGAATGGTGCTTTGCACATAGTATGCGCTTAATAAATGTCATCATTATTATTATTATTCACCCGTTCCCCCAAATAATTTCATAGAAACTATCTGTGTGGCATATCAGATTCTAATCCAGCCCCCCATTTCCTCTGCTCCTCCTCTCCTCCCCATCACCCGCACTCCCTCCCTCTTCCCTACCCCCTTCCCCTCCCCACAGCACTTTGTATATACTTTTACTCTATTAATCTTATTAATGATGTGTCTATAGCTATAATTCTATTTATTCTGATGGTATTAACACCCGTCCACATGTTTTGTTTTGTTGTCTGTCTCCCCTTTCTAGACTGTGAGCCTGTTGTTGGGTAGGGACCGTCTTTATATGTTGCCGATTTGAACTTCCCAAGCGCTTAGTACAGTGCTCTGCACACAGCGCTCAATAAATACGATTGAATGAATGAATAAATGAATGCGCTAGCAATAGTGTTCTGGGCGGGGGCGGGAGAGGATTGCGTAAACCGCAAATTTGAAGTTCTCTGTTTTTAAATAGCAAAGAGGAAAGTTTAGATCAAAAAGTAGCTGACTAGAAGTCTTTTGTTGCCTAATTAAAAGGAAGGCAAAGAGACCCCCTAAAACAGATTCCATTCACAGTGCAAAAAAGATTACCTAAGTTTCCAGAGAGAAGGGAGATGTCAAAAGCAACTTGGATAAACCCGACAGCTACTTATCTATTACTGTGTTCATGATCAAAGACCAATAGATCCATTTGAATTACAAATCATGCACTACCACAATCTAATTAAAGCTTGTAAACCAGTCTCCACTCCACCGTGGAGTTGTTTGGATTCTCACAATTGCAAAAAGGAACTAAGGATCTTAGATAAGATAAAGGAAAGTTTATGGTAAGCATTGTTGACCTTTTTTCTTTTAGGCAAGATTCTTCCTAGATGTTTTAAATAATTCCCTTTGCAGTGCCCTGGTCTGTCTTAGAGTGAGCTGGTTTGCATATAGCATACAGTGCTAGAGTGTTAAAAGCTTCCATACCAATGCTATAATAAATCTTTCACTTCTGCAAGACCCAACTATTTCTTTAGGTAGAAAACACAAAAACTAAGCCAACCAGAATACCTGAGGTAAAGTGGTTAGAAAACCCTGGCCTTTTAAATAAGTATTAAATACTGTAGTAGGAGGAGTCAATGTGAACGATCCTTAACCCTGAAGTTGGATTTTGGACTCAACCTTCTCCTCGGCTATTTGTCTTTTTAAACTCCTTTTCTCTTTTTAATCCCCTTTTTTCAATAGGATTTGGTTAATTCCCCACCATAGATTACAGTCAAACAAGAAATCATTTGTCTGCCTCTCATTATGATGGCCTTTTAGCACGGTAAGATGGGAGTGCAGGGTCTAACCTAGACATTAATCTGTTTAGAGAGATGAATATCATGAAAGGGATAAAGTTTAGCCCCAGTAAATACAATGCCTCCTGGAAGCTAAACCTTTCTCTCCCCCGAAAATCAAAACATACTTTTCACTTCTGATGAATGTTTTCCTTTGCCTAACCTCGGAGGGGAGGGGGCTGTGGAGAGGACACCCGCTTTAGGAGAGGCAAATGTATTCGGAGTGGAAAAGAAACCTATCTATGGCTATTTCACCCAATCCCATTTGATAGTTATCTCGAGATCTGGGTTCTATCTTCCAAGACTTTCTTTGGCTAAAGTATTCTTTAGAAGCCTTACAGCTCTCCACTTGCTTGAGGGGTCTCAAGTGTAGTCTTGAAGTTCTTAGGTGGGAATTCCCAAAGAATTTGAAAACAAATTTCACACATTAACACATAAACTGGGACAGTTTGGTATGTGGTAGCAGAAAGCCGGTGGCAGTTTTGTTTTTCTCCTTAAATGGATTTACTCTGACTGCTGAACTGTCTGAGGTCACCTGCTCCATGTCCACTGGGGAGACTTCTCCCCCTGTAGACTGAAGTACCCCCCGAGCACTCTGAGTGTCACCTAACCCCAGAGTATTTACATAGATATTATTATACCCTACCATTTCCCTATCCCCAACCTATTTCCATGTCTGTGTCCCCTGTAGACTGTAAGCTCACTGTGGGCAGGGATCCTGTCTACCAACTCTGTTGAATTGCACTCTCCCAAGGGCTTAGTACAGTGCTCTGCATCGAGTATGCGCTCAATAAATACCATTGATTGACTGGTCTCGTGCTCCATCCTTTCAGTTAGTGGTTCACCACTGATATCCTAAGACACGGGAGTCAGGCGAGTGAATGAAAATCAGACCTAAACTACACTGATTGATAGCCAAGTTACTTACTGTGGGCAGGGAATGTGTCTGTTTATTGTTGTATTGTAATCTCCCAAGCGCTTAGTACATTGCTCTGCACACAGTAAGCGCTCAATAAATACGATTGATTGAATGAATGAATGAATGAATGAATGCAGGGTATCAAAATAAATCCATCTGACACCTCAGTGATCATAAAAAATCTTAGTTGTCACAGACCAACATAGCACCGGGTGAGGAACAGTCGAGCACACTTGACCTCCTCTCAAGCAGGCAGCATCTTCCACCTGACTGGAAGCCACGGCCCCTCGGGACCAGGGACTGGAAACCACAGAAGCCCACTTGTGTCCCAGGCCCACATGGGGCTTACGGCCTAAGTAGGAGGAAGAACAGATGATGAATCCCCATTTTGTAGGTGAGGAAACTGAAGCGCAAGGAGTTAAGCGACTTGCCCAAGGTCACACAGCAGACAAGTGGCAAGTGTTCCTGACTCCCAAGTCTGTGCTCTTTTCACTAGGCCACGCCGATCTCTCATTCACACCACTTATCCAATCCTGCCGGTCTCACCTTCACAATATCGCCAAGATCCGCCCTTCCCTTTCCATCCAAACCGCTACCATGTTAGTACAGTCACTCATCCTATCCCAACTGGATTACTGCATCAAGCCTCCTTTCTGACCTCCCAACCTCCTGACTCTCCCCACTTAAGTTCATACTTCACTCTGCTGCCCGAATTATCTTTTTACAGAAACATTCAGGGCATGTCACTCCCCTCCTCAAAAATCTCCAGTGGTTTCCTATCAACCTCTGTATCGAACAAAAACTCCTCACAGTTGACTTCAGAGCTGTCCAACACCTTGCCCCTTCTTACCTCACCTCCCTTCTCTCCTTCTACGCCCAGTCCGCACACTCTGGTGCTAACCCTCTCACGGTGCCACGATGTCGCCTGTCTCACTGCAGACCCCTGGCCCATGTCCTGCCTCTGGCCTGGAATGTTCTCCCTCCTCAAGTCCATCAGTTACTCTGCCTCGCTTCTCCAAGAGGCCTTACCAGACAAAGCCCCCTTTTCCTCAGCTCCCCCTCCTTTCCACGTCACCTTGACTGGCTCCCTTTGCTCTCCCCCAACCCCCACAACACGTATGTGCTGTATTCTGTTTGATGCCTGTTTATTTGTTTTGATGTGTTTTGATGTGTTTCCCCCCCCCCCCCATCTAGACTGTAAGCCTACTGTGGGTAGGGACTGTCTCTTTTGCTGCAGTATACTTTCCAAGTGCTTAGTACAGTGCTCTGCACACTGTAAGCATTCAATAAGTTTGATTGAATGAGTGAATGAGTGCTTTCCAAGCCAACACATCCCACCTGAGCACCCTACTTGTCCCATCCTCGCCTGGTGCACAAACGCATATCTTTATCACCTCCTTCTCCTCTGAACTCAACTCCCTCACTGCTTTGTCCATCTTTTGACCTTGTACCTCCACCCCAGCCCTGGATCACTTCCATAGTGTTTTTCTTCCCCTTCTGTGCTTGTGGGGCCAGTATGAGGTAAGGTTGTACGAGTAGCACAGTGCTTAAGGGTTCCAAATCAAGTGCATAGGCAACTGCAGAAAGGAGGGTGGATAGCAGATCTAAAGGGGTTAGTATGGGAAGGCCTCATGGAGATGTGCTTTGAGGAGGGGTTTGAAGAAGTGGGAAGGAGTTCCAGGCCTGAGGGAGAATGTGGGCAAGAGGTCGGTGGTGAAATTGATGAGATTGAGGTCCAGTGAGTAGATTAATGTTAGAGGAGCAGTGTGAGGGTTAAGTAGTAGAAGGAAATCATCACGGTCCTTTGGTAGAAAGGAGAAAGCCGACGGAGTGCCTTCAAGCTTGTGGTAAGGAGTTTTTCTAATTGGCTTTCCCCAATTCATTTTTTTCTTCTTTCTCGGTCACATCCTCCCTACTGTCATCTCAGCCCTTTTGTTCTTCTTGTTCCTGTTGCACTTTTGCACATATCATTTGTTGTACTGCACATATCTTGCACTTTTGTACATATCGTTTTACATGCTCCACTATTTGAAACTCTTCTTCCTCCTATTTGTAAATTTATTTTCTCTCTATCACCTCCACTAGATTATAAACTCTTGAGGGCAGAGATCGTGTCTACCAACTCTATTGTATTGTACTGTATCATAATAATAATAATAATGGTATCTGTTAAGCACTTACTGTGTGGCAGCCACTGTTCTAAATGCTGGGTAGATTCGAGCTCCTAAGATTGGACATAGTCCATGTCCTATGCGGGGCTCACAGGCTTAATCCTCATTTTACAGATGAGACAACTGAAGATAAGCAAAGTGACTTTTCCAAGGTCACACAGCAGACAAGTGGCAGAGTCAGGATTTGAACCCAAGTCCTTCTGACTCCTGGGGCCATGCTCTGTCTACTAGACCGTGCTGCTTCTCTAGATGGAAAGGAGGGTAATTCTTAGTTCAATTTCTTCACGGTGGACTACCCGTAGACTTCTCCTCTCAGTACAGAGCCTTCTCTGTTCCTCAGGGCAGTCCAACCAGAGTCCTATCCCCTGCACTTCGTATTGGTAGGAGCAGAGGACCCGTGCCAATCTAGAGCTTGTTCTTGGGTCAATAATCTGTATTGCTGAAGTGTAGGAATTTAGTCATTCAGTGCATAATTTTAAATCATTTGCCTCGATGGCCCAGAACAGACTTCTGTGACTTGACATCTTAGATGTGGCCTGAGCAATCCTGGGCATTGTCGTGTTTAATTTGATTGTTAGTACATATACAGGAGAAAAGGGCTGGCAGAAGCCTGGTTCCATATGACCCTGAGCTCCCTTACTAATCTGGATACCAGGGGTAGTTGTGGTATTTGTAGTGGTGATGGGGGTGATGGGGGGCGGGGGGGAATGGTGTTAAATGATTCAGCTATTTCATCCTGACACAGCTGTACTTTTTCCTTCCTCCTGCTCCCACTGTTTGTAAATTAATTTTTGCCTCTCTGACTCCCCTTTAGTTTGTGAGCTTTTGGAGGCCAGGAAGTGGGTGTCTTGGTTCTGTTACACTCCCCCAAGCACTTAGTATAGTGCTTTGCACTCAGCAGAGGCGCACTAAATAACTGTTGACTGAATGACTGCAGCGACTTGCAAATCAGTCTGGTATTTTTGAGCACTTACTCTGTGCAGAGCACTGTACTAAGCTTGGATTGATTGATTGCAGTGATGACTGGTTATTTTTCCAATTGTCCTTGAATTGTTTTGGTTAACCGTTCACAATTTTCCTAGGCCTCTGCCCTCGCTGGTTTTGATTGTAAATCTTTCGGGAGGCAGTGACTGTGACTATGGGTTCAGCAGCGTGGCTCAGTGGAAAGAGCCCGGGCTTTGGAGTCAGAGGTCATGGGTTCGAATTCTGGCTCCACCACGTCTGCTGTGTGACCTTGGGCAAGTCACTTAACTTCTCTGAGCCTCAGTTCCCTCATCTGTAAAATGGGGATGAAGACTGTGAGCCCCACGGGGGGCAACCTGATCACTTTGTAGCCCCCCCCCCCCCAGTGCTTCACACATAGTAAGTGCTTAACAAATGCCAACATTATTATTATTATTATCATGACTGAATCAGTGTATTAGTGTCCTCGTATTCTTCCTTGCATATAACATACTGCATCCCACATTGCAAGGGCTCATAAGCCCTGCTAAGGATTAATACCCAAGCACACTCCTGAGTAAGACTGTAAATTTCACTAGATCATAAACTCCTTGAAGGCAGAGTCAATCTACTAAATCAATCAATCGTATTTATTGAGCACTTACTATGTGCAGAGCACAGAGCACTAAATATTTCACTCGCCCAAGTGCTTGTTTTGTCTTATGCCGTCGAGTCGTCTCCAACCCATAGCGACTCCATGTACACGTCTCTCCCAGAACGCCCCACCTCCATCTGCCATAATTCTGGTAGGTGTAGCCATAGAGTTTTATTGGTAAAAATACAGAAGTGGTTGACCACTGCCCCTTTCCGCGCAGTCAACTTGAGTCTCCACCCTCGACTTTCTCCCACGCCACTGCTGCCCTGCACCGGTGAGTTTTGACTTGTAACAGATGGCCTTCCACTCGCTAACTACTGGCCAGGCTAGGAATGGAATGGGTAGGCCCCTGCTTGACTCTCCCTCCCTCTCATAGTCAAGACTGGTAGAGTACTGGAAACTCTCCAGGTATGACCCTGAGAGGGGCCCAAGTGCTTAGTGTCGTGCCTTTGAAAGCCTAAGTGTTCAATAAATACCATTGGAACATCTCTCCTGCAAACTTTTTACCTCTACTTCCCACATGTTTGGAAAAGTTTGGGGGTGAGGGGGTTGTGCAGGATGTGTTGGAACAAAAGCAGTTGGGAAGTGTGAGCTGATGATATCTTGAACCCAAAGGATGGCTATTATATGCGTACATATTTGATGGCAGGGAAAGCTGTAATTATGGTCCTGGGGAAATTGGAACTCATTCTGAAACGTTACATGAACTGCACCTGACAGGAGGGAGAACCACCTCTAGATTGTAAACTTGCTGTGGGCAGAGAACACAACTACGGATTCCATTGTATTGTACTCCCCCAAGTGCTTTGTCTAATCCAGGCTCTGCCACCTGTCTGCTGTGTGACCTCAGACCAGTCACTTCACTTCTCTGTGCCTCAGTTCCCTCATCGATAAAATGGCGATTGAGAGTGTGAGCCCCGCTTGGGACAGAGACTGTGTCCAACTCGATTTGCTCGTATCCACCCCAGGGCTTAGTACAGTGCCTGAAACATAGTAAGCAATTAACAAATGCCATCATTATTGTATTTATTATTATTATTACAGCACTCTGCACACATAAGTGCTCAAATACCGCGGATTGATTCTCTAATGAATGCTTCTTAGAGTAATGGGAACTAGATTTTGCAAATATTCAATTACCCGCCAGGGGGAGACTATTCATTCCTGAGACCGTAACCAAATTGTTCAGATTGACAATAAACAGCTAAATAGTTTGAATAATCTTCAGTCCCTTGTTACCGTGTAAGTTTTTGAATTCAGTGAAATATGGCCAGTGTAACTGACTAATATAAATGCTGTTTTGAAAAAGCCTAATGATGGACTAGAAATTGCAGAAGCTAAGGTCTCAGTGTTTTGGTTTATGACAAAAATTAGTTCTTAATGATGCAGTTGCCAAGGCTGTGACAGACATTTCTGTGGGTAAATATATGTGTGTGTATATATATATATATTATATATATAGTAAACCTTCGCATTCCGTGTGGAAATACGAAATAAAAAACATGGTTAAATTTGAACGGATTAGATGTTACTTGAGACCTACAGATGTTGATCCTATAAGAGTGAGATCCATTTCCTGATTTTTTTTTCAGTTTGGAAAATAATTTGAAGGCTTTTAACCATTTAAACAGCCTCCTCTTGACCCGCAAAGCAGCAAATGTAGGTAGCATCTGCATTCAAGGTGCAGTTTATAGTGGTCATACTTTGTAGTTTTTTCATATTGCCATTTTACAGACTATGAAAGCTGGGAATGCCATTCATGCTGGCTTTTTAAAGTACGTTGATTCTCACCAGACTAAATAGGTCAAACCCTGTGATCATTTGAGCAAGTGAATCAGGACTTACTGGGACCTTACTGTTCCTGACCCTTGACGAATTTGCTTCCTTCTTTTCTCGCTCTAAATTGTGAGGGCCTTCCTCAGGTAGGAGAAACTGTTGATTTTGTCCCACTGTACAGCCACAGGTCAGAGAGTGGGAGAGGATCAGGGAGAGGGGAGAGAGTCTGAGGCGAGAAGGGATCCACGAAGTTGGCTTTAGCCCTCAGCTGTCCTCCATATGCAACCTCCAGCCAATCTCCCACCTGGCTGAAACAAAAGCCCAGGCCCTGCTGAGGCTCACTTATTACTCTGGCCTTTCCTCTTCTGAATGTGCTCACCCTTGACAATCACAATGCCTTTCAGACAAGACCTACTTCTCTTAGCACCCTGTGGGTAAAGTCTGTTTCATTCAGATTTAATTCTAGTAGGAAACTAGCTGTCTGCAAACGGCTTCGTCCCCAAAACACACATACAATGGGCTATAAAACTGACAATGATGTTTGAAAATGTAACCGACGGTATTGACAAGTAACTGCATTAAGGGACAAAACACTTACAATGGCTGACATTGAATACCGATAAGTTTTTCAATGGTTTGTGGTGGGGACTATTCTGTGTGACTTGGCTAATGTGTAGCTTTACATATAAAAGCTCTTCCGAAAAGGGGTCATCCCGGCGTAATGCCCAGTTCCTGTTTAGACACTTTCCAACACGTTAGTAGTACCCGGGCTGGGCCAAGGCCTTGAGAGATCATCATCATCATCATCATCAATCGTATTTATTGAGCGCTTACTATGTGCAGAGCACTGTACCAAGCGCTTGGGAAGTACAAATTGGCAACATATAGAGACAGTCCCTACCCAACAGTGGGCTCACAGTCTAAAAGGTGGAGACAGAGAACAAAACCAAACATACTAACAAAATAAAATAAATAGGATAGATATGTACAAGTAAAATATGTTGAACGGGAGGCATCTTGGAACAGAAGAGTTCCGCGGTTTGATTTAAAACAAGAGTTAATTACATCTCTGACCGAGAGATAGAGTAGTAATAAATTATCACTCGTAATGACTTCCCAGGGGAAGTGAAAAAAGAGTTAGAAATAGGAAAAGGAAATTTGACCTAGGTGTTCACGGTTAAATTCACAGATCTACAGAGGAAGCTGGGAGTCTTTGGAGCCAAACTGGGTCTCTTCGTTTCTCGGCTTTAAAAGTTTATCGTCAGAGATGGAAGTCACACCCACCACTGGTCAACCATGTCCGAATCGTATTGTATTGACCGGGACTTTTCCAAAGCCATCTTGACCCAGCCACAAACCTTTTTATTTTTGCCACTCTAAAAGAGCGGGTTTGGCCGTGGGAATTGGTTGCCACTAGCTAGAGGGAAAAGAGTTTTGTCTAGCTATTTACTTGGCCAGGCTATTTACAGTAACTTGTTTTGTGGTATTTTTAGAGACTATGTTACAATAGATTTCATTGTTTCATTAGGTGTAGAATAACGTGTGGCACTCCCAGCTCTCAACAAGTGCCCTGCTAAGATAAGTTCTCTCTCTCTCCATATATTTATGTATGTAGATATATCGATAAGATATACCTATATATCTTATCTATATACCTGTATATCAATATTTATCTCACCAAAGTACCGTCTTCTGGTCACTATTAAGATGGGTTTTGTACACCCTCACGTATTCATTCAGTTGTCTTTATTTGCGCGTTTACTGTGTGCAGAGCACTGGACTAAGCGCTTGGGAAGTACAAGTCGGCAACACATAGAGACGGTCCCTACCCAACAACGGGCTCGATACTGGGCTTTATTCTTAAACATTGAAAAGGCAATTTTAAATAGTGCTCGAACATTATTTCTTTATTTCTGTCACTTCCTCCTGTTGTCAATTTTCTGTCCTTGCGTGGAGTGCCTAGGATATACTGTAGTTTTAATACTACATTGTGGCATTGACAACCAGAAGTTATAGTAAAACGAATGGTTCGATACATTGGTGGTAATTAATAGTAATAATGTCATTTGTTCAGTGCTTACTATATGTCCAAAGGACTGTTCTAAGCGCTGGGGAGGTTACAAGGTGATCAGGTTGTCCCTCGGGGGCTCACAGCCTTAATCCCCATTTTACAGGTGAGGTAACTGAGGCCCAGAGAAGTTGTGTCTTGCCCAAAGTCACACAGCTGACCCTCTCCATCCCCCCATCTTACCTCCTTCCCTTCCTCACAGTACCTGTATATATGCATATATGTTTGTACATATTTATTACTCTATTTATTTATTTTACTTGTACATATCTATTCTATTTATTTTATTTTGTTAGTATGTTTGGTTTTGTTCTCTGTCTCCCCCTTTTAGATTGTGAGCCCACTGTTGGGTAGGGACTGTCTCTATATGTTGCCAATTTGTACTTCCCAAGCGCTTAGTACAGTGCTCTGCACATAGTAAGCGCTCAGTAAATAGGATTGATGATGATGATGAGTTGGCTGAGGCGGGATTCGAACCCATGACCCCTGACTCCCAAGCCCACGGAAGAGCTGCGTTCTGTGCTAACGCTGGGGTTCTTCATCTGTTTAAAGTCATCACCCGAACATCTTAAATCCACCCGTAACTGCAGGCTTGTCTTTTTCCGGCTGTTAATCAATCAATCATATTTTTTGAGCGCTTACTATGTGCAGAGCACTGTACTAAGCGCTTAGGAAGTACAAATTGGCAACATATAGACAGTCCCTACCCAACATTGGGCTCACAGTCTAAAAGGGGGAGACAGAGAAAAAAAAACAAACATACTAACAAAATAAAATAAATAGAATAGATGTTAAAATGCTACGGTAATCTGGGGCGGCTTTAACATGGAGGAGGCTTCTTGAGTTCGGCTAATAGGGTGTAATTACGTTTCTAATACCTTCCGTTACTGTATTTGATTCTGAACACAGAGTCCTTTACCTGGCTTTGCTCTCTTCCCCTCTCCTTCTCTCCACCCTTCTTGAGAACCGTCAACTAGGTCTCCGGAGCCGGCCCGGTGGGCTTTTCCTGCATTAGGGAATGAATGGGAAGGGGAGATTCAGATGCTAATAGAGCCCCTCCGAAATGGAAGGCGTTTTAATCGTGCCGTTTGCTGACATTGTTATGGACCGGTTTGGGATGATGTTCGGGAGGTAGCCCTAGCCCGCCTGCCCTCCCAGGTGCGTGAGTGTGTGCGGTGCTGTGCTGTGCGGGGGTGTTGTGAGTGTGCGGGGGTGTGAGTGGGCGCGGGCGGGCGCCTGGGCTGGGGGCGGGCCGTGGCCGTGGGGGGTTGTCTGTGTGTGTGTGTGTGTGTGTGTGTGTGTGTGTCCCAGTGTGTGTGTTTGTGTGTCCGCGCCGCGGGCCGGTCCCGGAGTCCCGGAGGAGTCCCGGAGTCGGTCCGGAGGCATGGCAGCCGGCGGGGACAGGTAAGGGAAGGAAGGGGGAGGGCCGGGCCGCCCTCACCTGGGCGCTCAGACCCCCACGGGGCCCGGGCGGAGGACGGACAGAGAGACAGAGAGAGAGAGAGAGGGGGGGATGGACAGAGGGACAGGGAGAGAGAGGGACGGACGGACAGAAGGACAGGGAGAGGGACGGACAGAGGGACAGGGAGAGGGACGGACGGGCGGAGGACGGGCAGAGACGGGGGGGACGGACAGAGGGACAGGGAGAGGGACGGACGGACGGACAGAAGGACAGGGAGAGGGACGGACAGAGGGACAGGGAGAGGGACGGACGGGCGGAGGACGGGCAGAGACAGAGGGGGGGACGGACAGAGGGACAGGGAGAGGGACGGACGGACAGAAGGACAGGGAGAGGGACGGACAGAGGGACAGGGAGAGGGACGGACGGGCGGAGGACGGGCAGAGACAGAGGGGACGGACGGACAGAGGGACAGGGAGAGGGACGGACGGACGGACAGAAGGACAGGGAGAGGGACGGACAGAGGGACAGGGAGAGGGACGGACGGACAGACAGAAGGACAGGGAGAGGGACGGACAGAGGGACAGGGAGAGGGACGGACGGGCGGACAGAGGGACAGGGAGAGGGACGGACGGGCGGACAGAAGGACAGGGAGAGGGACGGACGGGCACAGGAGGGGCAGAGGACGGACGAGGGACGCAGAGACACGGGGAGGGACGGACAGAGGGACGGAGAGGCACAGGGATGGACGGACGGAGGGGCGGACAGACAGGGATGGACGGACGGAGGGGCGGACAGACACAGGGATGGACGGACGGACAGAGAGGGACGGGCGGACAGAGGGACGGGGGGACACGGGGATGGGCGGACGGAGGGGCGGACAGGCAGGGATGGACGGACGGAGAGGGACGGGCGGACAGAGGGACGGGGGGACACGGGGATGGGCGGACAGAGAGACACGGAGGGACGGGCGGACGGAGGGACGGGCGGACGGGCCAGAGAGGGACGGGCGGTCAGAGGGACGGAGAGACACAGGGATGGGCGGACAGAGGGGCGGGCGGACAGACACAGGGAGGGAGGGACACAGGGATGGACGGACAGAGGGACGGGCGGACAGGGAGACGGACTAGAGGGATGGACGGACAGACAGGGAGGGACGGGCGGGCGGAAAGGAGAGACACAGGGATGGACGGACAGAGGGACGGGCGGACAGAGAGACGGACAGAGCTACGGAGGGACGGACAGACAGGGACGGAGGGACGGACAGACACAGGGAGGGACGGACGGGCGGAAAGAGGGATGGACGGACAGAGGGACGGGCGGACAGGGAGACAGACAGGGACGGACAGAGGGACGGACGGACAGGGAGGGACGGAGGGGCGGGCGGACAGAGGGACGGACAGACACGGATGGATGGACAGAGGGACGGGCGGACAGGGAGACGGACAGACACGGGGAGGGACGGACAGAGAGAGGGGCAGACGGACGTTGGGACGGACAGACGGACGGGCAGAGAGAGAGGGACAGACCGGCGGACAGGAATGGACGGGCAGGGGGAGGAGGGACGGACAGACACAGGGAGGGACGGACGGACACAGGGATAGAGGGACGGGCAGACGGACACAGGGATGAACGGACAGAGAGGAGGGAGGGCGGGACGGACACAGACAGACAGACAGACAATCAATCAATCAATCAATCAATCGTATTTATTGAGCGCTTACTATGTGCAGAGCACTGTACTAAGCGCTTGGGAAGTACAAATTGGCAACACACAGAGACGGTCCCTACCCAACAGTGGGCTCACAGTCTAAAAGGGGGAGACAGAGAACAGAACCAAACATACCAACAAAATAAGATAAATAGGATAGAAATGTACAAGTGAAATAAATAAATAAATAAATAGAGTAATAAATATGTACAACCATATATACAGGTATATACATATATACAGACAGACAGACAGACAGACAGAGACAGACCGAGGGCCGGGCGGGCGTCCGCCCAGAGACAGAGGGAGGTCGGTCCGGGCCTCCCCTCCTCGCTCGGCCGCACGTCTGCACACCCACAGGCAGGCAGACAGACAGGCAATCAATCAATCGTATTTATTGAGCGCTTACTATGTGCAGAGCACTGTACTAAGCGCTTGGGAAGTACAAATTGGCAACACACAGAGACGGTCCCTACCCAACAGTGGGCTCACAGTCTAAAAGGGGGAGACAGAGAACAGAACCAAACATACCAACGAAATGAAATAAATAGGATAGAAATGTACAAGTGAAATAAATAAATAAATAGAGTAATAAATATGTACAACCATATATACAGGTATATACATATATACAGACGGACAGACAGACAGAGACAGACCGAGGGCCGGGAGGGCGTCCGCCCAGAGACAGAGGGAGGTCGGTCCGGGCCTCCCCTCCTCGCTCGGCTGCACGTCTGCACACCCACAGGCAGGCAGACAGACAGACAGACAGACAGACCCGCATTCAGTCACTCATTCGTTCATTCATTCATTCATTCATTCATTCATTCATTCATCCGTATGGATTGAGCGCCGACGGTGTGCGGAGCCCCGGACGAAGCGGTTGGGCGGGACAGTTTGTCCCCATTTCGAGGCGGGCCCCACCCCACCCAGCCGTGCCCCATGGGGAGACAGACCGTCCGACGGCCCTTGGACTCGTGGAGATCGTGGGTTCAAATCCCGGCTCCCCCAATTGTCAGCTGGGTGACTTTGGGCGAGTCACTTCACTTCTCTGGGCCTCAGTGACCTCATCTGTGAAATGGGGATGAAGACTGGGAGCCCCCTGTGGGAACGCTGCTTTGCACATAGTAAGCGCTTAATAAATTATGTGTTGCCAATTTGTACTTCCCAAGCACTTAGTACAGTGGTCTACACAGTAAGCGCTTAATCAATGATTGAATGAATGAATAAATGCCATCATTATTTATTTTACTTATTATTTTGTGAATGATGTCCATCTAGCTTTACTTCTATTTATTCTGATGACGTGACCCCTGTCCATGGGATCGTCTCTAGATGTTGCCAACTTGTACTTCCCAAGCGCTTAGCCCAGTGCTCTGCACACAGTAAGCGCTCAATAAGTATGATTGAATGAATGAATAAATGCCATCATTATTTATTTTATTAATGATGTGCATCTAGCTTTACTTCTATTTATTCTGATGACGTGACCCCTGTCCACGGGACCGTCTCTAGATGTTGCCAACTTGTACTTCCCAAGCGCTTAGTCCAGTGCTCTGCACACAGTAAGCGCTCAATAAATATGATTGAATGAATAAATAAATGCCATCATTATTTATTTGATTTATTATTTTGTGAATGATGTGCATCTACGTTTACTTCTGTTTATTCTGATGACGTGACCCCTGGCCACGGGACCGTCTCTAGATGTTGCCAACTTGTACTTCCCAAGCGCTTAGTCCAGTGCTCTGCGCACAGTAAGTGCTCAATAAATATGATTGAATGAATGAATAAATGCCATCATTATTTATTTTATTAATGATGTGCATCTAGCTTTCCTTCTATTTATTCTAATGACGTGACCCCTGTCCACGGGACCGTCTCTAGATGTTGCCAACTTGTACTTCCCAAGCGCTTAGTGCAGTGCTCAGCACACAGTAAGTGCTCAATAAATATGATTGAATGAATGAATAAATGCCATCATTATTTATTTTATTTATTATTTTGTGAATGATGTGCATCTATCTTTACTTCTGTTTATTTTGATGAGGTGACCCCTGTCCACGGGACCGTCTCTAGATGTTGCCAACTTGTACTTCCCAAGCGCTTAGTGCAGTGCTCTGCACACAGTAAGCGCTCAGTAAGCTCCGGTCCGGTGCTGTTGGGGCGAAAGTGTTGGGTCCCGGGGGGGTCCGGGCGGGGGCCCGCGTTGGGGAGGTGGGGGACCGGCCCCCTCCCCTCCCCGGCGACACACATTCATTCAATCAATCAATCGTATTTATTGAGCGCTTACTATGTGCAGAACACTGTACTAAGCGCTTGGGAAGTCCAAATTGGCAACATATAGAGACAGTCCCTACCCAACAGTGGGCTCACAGTCTAGAAGAACTATTAACAGTGCTTTGCACATAGTAAACACTTAATAAATGCCATCATCGTTATTATTATTATTACTGAGAAGCAGCGTGGCTCAGTGGAAAGAGCCCGGGCTTTGGAGTCAGAGGTCGTAGGTTCAAACCCCGGCTCCGCCACTTGTCAGCTGGGCCACCTCGGGCGAGTCACTTCGCTTCTCTGGGCCTCAGTGACCTCATCTGTAAAATGTTAATCTGGAAAATGGGGATTAAGACCGTGAGCCCCCCAAGGGACAACCTGATCACCTTGTAACCTCCCCAGCGCCTAGAACAGGGCTTTGCACATAGTAAGCGCTTAATAAATGCCATCATTATTAGTAGTAGTAGTATTAACAGTGCTTTGCACATAGTAAACACTTAATAAATGTCATTATTATTGTTATTATTATTATTATTGAGAAGCAGCGTGGCTCAGTGGAAAAAGCCCGGGCTTTGGAGTCAGAGGTCATGGGTTCAAACCCCGGCTCCGCCAATTGTCAACTGTGTGACTTTGGGCGAGTCACTTCAGTGTGACTCAGTTACTGTGCCTCAGGTAACTGTGCCTCAGTTACCTCATCTGTAAAATGGGGAATAAGACTGTGAGCCCCCCGAGGAACAACCTGATCACGTTGTATCCCCTCCCAAGTGTTTAGAACAGTACTTTGCACATAGTAAGTGCTTAATAAATGCCATTATTATTATTATTATTATTATTATTATTATTATTATTATTATTATTATGTGCGTGGCCGGACAGGGCCGAAGAGGAAGAATATGTGTGTGTGTGTGTGTGTGTGTGTAGAACAGTCCAGCGCTTAGAACAGTGCTTTGCACATAGTAAACACTTAATAAATGCTATTATTATTATTATTATTATTAGGAAGCTGCGTGGCTCAGTGGACTTGGAGTCAGAGGTCATGGGTTCAAACCCCGGCTCCTCCACTTGTCAGCTGGGTGACTTTGGGCAAGTCACTTTGCTTCTCTGGGCCTCAGTTACGTCATCTGTAAAATGGGGATGAAAACTGTGAGCGGGGGACAACCTGATCACCTTGTAACCTCCCGAGCGCTTAGAACAGTGCTTTGCACATAGTAAGGGCTTAATAAATGCCATCATTGTTATTATTATGTGCGCGTCCAGCGGCCGGATGGGGAGGAAGAATCAGAGTGTGTGTGTGTGTGTGTGTGTGTGTTTTTAAGAACTGTCACTGTGTGTGTGTGTGTGTGTGTCTGTGCTCTTCCAGCGGCCGGACGGGGCTGGGGAGGAACAGTCACTGTGTGTCTGTGTGTGTCTATGTGTGTCTGTGTATTTGCGCGCAGCCCCCTGTTGGAGCGGTGAAGGGCAGTCAATCAATCAATCAATCAATCAATCAATCCATCCATCCCGGGCAGTAACTGAGCGCTGGCCGTGTGCTGACCAGAGAGCCAGGCCCTGCACTACGGCCCGGGGGACCCGGGGGCCGGCGGCACACTGCCACACCTCCCTTATCTTACTAATAAATAATAATGGTATTTCAATCAATCAATAGTATTTATTGAGCGCTTACTGTGTGCAGAGCACTGTACTAAGCGCTTAGCACTGTACTAAGCGCTTAGCACTGTTTCGTCATTGCTTACTGTGTGCCAAGCACTGTAATAAGTGCTGGGGGAGATGATAACTTTGTATCATCTTGTAACCTCCCCAGCGCTTAGAACAGTGCTGAGGGAGATGATAAAACCTACCGGCTCCCTTTGATCTTCTCCCCCGCCCCCACAGCACTTAACAGATCTTCTGTCTACCCCAGTGCATAGAACAGTGCTTGGCCCATAATAATAATAATAATAGCATTTATTAAGCGCTTACTATGTGCCAAACACTGTTCTAAGCACTGGGGAGGTTACAAGGTGATGAGGTTGTCCCACGGGGGCTCACAGTCTTCATCCCCATTTTCCAGATGAGGGAACCGAGGCCCAGAGAAGTTAAGTGACTTGCCCAAAGTCACACAGCTGACAAGTGGCGGAGCTGGGATCTGAACCCATGACCTCTGACTCCAAAGCCCGGGCTCTTTCCGCTTAACAAATACTATTATTGTTATACACGTATTATATCTATAATTTTGTTTTTCAATTTATATTGATGCCTGTTTACTTGTTTGGATGTCTGTTTCCTCCTCCCCGTCCCCCCACCCCCGACGGTGAGCCCGTTGTGGGCAAGTATTGTCTCTCTTTGTTACCGAATTGTACTTTCCAAGCACTTAGGACCGCACTCTGCACACAGTAAGCACTCAGTAAATACGATTGAATGAATGAATGAATACAAACTAATCATGTTGCCCCCCTAACCCCCACGGGTTTCCCAATCTTCATCCCCATCTTCCAGATGAGGGAACTGAGGCCCGGAGAAGTGAAGCGGCTCGCCCCAGATCACACAGCAGATGGGCAGCGGAGGCAGAATTAGAACCCACGACCTCTGACTCCCAAGGCTGGACTTTACCCACTGAGTCACACTGCTTCTCTTGGGGTCGGCTCATCTTTTGAAGTTGATTTTTAAAAATCTCCTGAACTGAGGTTACCCCAACCCAGCTCGCACCCCTATGATTATTATTATTAATAATCCCGATAAGGTGGCATCAGTCCGTGTCGGTGTTAAGAGGCTCCGCGTGGTATTTTGTTTTTACACCTCCAGTCTTGGGCCTTCCCAAACACTTTTCTTGGAGTGTTTTCCCTGGAAACTTGTTTCCAAGTGAGGGCTGTAAGTCTTGAACAAAGAAGAGTGTTGTTCGGAAGCCAACAGGTGACGGGGAGAAACCTGAGTCCTTGTGTACATTGGAGTCGGGTCTGGCTGCTGTTTCCTATAGCCGTTGTTGAAAATAGAAATTAAAAAAAAAATCAATAGGGAACTGTAACGATCCATTCGTTGTGGGTGTGTGTTTTTGCCCCGTGCACCCTATCGTGGAAAAATAACGACGGGCCTTCCTAGGCCGGGTCCTCCACATGTCTGCCGCGGGGCCTTGGGAGAATCATTTCACTTCTCTGGGCCTCAGTTCTCTCATCTGGAAAATGGGGGTGAAGACTGTGAGCCCCAGGCGGGGCGGGGATCGTGTCTCATCTGATTTGCTTGTATCCACTCCAGCGTTTAGGACAGTGCCTGGAACATAGTAAGGGATGAATAAATGCTATTATTACTATTACTAGTAGTAGTAGTAGTAGTAGTCCAAGGGGCCGAGCCACTTCTCCTTCATCCCCCGCCTGTGGTTTGCTCTCATCTCTTCAACTTCCCCCCACTCCCCCCAACAAGCCCTAACTTTGCCAAAGGACATCCCTCTGTGCCATCCTACTTCCTCCTTTTGTTAAATGTGTCCGGAGAGTTGCTGCGATTCACCGCATCAGCATATTTTAACCTCTCAAAAGGACACATTCAAGCCCAAAAGCTGATCGGACCATCAGATGCGCAGGGGAGGAATCGCCCCCCCAATTCCCCATTCTTTTAGACTGTGAGCCCACTGTTGGGTAGGGACTGTCTCTATATGTTGCCAACTTGTACTTCCCAAGCGCTTAGTACAGTGCTCTGCACACAGTAAGTGCTCAGTAAATACGATTGATTGATTGATTCCGCCGCTGGTGAACAAACCCGCAGCTTAGAAATCGGGACATTATCAAACGGCCCACTACTAAATCATGGTATTTGGTAAGCGCTTACTAGATGCCAAGCACTGTCTAAGCACTGCTAATATTATTGCTGTCAGTTTGAAGTTGTTATAAAGGGGAGATGCTTTGTGCAGTCGTTCTCGAGTCACCTTTTTATATATTTTTTTTGAATGGCGATTTAATTGCTGATATACATGGAAAATTTGGTTGAATTAAATGAAAGAATGAGGCGTTAATTAGCATAACGCCTCCACCTCTAGAGTTCTCATCCAGAAGCAAGGTGGCGTGGTGGAAAGAGCCCGGGTTTGGGAGTCAGAGGTTGTGGGTTCAAATCCCGACTCTGCCACTTGTCTGCTGTGTGACTTTGGGAAAGTTACTTCACTTCTCTGCGCCTAAGTGACCTCATCTGTAAAATGAGGGTTAAGACTGTGAGCCCCAGGTAGGACAACTTGATCACCTTGTATCTATCCCAGTACTTAAAACAGTGCTTGGCACATAGTAAGCGCTTAACAAATACCATCATCGTCGTCATCATCATCTCCACCGTCCAAAATCTTATAGAAGGCCCATCTCCTCCAGGAGGCCTTCCCTGACTAAGCCCCCCTTTCCTCTTTTCCCACTCTCTTCTGCATCCCCCTTGTACTTGCTCCCTTATTCATGGCCCCTCCCCGCCCCCCAGCACTTATGTACATATCCGTAATTTATTTATTTATATTAATGTCTGGCTCCCCCACCTCCAGACAGGAAGCTCGTTGTGTGCAGGGAATGAGACCATTATATTGCTGTGTTGTACTGTCCCAATCAATCAATCAGTCGTATTTATTGAGCGCTTACTGTGTGCAGAGCACTGTACTAAGCGCTTGGGAAGTACAAATTGGCAACATGTAGAGACAGTCCCTACCCAACAGTGGGCTCACAGTCCCAATCATTTAGTACAGTGCTGTGCATACAATAATCCCTCAATAGATACGATTGATTGATACTCTCTATTGGACTTTCGGACAGAGTAATAATAATAATAATAATAATAACAATGGTATTTGTGAAGTGCTTACTAGGTGCCAAGCACTGTTCTAAGCACTGGGATAGATACAAGGTCATCAGGTTGTCCCACCCGGGGCTCATAGTCTTAATTCCCATTTTACAGATGACGTAACTGAGGCACAGAGAAGTGAAATGACTTGTCCAGAGTCACACAGCTAGCAAGTGGCGGAGGCGGGATTTGAAACCGCGTCCTCTGATTTACAAGCCCGGGCTCTTTCCACTCTTTCCGCTAAGCCACTCTGAGTAGAGAAGCCTAGTTTCTTCCATGACATTCCCCATTTCGGCTCACTTTTTAACTTGAAGGTAAAACAAAATAACATGCGTGGAAAAAGAAAAAGTGCAAACTGAATTTCACTGGGCCTCACAAGATTGAAAAAAAAAAAGGAAATAGATTTTGTAGGTTTCTGACTAGGGTCCTGGTGTGTTCTGCCCACAGTAAGAGCTCAATAAATACGATCGAATGAATGAATGATATTACTTTTCTTTGTGATGCTGAACTATGACCATTCCATTCACCTGCTTATTTAACCCCTAGTCTTCATCCTTTGGGGTTGAGTGACAGTGCATTGTAAATGGCTACATGTGATATGCATCTTGTACTCCCTATTGCCTTGTTAACAAGCGGCTTAACAAAGAAGTTGTTAAACAATTTGCCTCGCAGGACAGAGTCAAACAGCGGGAGGTGTGCAAGGAAATGTTTGTCCGAGTGGCTTCAGAAATCCTGACCCTTGACTAGTTATTGGGGATCAGAGGGTTTCCAGCTCACTGGGTTTGATCCAAAACAAGGAACGGTTTCCCATAAAATCCGATAATTTTAGGGTATATGGAAATTGACTTGAGAGTGCCTTGTTAAACAAGGATTTAGGGATAAAAGTTTTTGTTCAGATCTTCATACGGTTCAATTACAAGACCTTGGAAGACTAGGCCGGTTGTTGTAGGTGGTGGTGCTGAAATGGAATCTAATTTTGAGTGACTCCAAGACTCTAAATAACTAATATTGATAGGATCCCAAATAAGGTATCTTTTTTGGCTGTGGCGATAGCAGTTTAGAAACCCTTGCTGCAAAAGTGGGAAATGACCTATTTTTTACACTTGACTGCTATTGGTTCAAAAAGAGTCATGTGGTTCCAGCTGAAGCAAATAATTGCTTATTTTTAGCTCTTCGAGTTATCTCTCATGAGAGCACTTTGGCATTTAAAAATCTGTAATGAATGCAATTGCATACTGCCTTCATTGATGATTGTGATGTTAGTTAAAGACTTATTATGCTTCAAACACTGTACTAAGCAGGTGGTGATACAATACAAAGACTTACTGTGTGCCAAACACTGTACTAAGCGTGTGATGATACAGTACAGTCGAATCACTGTACAGGAGGGAGGAACTCTCCTCCCTCCTCTCAAGTGCTACTCCGGCCACCTGTGCTTCTGACCCCATTCCCTCTCATCTTATGAAATCTCTCACTCCATCCCTTCTCCCCTCTTTAACTTTCATCTTCAACCGCTCACTCTCCACTGGTTCCTTCCCCTCTGCCTTCAAACATGCCCATGTCTCTCCCATCCTAAAAAAACCCTCTCTTGACCCCACCTCACCTTCTAGTTATTGTCCCATATCCCTCCTACCATTCCTTTCCAAACTCCTTGAACGAGTTGTCTACACGCGCTGCCTAGAATTTCTCAACAACAACTCTCTCCTCGACCCCCTCCAGTCTGGCTTCCGTCCCCTTCATTCCACGGAAACTGCGCTCTCAAAGGTCACCAATGACCTCCTGCTTGCCAAATCCAACGGCTCATACTCTGTCCTAATCCTCCTCGACCTCTCAGCTGCCTTTGACACTGCCCCCTTCTCCTCAACACGTTATCTGACCTTGGCTTCACAGACTCCGTCCTCTCCTGGTTCTCCTCTTATCTCTCCGGTCGTTCTTTCTCAGTCTCTTTTGCAGGCTCCTCCTCCCCCTCCCATCCTCTTACTGTGGGGGTTCCCCAAGGTTCAGTGCTTGGTCCCCTTCTGTTCTCAATCTACACTCACTCCCTTGGTGACCTCATTCGCTCCCACGGCTTCAACTATCATCTCTACGCTGATGACACCCAGATCTACATCTCTGCCCCTGCTCTCTCCCCCTCCCTCCAGGCTCGCATCTCCTCCTGCCTTCAGGACATCTCCATCTGGATGTCCGCCCGCCACCTAAAGCTCAACATGTCAAAGACTGAGCTCCTTGCCTTCCCTCCCAAACCTTGTCCTCTCCCTGACTTTCCCATCTCTGTTGACGGCACTACCATCCTTCCCGTCTCACAAGCCCGCAACCTTGGTGTCATCCTCGACTCCGCTCTCTCATTCACCCCTCACATCCAAGCCATCACCAAAACCTGCCGGTCTCAGCTCCGCAACATTGCCAAGATCCGCCCTTTCCTCTCCATCCAAACTGCTACCCTGCTAATTCAAGCTCTCATCCTATCCCGTCTGGACTACTGCACTAGCCTTCTCTCTGATCTCCCATCCTCGTGTCTCTCTCCACTTCAATCCATACTTCATGCTGCTGCCCGGATTATCTTTGTCCAGAAACGCTCTGGACATATTACTCCCCTCCTCAAAAACCTCCAATGGCTACCGATCAATCTGCGCATCAGGCAGAAACTCCTCACCCTGGGCTTCAAGGCTGTCCATCACCTCGCCCCCTCCTACCTCACCTCCCTTCTCTCCTTCTATTGCCCAGCCCGCACCCTCCGCTCCTCCACCACTAATCTCCTCACTGTACCTCGCTCTCGCCTGTCCCGCCATCGACCCCCGGCCCACGTCCTCCCCCGGGCCTGGAATGCCCTCCCTCTGCCCATCCGCCAAGCTAGCTCTCTTCCTCCCTTCAAGGCCCTGCTGAGAGCTCACCTCCTCCAGGAGGCCTTCCCAGACTGAGCCCCTTCTTTCCTCTCCCCCTCGTCCCCCTCTCCATCCCCCCGTCTTACCTCCTTCCCTTCCCCACAGCACCTGTATATATGTATATATGGTTGTACATATTTATTACTCTATTTATTTATTTATTTATTTATTTTACTTGTACATTTCTATCCTACTTATTTTATTTTGTTGGTATGTTTGGTTCTGTTCTCTGTCTCCCCCTTTTAGACTGTGAGCCCACTGTTGGGTAGGGACTGTCTCTATGTGATGCCAATTTGTACTTCCCAAGCGCTTAGTACAGTGCTCTGCACATAGTAAGCGCTCAATAAATACGATTGATTGATTGATTGATTGATTGATCAGACACCATCCCTCCCTCTTCCATGGGGCTCACAGTCTGTGAGAGAAGGAGAACGGGTATTTAATTTCCATTTTTTACAGATGAGGAAAGTGGAAGAACAGAGTATTAGATTTATTCAGGTCCTATTTATTATCATCATCAATCGTATTTATTGAGCGCTTACTATGTGCAGAGCACTGTACTAAGTAAGCGCTTGGGAAGTACAAATTGGCAACATATAGCCAATTTAGCCATATAGTCAATAAATAAGCATTTATTGAGTGCTTATGGTGTGCATAGCATTGTACTAAGAGCTTGGGAGAGTACAATATAACAATAAACACATACATTCCCTGCCCACAACAAGCTTAAGGCTCAGAGTAGGTAGGTGACTTTCCTCAGGTCATACAGCAGGGAAGCGGCTGGTCCTCTGACCCAAATCCTTCCCTCTAGCCCTGATCTCTCACCTGACCTGCAGTCCCTCATCTCCTCTTATGTTCAGGACATCTCCAACTGAAGCAACTGAAACACCTTGAAGTTAAAGTAACTTTCCCAAAGTCATACAGCAGATGGGTGGTGGAACTTGAATTAGAACTCAGGTCCTCAAACTCCCAGGTCCATGGTCTTTCCATTAGACACACAGCTTTCAAACTCATTATCATCATCATCATCATCAATCGTATCTATTGAGCGCTTAGTATGTGCAGAGCACTGTACTAAGCGCTTGGAAAGTACAAATTGGCAACATATAGAGACAGTCCCTACCCAACAGTGGGCTCACAGTCTAAAAGGGGGAGACAGAGAACAAAACCAAACATGCTAACAAAATAAAATAAATAGGATAGATATGTACAAGTAAAATAAATAAATAAATAAATAAATAGAGTAATAAATATGTACAACCATATATACATATATACAGGTGTCTACACACCTGTATATGTCTACATATGTCTGTATGTCTACAACAGAACTCTTCATCTTCCCCCTAACTTTGCCGTCTCCGTCTTTCCCATCTACAGTCTTGATGTCATCCTTGACTCTTCTATCTTTCAACTCTTCCTGACCCTGCCCTTGTGTCCCCTATCCTCGCCCCCCTCTCTGTCCACTCTGACACTCACCTCAGCCCCATGGCACTTGGGTACACATCCTGATGTTCTGCTGCTTCCTCTATCTGTAATATATTTTGTCTGCCCCTTCCATAGACCTTAAGCTCCTTGTGGGCAGGGATCATGTCTACTAATTCTACTATAATTTATTTTCCCAAGACCTTAGTACGATCCTCTGCACCCAGGTGCTTAGTAAATACCATGGATTGATACTCTCACATTCAGTCTATTGCCAAGTCCTGCTGGATTTTCCTGCACAGCATCTGCCAGATTCACCCCTTCCTCTCCTCCCAAATTGCTACCACCCTGATTTAAACACTAGTCTTGCCTCAGCTGGACTATTTCAAGTCCTCCTCGCCAGCCTCCCAGCCCCCTTCCCATCCGTACTTTACGCTGCTGCACGGATCATCTTCCTGCGGCATTAACTGGACCCATTTCTCGCCTCTCTTCAAAGCCCTCCACTGACTCTCTGTCTCTCTCGTTATTAAACACGAGCTCCTCACCACCATAGAGAAGCAGCGTGGCTCAGTGGAAAGAGCTTGGGCTTGGGAGTCAGAGGTCATGAGCTCTAACCCCGGCTCTGCCACATGTCTGTTGTGTGACTTTGGGCAAGTCACTTAACTTCTCTGAGCCTCAGTTACCACATCTGTAAGATGGGGATGAAGACTGTGAGCCCCACATGGGACAACCTGATGACCTTGTATCCCCCCCAGTGCTTAGAACAGTGATTTGCACATAGTAAGCGCTTAACAAATGCCATCATCATCATTGGCTTCGAGGCTTGCCTTGGTCGTTCAACCCCTCCTTTCCAATCTGTTCTTTACACTCACCAACTCCAACTCACCGTCTTCACTCCTCCCAAGCCAACCTTCTGGCTGTACTTCACTCTCTTCTCCCTCGCCTCCGTCCTCGTGCTCGGCTTGGCGCTCCATCCCTCCCCACGTGAAACAGATTCCGGCCGTCCCCAACACGGATCACCCCACATTCAAAATCCCTCCTAAAATCCCAAATCTTCCAACAAGCTTTCTCTGGTCAGTTTCCCGGTACCGTGGGCTGTAATCTCCCTAAGGCCAACCCTAGCACTAAACGTTTTTGCTTGTCTCCCTGTGGAGTGGAACTCATTCTCTCTTCACATCTGACAGACCACCTCTGTCCCCATCTTCAAAGCCCTACTAAAGACCCATCTCCAAAAGTAGGATTTCCCAACTAAACAGGCTCTCACTTCCTTCTTAGCCTTCCCTATGCACTTGGGTCTGTTCCACCTTGAGCACTTGATATTTACCCTTCCCTAAACCCCACAGCATTTAAGTACATACCCACCTGAAATGTATTTTAATGTTTGTCTTGTCCTCTAGACTGTAAACTCCTTATGGGCAAGGATCAGCTATACTTACTCCTTTGCATTGTACTCTCCCAAGTGCTTAGTGCAGTGCTCTGCATACAGTGAGCACTCAAATACCCATGATGGGTTGAGGGATTAGTGTGTAAGTTTTTCTTTACAGGGAGCCTGTCATTTTGATATTCTGTACTTCCCAAGTTTCTACTACAGTGCACCATACCAAAAAGCCACTCAGTAAATGTTCCTGCTTCTCAATCAATGAATGGCATTTACTGAGCACTTACTGTATGCAGGACACTCTCCTAAGCACTATGAAGAGTACAATATAAGAGTTGGTAGACATCCAGTGCTCAGAACAATGCTTGGCACATAGCATTTAACAAATACCATCATTATTATTATCGTCCCTGGTCACAGGGAGCTTACTCTTACTCTTGATTAATATTTGTTAAAGGAATTCAAAGCATAATATCCCAATATTAAATAAAGAGTTTGGAGTATGATGATGAATCTTTGCAGAGGCTGAAAGCGTAGAAGCTGGTTCTGCTGATTTTTGGTAGTGGTTTTTCAACTTGAGTGAAGAATTTATCCAGCGTAGATTGAGCAAGTCTTCTAGACTTCACATAGTACCTCCTTGCCAGCCACTTCTATCTGAACACCTCTTAACACCTTCCAACTTTGCATTCTTTGCATTTGCAGAGAAGCAGCATGGCTCAGTAGAAAGAGCACGGGCTTTGGAGTCAGAGGTCAGGGGTTCAAATCCCGGCTCCTCCAATTGTCAGCTGTGTGACTTTGGGTAAGTCACTTAACTTCTCTGTGCCTCAGTTCTCTCATCTGTAAAATGGGGATTAAGACTGTGAGCCCTACGTGGGGCAACCTGATCACCTTGTATCCCCCCAGCGCTTAGAACAGTGCTTTGCACGTAGTAAGCACTTAGCAAATACCATTATTATTATTATTATTATTATTATTATTATTATTATTATTATTATTATTATTCTCTGGAATGTCAGCTCATTGTGGGCGTGGAATGTGTCTACCAACTCTCTACTTTCCCAAGCGCTTAGAACAATGCTCTGCACACGATAAGGGCTCAGTAAATACCATTGATTGATCAGGGTTTTCTTAAATCATTTTTGTAAATTGATCTTTTTTTGAAATTGATGCAAGACTTCTTAATCCCCCAATTTTAGCTGATGGTGAAGAGACCATAACTTCTTGATCTGTTTAGGCATTAGGCATCCTGCAACGATACATTGGATTGTCGGGGTCATATCATAATAACTGAATCTCCAGGTTATATGTAACTTCCTTGCTTTGTGCTTCCCAGACTCTTGGTTCAGTCCATTGTATCCAGAGCATTAGTAGAAAAATATATTCATTTTCCAAGCCGATGATAATTGTAAATGCTTTATCATACCTTACTGAAGTAAACTAGGAGCAAAATTGAAGTATCTTGATTCTGAGTTCCTTTCCTTCTTTTTCCACCACTTTCTCAGAGACAAAACATAATGACAAAAAAAAAGCAACTGCTAGATTGCAAGCTCCTCAAGGGTAGGGATTAAGTCTTCTAACTCTACTGCACTTTCCCAAACACTTAGCACAGAGCTCTGCATAAACACAGTAGGTGCCCTGTGAATACTGCTGACTGATCGAAAAGGCTCACCTGTTTCTAAAGGCATGTAAAATGAAATTTGGGAGAAAAATAATTGTGCCATTTCTGAAGTGCTTACTATGTAGAAAGCACTACATCAAGCACTGGGGTAGATAGTAGATAATCAGATGGGGCAAAGTCCTTGTCCCTCCTGGGACTCACAGTCTAAATAGGAGAGGGAATAGGTATTGAAGCCCCATTTTACAGATGAGGAAACTGAGACACAGAGAAGTGAAGTGACTTGCCCAAGGTCACACAGCAGACAAGTGGCGCAGCTGAGATTCAACCACAGGTCCTCTACTCCCTGACCCATCCTTTTCCACTAGGTCACACTGCTTCTCTGCATTCATTCATTCAGTCGTATTTATTGAGCGCTTATTGTGTGCAGAGCACTGTACTAAGCGCGTGGGAAGTACAAGTACAAGCGCTTGGCAACATATAGAGATGGTCCCTACCCAACAACAGGCTCACAGTCTAGAGGGATGGGGGGAGGGATGTAAATGGTTGTAAAGTATTGTAGACAAACATTGTAGTTTGACATTTCAGCTCCACTCATCTCCATGGACCTCAACATTATATACACTTTTGCACATTCCATGCCCTAGAGACAATATCATTAGCAGGGAGGAGAGAATGGTTGGCCCCAGACAACCACTAGCAGCAGAAATTCTTCAGGGATTCTGTCCTGAAATCTCAGATCGGAAGCTCAGACATCTTTTAATAATAATAATAACTTTGGTATTTGTTAAGCGCTTACTATGTGCAAAGCACTGTTCTAAGCGCTGGGGGACTACAAGATAATCAGATTGTCCCACGTGGGGCTTACAGTCTTAATCCCCCTTTTCCAGATGAGGGAACTGAGGCACAGAGAAGTGAAGTGACTTGCCCAGAGTCACACAGCTGGCAACTGGCAGAGCTGGGATTTGAACCCATGACCTCTGACTCTAATAATGATGGTATTTGCCAAAAGGGGCCTCGGAGGGGAAGAAGGAAGCCGATATCTTTCCGTTCCTTCCCCCGAGGGAGGAATAAGTGTTATCTGGAGTGAACTGGGTCTCCCGATGGTAAGGGGGGGAAAAGTGGCAGGATTAAATTCATTCAATCGTATTTATTGAGCGCTTACTGTGTGCGGAGCACTGCACTGAAAGGAGAATTTCCAGCAGGAGATGCAGCATGGCCTAAGGGATAGACCATGGGCTTGGGAGCCAGAAGGTCCTGGGTTCTAATTCTGGCTCCGCCACTTATCAGTTGTGTGACTTCACTTCACTTCTCTTGCCTCAGTGACATCATCTATAAAATGGGAATTAACACTGTGAGTCTTAATGGCCCACTTGAGACAGGGACTGTGTCCAACCTGATTTGCTTGCATCCACCCCAGAGTTTTGTACAGTGCCTGGCACATAGTAAGCACTTAACAAACACCATAATTATTACTATTAACAAATATCGTGGGTTCTTTAAAAAGCTCCATCTAAGCCGAAGAAGTGTGCTCAGTGTGATATTCTTTGTTTGTGACCTGATTATATTCACCCTTGCCTTTTTGTTGTATTTACCCAAATTAATTTAGCATCTCAACAAGAATTGCCAAGAGAAAATTTTGGCAGTTTTGCTTTCCTGGAGGCTCTTTAGAATAATGGAAACCAACAGTGAGTGTCCAAGAGTTTGAGGTCAGCCTGCACTTCTCTGGACAGATCAGTTTTTGTCCCTTCCGGAAGTGTGTTCAATCTGTTTCCTGACGCATAGAGACAGAGCGTGGTGTATCAGCAGGTATTTTAAGGAGTGTGTGGCTTCAGAGGTGAGTGGGCTGGGTGCAGATTTTAGAAAACATTACAAACAGATGGAAAAGCAATTTTTGAGAATCAAAATGTCCCTTCTGGAGTGTAAACATTCACTATCTTCCGTGGAAGTCTGCTTCTCCCAGGCCTCTAGTGGCTTCCCATCATCTTCTAGATTAAACTCCTGACAGTCGCCTGCAAACTCCTCACCATTTTGCCCCGGTTTCTGTTGGCGTTCACATGGCTGTGAGGCTTCTTGAGTCAGTCTGCATCCAGTTCTTCCGCTCCTCTACTAAAGCCTCTTCCCCCTCCAGAAACAATAGTCAGTGCAGATTCCCAGATTCCCTCATCCATTCTCCCAAGCTCCAGCACCATGCTTGACCCACCTTGTCCCCAGTTCCCCCTTGTAATTATCTGTATTTATGTATATGGAGAAGCAGCGTGGCTCACTGGAAAGAGCCCGGGCTTTGGAGTCAGAGGTCATGGGTTCAAATCCCTGCTCCACCAACTGTCAGCTGTGTGACTTGGAGCAAGTCACTTAACTTCTCTGGGCCTCAGTTACCTCATCTGTAAAATGGGGATTAAGGCTGTGAGCCTTAACCTGATCACCTTGTAACCTCCCTAGCGCTTAGAACAGTGCTTTGCACATAGTAAGCGCTTAATTAATGCCATTATTATTATTATTATTATTATTTTAACCTCCCCAACACTTAGAACAGTGCTTTGCACATAGAAAGTGCTTAACAAATACTATTATTATTATTATTATTATTATTATTATATGGATAGTTGACAACTTTTGTCTTGGTTTCCACACCCTTTTGAAACTGTAAACTCCTTTTTTTTTTCAAATAGTATTTAAGCACTTACTAAGTGTGGTTGTTGTGGACAGGCAACATGTCTACCAACTCTGTTATTTAGTACTCTCCCAAGCACTTAGTACAGTGCTTTGCACACTGTAAGTGCTCAGTAAATACAGTTGATGGATGTGTGCCAGGCACTGTACTAAGTGCTGAGGTAGATACAAGCTAATTGGGTTGGACACCATCCATGTCCCACATAACGCTCACGGTCTTAATCCCCATTTTTGAGATGAGGTTACTGAGGCATGGAGAAGTGAAATGACTTGTCCAAGTTCACCCAGCAGACAAGTGGTGGAGCGGGGACTTGAACCCAGGTCCTCTGACTCCCGGGCCTGTGCACTTTCCACTAGGCCGTGTTGCTCAACCTTGAAGTGAGGACTGGTTCCATTCTTGAATGCATCACCCATCTGGGAAGTTTCGGTAAACACTTAGCTGCCTGCCTCCATAGTCATCACACACATACACACACACACACATACGTAGACACAAATACACATTAACACATTCCTTCAGCATTATAAAATGTGTCTTCCCTAGGGCACACCCACACACATACTCCTGTTCTCTTCCCAACCTTTTCAACAGCCCCCCCCACCCTGCCCCCATTCCTCTCTTTCCCTCTTCCCTTCATTTACTTTTTCTTTTTTCCTTCATCCTCCCACTCTTCAGCTTTCCTGCTGCAACTCCAGCCCTAAAATTTGGCAAGGATCTTGCATTCTCATTAAAGGGAAACAAGCATGTATTTTGATTCCCATTCTTGCCTCTGATTTTAGTTTTTCTTTTCAGCCCTCTGTGACTCTCACCATGTCTCCTGTTTCTAATTCCAACCTCTCAACTTGATGATATTCTTTCCCTTCTGCCGACTGCTTCTTCTCCCTCCCCCGGCTCTCTTTTATTTCTTGCATCGGTTTCTATCCTCGTTCCTTTCTCTGTACCCTCAAACACAGGGGTTTTTTTCTGTCTAAAAAAAGTCACTTGAACCTCCATCTCTCTCCCCGAGCCTCCGTCTCTCTCCCCAACTTAAATTTCTAGGTTCTTCGAGGCCGCTGCTGACACCCACTTCTTCTGGAGACTGACATTGTCTAAAAGTCATAATTCTGTACATTTCAAAGAATCTAAATCAAGCCCTCCACAACCCCCATTGTTGAAAAATCTAGGTTGAGAGTCGACGGACCGGGTCCGGCTTGTGACTGAGCAGAGAGGGTTCTCGTAAGTCCGGCCCCGTCTAGGGAAGGCTTCGGATGACCCTGTGTCGGTCTGTGGTGTGGAATTCCATCCCTGGAGGGGCTCAGGGGGATGACCAACCTGCCCACCCTGGCGGAGTGGGATTGAAGTCCTTTCTGCCTGAGCTCGGGAAACTACATCGCTGCATTTGGCTGGAGGAGGCCATAACGATGGACCGCAGTGGTGGCCAGTAGACTCTCCCTTCCCTGCCCAAGAATCTGCGCCACCTTTTATCCCTCCCTCTGCCACTTGTAGGGCAGCGGGAAGCCCGGGTCTGACCTGGTACCTTCATCTTGGCTTAGCCATTAGTTCCCCTGGACTGTCTGACTGAAATTTTCTTTGACCCGATATCAATGTTTGATCCCGCCACTCAGAAATCTCCTTGATCCTTTCCAGGGCGGTTTCTGTGCCTCGCTCTCCACCCCCTCCTTGCCCCCGCCCTCCAATCACACTTGAAAAGATTCCCAATGACCTCCTCGGGATCCAACTCAAAGACCTATTTTCTATTCTTAGTCTTTTTGATTTCTCTGCCACCTGACTCCCACCCCCTTCCCTGTCTAACATGGACCGGATCTAAATTCCATGGAAGTAAAACCAAAGAAAGTCTCCCTGAAATATTTCAAAAATCGTGTTGATGTGACTTTGCTTTACGTTATCTAAGACCTTTATGTTGTGCACCTTGAATCGGAGGTCTCCTAATTGGTTCTAGACGGTGAGGCCCAAGAAGGCAGGGACTGTATCTGACCCGATCATCTTGTATCTACCCCAGTGCTTCGTACAGTGTTTGCTACATAGTAAGCGATTAACAAATATTATTATTATCAGTAATAATAATAATTACCATCAGTAGCTGACTTGCAAGCAGGACATAGCATGTGGTGGATCCTTATTTGTGTTTAACTTGCAGTGAAAGACATGCTGGGATTTAAATGATGAGGCAGTTTCCATTTAACATTGGTAATGTTTCTGAAATTGTATCAGCGCAATTATGATTATTACCAACAATGGTAATATTGTCACACATTGACATAAGACATCTAGTCAGGTAAACTTGCAGAATGTATAAGACTATGTTGAGAATCTAAAGAAAAACACATTTCCGAGTAAAAGATAGTAGATTTTTTTCCTCATAACTGAAATGGAAGCAGCATGGCCTATTGGAAAGAGCACGGGCCTAATCTCAGCTCTGCCACATGCTTGCTCTGTGACCTTGAGCAAGTCACTTAACTTCTCTGTGACTCAATTCTTCTGTTCTCCCTCCTGCTTAGTTAGTGAGCCCCATGTGGCATAGGGACTGTGTCCAACCTAAATAACTTATATCTACCCCAGCTCTTAGAACAGTGTTTGACACATAGTAAGTGCTTAACAAATACCATAAAAAAAAATCCAGAGGTGCCCGGGATTTAAACTGCCGAGTATTGTTGTTGTTCTACTTGAAGACAATATTGCAGATAGTGAGACTGTATCCAAGGGTGTGAATGTCCCATTGAGAATCCCTTGCATGCTGTGCCCAAGATAACAGTCAGCACCTTGTGAGAAGCAGCATGGCTTAGTGGATAGAGCACGGGCCTGGGAGACAGAAGGACCTGGGTTCTAATTCCAGTTCTGCCATTTGTCTGATGTGTGCCCTTGAGCAAGTCACTTCACTTCTCAAGGGCCTCAGTTAACTTCATCTGTAAAATGGGGATTAAGAGTGTGAGCCCCAAATGGGACAGGGACAGTGTCCAACCCGATTAACTTGTATCTACCCCAACACTTAAAACAGTGCTTGGCACATAGTAAGACTATGTAAGTGCTCAACAAGTACCATTATTAATTACTATTATTACCTTTTCTTCTCCACTTGCCATTCAGGCCAAGCATTGCTCAGACACCAGTGGTTAATGAGTCAATCAATCAATCAATCGTATTTATTAAGTACTTTGTGCAGAGCACTGTACTAAGTATTTTGGAGAGTACACTGTAACAGACTTGACATTCCCTGCTCACAGTGAGCGTACAGTCTAGAGGGGGAAACAGACCTTAATAAAAGTAAATAATTTATACTACATAATTTGAAGATATATGCATTAGTACTGTGGGGTTAAGGGTGGGGGCTGAATAGCAAATGCTCCAAGTCCACAGATCCAACTGCATAGGTGACACAGAAAGAGGGAGAGTGAGCCGGGGGAAAAGAGGGCTTAATCGTGGAAGGCCTCTTGGAGGAGATGGGACCTTAATAATGCTTTCAAGATGAGTTGAGACTTGAGTGTAGACTGTAAGCTCCTCATGGACAGGGTTTGGTTCTACCAACTCTATTATATTGTACTTTTCCTCCTACTCTGACCCAGCCCGCACACTTTGCTCCTGTAATTACTTACTTACTTACTCACTGTACCTCTGTCTCATCTATCTCGCCAGCTACCTCTCGCCCTCGTCCTGCCTCGGCCCTGGAACGCCCTCCCTCCTCATATCCAACAGACAATGACTCTCCCCACCTGTCAAGATATAGGGAAGCAGCATGGCCTAGTGGCTTGGGAGTCAGAGGGCTTGACTTCTAATTTTGGCTCTGCCACTTATCAACTCTGTGACCATGGGCAAGTCATTTCACTTCTCAGTGACCTCATATGTAAAATGGGGATTAATTTCTCCTCCCTCCACCTTTACAGTATGAGCCTCATGTGGGTGGGACAGAGGCCATCAGTTCTGATTAACTTGTTTCTACCCCAGCACTCAGTCCAGCACTTAGAACAGTGCTTTCCACATAGTAAGCACTTAACAAATACCATCATTATTATTACTGTGCCTGGCGCAAAGTAAGTATTTAACAAGTACCATTAAAAAATATAGCTTCTTTACAGCACTGGTCTTTAATAATGGGATGAAGTTCAAGCATCTCAATTCACCATTCAAAAAATAAAATGAGAAGCTTTTTCCAAATATGGGGTGTAAGGTAGGAAGCACTACCAAACTGGAATTGCCTATATCTGGATTGTAAATTTTCCCTTCCATGTTTGGGATGTCCCCAAGGAGGAACTCAATCTCTGTAAAAAGATGATGGAATCCAAGTGGGCTTAGGACCATCTTATCTAGTCAGCTATCTATCCTAAATAGCAAAACCCAAGAGGGATTGATAGGGTTCTCTTTGTTGGGCCCTGACGATGTCTAGTCAGCTGTGAGACTGGGAATTATGTCTTCTTACTCTATTATACTGTCCAAGAGCTTAGTACAGTGCTCTGCGCAGAGTAAGCACTCAATAAGTACCATTAATTGATTGAAGTAATTTGTATGACCATTGTATTCTTTAACAAATTGGAATGACTGAAAAAATGATGCCCTTGTGAGATTGAATTATTTTCTCTTTAAAAATTTACATCTAAAAAAAGCTAATCAAGCAGGACAGCTGCTAAAGTAGTTCATGATTGGCAATCTACATCTGTGTGGTATTTCTGTAACAACTCGTCACGTATCAAATTTTATTTTGGGGTATTTTTATTTCTTAGTGTAAATATTTGTTGCTTTTCAGCTGCTGGGTGTGCCATTAGGTTATCTCCTTCAGCTTTTAAAAGAAGTTTACACTAGGAGCCAGCATGAGAAGCAGTGTAGCTTAGTGGATAGAGAACAGCCCTGGTAGTCAGAAGGACCTAGGTTCTAATCCCAGCTCTGCTACTTGTCTGCTGTGTGACCTTTGTCAAGTCATTTAACTTCCCTGTGCCTCTTCTGTAAAATGGGGACTAAGGCTTTGAGCCCCATGTGGGACAAGGACTGTGTCCACCTGATTTGCTTGTTTCTACCCCAGTGCTTTGTACAGTGCCTGGACACCTAGTAAGAATTCGTTAACAGATTCCATAAAAAAACCCAAAACAACATGTTTATGTTGGTTTGGAACATTTAATTGAATCTTAAAAGACAAACTTTTATGATAATCGTTATTTAACTTATTCAGTACAAGTTCCCCACTTTTCTTCATGGACCCTTGAGTTTTCAAAACTAAAGGGTAGGGGGATTTGAGGGATTTTTTGTGCCTTTTATTAATACATTGTTATTTATTGGCACTACCAATAAATAACAGACGGCACTACCATCCTTGCCGTCTCACAAGCCTGCAACCTTGGTGTCATCCTCTACTCCGCTCTCTCGTTCACCCCTCACATCCAATCCGTCACCAAAACCTGCCGGTCTCACCTCCGCAACATCGCCAAGATCCGCCCTTTCCTCTCCATACAAACCGCTACCCTGCTGGTTCAATCTCTCATCCTATCCCGACTGGAGTACTGCATCAGCCTCCTCTCTGATCTCCCATACTCCTGTCTCTCCCCACTTCAGTCTATACCTCACGCCACTGCCCGGATCATCTTTGTGCAGAAACGCTCTGGGCATGTTACTCCCCTCCTCAAATATCTCCAGTGGCTAGCAGTCAACCTATGCATCAGGCAAAAACTCCTCACTCTCGGCTTCAAGGCTGTCCATCACCTCGCCCCCTCCTACCTCACCTCCCTTCTTTCCATCTACAGCCCAGCCCGCACCCTCCGCTCCTCAGCTGCTAACCTTCTCACTGTGCCTCGTTCTCGCCTGTCCCACCATCGACCCCCGGCCCACATCCTCCCCCTGGCCTGGAATGCCCTCCCTCCGCACATCCGCCAGGCTAGCTCTCTTCCTCCCTTCAAAGCCCTACTGAGAGCTCACCTCCTCCAAGAGACCTTCCCAGACAGAGCCCCCTCCTTCCTCTCCCCCTGCCCATCCCCCCCGCCCTACCTCCTTCCCCTCCCCACAGCACCTGTATATATGTTTGTACAGATTTATTACTCTATTTTACTTGTACATATTTACTATTCTATTTATTTTATTTTGTTAATATGTTTTGTTTTGTTGTCTGTCTCCCCCTTCTAGACTCTGAGCCCATTGTTGGGTAGGGGCCGTCTCTAAGTGTTGCCAACTTGTACTTCCCAAGTGCTTAGTACAGTGCTCTGCACACAGTAAGCGCTCAATAAATACGAATGAATGAATGAATGAATTGGACTGAAAAATGTGTATCTGTAGTATATCCATAAAGCTTCTCAAGTCAAGCATTGAATGAGTAGCACCTGTTTAAAATGATGACTTGTTTGGAAGGTCATAACCTGCAAACCGTAGGGTAGGAAATGAGGTCATCTTTACTTCTAGGTCTGAATGGAGGAGAAATGACTTAGCTGTTGTACAGTCTTCAGTGTAGCTATGATAACGCTTGAAATATGCAGAATCGAAAATCTGAAGGTACGTCTGAGTGCACCAGAAACTTTTATTTTACAGTTTTTTCAAATCAAGTACGGTTTTAGAAGAGCTGTCATTTTGTAACATCATCGGTTTTGCAGGAAGATTTAAGAAGGTATTAAAAAAGGTCTAGTCTTAGGCTGAACGTGCTGCCGACGGTATGAATAGAGTCCTTCTCCTTTTTCAGCTCCATTGACTTAAAGAATTATTGAAGCAATAAGAATTTTAAGAGCTGAGCAGATTTGCTCTCGATTGGAAGGTCAGCCTACATTTTGAAAGTAATACTGGAATGTGCTGGATTTTTTTTCTTCTTTTTCCAAATAAAGTTAGTTGGGTTCTACTATCTTGGGATAAGTGATGTATTTGCTGCTAAATAAACTTCTGGACCATCAGGTATCCAGGTCATATACCATGCACACACCCATGACTAAGTCTTGAATACAAATAGCCCCGTGACTCTGACACCCTTGGCAACAGAGAAACCCCCGAGGCCGGAGAGAAGGCAGGAAATGCATCAAAAGGTAGAGAAGGAACACCAGGGTTTGGAGGAGTGACAAAAATCTCCCCAACCCATTCATTATTATTATTATTATTATTATTATTATTATTATTATTATTATTATTACCATCATTGCTACTGTCATTATCATTACCATATTAAGTGCTTATTATGTGTCAATCATTATATTCCTGGTGTAGATACAAGTTAATCAGATCTCACACAATCCCTGTCCCACATGGGGTCACAGTCTTTAAGTAGGAGGGAGAACAGGTATTGAGTTCCCATTTTACAGGGGAAGAAACGGAGGCACAGCTAAGTGAAGTGACTTGCCCAAGGTCACCCAACAGGCAATAGGCAGAGTTGGGATTAGAACCCAGGTCTTCTGAATCCTAGGCCCGTGCAACTGTTTCCCTAAACCTGGAAACCATCTCCTCTGCTGAGAATGTGTTTTTTCAGTGGGGCCCACTTGTCATTTCTTTCATCTCCATTTTACAGATAATAATAATTCTGGTATTTGTTACATGCCTACTGTGAGCCAGGCGCTGTACTAAGCACTGGGGTGGATACAAGCAAATTGGCTTGGAGACTGTCCTTGTCCCACATAGGGCTCACAATCTTAATATGAGGTAACTGAGGCACAGAGAAGTGAAGTGACTTGCCCCAGGTCACACGACAGACAAGTGGCGGAGCCGGGATTAGAACCCATGATGTTCGAATCCCGGCTCCGCCACATGTCTGCTGTGTGACCTTGGGCAAGTCACTTAACTTCTCGAAGCCTCAGTTACCTCATCTGTAAAATGGGGATGACGACTGTGAGCCCCACATGGGACAACCTCATCACCTTGTATCCCCCCCCAGTGCTTAGAACAGTGCTCTGCACATAGTAAGCACTTAATAAATGCCATTATTAATATTATTATTATTATTATTACTATTATTATGACCTTCTGAGTCCCAAGCCTGGGCTCTATTCCTTGCCGCTTCTCTACTCCATGCTGCTTCTCTCTAGAGAACTAGATAGACAGACATGTATCTGTCCTTTGTATTTGAAGATGACAGTGATGGTGAAGTTCATCTACAAGTGTGTGTCCGTGACTGAAAAGTCCAATGCAGAGCCCACAGTACTGGCCTCAACGTGCACACAAAAAGACTGCTCCATATTGTGTTATTATTTTGAATTTTTGCTGAGCTTGGCACTGTTTGCTTTATTTTCCTCTTTGTTTCTGGTTATTTAGCAAGCTTTTGTTTGTAAAGACTCGCTCCTTTCTTAATGACCGCCTACCTTCCCTTCCCCACAGCACTTGTATATATGTATATATGTTTGTACATATTTATTACTCTATGTATTTATTTATTTATCTTGTACATATCTATTCTATTTATTTTATTTTGTTAGTATGTTTGGTTTTGTTCTCTGTCTCCCCCTCCTAGACTGTGAGCCCGCTGTTGGGTAGGGACCGTCTCTATGTGTTGCCCACTTGTACTTCCCAAGCGCTTAGTACAGTGCTCTGCACACAGTAAGCGCTCAATAAATACGATTGATTGATTGATTGATTGATTGACAGTACAGGATGGCAGTCAGTCCTCGGTGATTGACTCCTAGTTTTCAGCTGGGATTCGGCATCATCTAAGGCTACATTTACCATGTCCTTAAAATGTTTCCTCCGCCTTCCTTGCTTTTGGTTTCTCGGTTTCAGCTCTCCGGGCAGCAACTGTTTGGGCATCCCGGTGTCGCTCATTCTCTTTACTTGACTCCGAGAAGCAGCATGGCATAGTGGATAAAGCATGGGTCTGGGATTCAGAGGCTCATGGGTTCTACTCCCGGCTCCACCATGGGAAAGTCACTTGACTTCTCTGGGCCTCAGTCACCTCATCTGTAAAATGGGGATTGGGACTGTGAGCCCCATGTGGGACAGGGACTGTGTCAGGGACTTGAGCAGCAGCATGGCTCAGGGGAAAGAATCCGGGCTTTGGAGTCAGAGATCATGGGTTCAAATCCCGGCTCCGCCAACTGTCAGCTGTGTGACTTTGGGCAAGTCACTTAACTTCTCTGGGCCTCAGTTACCTCATCTGTAAAATGGGGATTAAAACTGTGAGCCCCCTGTGGGACAACCCGATCATCTTGTAACCTCCTCAGCACTTAGAACAGTGCTTTGCACATAATAAATGCTTAACAAAAACCATCATTATTATTATGTACAATCTGATTTTGCTTATATCTACCCCTGTGCTTAGTACAGTGCCTGGCACATAGGAGGCACTTAACAAATACCATAATAATAATTATTATTACCTAATCTGGTTATGAGCAGTCTGTGACCACATTCCAAAATCAGTTCACTTATTCTGAAATGAGTGAATGTCTATATATCTGGTGAATTGAGCCAATTGCTATTCTCACTATTGATCCGACTGTGCCTTACCTCCTACCTGAAGGTATGACAGGAAGCAGAGACATTCCCTAGGGACATAGCCCTCTCCTTACATCCTTCTAGCATTGAATGTAGGCTAGTGATTTCAAAGGAGGGGCTGCAGAGTAGGGCTGGAATTTAGGACACACTATCCAGTAGGATATTATTATAATAATAATAAGTGGGAATAGTCTTAACTTGTAAATTCCTAGAGGGCAGAAACTGGCTGGTTCTTCTTTTGGCTGTACTCTTCCCCTAGTGTTTACAGTGCTCAGTCAATCCATCAGTGGTCTGTACTCAGCGATTACTTTGTGCAGAGTACTGTATTAAGTGCCGAGAATAGAATATAGTTGGTAGGCATGATTCCTGCCCTCAAGGAATTTACTTAGATAACACTGATTGTATGTTTCCAGATTCCTGCAGTCAGAAACATGTCCATTAGAAAGATAGCTTCCCAATACTTAGGTATAAAATTCTAACCCTTTCCAAAATGCAAACCTTAAACAAAAATAAATATCTATGAACCTGCAGTCAGTCAATATTATTTGGTGAGGCGGGATTAGAACCTAGGACCTGTGACGCCCAGGCCCCTGATCTTTCCTCTCAGCCACGCTGCTTCTCCCCCATCCATATCTGCGAAGAAGCCTACCTAGCCAAGCAACCCTCACTTATGTTGGCAATTTATATTCTCAACTAAGCCTAGGAAGGCAAGAGTTATTTCAGCTAGACAGAATCAGGAAGTATTAGTGTCTGATGGTTAGCAGTGGGAGATAGAAATCAGCACTCCATTTTCTGTTTTAGTTCAACTGAAGAGGACTGATGTATAGCTGCAAGTGAGTGAGTGATCGTGGCCTGCTCTGTACCCAACCCTTACCATGTAGAAACATTTAATTCCCAATCCACAACTGCACGGCCACAGTTCAAGGAGGCATGTAGGTCTCCAACTCAAACTCCTCCAAATGTTGATATTTAATTAGCTCATATTGGCCTCCAGTCTTCCCATTCCTTTTCTTAAAAATGGTATTTATTCAGTGCTTACTATGTGCCAGGCACTGTACTAAGTGCTGGGGTAGGTGCAAGCTCATCAGGTTGGACAAAAGTCTATGTCCCACATGGGGCTACGCGGCTTCCCTAAGTTTTATACGATGCCCAGAAATAAATGCTAATAAAATAAGGTCTGGATAGGAAACACATTCTCCTCAATGAAATCCAGGATTTCAGTGACCCCGAGAAGGGCAGTGGGTATAATCTGACAGGGCATTTGGAGGTTGAAGAGCCTGAGATGCCCAACTGTCTTTGCTTCGGTTACCCTGAGCAATTTGCTCAGGAGCACAGAATGAACAAAACACACTTCAGTATGTCGAGACCCAAGTTCTCCTGGCTCTGTTGCTGGCCTATTGTTTGATAAGGGAGCAGTCACCTAAATCTGGTGCCTCAATTTCCCCCATCGTGGATAATATCTATTCCTTGCCTTTAACATATTTGGAGAAAAACACCATTCCAAGACGAAGATGGAAGCGAAAAATGAATCACGGCTATAGGTGCCTCCACCATGACTGCTCATTCATTCATTCAGTAGTATTTATTGAGTGCTTACTTTGTGCAAAGCACTGTGTTAAGTGCTTGAGCACTGCACTAAGCATTGGCTTTAGATTCGTACCCTAGCTGCCCCTTTTTCCTTCTGAAGGGAAGTCAGTCAGTCGTATTTATTGAGCACTTACTGTTTGCAGCAACACTGTACTAAGCCCTTGGGAGAGTACAAAATAACAATATAACAGACGCATTCCCTGCGTACATCAAGCTTATAGTCTAAGGGGGTGACAGACGTTAATATAAATAAAATTGCAGATATGTACAAAAGTGCTGCCTGGCTGGGAGTGGGGAATGAATAAAGGGAGCAAATCAGTGATGCAGAAGGAAATGGGAGAAGAGGAAAGGTGGGCTAGCCAGAGAAGGCCCCTTGGAGGAGATGTGCCTTCATTAAGGCTTTGAAGACGGGAGAGTAATTGTATATCAGATATGAGGAGGGAAAATGTTCCAGGCCAGAGGCAGGATATGGGCGAGAGGATAGATGAGATCAAGGTACGGTGAGAATCTTAGCCTTAGAGGAGCAAAGTGTGAGGGTTGGGTTGTAGTAAGAAAATAGTGAGGTAGGAGGGGGCGAGGTGATTGAGTGCTTTAAGAAAATGAGGAGAATAGCACCCATTCCCAGCTCCACCATCTTGGGCCTGTCTGGCTCTTTTCCACTCCACCAGCCTCACCTGTCTCCTACCTTCTAGACCAGGTGGGATATTAAGATGCTCTGGGGTAATTCTTGCTACCGGAAGCCTTGGCAACTCTTGAAGCAGCTCCTGGAATTCCCATGAATTCTCCCTCTCGCTTTGTGAAAGCAGATGAGGAACTAGGACCTTTGCCCCGAAATCTTTAGGGAAGAAAAGCGACCCTGTTTACAAAAGGTTTAATTGGTGTTCGTGGAATGAAAGATTCCCATTCCGATCTTGAATCGGTGCCATTCCTCGGAGTACTGACCAAGTTGTCTTTTCAGTTTCTAGCGGCATTTTTAGTCTGCAGGTCCCTGCCTTAAATTATGCAAATGACTCAGGAATTGCGGGACACTATAGGATTCTTTGCCATTGTGTAGGCATGCTCCATGTATTGATGACTTGGGTTTAGTATGGCCTATAACCTCTTCTGTGAAACAACAAAGAATAAAACATAGAATAAGACCTATTGTTGAATTGGGAGCACATGTTTACATGTAACAGATGTGTTTGTGTTTTGTTGTTTTTTTCTGCAGGAGGCTTCTGTGGCTACTCTTGGGGTTTTTGAACAGCTCACGGTTAACAAATTCAGTCGTATTTATTGAGTGCTTACTGTGTGCAGAGCACTGTACTAAGCGCTTGGGAAGTACAAATTGGCAACATACAGAGACGGTCCCTACCCAACAGTGGGCTCACAGTCTAGAAGGGGGGAAACAAATGAGGGAATCATACAGTTCTAGTTGTGCTTGTGAATCTGTCTGATCCCGTTATTCCTTGAATTCCGGATTTCTTGGGTTACTTAGAGAAACATAGTACAAAGTACATCATTTTTAAAAATGGTATTTATTAAGTGGTTACTATGTGCCAAGAAGCATGGCCTAATGGGCAAGAGTAAGGACTCGGGAGTCAGAGGTCGTGTGTTCTAATCCCAATTTTGCCACTTGCCTGTGGTGTGACCTTGGGCAAGTCACTTTACTTCTCTGTGCCTCAGTTACCTCATCTGGAAAATGGGGATTGAGACTGTGAGCCAGCCCCAGGTGGGATGGGGACTCTGTCCAACCTGATTACCTTGTATCTACTCCAGTGCTTAGAACAGTGTACAGTTAAGCACATAGTAAATGCTTAACAAATACCATAATTATCATTATTACAACTAAGCACTGGAGTAACAGACACGTGACAGAGCCAGGATTCAAACCCAGGTCCTTCTGACTCCCAGGCTCTATCCAGTAGGCCGTGCTGCTTCTCTACAGTTACAGTGCTGCCCACACAATACGCTGTCAAAAATTCAGTTGATTAGGATGTGCCACTTTGTGATTTGCAGCACAGATTTAGGCGTGTGTAGAGCGTGTTCAGCATGGAAAGGAATACAAAGTAAACCTTGGCAGCAGCCCTACATTTGTCTATTCAACTTCAACTTTTAATGATAATTTGGGTTTGGACCTTCATAGGGTACAGTGTAGACACTTTCTTACAAGTATCAATTCAGGGAAAAAGCTAGAATCAGTAAAGCGTAATTGTCTTTCCGAAATGTAAAGACTGAGTTTTGTTTTATGGTGACAGTGAAGCCGTTCTCGAACAATTATCTTTACGTCTCTCCATTTGCCTCCTTTCCAGGAACCCTTGCTTGATGAACTTTAACTGAATATCCAACTTCTTCCCACCCTCGTTCTGCCTTTGGAGATGGAGCCTAAAATGAACAAACTCACCTTCGGGTGCCAGCGGAGCTCGACTTCGGATGACGACTCCGGTTGTGCTCTGGAAGAATATTCCTGGGTACCACCAGGCCTCAGGCCGGAACAAGTAGGAAGTTTTTATTGTCTTGTTTTGCAAAGTCATTCAAACATCCACAAAGAGCTGTACAGGAAGCGACTGTCTGAAGGAAGGAAGGGCTTGATAATGTTTTCTCAGGAAACACAAGGAGGGCCAAGCAACCTTGATTCTTGAACTGTCCTGGTTTGTTGATGGGAAGGCACTTCTTTGGGACCCAAATTCCCTGAGGAATTTTTATTTTTGAGGGGTGGGAGGTGGAGACTGCAGCAGGGAGACACAGTGGGGGATTCAGTATAGTTGTGGTAGTTGTGATTTCTTCATGGGTCTAGAAGGCCCATGAAAATGGGTGTTTTATTAAAGGGAACTGTGAATAACACGATGTTTATATATTGGAGGGGATAAGGACAGGGAGAGAAATCCAACGTATTTCCTGAAACAGGAAAATAGACATGGCAGTTGCCAGCAGGGCTTAAATATTAAAGAAAAAGGAGTTTCAAAGTTCCTGAAACATTTTATGAGTATGCGGAACAAGGTGATTTATTAAATGTAGAAGGAAAGTAAGTTTATTTGGTATCTAGTTTTTCAAAGCCATAGCTTAGTAATGCAGGGTTACTTTAAAGTGCAGAAATGTATGTGTAATGTCACTTTCATCATAAAAAGATGGGTATGAAATGAAAACTTAGTTTCGCTGTTTGTAATATTTCAATGTGAACCCAAGACTTGCCATCTACAAAGCTTCTCATTTTCTCAGCTAAAAACAGCTTTTTTAGTCCCAAATGTATTAACGTGATAAACTTGCCTGAGCTTGTGATAGTGACTCAGATGTTTAAGGCAAATAAGGAAGCAAACCGGTCATATCTTACTTCATAGGAAACGTCAATCATTCTCTGGTTAATAATGTTTTTAGCAGAGTCTGGGGCCAGGAGTCTGGAGACCTGGGTTCAAGCGCTTAGTACAGTGCTCTGCACATAGTAAGCGCTCAATAAATACGATTGATGATGGTCCCGGCTCTGCCTCTTGCCTGCTGCTGTGAACTTGTCCCGTCACTTAACTGTGCCTCCGTTTCCTCACCTGTTAAATGGGGATTACTACATTTTCTCCCTCCTTCTTTGACTGCCTCATGTGTGATGGGGACTGTGCCTAATCTGATTATCTTGTACCTACACCAGCGCTTAGTACAGTGCCTGGCACGTATTAAGCGATTAACAATTACCACCATTATTAGGTGGACTGTGTCCAACCCAATAGGCTTGTATCCACTCTAGCACTTAGTACAGTGCTAAGAACACTTGGTTCTTGCACTTAGTAACTTGCACTTAGAACACAGTGAGTGCTTAACAAGTACCACAATCATTATTATTATTATCTTTTCCTAATTTCTACCCCATCACTAGCCCATTTGATAAGCCTGGAGCCTGTCTAGAGCCTCAGACTCCAGCTTTATCTCTCTAGACTCTCAGCTTGTTGGGGGCAGGTAACATATTGAACGAACTCTTTTATATTGTACTCTCCCAAGCACTTAGTACAATGCTCTGCACACAATAAGCACTCAATAAACTCCATTGATGAGGATGATGACAGACTGTCTCATGCATTGCACATAGTAAGCACTTAACAAATACCATCATCAGTATTATTATTACTTTGATTTTATTAATTTGTATTTCAAGGCCAACCCCTGTTAAAGAAGATACTTCTAAAGAAAAAAATAACCCAAGTACCTAAAAACTACAGAAAATGTGGGCTCCATCATAAAAATGACCCAAAATCCAACCCTTCGCTAAGAAGGGGTGACCAGTTTCTTGCAGAAAGCTCACATGGAAGCAATGAAAGCTGAAGCTGGGGTGAAACTGATCAGCAGGAGTTTACAACCTTCAACAAAACATCTTTTGTCTCTGCCATGTGTAAAATGCACCGAACAAATTAAATGTGTTTATATAGGGGGTGTTTTCTGGACAGCTTCACACATTATGTGTGGTCAATTGGAGAGAGAAACCTGGAATTTCAACTGGCCTTAAAGGGGGCATGAAGAATAGTAGAATTAAATGTGCATAATTTATTATACCCCTAATTGTCTCTTCAAATTGCATTCCAGAAGAGCAATTTAGCAGCTGGGTGCTAGTTCTATCAGAGACTATCCTGGTTCTGCCGCCTTCTTGGCTCCTTCTCCTCCCTCTGTTAGCTGGAAGAGGACAAATCCTCACGGGTCAAAAAGCACCGCAATGATTCCCATTCAACTATAGCATGTGGTACAAAGGAGATGGTTTGGAAATGGACAGGAGCTTTAGGGCCGGCAGCCAAATCCCAGACGTCCTTTCTTCCTCCTCTCTCGACTCAGGTGCAGTTGTACTTTGCCTGCTTGCCGGAAGAAAAGGTTCCCTACATTAACAGTCCCGGAGAGAAACATCGGATTAAACAGCTTTTGTACCAGTTGCCACCACATGACAATGAGGTAAAAAGGGAGAGCCTTGGCATTCACTAGCATTATTTCCCCTGGCACGTGCCTGGGGAGTTAAGGCGACCTTTGGTGTTTTCATTGTGACCTTATCCGAAAACGATGAAATGTGGTAAGAATCGCCGTTCAACCCCGAAATCCTACCTAGTGGTTTGTATTGTGGTGAGCCCCATTTCTGTTAGAGGGGGAGACCCTTGCTTTCTGTTGTTAATGGGAAAAAAATGTGTGTCGGTGCCATAAACCTAACACAGGTTGGGTTTTATAGTGTTTGCAGCCACCCACCAATTATCAGGAACCTACGAATTCCAGAGATTTCATTGCCCCATGGAGAAAGGATACTTTGTGGTAGTTAGAGGTCTGTAGCTTAGATGAGCCTGTAGAATCCAAGAGAAAACCGGTGGAGTTCTTTAGTAGAGATGCCAGTGTTTCATATATTTTTAGGTAGGCAGTAAGCAGAGTTTAAACGCTTCGGTAACCGCAAGTCAACTGGACAGCGATCGTCCTGCTTTTTATGGTGGTGGGTGTATTTTGGTGTGGTGTGTCATATCTTTTAATAGGGTGTTTTATTTGGAGGTATTTTTATTGTATTTTTTGATCAGGTAAATCAATCAAAAGCATTGAGTGCATTTCACGAAATCCCGAATTCTTTGGAAATATGCTTCATCCCTAGTTCTGTGGCATCCTATAGCTTAATCCTTGTGTTTGTTACAGGTGAGGTACTGCCAGTCTCTGACGGAAGAAGAGAAGAAAGAATTGCAAATGTTCAGTGCTCAGCGTAAGAAAGAAGCACTTGGAAGAGGAACTATTAAACTCCTCTCTAGAGCACTCATGCATGCCGTCTGTGAACAGGTAACCATTTCCAGTAAATGAAGTTTGTTTGTGGAAATGGCTGTAAGTAGAGCTCTGGGGAACGATAGAGTTAGATTGATTTTTTTTTTCCAAGTCCATAGAGACCATAAAAATCAGCTGATACTAAATCCAGCTTGATTTTTCTTATCAACCGTATACAATTTGGAAAATGAGACTAGTTTACTCCTGGTTACCTGAAATCTAAATTCTGGGCCTCAACTCTCTCAGGCCAACAGAAAGAGGCCTCTGGACCTGATTTTTAAAAAATGCTGATGCATAATGAAGACATTCAGGTCCTGAAGCTGGCAGTTTTCAGAGGAGGAAACACACTCAACTGGAGCCATCTGGCTGCCTCAGTGAAACCACTTTTAGTGTAAACCTGATTAAACAGTCTTCCGACACCAGAGAAATTCATCTTTGCTGAATCCTGCAACAATCTAGGTTGAACAGAATCTTTTGGCCACTCAAAAGGGTGACTGGACCATAGCAGGAGGCGGCTAAAGCTGTGATTGCTGCCATTCGGAGGAGAAGTTGTAACGCTATAAACCCTTTGTTCCTAGTGTGGGATGAAAATCAACGGAGGGGAGATTGCAGTGTTTGCCTCCCGAGCTGGACCCGGAGTGTGCTGGCACCCATCCTGCTTTGTGTGTTTTACATGTAACGAGCTGCTGGTCGACCTCATCTATTTTTATCAGGATGGAAAAATCCATTGTGGTAGGCACCACGCTGAACTGCTCAAACCGCGGTGCTCTGCGTGCGATGAGGTAATAATAATAATAATAATGTTGGTATTTGTTAAGCACTTACTTTGTGCCAAGCACTATTCTAAGCGCTGGGGTAGATACAAGGTAATCAGGTTGTCCCACATGGGGCTCACAGTCTTCATCCCCATTTTACAGATGAGGGAACTGAGGCCCAGAGAAGTTAAGTGACTTGCCCAAAGTCACACAGCTGACAAGTGGCGGAGCCGAGATTTGAACCCATGACCTCTGACTTCCAAGCCCAGGCTCTTTCCACTGAGCCACGCTGCTTCAACGAATGAATGAACTTCATTAACGAAAGAAAACTTTTCCTTCGGGAATTTATATGCCACAGTCATTAGCCGAACGGGGAGGGAAGTTCGGACTCTGCGACGAGAAAACGTGGGCAGACACGTTAGTTTGTTGCCAAGATCCCGTCTTGGTGGTTGGATGGGCTTCCCGCCATTTTCCTTCCACGCCCATGCAAGAATTGTCTGTAAGAACAGGAACTAATGTAGCTGAAATTAGAATCCCTTCCAAGAGGGTTTGTGGCATTTCCAAGAAAATTCATGAAATACTCCAAGATTATCTTTGCCAATTTTCAAAATGATTTGGGGGCGGGCACCCTCGTGTCTTTGCATCTAGTCCATAAAACCTATTTGGGGTATTTTGCAGAGCAGAGTTTGTTTTAGTTGCCAATTTTGTATCTGTCTTTAGCTGAAGGTAAGATGACTGATCTAAGGAACTTTGGAGGTAAACTTTCAGAGTTCTTTAGGGGGTCAGTCAGTTAGTAGCTACCCAGAAAGGATATTGCCCCATTAATTACATCAATTGAGTCATTATTGAAGGGTCTGGGAATTGCCTGAACTGTCCACTTACCTTTCCTAGATCATCTTTGCCGATGAGTGCACAGAAGCTGAGGGTCGTCACTGGCACATGAAACACTTCTGTTGTCTCGAATGTGAAACGATTCTCGGCGGACAGAGATACATCATGAAGGATGGACGCCCATTCTGCTGTGGCTGTTTTGAATCGCTCTATGCAGAGTACTGTGAGTCCTGCGGAGAGCACATAGGTAAGCCCAAATCCCCTGCTCACTCATTTTCAAATTCCAGCAGAAAGCGTTGCAGAGTGGGCTAGTGGAAAGAGCACGGGGCTGGGAGTCGGGAGACCCAGGTTCTAGTCCCAGCTCTGCCACTGGCCTGCTGTCTGACTTTGTCACTCTACTACTCTGGGCTTGAGTTTCCTCGTCTACAAAATGGGGATAAGAATGTGAGTCCCCTGCGGGACAGGGACGGTGGTGGATCTGCTAATCTCGTATCTACCTCAGTGCCGGGCACATAGTAAGTGTTGAAAAAATACACTTGTTATTAAATGAAAGGAAAGGCTACAACAGGACTACAAAGGAAGAAATCAATCAGTTAATGGCATTTGTTGAGCACTTATTGTGTGCAGAGTGCTGTACTAAGTGCTTAAAAGATACACAATCATCCAGATGAAGTCCCGCCCAGAATCTCAGATTCATACCAGCAGATGTGATCACGTTCAGAGCAAGTACCCAGACATACATCAGAAACACTCAGCCACACACACGCACACACACACTCTCTCTCTCTCTCTCTTTTTCTATTCATTCATTCAATCGTATTAAGTGCTTACGGTGTACAGAGCACTGTACTAAGTGCTTGGGAAGTACAAGTGGGCAACATGAGCCCACTGTTTTAGACTGTGAGCCCACTGTTGGGTAGGGACTGTCTCTATATGTTGCCAACTTGTACTTCCCAAGCGCTTAGTACAGTGCTCTGCACACAGTAAGCGCTCAATAAATATGATTGATATAGACGGTCCCTACCCAACAATGGGCTCACAATCTAGAAGTGGGAGACAGACAATAAAACAAAACATGTACACAGATGTCAAAACCGTCAGAACAAATAGAATTACAGCTATATGCACATCATTAACAAAATAAGTAGAATAGTAAATATGCACAAGTTAAATAGAGTAATAAATCTTTACAAATATATACAAGTGCTGTGGGGAGGGGAAGGAGGTAGGGCAGAGGGGGGGATGGGGAGGAGGAGAGGAAAAAGGGGGCTCAGTCTGGGAAGGCCTCCTGGAGGAGGTGAGCTCTCAGCCGGGCTTTGAAGGGAGGAAGAGAGCTAGTTTGGCGGATATGTGGAGGGAGTGAAGGGAGGAGGAGAGCTAGTTTGGCGGATGTCTGGAGGGAGGGCATTCCAGGCCAGAGGAAGGACCTGGGCCGGGGGTCAATGGTGGGACAGGCGAGAACGAGGCACGGTGAGGATGTTAGTGGCAGAGGAGCGGAGGGTGCGGGCTGGGTTGTAGAAGGAGAGAAGGGAGGTGAGGTAGGAGGGGGCAAGGTGATGGACAGCCTTAAAGCCCAGATCTCTCTCTCTCATAGTCTCTTTCCTTCTCTCTCCTAGGGCTTTTCCTTTTTCCTCCCTGGGGCTCAGACTCACTGACATTCAAAGAGAGGGTGATAGAAACCTTTGGGTCTAGTGCTCCCATTGGCACATCCTAGAGACACCATTAGAGTCTGATCTATCTGGCCATCTTCAACTCCAAGAGGATTAGGGTAACAGCAGGGACAGGAGAGGGTGAGGGAGGTGAGGGAAGTGTGGTTTAAAGGGACTGTGACCACACAGAGTCCCAGATCAAATCCTGAAGAAGCCTTTGAAGGAAGCGCACAACTTCAGCCACTTTCCACCGGTGGCTGGGCGACTGCCTGTTCTGGAGCCTAGGCACTTGGGTTCCAGGGTGGAGATGGCTGCTAATAAATCAGTGGTATTTATTCCAGCGGAGCACTGTACTAAGTGCTTGGTAAAGTACAGCACAGCAGAGTTGGTAGATACGATCCCTGCCCACAGGGAGCTTTACAGTCTACTGGCCATTGGAAGAACATATGTGTTGGCGATGAAACAACAACCCCAGTCTGCTCTGTGCTGAGAAGGTCTGTGGGGAAAGGACAGTCGGAGCTGATATTTGTCTCCCGTCAGGGTGTATCCGAGGTGGGAAGCAAGGAGGAAGGCTAAAATGGTGCTCAGGCGGCGGGGAGGGTGGAAGCCGGTCTTTGGGCACTTTCCTCCTGGGATTCACTGGTCTACCCCTGTGGGAGCCAGAGTGGGATGAAGGTGGAAGGTCGATAGCTGTCGTCTCTCCTCAGGGCTCCCTCCTTCCCTTCAGAAAGGCAGGGATCCAGCCAGCTGCAGGGAGTGGTCATGCGGACATCCAGGAAGGAGTAGGGGGGTTTTCCATTCATTCATTCATTCAATCATATTTATTGAGCGCTTACTGTGTGCAGAGCACTGTACTAAGCGCTTGGGAAGTACAAGTTGGCAACATATAGAGATGGTACCAACCCAACAGTGGGCTCAGTCTAGAAGGGGGAGACAGAGAACAAAACAAAACATATTAACAAAATATTTCCACTCCAGAAACATCCGGAAACCCATCTCCCAACTACCCAGAGCGCTCGGCCCCAACGGCCCTGGCGGCAATACTTTAGTAAAATGGGGTACACCTTCCTGCAGCCTTCCCTGGCCCCCGTTATGCATTTATGAGTGAGCGTCGATTTTAGAAAGTTGAAAATTGTAACCAGGTTCTTCTTGTAAACCAAGTACTCGATAGGTGATCGGTACATGAAATGTCAAAGGGCATGAAGGCTTCCTTGGGGATGGGGATAGTGGACCAAGGTCACGCACGCGCGCATACCCGCCCGCCCCCACACTGATGCTCGTATCCCCAGAGATCTGGCTGACCTCTCCCTCAGGATACCCAGCCCACTGCATCGTGGCAGAAAGAGGTGGGAGAGGCCCAGCCAAACCAATCTCTGCCCCCTCCCCATCCTGTACTTTGCCTGGCAGCCTGCCTGGCGCCTCTCAGGGGCTTCCAGAATGGAAAACCCTGACAGTAGCGTGAATTAGAGGAAAGGTCACAAGGCTGGGAAGCCAGAGCCCCGGGTTTTAATGCCGGCTTTGCTATGTGCCTGCCACGTGACCTTAGGCAAGTACGTCCCTTAACTTCTCTGAGCCTCGGCTTCCTCCTCTGCTAAATGGGGATTCAGTGCCTGCTCTCCCTCCCACTTGGCCAGTGAGCCTCGTCAAGGGGGGGAATGGGTCCGACCCATGCAGCCCCAGCGATTTGCCCCGCGTTGGCCCAGGCTCCGGGGACCCCGCAACCCGGGCTCAGCCATATCGGGACCTAACGGGGCCGTGGTTTCCTCTCGTTTGCCGCCAGGTGTGGACCACGCCCAGATGACTTACGATGGACAGCACTGGCACGCCACCGAAACCTGCTTTTCCTGCGCCCAGTGCCGAGCCTCTCTGCTGGGCTGTCCTTTCCTGCCCAAGCAGGGACAGATTTACTGCTCGAAAACGTGCAGCCTGGGCGAAGACGTGCACGCCTCCGACTCCTCGGACTCGGCGTTCCAGTCGGCCCGCTCCCGGGACTCGCGGCGGAGCATCCGCATGGGGAAGAGCAGCCGGTCGGCCGACCAGTGCCGCCAGTCCCTGCTCCTGTCCCCCGCGCTCAACTACAAGTTCCCCGGCCTGTCGGAGAACGCGGACGACACCCTCTCGCGCAAGCTAGACGACCTGAGCCTCACCGGGCCAGGGACCGGTCTGGCCAACGAGGAGTTTTGGAAGGGCCGGGCGGAGCAGGAGATGCCGGAGGAGCCCGAGGAGTGGGCGGAGCACGAGGACTACATGACGCAGCTGCTGCTCAAGTTTGGCGAGAAGAGCCTCTTCCAGCAGCCCGGTGAAGGAGACCTCCGCCCCGGCGAGCCCTGGAGGGCCGATAACGCGGTGAAGGGCAAGGCCGACCTGAAGAAGAATAATCAGAGCTTGGCGAGTAAAAAGTACCAGTCGGACATGTACTGGACCCAGTCACAAGACGGGCTGGGCGATTCGGCCTACGGGAGCCACCCCGGGCCCGCCAGCAGCAGAAAGCTCCAAGACCTGGATCTGGAACACGGGGCGTCGGGATTCAATCCCGACCAGACTCAGTGGTATGAAGATTCGTTAGAGTGTCTGTCAGACTTGAAGCCAGAGCAGAGCGTCCGGGATTCCATGGATTCCTTGGCCTTGTCCAATATCACAGGTACGGCTGCCAGAGGCCGTGGATCTGCTCCACCTAAAGTCTTCTGGTTCTCGCTCTTTTCTGCGTTCGTCTCACACTCCCTCCTTGCCCTAAAGTCCTCAGGGGCTTCCTCCTTCTCCACATGTTCTTTCCCTTCCTCTCCCCCGCTTCTCTTCCCCACCTCCGCCCTCTCCCACCCCCACCGTGCTGAGTTCCAGTCTGTTCAGGTGGAGTGAGTAATCATATATGTGACAGACAGTCACTGGCAGGAGCTGGAGGACGGGGGGCCAGAAAAGAGAGTTTCGGAGGGGGAGAGAGTAGCTGGGAAAATAGAGGGAGAGCTCTCTAAAGTCACTGGATTTTGTGTAATGACTGGCTTAAAGATAATCAATAAATCGGGTCTATCGAGCACGTACTGTGGGCAGAGCGCTGTACTAAGCGCTTGGAAGAGTACACTATTGCACAAGTTGGGAGATCCGTTCCCTGCGTGCAACGAGAATGGGCTTGTGAGTCAGAAGGACCTGGGTTCTAATCTCCGCTCCCCCATTTAGCTGCTGTGTGAATTTGGGCCTGTCCTCACAACTTCTCTGTGCCCGTTACCTCATCTGTAAAACAGTGATTGAGACTGTTCCCCGTGTGGAACAGGGACTGTGTCCAACCTGATTCTTTTGTATCTACCCCAGTGCATAGCACAGAGTAAGCGCTTAGTGAATACTATTAAAAAAACCCAAAATGAGCTTCCTGGGGAGTTCCCAATTCATTCATTCATTCAATCATATTTATTGAGCGCTTACTGTGTGCAGAGCACTGTACTAAATGCTTGGGAAGTACAAGTTGGCAACATATAGAGACGGTCCCTAGCCAACAGCGGGCTCAAAGTCTAGAAGGGGGAGACAGAGAACAAAACAAATTAACAAAATAAAATAAATAGAATAAATATGTACAAATAAAATAGAGTAATAAATATGTACATACATATATACAGGTGCTGTGGGGAGGGAAGGAGGTGCTGGGGTACACACAAAACAGTCAGATCAGACACAGTCCCTGTCCCCCAGGGGGCTCACAGTTAAGGAGAACAGGGATTGAATCCCCATTTTACAGATGAAGAAACTGAGGCGCAGAGAGGTTGAGTCGCTCACGGTCAATAATTGAGCAGGGAAGCGACAGAGACGGGATTATAACCCAGCTCTCCTGACTCCTAGCCCTGTGCAGTTTCCACTAGGCCACACTGCAGTATCCCACTGTATAGCAAGTAATGGTAAACGGTGCTGCCGATACGTGAGATGAGGGGTTGAAAGGTTTCACTTCATTTTTTTTCCCAATTCGTATTTCACCGCACTGTGCCACTACTGACGTGCTTCCATTTCTGTTCTCCCAAAGGCAGACCGTCTGTTCCTTAACCTCCATTTATTTATTTACTTCTTTTGTTGGTCGTACTGTAATGAAATGACGAGGGTCGACTTACGCCTCCCGTGTCTTCTCTAGGGGCTTCGGTGGATGGAGAAGGCAAACCGAGGCCATCTCTGTACTCTCTGCAAAACTTCCAGGAGCTAGAGGCTGAGGATTGCGAGAAGATGAGCAATATGGGGACCCTGAATTCTTCCATGCTCCACAGGAGCACAGAGTCCCTGAAGAGCCTAAGCTCCGAGCTGTGCCAAGAGAAGCTGCTGCCGACCGAAAAGCCGGTCCACCTCCCGGTGCTGCGGAGATCCAAGTCCCAGTCTCGGCCCCAGCAGGTGAAGTTTTCGGACGAAGTCGTGGACAAGGGCAGCTACGACCACCTGGAGATCCGCCAGGCGCCGCTGAGCGAGCGGACCCGCCGCCGGGCCTACCACCTGGAGGAGAGGGAGCCCCGCCCGCCTCACCAGCAGCACCACCGCCACCACCACCGCCGCCGGAGGAGCCGCAAATCCCGCTCCGACAACGCCCTGAACCTGGTCGCCGACCGGCGGGCCTCCCCGAAACGCCGGCTTCGCCTCCTCTACTCTCCCGGTGACTACGAGAAGTTCCTCCAGAACAGGAGCGCGCGCGAGATCCAAGCCTCCGTGCGGAATTCGGAGCTGTACGGCCGGTACGCCCACGCGGCTTCCGACTACGCGCTGCAGAGCCAGGTGGCGGATAGGTTCTTCGGACTCTACGGCGACGACGCCGACTCCTGGGGCTCGACGTCCTCGTCCTCGTCCGACTCGGAGGAGGAGGGCTACTTCCTCGGGCAGCCCATCCCTCAGCTGCGGCCTCAGAGGTACACGTACTACGCGGACGACGTCTCCGGCCCCGCCGCCGCCCTGCCCAGCGCTCACTTCGGGCAAAGGACCACTAAATCCAAGAAGAAAAAGGGCAAGAACTGTATCATCTCGTAACCCGCCCGGTCCGACTCGGCCGACGCCGTCAGTCCAAACCGCCGATCTCCCGCCGGCTCCTCGGAGGCGTGGCGAAAGCGGACTCGAGGGCTTTCTCCGACGCGCGAGACCGGCCGACCGCCGTCCACGACGACCGGCCGACGTCGATAAGGCGGAGTCCCTCCTGCCGGCGGGACGTGGTGGGTTTTGACTGACGGGAGCGCCGCGGCCGGGCTCGGTGGCCGCGCGCTCTTCCGTTCTCCATCTTGTAAAGAAAACCGGAAAAGATCGTCGTCTTGGGCTTCGAGGGGGCTCGGGTTTAAGTCGGAGCGGGAGGCCGCCCGCCTTTGTGAAACAATAGTGTTTTTCGTTTAGCTAGCGTAGTTCGAGCCGGTCGAAACCCCCATCGGTTTGTTTTCTCGTGAGGCATGCATGTAGCTCTTTCGGAAATAGACAACTCTTTACGGTGTGTTGTGCGAGGCGCACGGGTGCCCTTTCAGAACTCATTAGCCCAGTAACCTTGTATTGTATTAGCCGCAGCTATGAACGGAAAAAAGCGTCGCTATTTATAATGTAGTTCTTTCCTAGACTTTTAAGTGGATTCCTAATTTAACGGTGCAAATACGAATGTATATAGTGTACAGTCCAGATTTAAAAACTGATATTTTTATATCCCCGAATTACAAGTTTGCTACACTACCAAACTAGATTTATTAGGGGGTTAGTGGCGGCGGCAGCAGCAGCAGCGTTATGGATGAAATGATTGCTTGTACTTTAGGCAGGGTTTATAAGTTTAGACGGTCAAATTTATATTACGTAGCGATGGAAAACTTAATTTTTTTTGATTTTTGACATTTTAAAGCTCTGTATGCATGGTGGGGCTGTGTAAATACTCTTTGAAACTATGGCCCTATTAATCTTACAAGTGTTATTTATGGGTCAAATAATGTACACTGTATAAATGTAAAAACCAACCAACCAAAAAAAATAAAATAAACCCCTGGAATATAACAGTCAAAACAAGCAGACACTGTTTTGGGTGGTGTTGTTTTTTCTTTTTCTGGTGACATTTTCTCACAGGTGGGTCTGATGAACCATGATTTCAAAACGTTGCCTTGCGAGTATGGCGTTCGTGACTTCCGCTTTAGAACTGTACACTATTTTTTCATTTCTTAAGTGGTTATCTCAAATTCTAATTTTCCTAAAAGCTCCACCTCCCCACCCCTTAGGGGAAGGTCAAGTGGGCTTCTTTCTTACTGAAGATCTGTAAGGAAAGGGATATTTCAGAATTAGGAGAGTTTAAGCAACAGAAGCTGAAATAGAAAGGCTAGGCTAGTGCTGTAACCCAATTCTCAAACCTGTTCTAGTACCTATTGAACTATTTGTTCTGAATGCATCTCCTGAGCCCATTGTATAGTGTTTACTATGTGTCTAAGAATGGCTGGCTTGCATTTCTAAATATTATATTGAAAAATCGGCTCAGCACCGTTTTTTTTTTTTTTAATCCTTTATTTCTCATCAGTTCACGTGTCTTTGACCCTTGACCCTCACCACTCCAGAATAGGAGGAACGGGACGGGGGCTCCCCGGGAGCTGGAGTGGAAACTGAGTGATCCGGCGCCTTTCCTCACCGCGAACTGAACCGGAGGAGCAAGACCCCCTGCAAGGAACCATCTGTGCCGCTCAGTCTGGTTCTCCTTGAGTGCGGTTTACGATGGCTTTTGTTCTGTGTGAGCTCGCTCCTCTCCTTCTCACCCTCCTTCTCTCTCTTGCTTTTCCTTCCTCCGCCCCGCTCCATCTCCTGAGCACGCCTCTAATACTGAATAACCGCTGGCTTGCATTTTGAAATATCAGATTTTTAAATCCCTCTTTGTCGTTTGACTTGTACATATTAAAAGTCTGAATATAAGCCCATCCCGGATGGCCTGAACAAATGAGAGAGTAAGTATCATTTTTAATATATGGTAACTTTCCTCAGACCCTCCTACTTGACCGGATTTTAGCTTGAGCCAGGGGTGAGAATATTAGGCTCAGTGCCTAATGGACACTGTCAAAGGAATTTAAAAAAAAAGAGATTATTCCATGGTAATTTTAGAGCAAAACCCCAAGGAAATATGCTGCATGCTTCTGGGGGTGCCTTTTTAGTCCTCTAAAATCAGAATTCCATTATTTTGAGCAATTCATGTCTACCTTATTGCAAAGGCGAGAGGGTATGGATCTTGGGGTGGGAGTGTGTTTTGGGGGCTGGCTGGTTTTATTGAAAGAAAATCATCTCCAAGTGGGTGGCCAGTAGGGCATGCTTGCACCGCGGAGGTCGTCAACAAGATGGAGAGCACTGGCTCGCTACCCCCACTGCGAAGAGCAGGCACAGGAGACTCTCCTGCTGGGGGTTTTGGGTTTGTTTTGTTTTGTTTTGTTTTGTTAGTTATTTCTCAGTCTCTTCTAACTCGCCTCCTGCTCCAACTGAGGCTGTTCATCCTACCTGTCATTCTCCTGGGTTGACACTCCTTGTCGTTTCTTGCCTCGGGCTCCTAGCAGGGCCTGGCTGCCATACAGTTGCTCTTCTCCCTGCTTGTCCATCCCTCGGGTCCTGCAGGCCTGTTCCATCCCAAGCCTGGCCCCATGTGGCTTTCAGCCTCGGCCTTTTCCTCTCTCTCAATCAATCAATCCATCACTTGTATGTATTGAGCGCTTACTGTGTGCAGAGCACTGTACTAAGCACTTGGGAAGTACAAGTTGGCAACACATAGAGACAGTCCCTACCCAACAGTGGGCTCACAGTCTAAAAGGGGGAGACAGAGAACAAAACCAAACATACAAAATGAAATAAATAGAATAGATATGTACAAGTAAAATAAATAAATAGAGTAATGGGGATTTTTGAGAAGGGGAGTAACATGCCCAGAGTGTTTCTGGACAAAGACAATCCAGGCAGCAGCATGAAGTAGGGATTGAAGTGGGGAGAGACACGAGGATGGGAGATCAGAGACGAGGCTGATGCATTATTACAGATGAGGTTACCGAGGCCTAGAGAAGTGAAGTGATATGCCTTTCTGTTCCCAGGCTTTAAGCCCCACACCTACCAAAGGCTCTCCCTGAGATAGCATTTACCCACTTAAACCGTCATTGTGCTTGACTTCCTTCGATCAATCGTATTTACCGAGTGCTTACTGCGTGCTTTACTAAGTACTTGGAAGAATACAGTGTAACAAGAGTCCATTAATTCAATCCTTTCAATTGTATTTATTGAGCGCTTACCTTGGTAGACAAGTTCCCTGACCACAATGAGTTTACAAGCTAGAGGACTTACACTTACTTAAGATGACGATGCTCTTTCAAAAACCCTTTTTTAATTCTCATAAAAAAAACCCTAAACAGCTTTGCATGGTAGTCATTAAATTTCAACCACAGGGCTGCCATTTCAGTGGACAGTACCATTTTGTGGTCCAAAACTGATGTCAGAATATTCGTTAAATCTCACGGCTAGTTGAAGATTTTGCCTGTGGGGTAGATCTTCCAATGTCCATAAAATCGAAAAGTCCAATTCCATCTAATCAGCTCTCCAATTTGCTCCTGGCACTGCCACCTCCTCCAGACATCATCATCATCATCATCATCATCATCATCAATCGTATTTATTGAGCGTTTACTGTGTGCAGAGCACTGTACTAAGCGCTTGGGAAGTACAAATTGGCAACATATAGAGACAGAAAGCAGAAGTGCTTTGAAAGCAGCTATTTATTTCCCCAGCTCCAGTCGAATAATAAACCACTGCCGATAGCCCAGCTCTGGTTGTTATAGTGAAAGTATCAGAGCCCAACCGTTTACCCAAGAGCCAGGTAGCATTTCTATGAACTCCTCTGTCATTCCCCTTTATGGAGAATTTGAAATGAACAGATGAACCCGTTCAAGGATGCGGTAAAAAGCCTCTCGGTTCTGAGCACATGGTTGCAGTTATCGAAAGCATTTGCAAAAGCTACTTAAAACTCTGCCTGGAGGACCCAAACCCAGCTTTTGGACTGGTCTGGGGAGGAATTTTAAAGGAAAGTAAATACGTTATGTAAGCCTGGGAGCATTCAGATGGTCACTGCATTTTTGTTCTCTGGACTCTGCTGAATTTTAAGTAGGAGCCTATAGCACTTTATGTTAATCTCAGCTTTTTAGGAGATGGGGAAAATACATATTCTTTCCATTTTATGGCCAGGTATCTAATAGAGGAAAAAAGATGTTAAACACACTATGATTTAAAGTGAAAAAGCTTCAATGGGGAAGAGAATGAAACAAGTGGTTAAAATCAAACTTACAAATTCTCTGCTTATTCTCCTTCCCCACGAGCCCCGGAGCTTTGAGCTTTGGCTAGACCGTCAAACTTTGGAGATGGAAGACTTGATGGGAAATTTGGGAGCCACTGCCGACCCATCAAACGAGGAGACTAGAGAGCACCCTGTCCCGAAACCAAATCTAGATTTGTTACTCCTTGCCTTCAGTTTGCTACAGAAAATTTAAATTGGAGAGTGTGGGCGGATAGTTCCACCACTAATTAAGACTGTGCCGACTCTGGTGAAATCGAGGCCATCTGGGTCCAGACACTATTCCAGCCATTATTCAAATTAGCATAAAACTGGGTGGTGAACAAGGAATGATGCTAATAAAGATCAAAACCGTTCCTGCTGGCACATAGGTTGGGTTACTGCTCGTGTTTGATGAGTAAAACTCTACAAAAATGTAATAGCTGTTCATTGGGAGGGTCTTGAGGTAAGGGAAGTGTGGATTGAGGGCAACCCGCCAATAATCTGCCTTTAAAGCCTTACCTTTATTGTTCTATTCTTTAAATCTCTGCGGGAGCACTAAAATCAGTTCCTTCAATCCGAGGACCAAGCTCATCGTCAGCCATTCCCAAGGAGAGACTCCATCATTGTCGTTATCCTGGGAGGAGCTGCTCTCAAACAGTAAAAGAGACCGGTTTGAATTCCACATACTGTCCCCAGTTATTTCCAGGTGTTCCTTCCTTTAAGGTCCCAAAATCTGGTCCTTGAAGTGGAAGAAATCAGTGACTCAAGATAATGCCAGTTCATAATAATTGTATTTGTTAAGTGCTTCCTATGTGCCAGGCACTGTACTAAGCGCTGGGCGTAGATGCAAGATAATCGGGTCAGACGCAGTCCCTGCCCCACATAGTGCTCATAGTGTTAATCCCCATTTTACAAATGAGGGCCAGAGAAGTGAAGTGACTTGCCCAAGGTCGCACAGCAGATGAGTGGCAGAGCCGGGATTGGAACTCACGTCCTTCTGACCCACTAGGCCATGCTGCTTCTCAACAAATACCACAGTTGTTATTATAATACCTTGTTTTTGGATGGCCCTTTTAGTTTTTCAAGTGCTTTCACACCAATTATCTCATTGGAGAAGCAGCTTGGCTTAGTGGAAAGGGCATGGGCTTTGGAGTCAGACGTCATGGGTTCAAATCCCGGCTCCACCGTCAGCTGTGTGACTTTGGGCAAGTCACTTAACTTCTCTGGGCCTCAGTTACCTCATCTGTAAAATGGGGATTGAAACTGTGAGCCCCCCCGCATGGGACAACCTGATCACCTTGTAAGCTCCCCAGTGCTTAGAACAGTGCTTTGCACATAGTAAGCGCTTAACAAATACCATCATCATTATTATTATTATTTTATCTTCAAAATCCCTATGAGGTTGGGAGATGTGGGTATTACCCTTACCAGACAGAGGAGAACACTGGGATATGGAGAGAGCAATCAGTCAAGGGTATTTATTGGCATGTACCAACAAAATACAAGTATTATTTACTGAGCACTTACTGTGAGCACAGCACTGAACTGAGCACTGGAAGAATGCTAATCCCAGTTCTGCCATTTACCTATTTTGTGACCTTGGCCAAGTCAATTCACTTCTCTGTGGCTTAGTTATCTCATCTGTGGGGATTAAGGCTGAGCCCCACAGGGGCCATGGATCATTCCCATCTTGATAATCCTGTGGCTACCCCAGTGCTTAGTATAGTTCCTGGCACATTCGTTCGTTCGTTCATTCATTCATTCAATTGTATTTATTGAGCACTTACCGTGTGCAAATTATTGTACTAAGCACTTGGGAGAGTACAAAGTAACAACAGACACATTCCTGCCCACAACAAGCACACAGTCTAGAGGGGGAGACAGACAGTAATATAAATTAACAATCAATCAATCAATCAATTGTATTTATTGAGCGCTTACTATGTGCAGAGCACTGTACTAAGCGCTTGGGAAGTACAAATTGGCATCACATAGAGACAGTCCCTACCCAACAGTGGGCTCACAGTCTAAAAGGGGGAGACAGAGAACAGAACCAAACATACCAACAAAATAAAATAAGTAGGATAGAAATGTACAAGTAAAATAAATAAATAAATAGATAAATAGAGTAATAAATATGTACAACCATATATACATATATACAGGTGCTGTGGGGAAGGGAAGGAGGTAAGACGGGAGGATGGAGAGGGGGACGAGGGGGAGAGAAAAGAAGGGGATTAACAAAAGATATATACAACACATAGTAAGTGCTTATCAAATACCATGAAAAAAAAATCGAGTTGGTACACAGGATCCCTGCTCCTAAGGAGCATACAGATTAAACAATTGAATTGCCCAAGGTCTCACAGGATGTCTGTCTCCTGAATCTTAACCCTAGCTCACACTGCTTCTCTATTGAATAATTTTAATAATTCGGGCCAACCACAGAAAATCCCATTCTCCCATTTGTACTTCTTGGGAAGTACATATTCCCAAGTGCTGAGTACAGTGCTCTGCACATAGTAAGCGCTCAATAAATACGATTGATGATGATGATGATTCTCCCAGTGAGCACCTAAAATGACTTCCCAGTAATAAATGAGAAGGCGGAAAGGACGTTCCAGACTCTAGGGAACCGCTTTTCTGCCAAGTTGGCTGGCTCTACAAAATAGATAGAGCACTGCTGTGCGAAATGATTCCTCGATGGTCTGCAACGAGTTAACGCTCCTCCTGACGTGATGGATCTGGGGTCGGGGTTTTGAAGAAAATACTGTCAAAGTAGCACAAACGGTCCTGCGGTGACTGATGCTAACGGCTTCGGAAGTATATATTTGAGTTTTACGATTGCCTGAAAACTCTGACTCGGGGAAGAGAAATGCCGGCTCCGACTCTGGCCGTCAAAGCAAGCTGTCGACGCTTGATCCGCAATTCACAGCCCCCATGAATCGGAAAACCGGGGCCCAGCCGTCCGGCCACAGAACGTAAATTACGTCGGAAGTGAGCCCGCCCGTCGGTCAGTTCTCCGGTAAGCTCCCAGAGGAAGGACGCACGGCCCCTCCTTAGCTGCTGTTTTGAGGTGAGCCATTCAAATCCATCTCCCAGGAGCTCTGAAATACCTCTATTCCAATCAATCAATCAATCAATCAATCGTATTTATTGAGCACTTACTGTGTGCAGAGCACTGTACTAAGCACTTGGGAAGTACAAGTTGGCAACATATACAGTCCCTACCCAACAGTGGGCTCACAGTCTAAAAGACTGTCCTTGAACAGTCTGTCCTTGAACCTTAGGGAAGCAGAGTGGCCTAGTGGAAAGAGCCTAGAGGACCTGGGTTCAAATCCTGCCTCTGTCCTGGTCTGTTGTGTGACCTTGAGTGAGTCACTGAACTGCTCTGTGCCTAAGTCCCCTCATCTATAAAACTCCATCTTTCTTAGACTGTGAGCCCTAATTATTTTGTATCTACCCAAGCACTCGGTACAGTGCTTGGCATATAGCAAGTGTTTATTATTATTATTATTAATAATAATAACCTCTAGCCTCATTCATAATACCACCTTGTTTTTCAATGGCACTTTTATTTTTTCCAGTGCTTTCACACCTATTATCTCACTTTATCCTCAGAATCCCTGTCAGGTAGGGAGATGCAGGTATTACTCTTTTAGACTGTGAGCCCACTGTTGGGTAGGGACTGGCTCTATATGTTGCCAATTTGTACTTCCCAAGCGCTTAGTACAGTGCTCTGCACACAGTAAGCACTCAATAAATACGATTGATGATGATGATGATTACTCTTCCCATCTTGTATCTCCCCCTGCACTTACAACTCGGTACATAGAAACAGCAGAGCTCAGTGGACAGAGCATGGCTTGGGCAATTCACTTAGCTTCTCTTTGCCTCAGTTACGTCATCTGTAAAATGGGGATTAAAACTCTAAGCCCTATGTGGCACAGGGATTGTGTCTGACCTGATTATCTTGTATCTACCCCAGTGCTTAGTCCAGTCCCTGGCACATAGTTAAGTGCTTAATGATGATGGTATCCATTAATAATAATAATAATGACGGCATTTATTAAGCACTTACTATGTGCAAAGCACTGTTCTAAGGACCGGGGAGGTTACAAGGTGATCAGGTTGTCCCTCGGGGGGCTCACAGTCTTAATCCCCATTTTACAGATGAGGTAGCTGAGGCCCAGAGAAGTGAAGTGACTTGCCCAAAGTCACACAGCTGACAATTGGCGGAGCCGGGGTTTGAACCCATGACCTCTGACTCCAAAGCCCGGGCTCTTTCCACTGAGCCACGCTGCTTACTATGTGTCAAGCACTGTTCTAAGTGCTAGATAATAATAATAATAATAATAATAATAATAATAATAATAATAATAATAACAACAGTATTTGTTAAGTACTTACTGTGTGCCAGGCACTGTACTAAGCACTGGGGTGGAGACAAGCAAATTGGGTTGGACACAGTCCCTGTCCCACATATGGCTCACAGTCTCAGACAGGTTCGCAAAGCCTAACCAGTCAATTGACGGTATTTATTGAGCGCATACTATGTGCAGAGCGCTCAACTAAGTGCTTGGGAGAGCAGACCACAAATATACTTTTAACTAGCCCTGCCTCCTCCTAGGAAGCATGAATGAATAAAAATAATAAATGAATGAATAAATAAATAAAACTAGCAACAGCCGGCTACTCGAGATCAATTGAACTGATGGATAGCTCTACGCTAGCCCACTCTACAAGTGTTTTCTGTGGCCCAATAGTCGAATTAAAAAAGACAAACGTTCCCATTAATCTTGCAGGTAAAATTGCTTTTAGGACAATAAACCTGATGCAATGTGGCAGCAACAGAAGGAATCCAGGACTGCTATAATGAGAGGAAGCATAATCAATTTTTATTGACTTTATGGAATGCTTTAACATTAAAAAATCTAAAAGGAAAGCTTCAAACTACACATGAACATATTTTTAATATGAAATAGCAAATATAGAGAACATTAGTGGAGAGTTTTCTTCCAAAAAACTGAGAAACTCCCCTCTCCTAAAGACATTTTAAAAAAGAGTGCTTTTTGCGAGAAGTACGCAGATTACGCGTTTAAACACACCTACCTTAAAAACCATCTTTCTGGGCGATCTTTTCCTACGTTTGACACTGATCTCCTATAGCAATATTCTTCACTACTACCTACAATACGGAGCATGACCTATTTCAGGCGGAGATATAAGGTGGTTTATGTCATTCAGACTTGTGGGAACAAACAACTTTTCGAATTAGGCAATCCACTGAAAATACTTCTTGTCACACGTATAAAACCAATTGCAACAGGCCCAATCCTACAGAGGAGGAAGAACCTCCCTGAATATGCCAGACCCCAAGGGTGCGGGTGAGGGAGAAAAAGTGACAGCAGAAAAATAGGAGGAGGTAGGAGAGGTAGGGAAGCAGCATGGCCTAGTGGAAAAGGCCTGGACACGCGAGTCAGAGGACCTGGGTTCGAATCCCGGCTCTGCCATTTACCTGCTGTGTGACCTTGGATAAATCACTTGACTTCTCTGTGCCTCAGTTTCCTCAGTTGCAAAATGGGGATTCAATCCTTACGAATACTCACACCCATGTGGGATTGGAGCTGTGTCTGACCTGACTGACTTGTATCTACTCCAGTGCTTCGACCAGTGTTTGATGCATAGCAAGCTCTTAAAAATACCATTAAAAATAGAGAAGGGAGAGGAAGAAAAGAAGGGAGAAGGAAGAGAAAGGGAGGGGGAGTCATAATAACAATAATACTACTAATAATGGCATTTGTTAAGCGCTTACTATGTGCAAAGCTTTGTTCTAGGCACGCTAGGGGGGGATACAAGGTGATCAGGTTGTCCCACGTGGGGCTCACAGTTTTCATCCCCGTTTTACAGACGAGGTAACTGAAGCCCAGAGAAGTTAAGTGACTTGCCCAAAGGCACACAGCTGACGATCTCTGGTGAGCTGTTTTCAGTTTAGGCCTGGTGGGTTTGAGTTTTGTGGTTTGGGTGATGAAGTGTCAAAGACTTCCCTGTGGGGAAAGGAAAAAGCAAGTTGGACTTGGAACACTGGGGGCAACCCAGGCTTTATTATTACTATTATTACTATCCAAGAACTCTCCCTCTTCAGGGTATGTGTGTCGGGGGGTTGGGGAGGGAGGAAGGGTGGTTCTACCAATTTGGAGAGGAGCTGGGGGAAGCCCAGAACTCCAAGGTCTTCCTGTTTTGCACTGTTCTCTCCTTAGTGCCCACTTTGAGCACCGTGCAGGCTCCCAGTAAGTTAAGTTCCTGTCCCTGCTGGGTCATCGCCCCCTCACACCTTCCTCAAGCCGCAGGGCTGGGCCACAGGCTCTTCCCGGCCCCGCCGGCCACCCAACTGGCCAATACTCCCGGAGTTGTCGCCCACCATTCCTGCCCAGCCCTGCTGCAGTTGCTATCAGCTGCGGTGCCACCCAGACAGCCAACCCACAGTCACCAGGACGCTTCCTCAGAATGGCTTCGAAGCCTTACTGAAGACACATCTCCTCCAAGAGGCCTTCCCTGACTAAGCCCCACTTCCCTCTTCTCCCCCTCCCTTCTACATCACCCTCACTCCCTTTATTCACAGCCTGTCCCAGTCCCATAGCACTTATGTACACATTTGGAATCTATTTCTATTAATGTCCGTCTCCCCCTCTATCAATCAATCGTATTTATTGAGCGCTTACTGCGTGCAGAGCACTGTAAGCTCACTGTGGGCAGGGAATGCGTCTGTTTATTGTTCTATCGTACTCTCCTTCGTGCTTAGTACAGCGCTCTGCACACAGTAAGCGCTCTGACTGACTGAACGGTATCGCCAGGCAGGGACGGTGCCCAGTGGCACTGAACAGCTTGTCCTTACAGGGGCGAGAGGAGCCCTGCAGTCTGTCTCCCCCTTTTAGACTGTGAGCCCACTGTTGGGTAGGGACTGTCTTTATATGTTGCCAACTTGTACTTCCCAAGCGCCTAGTACAGTGCTCTGCACACAGTAAGCGCTCAATAAATACGATTGATCGATTGATTGATTGGTGAGGACGTCGGGAACCCATCGGGCCGGGTGCAAAATTAGGAGTGGAGGATGAAAGGCAATTAGACATTCCGGGGAAACTGCGCTAATTAAGACCAAATGAGCATAAAGTCCTAAATGAAAATCTGTGCGTGCATGGGTATGTACGTTCATACGTGCTCGTTCTGGGTGTTTCTGGGGTGTACCGGTTGGCCTGGGGGACAGCAGGAAATTAAGGTTTAACCACCCTCTTGGGAACCAGGTGAGAGGTGGCTTAAGTGAGGCTCCCCATCCCACCCAAAAAGCCGTGGGGGTGACCGACGGCCCCCCGGTCCCTACCAAGTCGGCCTGTCCCTTCGGCCCGGAGTGCTGTTTCCCACCCTAGTCTATGGGTTCTCGCTCATCCCAGAGTCCGTAGGAGTCCTCCAGGCAGAGTGCAGCCATGCTCTTCATAGAACTGGGTTCCCTGTCCCTACACCTGGAGAAGCAGCTTGGAGTTGAGGGCTAGTGGCACCTGGAGAGGAGGAGGTACTCCCTCTCTGAGGAGGAACGGTCATGGTAGTAAAGAGGGTTACCCCTCTGAAGAGGCGTCTCAAAGAGTCCAAGTAGCGTAGTCTGCGGGGGCGGGGGGAGTGAGTGACTTGTCGCATCTTTTGTCCCTCCCAAAACATCTGCAAACCTAAGAAGTTTGTGATCCACTGTCCTGAGCACCTAAAGGGACTAATTCGCTTCTCAGGGGCCTCCTTCCCGGGGACAGACCTACTGGACCTAAGAAAGTTCACTTCTGTACCAAAGGCACAATTAACTTTTCTTGTCTGCCTAAATGTTTGACAGGTCTTAATAATAACAATTAGACATTCCAGGGAAACCTCACGAATTCAGACAAAATTGATAGTCCAAGTTGAAAATCTTTGTGTGTGCGTGGACACGTGTATGTATGTGTGTGTGTTTTTAGGCTGGATGTTTCTGCAGGTCTGTCATGTTATACTTGTCTCTAGGTAAGATCGGATGACAAGAAGCATTCCAGGCCTCCCGGCGCCCCTCTTCCCGACCCTGCTTCTGAATAATCACTTGTGATCCCGAAGATTAAATGAGGTTTTGATAACTGCAGCGGAGAGCAATGCTTTCTACTTCAAATGTAAACCTACTGCTCTTCTTCAGGGGCAGAGAAGGTAAAGGAAACAAGGATAAAGTTCCTTGTCTGGATGCTGGATTCTTGGGATCCAAATTTATGAGGTTTTTTTAACCATCAGTGAGGTTAAAAATTCTGCTGGCGGCAGAATTCGGGGTGGGAGGGTTCTGCCCCAATAATACCATTTCTTCCATTTTTAGCAATTCTTTATTGCAACAATGAAAGGTCTTTAAAACTATCTGACTCACAAATGTTAAAAGTACTTAAAAAAAACTAGGCAATTTATCCAGAGCACTTCTTCCCAGGACTAGAAACTGGAACTTTAAAAATATCACTCACCTTCCAAACCACTTCTCAAGAGAATCATGTTCTCAGTTGAGTAACCTCTAGCAGATTAATGTAGGGATGTTACAAGCAAGAAAGCCTAGAATGCATTCACTATCCCATATTACTCTTGATATAGAACTTGCTTTGGGTAGTTCTTAGGAAGGTATTTTTCATACTGATTTTCAATTATAAAATAAACCAGTTACCATGCTGTTCAATCCTGGGGAATACTGGTCTCCAGAATTATTCCTATCAACATGAATTCAATCAGAATGAATGAGAAATTTCAAAGCCACGGACACCAACAAAAAACCAAAAATCAACCTGGGATCATTTAAAGCACTGGTTATCTTCCAAGTCTGTTGGCATGTAAGAAAATTAAAATATTTTAAGGGTTTATGTCATACAATCAAGGATAACAATTCCAATAAATCTCTTCTTCAGGAGCAGGGTAAAGGCTCCCAACACTTACACTGGGGACTGTATTGGATCATTCAATATTAAAATTAAACAGCTTCCAACTTCTAATGGAAATATAGCTCAAAACCACCCACTAACCGTGCTAAGCACATTCAGATCCGTGGGACACAATCTAGAAATGATTACCGCCCTACTGTAGAATTGCAGAATAAGAATAAGTTTTGAAATTTGCCTTCCAGAAATAAGCTTTTAAAAAATGCAGCGAAGAAAGAAAAAAGGAAGCCCAGGACTTTACCCTCATATTGTGGCCACAGGAGAGGCTCCCCTCAAGGTCCAGAGCAAAGATGCAGTCCATTAAATACCTCGGGTTACTTTCGCTATGCGTCAGTAGGAGATTTCTTGTCTTCAGAGAAAACGATAAAGCACGCTCCCTTCCGCTTCGGAAAGAGCTCCACTAAAAAGGCTCTGTGAAATCTTGGTGGGCAGAATCATAGTCCTGAATGAAATGCTTCAATTCTTCGATGCATCGCTCGCCGATCTCGTGCAGATTCTGCCTCAGGGCAAACTGCACGCACTTTTCTAGCGAAGGATCTTTGTCGATCAGCATCTTCACAACCATCCCAAAGGTTTCACAGTCTTGTCGGTACACCTGGAAGTCGGAAGTATTTCAAAGAACGTGATGAGTGGAAAAGAAAGAAAAAAAGGCATCCTTACCCACTCAAGGAAAGGCTATCGGCGCACCAGAAACAGCAGGAAGCAAACAGTAGTTCAAAGGATCGAACACAAAGTGCAGGTGAACTGCACTGTCGCCTGGGTGTGTGTGGGTAGGGGGGCTGCCACGTCCCCTGCTCTGCTAGTTTAGATGTTTACAAGATTAAGGGCAGCTACAATTCTCCACCCATGGCTCCGAGGCCAGCTGGTTTGAGGGGCAGGCCTATGTTGACCAGGTGCCACCCAGCTCCTACCTGAAGCTCTGATCCCCGGTTTGTCCCTATCTGGCATTCAATCCAAGCTGTTTATTTAGTGCTTAGTGTGTGCAGCACCTATCAGGGATGCACCTGGAGAGTTTCCAATACTCCTCCCAGTCTCAACTACTCAAGCAGAGGCCTATCCTAGCTTGGGCAGTGGCTAGCGAGTGGAAGGCAATCTGCCACAAGTCCGAACTCAGCTGCGCTGGGCAGCAGCGGCATGGGAGAGAGTCGAGGGCGGAGATTCAAGTTGAATGCGTGGAAGAAGGCAATACCACTTCTCTATTTTTACCAAGAAAACTCTACAGATCTATCAATCAATCAATCGTATTTATTGAGCACTTACTGTGTGCACAGCACTGTACTAAGCGCTTGGGAAGTACAAGTTGGCAACATATAGAGATAGTCCCTACCCAACAGTGGGCTCACAGTCTAAAAGGGGGAGACAGAGAACAAAACCAAACACACTAACAAAATAAAATAAATAGAATAGATATGTACAAGTAAAATAAATACAGTAATAAATATGTACAAACATATATACATATATACAGGTGCTGTGGGGAAGGGAAGGAGGTAAGATGGGGGGATGGAGAGGGGGACGAGGGGGAGAGGAAGGAAGGGGCTCAGTCTGGGAAGGCCTCCTGGAGGAGGTGAGCTCTCAGTAGGGCCTTGAAGGGAGGAAGAGAGCTAGCTTGGCGGAGGGGCAGAGGGAGGGCATTCCAGGCCCGGGGGATGACGTGGGCCGGGGGTCGATGGCGGGACAGGTGAGAACGAGGTACGGTGAGGAGATTAGCGGCGGAGGAGCGGAGGGTGCGGGCTGGGCTGGAGAAGGAGAGAAGGGAGGTGAGGTAGGAGGGGGCGAGGTGATGGACAGCCTTGAAGCCCAGGGTGAGGAGTTTCTGCCTGATGCGCAGATTGATTGGTAGCCACTGGAGATTTTTGAGGAGGGGAGTAACATGCCCAGAGCGTTTCTGGACAAAGACAATCCGGGCAGCAGCAGCATGAAGTATGAAGGATCTACTACCAGAACTACTGCAGATGAAGGTGGGGCATTCTGGGAGAGACGTGTCCACGGTGTCGCTATGTGTCGGACACGACTCCACGGCATAAGACAACAACAAGTGTGTGCACAGCACTGTTACTGTACAATATATCAGAGTTGATAGGCACATTCCCTGCCCACAACAAGATAACAGTCTGGGGCGGGGAGACAAGCATTAACATAAATAAATGGCCTGTTATTGGGCAGCGATTGCCTCTATCTGTTGCTGAATTGTACTTTCCAAGCACTTAGTATAATACTCTGCACACAGTAAGTGCTCAATAAATACAATTGTTTGAAATACATAAGACATTAATATGAGTAAATGGCTCATATATTCAATTGCGAGAAGCATTGTGGCTTAGTGAAAAGAGCATGGGCCTGGGACTCAGACGATCTGGGTTCTAATCCCTGCTCCAAAGTCTTCTGAGTGATCTTGGGCAAGTCACTTCACTTCTCTCTGCTTCATTACCTCATCTGTAAAATAAGGATTAAGAGTGTGAGCCGCAGTGGGACATGAACTGGATCCAACCGGATTAGCCTGTATCCACCCCAGCATCTAGAACAGTGCCTGGCGCATAGTAAGCGCTTGACAAATACCATTTTAAAAAATTCAGATATGTACATAAGTGGATTTGTCACAGATTTCAGTGACCCACGGTTGGGGCAGTGAACTACTTCTTTGGACAGTCATTTTTTTTAAGTGATATTTTTTCATGGCATTTATTAAGCACTGTACTAAGCGCCGGGGCAGATACAAGCTAATCAGTCCATGTCCCATATGGGGCTCACAGTCTTAATCCCCATTTTACAGATGAAGACACTGAGGCAAAAGAATTTAAATGACTTGCCCATGGTCACACAGCACACAAGTGGTGGAGCTGGGATTATACTGGGGAACAGAGCAAAAAGGTGGGCCTATATTTGACTGTCAAGAAAACAAAGATGGTGACAACTGAAAGTTTTAACACTTGTAGTGGTCGGAGAGAAGATTGAAATAGTTGACAATTTTTCTCTCCTGGGATCGATAAAGGAAATAGTAGCCAAGAAATACTCGGAAGATTAATGTTAGGAAGACGTGCTATGAAGAGCCTGGAAAAGGTCATGAAATGTGCTGATTTAACTACTGCCACAGAAATACAAACTGTCAACTCCATGGTGTTTCCAGCGAAATGTATGGATCCTAAAGCTGGACAGTGAAAAAACAGGATAGAGTCTTTAGAAATGTGGTGCTGTAGAAGGCTTTTGCGAATACCATGGACTGCCCGAAAGACAAACAAATGGATTTTGGAGCAAATTAAACCAAAGTGGTCTTTGGAAGGCCAAATGACTCGACTTGGATTAGCATATTTTGGACACATAATCAGGAGGACTAATTCTCTGGAGATGATGCTAATGCTAGGAAAAGTCCAGGGGAAACGTGGAAGAGGCAGACCAGCGGCTAGATGGATAGAGACCATAACAACAGCGGAAGGCGCAGGCGGCGGCGGGGCTGCCATGGGGGCTCCCGGGGGGAAGATTAACAGGCCCTGGATGGTGATTGATTGACATCCCACACCTTTTCTCCCCGATCTCTGCTTTACCCCTCAGGACCCCAGCTTTTCTGACCCGCTTCTTCCCTGTTGATTTTGGGGGTTTTTTAACCGCAGCCCCCAACCTCGGCCTAAACCAGTTTCTTTATTCTTAGCTTGACTTTTCTCGCCCCCTGCTCCGACCTCATGGAGCCCACACGTGGTGAAAGGAATGAATAATAATGATTACTGTGCTACTTTTCCTTTTTCCTCTTTTTATTACTCTATTATGTACTATTATTACTATTACTTATTAGATTTATTACTCTTTATTTTACTTGTACATATTTACTACTCTATTTTATTAATGATGTGTACATAGCTATAATTCTATTTGTTCTGACAACTGTGACACCTGTCTATATGTTTTGTTTTGTTGTCTATCTCCCCCTTCTAGACTGTGAGCCCACTGTTGGGTAGGGACCGTCTCTATATGTTGCCGACTTGTACTTCCCAAGCGCTTAGTACAGTGCTCTGCACACAATAAGTGCTCAATAAATACAACTGAATGAATGAATGAACAACAATAACAGAAGAACCATTAGAAAGGTTGAGGACTGTAGCAGAGGACAGGACGTTCTGGAGAAAGTATGAATCGGAAACGACTTGACGGCACTGAATAATAATAATAAAAATAATTTATGAGAAGTATTAGAGAAGCAGCTTGGCCTAGTGGATGGAGCATGGGCCCAGGAGTCAGAAGGACTTGGGTTCTAATCCTGGCTCCGCCACGTCTGCTGTGTGTAAACTTCAGTAAGCTGCTTAATTTTTCTCTGCCTCAGTTACCTCATCTGTAAAATGGGGATTAAGACTTTGAGCCCAATGTGGGACAGGGACTGAGCCCAATCTGATTAGCTTGTATATCTACCTTGGCGCTGAGTAAAGTGCCCGGCACAGGGTAAGCACTTAACAAATACTGTATTTTTAAAAAAATACCCTTTTAAATATTATCTGTACTGTGACTTTTTTTCCAAGCCCACTCAGTATCATTTATTGTGCAGGAAGTATGCCATAGAAAGAAATCAGTTTATTATCTGTCCCGAGTATCAGCAAGCAATTGCCTGACAATACTAAAACACAACCATAACGCTTCATGTTAGCTCTCCTCCTCGTGCCACCGAATTCAAATAGACAGGCCTACATACACACAAAAAAGACTCTGAATCTTAACCTCGCTCTTAAAATAGCTCTGTGCTTCGGCATCCACAATACAAACAATTTTCCTCAGCATTGACGGAGTTTACTTAATTAAACTTTACTGGCAGGAAGTCCCTTACTTTTAATTTCAGTGACTCAACTGTGTGGCTAGAATTAATGCTTAATGGAGCCAGAATTGAAATCTGACACTCCACTAAACCAATTTCTACGACGGCATACAGTTCAGACAAAATTACATCTTGGCATTGCAATCGGGCACTCTGAGACTGCTTTAACAAACATAGTTTTCAGAATCAAGCAAAATGCAGTCCCCATGCGAGGAAGTCAGAACTCTTAAGTTTCCTGGCTTTACTGGAGATTATTCCTTACTAAACCAATCAATCCACATAATAACAGTATTCTAACACCCACGTGTGTTCTAACACCAACGATCGGCCTAAGGAGAACAGTTTGTGTGTGGCCTAAATTTCATACGCTATTTTATGGCAATTGTTCAGGATGAGGATAAAGTTACAGTGTATATTAACCTACATATTCTCTAATCTCACTCTGCTATTTTAGCAAAAACCCATCTCTTCCTTTAGTGTATTTACAAAAAGGAAAGCACACCAGAGAAAGTGATGGGTTTTCTGTGAAGCACTCTCTCAAATGGAATGTTCCTCAGTTTAAATTCAAAGCTTAAAGGGACAGGGATATAAAAAAGGGAGCTTGTATGTTTTAAAAATCTATCGGTTATACATTTATTTGGATTATCCTTTTAAAAAAGATGGACACAGCAGCGCTGGGTTTCTGCCTTGAAAACAAGCTTATGAAAGTGTTGAACACTACATATCGTATCTCCTCCCCCAGGGTCAATTTTTAAAAGGCTTTTTTTCAAAATAAATTAGTTTCGGATTAAACAGGAAATAATCGGTTTTATGTTAAAGGAAGGGCCTCACCCTGAAACATTTTATAAATAAAATTTGAAACTGTCAGAAGCCTATTTCCCAAATCTTTTCCACAGTCCACTCAATCCAAAACAGGAAGGGTGCAGTTATCTGTGAAAGGTCTTGTTTGCTTAGGGTCTCTCGGTGGAAATGCAATAATAATCTTCAGATTTGATATCCATAGAACACACAAGGAAGGGGTTTTTTCCAGCTTGGACTTCACCAAAATGGGAATCAGGTTGCAGTGTGGGGGGGGGGGGTTGTTCATTTGAATCTGCAGGGACTGGGTCTGACCTGACTGGGATGTATTTACCCAATGCTTGGCACGGGGCTCGGCACATAGTAAGCGCTCGATACCATAATAGAGGGTACCTACCCAATAATACAAAAATGATGGTGAGCCAACATTCTCCAAGAATATCCTGGTAATGATGATTGCAGAGGATCTGGTGGGGCTGGGCACATAGTAAGCGTTAAACAGATACCACTAATAGAGGGAAGAACTACCACCTACCCAATAATACAAAAATGATGGTGAGAATATCCTGGTAATGATGATTGCGGAGTATCTGGTGTGCCTACAAAGGGGTTGGCTGATTTGGGCTATCCGTTGACTATCTGATGGGGCAAACATAAGAACTTCTTTCCAGTTTGTTTAGGATGAAGAGCAAGCGGGTATAGCGGGTATGATTAAAAGGTATGTCTTTAATGACTGATACCTTGGAAATGACATTATTGGGACACACTGGAAGATTTTAAATTCTGGGTGGTACATTTTTCATAACAAAAAATTCCTAGTGGATAGGGCACAGGGGTGGGAGTCGGAAGGACCTGGGTTCTTATCCTAGCTCCACCACTCATCTGCCGTGTGACCTTGGGCAAGTCACTTAACTTCTCTGTACTTCACTTACCTCATCTGTAAAATGGGTATTAAGACTATGAGCCCCATTGTGTCCAACCTGATTAGCTTGTATCTACCCCTTCAAAGCCCTACTGAGAGCTCACCTCCTCCAGGAAGGCCTTCCCAGACTGAGCCCCCTCCTCATCCCCCTGCCTTACCTCCTTCCCCTCCCCAAAGCACCTGTATATATGTTTGTACATATTTATTACTCTATGTATTTTACTTGTACATATTTATTCTATTTATTTTATTTTGTTAATATGTTTTGTTTTGTTGTCTGTCTCCCCCTTCTAGACTGTGAGCCCGCTGTTGGGTAGGGCCCGTCTCTATATGTTGCCAACTTGTACTTCCCAAGCGCTTAGTACAGTGCTCTGCACCCAGTAAGCGCTCAATAAATATGATTGAATGAATGAATGAATACCCCAGTGCTTAGAAGAGTGCTTGACACACAGTACACGTTTAACAAATGCCATCATTATTTATTATTATTTACTGACTGGGTGCAACACACTGTGTACTGGGCGTTTGGGAAATACAAAACATAGAGGAGTCACGCTCTCTGTCCACGAGGAATCAATCAATCAATCAATCGTATTTACTGAGCGCTTACTGTGTGTAGAGCACTGTTCTAAGCGCTTGGGAAGTACAAGTTGGCAACATATAGAGACAGTCCCTACCCGAGGAACTTGTTCACTTAACAGGGGACACAGACATAAAATATTTACAAGACAATAAACATGTCTACAAAAGTACCAAGGATGGATATGGATAAATTGGGAGTTTTCCTCCCTGACAAATGTTGCTGCCCATGATTTTCCCAGGGAAAAACTACAAATACGAGTTGTGTCTTCTGTAATAAAGTTGTGTTCTTTACAATGTGTATGCAGTTTGTGGCAGCAGACATTTCTGTATAAACATAGCAGCTTTTTAAAGCAAAAGAAAGCAATGCCAATAGCTGCGAGTAAAAATCCACCATTATTAAGTTAACAAAATTTTATTACTGAGTTGATGATAAACCTTAAACATTCTGAAAGTTTAGAGTAACTTCACATGAGTTACTTACCATATTAATGACCTGGGTAAGGTAACTCTAAACTTTCAGCCCCATTTTTTTGGGGGGGGCGAGTGTTGTTGTAAGTTTACCTATTTCTAATGGTCAGGGCAAGTCAATGTAGTGTGAGTTCAATTATCTGGTCCACATATCATTTACTCAATAAGGCAAAAAAGCCCAAGTTTAAATACAAAATACAAAATTTCATGAAATCAATTGGATCACCTTTAATCCTTACTTTTACCAATGAGGGAAACGTTATTATATTAAGAAACAATCACCATAAAGTCAACATAATTCTCCTGCGCTTGAAAGGAGAAGCATTCTTTAATTTTCTTCAAAAGGACTTGTAATTTCTTGTAATTGATTCAAAATCATTTATAGTCCTTTTGAAGAAAATTAAAAGAATGTTTCTCCTTAAAACAGGCCTTGGGGTGCGCTGCTGTGGAAAAAAAATTCTAACAGACTGCCCTGAATGCAGGAATATATTACACTTCTCACAAAAAGGCCATCTTTTGCAAAACTATTGACGACATTAAAGACAGATGCAAGTGTTGCCTCACCATAGAAATACATTCTACCATACTATAAAAGTACACCTTAAAAAAGTAACCTTAAATTTCGACAGGAGAGTTCATCAAAAGTATTTGAGTGCCTAAGCAATGTAAGGGATTGTATTGGAGACTAATAAGTCAATTATTCGCCTCTCCATCTCCACCTCCCCCACCCCTTGCCCCCAATGAGCTGGCCACCTACTTCATCAACAACATTGATACATCAGGTGTGATCTCCTGAAAATCTCCCCTCCCTCTCACCAGTCCCTCCCCTCTTCTGCCTCTTCTTCAACTCTCCCATCTTTCCCAGCAGTATCTCTAGAGGAAATCTGCTTTCTCTCAAAATTCACCCCCTCCGCCTGCACATCCGACCCCATTCCTTCGCACCTCATCAAAACTCTTGCTCCCTCCCTTCTCCCTTCCCTAAATGCCATTTTCAACGGTTCAGCCTTCAATGGCTTCTTCCCCACTGCTTTTAAACATGCCCATATCTCCCCTATCCTAAAAAACACCCTCCTTTGACCTCAAGGCTCCCTCCAGTTATCGCCCATCTCCCCCCTACCATTCTTCTCCAAACTCTTTGAGTGAGCTGTCTACATACAATGCCTCAAGTCCCTCTCCTCCGGTTCCCTCCCTGACCCCCTTCAATCTGGCTTCAGTCCCCTTCACTCAACAGAACCCACTCTCTCAAAGGTCACCAATGATCTTCTTACCAAATTCAATGGCCTCTAGTCCATCCCAATCCTCCTCAACCTCTCTGCTGCTTTGACACTGTCGGACACTTCCTTCTGGAAACATTATCCAACGTCGGCTTTGCTGACACTGTCCTCTGCTGGTTCTCCTCCTATCTCTGATCACTCATTTTCAGTCTCTTTCACAGGCTTCTCCTCTGCCTCCCATTCACTAACTGTAGGTGCCCCTCAAGATTCAGTTCTGGGTCCCCCTTCTTTTCTCCAACCACACCCATTCCCTTGGAAAACTCATTAGTTCACACGGCTTCAACTACCACCTCTAGGCTGAAGACACCCAAATCTACATCTCCAGCCCCGATCTCTCTCCCTCTCTTCAGTATCACATTTTCTCCTGCCTTCAAGACATCTCTATTTGGATGTCCTCCCATCACCTCAAATATAGCTAAACCTGAACTTCTTATCTTCCCACCCAAACCCTGTCCTTCCACTCACTTTCCCATCACTGTTGATCATCAATCATATTTATTGAGCGCTTACTGTGTGCAGGGCACTGTACTAAGCGCTTGGGAAGTACAAATTCTCTTGGGAAGTACAAATTGATGATGGCACCAACATCCTTCCTGTCTCACAAGCCCGTAACCTTGGCATTATCCTTGATTCCTCTCTCTCATTCTACCCACATATTCAAGCCACCACTAAATCCTGTCAGTTCTACCTTCACAACATCACTAAAATCTGCCAATTCCTCTCCATCCAAACTGCTACCAAATTAATGCAAGCATTTATCCTTTCCCACCTTGATTATTGTATCAGCCTCCTTGCTGACCTCCCTGCCTCCTGTCTCTCCCCACTCCAGTCCAGACTCCATTCTGCTGCCCGGATCATTTTCCTTCAAAAACATTCAGACCGTGTTTCCCCGTTCCTCAAAAAACTCCAGTGGTTTCCCACCCACCTCTGCATCAAACAATAACTCCTCACCATTGACTTTAAAACACTCTACCACGTTCCCCCCTCCTACCTCACCTCGCTTCTCTTCTATTACAACCCAGCCAGCACACTTCCTTCCTCTAATACTAGGAACCTTCTCACTGTATCTCGAGCTCGTCTATCTTGCCACCGGCATCTCACCCACAACCTATCTCTGGCCTGGAACTCCCTCCTTTCTCATATCAGATAGATAATTGCTCTCCCCCACTTCAGAGCCTTACTGAAGGCACATCTCCAAGAAGCCTTCCCTGACTAAGCTCTCCTCTCCTCTTCTTCACTCCCTTCTCCCTTTTGCGTTGCCCTGACTTGCTCCCTTTCATTCATTCAATCATATTTATTGAGCGCTTGCTGTGTGCAGAGCACCGTACTAAGCGCTTGGTAAGTTCAAGTCGGCAACATATAGAGACGGTCCCTACCCAACAACGGGCTCACAGTCTAGAAGAGGGAGACAGACAACAAAACATGTAGATAGGGGTCAAAACCGTTAGAATAAATAGAATTATAGCTACATGCACATCACCACAGCACATATGTATGTATCTGTTATTAATTAATTAATTAATTAATCCTTAATGCAAGGGTAAATGGTTGCATTAACTTGGTAGCACTTTGGATGGAGAGGAATTAGCAGATTTTAGTGATGTTGTGAAGGTAGAACTGACAGGATATTAATGCCTGTTTCCCTCTCTAGACTGTGAGCTCACTGTGAGTAGGGAATGTGTCTGTTGTTGTACTGTACTCTCCCAAGAGCTTAGTACAGGGCTTTGCACATGGTAAGTGCTCAATAAATACGTTTGAATGAATGAATAAAGGAACAATTCCTGTCCTCAATAGCCTCTTAAGGGAAAATCAGGACGAACGTACACACAGGAATCATCGACACCACAAACTGCAGGTCCAGGGACAAAACAAAGTGTAAAATAATCAAAATACCTATTTGGCATACTGTCAAAAAATACTAGTATAGCTGAAACAAATCAGCTATCTGAGAGGCAGTGTGAATTTTTGCTACTCTGGAGGAAGAAATGGATGTGGTTTGCAAAGTGGAAGTCAGGGATGGAACCAATTCTTGATTGTGAGATTAAGGACACCTTCTTACCGGTTCCTGTTTAAGGTTCTGGGGTCAGAGCTGATGTTCTTTAAAAGAAAGTTTCATTTATCTGGAGGCATGAGAGATGAAACCCAATAATGATGATGATTGATTGTGGCTTTTGTTAAACGGATTAATATTAATAATTTGTGAAAGCTTGTTGTGGGCAGGGAATGTGTCTGCCAACTCAACTGTATTGTACTCTCCCAAGCACTTAGTATAGTGCTCTGCAGAGAGTAAGTACTCAAAAAATACAACTGGCTGATTGAATGAATGGATAATAGGATAATCTGTTTTGTTTCGTTGTCTGTGTCCCCCTTCTAGACTGTGAGCCTGTTATTGGGTAGGGACCATCTCTATATGTTGCCAACTTGTACTTCCCAAGCACTTAGTACACTGCTCTGCATATAGTTAGCACTCAATAAATATGATTGAATGAAAAAATGAATGAATAATCTCTCAGTTCTACCATTCAGATTCTAAAGCTTTGGAGAAATGGCACTTTTAAACCTGGAAAGAGTGGCATTAAACAACACAGTTATTAAGTTGAACCAAAAATTGGGCAGATATCTAACCCTTACAGGCTTCTGCACTGAAACAATTACTGCACTATACTTTTTAAACCACCTAATGTATCTACCAGCTATGTTGTATTACATTGTATTCTCCCAAATGCTTTGAACAGTAAACACTCAATAAATACCACTAATTGATTTTCCTGTCTATATCAGAAGTCCTTCCATGTTCCAGAGAATATTCTTCAGACCTAATTTGCCACTTGGCCATATTCCACCAGTTTCTGATGAAGATACAACCCCAAAATTGTGTTTGTAATGATGTTCTTTCTGAAACTAACATCATCACCTTGCCTTTAACTCTGAGAATGTGTAATATTTTTTTGTATAATTCTGGAAAAATGTTATTCTTTTTTGGGCAAAATGACTTCTGAAATTTCTGCATCAGTGGCAAACTTTAGAGGTCAAAGGGAGGTAGAATATGTCGTGACTACTAAAGGGTTGGCAAGTAGTAGATGAAGAGAAAAAGTATCTGATTAGCTGGGAGGTTTCCAAAGAGGAACGGACTATATGGTGCAATTCTGTCTTCTAGAAACTATGATGAATTGAAAACCAAAAAAATGACACGGTTCAACACTGACTATAAGGCTATCTACTCTACTCAGGTCTTTGGGATAAATACAACCATGGGATATGTTTATAGAAAAATAGTGATGGCATTATTTTTTTTTAAAGGCAATAAAGAGGAATAAGAAGAAAAAGAGGAAAAAATGTGACAGGAGTTGACTGGGAGGAACAGGAAGGGAAGGAGGGAAAATCACAAAAGAAAAAGTTGTAGAAAAGGACAATATACCCAGAAAACACAATGACAGACCAAAGAAAATGGTAGAAGAGAGAGATCAGGAAACAGGGAAAGTGGAGTGCTATAAGGAACAGGAGGAAACATCTGGGAGAAAGTGCCATGGGAGTAAGTGAAAAAGCGTGGATTTGAGGTCTAAGCACGTCAGAGACAGGAGGGAGGGATGAAAGGCGTCCAGGCGGATGGGAGCAGACAGGTGGAGTTCTCTGAATTTTTTAATTTTTTGAATGGTATTTGTTAAGAGCTTATTATGTGCCAGACACTATTCTAAGCGCCGGGCTAGATACAAACTAATCAGGTTGGACAAAGTCCAGGATGTCCCACATGGGGCTCACAATTAAAATCCCTCCTTTGAGGGGATCGAGCCATCACAAACCCTACCTTAAGGCCTATCTTAATGAGTTTTGTCTCCAGAAAGAAATTTTTACAGTGGAGGGTCGAGGAAGGAGAAAATCTCTTTAGTCTTAGACACCCCAACCTCTGGTTGAACTTTTCAGAAAAACAGAATGCTAGGGAACACGACCACATGAAATTTGCATGACAGATTTAAGGCTCCAACGCCTGGCTTCAGTGCCAATCTACGGGGCACGGACCAAACTAGGGAAAGTGCTCATGCTTCCCTTTCACCATTCAGATAGGAAATAATAGGTTCTCCCTCCCAGGAGAGTTCTAGGAAGAGTAATTAGTATTTGGAGAGTAAATAATATTTGTAAAATGATCTGCCTTCTTGGATGGAAAGTTGCTAAAAAAAAAAAAAAAAAAAAAGAAACCCGTGAGCTTCCATACTGTTGAAACTGTCGCCAACAACCTGGGTCAAATCTAGGAGGTAAAATGAATACAATTTATCATTGGCCAAGAGCAACAGAACATGTCAAAATTCTGGCAGATTACAAGTAGATGTCTGTGCACTAAAGCGTGATGGCATGGTATCTCCAAATCTTCCTCGCCAAGGAGAGAAGCAGCGTGGCTCAGTGGAAAGATCCCGGGCTTTGGAGTCAGAGGTTATGAGTACAAATCCCGGCTCCACCACTTGTCAGCTGTGTGACTTTGGGCAAGTCACTCAACTTCTCTGTGCCTCAGTTACCTCATCTGTAAAACGGGGATTAAGACTGTGAGCCCCTTGTGGGACAACCTGATCACCTTGTAACCTCCCCAGTGCTTAGAACAGCGCTTTGCACATAGTAAGCGCTTAATAAATGCCATCATTATTATTATTAGGTAGTCCTGACTCTTACAAAAACCATGATGAATAAGGATAACACTGCTCAACCATCTCTATTCATAAACGGGTCCATAAACTAGAGAGTCCATCTAAGCAACCAGTGTTTTGAAACCTTGAACCAGAAACCTTCACTGGAACAAATTCATAAGTTTCCCCAAAAGATGAACTCCATATATAAACTTTCCCTAGAACTTTCTCTCATCGTTAGCGATATCAGGACAGAGTTATCCCTCGGTGATCATCTATCATCTTTTAGACTGTGAGCCCACTGTTGGGTAGGGACTGTCTCTATATGTTGCCAACTTGTACTTCCCAAGCGCTTAGTACAGTGCTCTGCACACAGTAAGCGCTCAATAAATACGATTGATTGATTGATCTATCCTCTGGGCCAGTGTCAAAAGGTGGGTACCAGATGCCGCTGAGACAATAATAATAATAATAATAATAATAATAATAATAATAATAATGATGGCATTTGTTAAGCGCTTACTATGTGGAAAGCACTGTTCTAAGTGCTGAGCACTGAAAGGCACGGTAACTTTCATAGGCCCACCCAGGATACCAGTAATAGAAATAATTACTATAAATCTTATTATAATTAATAATGTCACTTGTAAAATGCTTACCATGTGCCAGGCACTGTACAAAGCGTCGGGGCTGATACAAGCAAATTGGGTTGGACACAGTCCCTGGTCCCAGGTGGGGCTCACAATCTCAAGCCTCACATTACACATGAGGGAACTGAGGCACAGAGAAGTAAAGTGACTTGCCCAAGGTCACACAGCAGACAAGTGGTGGAGCTGGGATTAGAACCCACGTCTTCTGACTCCCGGGTCTGTACTCTATCCACTATGCCATGTTGTTAAGTGCTTACTATACGCGGAGCACTGTTCTAAGCACTGGGGTAGAGACAGGATCATCAGGTAAGACGCAATCCCTGCTTCACATGGGGGCTCACAGCCTCGGTAGGAGGAAAAAGTTCTCTGAAGTACAAACCTAATGACATCCTTGTGGCCTAAAGGCCTCAAAGTGTCGGCATATGCATTCCCAAGTCCCTGACTCACAAATGCATTAGACATCCTCTTGATAGGAGGTGGTCTAGCTTATTGAAGAACATTGCACTGATATTAATTGGATTGGCTAGGCTAATTGAACACCGAGGAAGGAAGCAAACAGAAATTATAGGATGCCAGATGGAGAGGTGCCAGCCTAAGTCAGGTGCTTTGAAAGTATGGCCTAGTACTCCCTCTGCCCCTCCGCCAAGCTAGCTCTCTTCCTCCCTTCAAGGCCCTGCTGAGAGTTCACCTCCTCCAGGAGGCCTTCCCAGACTGAGCCCCTTCCTTCCTCTCCCCCTCGTCCCCCTGTCCATCCCCCCATCTTACCTCCTTCCCTTCCCCACAGCACCTGTATATATGTATATATGGTTGTACATATTTATTACTCTATTTATTTATTTATTTATTTATTTTACTTGTACATTTCCATCCTATTTATTTTATTTTGTTGGTATGTTTGGTTCTGTTCTCTGTCTCCCCCTTTTAGACTGTGAGCCCACTATTGGGTAGGGACTGTCTCTATGTGTTGCCAATTTGTACTTCCCAAGCGCTTAGTACAGTGCTCTGCACATAGTAAGCGCTCAATAAATACGATTGATTGATTGATTGATTGATTGATAGTAGAAAGACCAGACCTGAGACTCAAAGGACCTGGGTTCTAATCCCAGCTCTGCTCCTGCTATGTGACTTTGGGCAAGTCACTTAACTTCTCTATGCCTCAGTTCTCCCAACTGCAAAATGCCTCCTACTTAGACTGTGAGCCCCGCCTGAGACCTGATTATCTTGTATCTAGCCCGGTACTTAGTACAGTGCTTGGCATAAGGCAGTGCTTTACGAATACCAAAATTATTGTTGTCACCGTTATTATTAATAATAAAACTATTTCCAACAGCCCTGACTAAAGGGATGGCAAGAAAACTGCAAGGCAGAAAGGGCAAATAGCAGCATGGCTCAGTGAAAAGAGCAAGGGCTTGGGAGTCAGAGGTCATGGGTTCTAATCCCGGCTCTGCCACTTGTCAGCTATGTGACTTTGGGCAAGTCACTTAACTTCTCTGTGCCTCTGTAAATTGGGGATTAAGACTGTGAGTCCCATGTGGGACAACTTGATTACCCTGTATCCCCCCACCCAGTGCTTAGAACAGTGCTTAGCACATCAGCGTGGCTCAGTAGAAAGAGCCCGGGCTTGGGAGTCAGAGGTCATGGGTTCGAATCCCGGCTCTGCCACATGCCTGCTGTGTGACCTTGGGCAAGTCATTTAACTTCTCTGAGCCTCAGTTCACCTGTAAAATGGGGATTAAGACTGTGAGCCCCACATGGGGCAACCTGATCACCTTGTATCCCCCCCAGCGCTTAAAACAGTGCTTTGCACATAGTAAGCACTTAACAAATGCCATTATTACATTACATAGTAAGTGCTTAACAAGCCAACCTTGTTCACTTCAAGTTTATCCTTTCCTGCCTTAACTCTGCCCTCTCCTCTGCCAGACAAAACTATTTCTCCTCCCTTATTGACACCCATGCCCATCTTCCCCATCAGCTGTTCTGGACATTTAACTCCCTCCTCAGGGCCCCTGTTCCTCCTCCTCCTCCATCCCTCACCCACAACCATCTGGCCTCCTACTTTATTAGTAACATTAACTCCATCAGGTCTGAGCTCCCCAAAGTCACTCCTCCTCCTTCTCCAACCCCCCTGCTCTCAACCCTCTCCACTACTCTCCCATCCTTCCCAGCAGTATCCTCAGACGAGATCTCCTCCCTCCTCTCAAGTGCTACTCCAGACGCCTGTGCTTCTGACCCCACTCCCTCTCATCTTATGAAATCTCTCGCCCCTTCCCTCCTCCCCTCCTTAACTTCCATCTTCAACTGCTCACTCTCCACTGGTTCCTTCCCCTCTGCCTTCAAACATGCCCACGTTTCCCCCATCCTAAAAAAAACCCTCTTTTGACTCCACCTCACCTTCTAGTTATCGCCCTATCTCCCTCTTACCATTCCTTTCCAAACTCCTTGAACGAGTCATCTACACCCACTGCCTCAAATTCCTCAATGCCAACTCTCTCCTCGACCCCCTCCAATCTGGCTTCCATTCCCTACATTCCACCGAAACTGTCCTCTCAAAGGTCACCAATGATCTCCTTCTCGCCAAATCCAACGGCTTCTACTCTATCCTAATCCTCCTCGACCTCTCAGCTGCCTTCGACACTGTGGACCAGCCCCTTCTCCTCAACACACTATCCAACCTTGGCTTCACAGACTCCGTCCTCTCATGGTTCTCCTGTTATCTCTCCGGCCGTTCACTCTCAGTCTCCTTTGCGGGCTCCTCCTCCCCCTCCCATCCCCTTACTGTAAGGGTTCCTCAAGGTTCAGTTCTTGGTCTCCTTCTGTTCTCTATCTACACTCATTCCCTTGGTGAACTCATTCGCTCCCATGGCTTCAACTACCATCTCTACGCTGATAACATCCAAATCTACATCTCTGGCCCCGCTCTCTCTCCCTCCCTTCAGGCTCGGGTCTCCTCCTGCCTTCAGGACACCTCCATCTGGATGTCTACCCGCCATCTAAAACTCAATATGTCCAAGACTGAACCCCTTATCTTCCCTCCCAAACCCTGCCCTCTCCCTGACTTTCCCGTCACTGTAGACAGCACTACCATCCTTTCCATCTCATAAGCCCACAACCTTGGTGTCATCCTCGACTCCGCTCTCTCATTCACCCCTCACATCCAATCCGTCACCAAAACCTGCCGGTCTCACCTCCGCAACATCACCAAGATCCGCCCTTTCCTCTCCATCCAAACCGCTACCTTGCTGGTTCAATCTCTCATCCTATCCCGACTGGATTACTGCACCAGCCTCCTCTCTGATCTCCCATCCGCCTGTCTCTCCCCACTTCAGTCTGTACTTCACACTGCTGCCCGGTTCATCTTTGTGCAGAAAAGTTCTGGGCATGTTACTCCCCTCCTCAAAAATCTCCAGTGGCTACCAGTCAACCTATGCATCAAGCAAAAACTCCTCACTCTCGGCTTCAAGGCTGTCCATCACCTCGCCCCCCCCCACCTCACCTCCCTTCTCTCCTTCTACAGCCCAGCCTACACCCTCCGTTCCTCTGCCGCTAACCTCCTCACCGTGCCTCGTTCTCGCCTGTCCCGCTGTTGACCCCCGGGCCACTTCCTCCCCCTGGCCTGGAATGCCCTCCCTCTGCATATCCGCCAAGCTAGCTCTATTCCTCCCTTCAAAGCCCTACTGAGAGCTCCTCTTCCAGGAGGCCTTCCCAGACTGAGCCCCCTTTTTCCTCTCCCCCTCCCCATCCCCCCTGCCCTACCTCCTTCCCCTCCCCACAGCACCTATATATATGGTTGTACAGATTTATTACCCTATTTACTTGGACATATTTACTATTCTATTTATTTTGTTAATGATGCGCATCTAGCTTTACTTCTATTTATTCTGATGACTTTACACCTGTCCACATGTTTTGTTTTGTTCTCTGTCTCCCCCTTCTAGACTGTGAGCCCATTGTTGGGTAGGGACCATCTCTATATGTTGCCAACTTGTATTTCCCAAGCACTTAGTACAGTGCTCTGCACACAGTAAGTGCTCAATAAATACGATTGAATGAATGAATGAATAACAAAAGCCATTACCATTATTATTATTATTATTATTAACCCCAAACCCCAGGGTGCAAAGGAGCTGTTTTCACCTGCACCTCCCGGAAGTTATTGGGGCCTTCTTGAGGAGTTTGGTTTTTGCCAGTAGTGGGAGAGTGCCATCCTGCTTTGGGAAAGGCAGAGTCTTCCTCAGCAGAAGCTTGGAAAATGAGCCTCAGATTGGTTTGGTGTGCTGTCCCAGAAGCCTGGCCTAGTGGAGACAGCATGGACGGGCCTGGGTTCTAATCTCACCTCCGCCACTTGTCTGCTGTTTGACTTTGGGCCCGGGCTCACTCAACTCCTCTGTGCCTCAGTTACCTCACCTGAAAATGGGGATTAAGACTGTGAGTCCCATTTGAGACATGGACTGGGTCCAAACTGATTAGCTTATATCTACCCCATCACTTAGTATAGTACCTGGAACACAGTAAGCGTTTAACAAACCCGCTCACTTTCTCACTGTACCTAGAAGTCATCTATCTCGCGGCCGACCTCTCACCCACATCCTAACACTGGTCTGGAACGCCCTCCCTCCTCTTTTCAGACAGATAATTGCTCTCCCCCACGTCAAAGCCTTATTGAAGGCACATCTCCACCGGGAAGCTTTCCCTAACTGAGCTCTCTTCATGAAGAGGAAGCACCAGAGGCTAAAGTGGCATGTCCTAGCATGCGTGTCCAATTTTGGGACCTCCAGAATATCTTCTTCCATTTCTTTTTTAAAAAATGCCAACCCTGGGAGGAAAAAAATGTAAGAGTTAAAGGACTGAAGCATTGCCACGGCTGCTCTAAGTTTAGAACAGAGAAATGGAGCAGGATCTTTAGCTACTTCTAATTGCTCAAGAATTAGTTAGGCTAATTTTTTTCCAAGGTTGTGCATCTGTCTGCTGCTCAGTGCATATTCCAAAATGTGGGCGCCTGTATTTCTGTAGGTGGAATGAAAGGAAAAGAGTGATTATGCTCACCCGGAAAGTGCCTATTACGCACACCCAAAATGTCTAGTTTCTCTGTATTTATGTACCTACTTTTGGGGGCTTCCAACTCTCACTTCCTGCTGCTATCTCTGGGACCGTGCTCTCTTTGCTCTCGCGTCTGTGTGTCCCTGTGCTTCTATCGCCACGTGGTTGTCAGTCTAAGTTCCCCCCTGAATGTATGTGTTTGGGGATTTTTGTATGTTGCTGTTACAGTTGGGTGTGTTTGTCATCTTTTGGGGGGTTTCTTTTGGGAGAACCAAGTTATCTGCAATGACTTGGGTGCATCGGAGAGTGGCTAGTGCCTGTTTGTGAGCAAGTGGAAGCTTTAGTCGCTGGAACTCCAAGAAGCCTTGTAAGAAGGGACAAGGGCTGTGATGGTGGCGGCAATGGGGAAACAGCCCAGTTCCGTTTTCCCACGGCCCCCGTTTAAAGATCAAAAATCACAGTGACTTAAGGCCTACGCCTTAGGAAAAATGTTATCCTTTTTTTTTTGAGAGTGGGAAGGGATGGAGGTGGCTTCTATTTCCAATTCCATCATAACAATTATAATAATGATGATGATAATGATATTTGTTAAGCGTTTTACTATGTGTCAAGCACACAGGTGCTGGGGTAGAGAGAACGCGGCAGCAAGGCTTAGTGGATAGAGCACAGCTCTGGGAGTCAGAAGGTCATGTGTTCTAATCCCGGCTCTGCCACTTGTCTGCTGTGTGACCTTGGGCAAATCACTTCACTGGGCCTTAGTTACCTCATCTTTAAAACGGGGATTGAGACTGTGAGCCCTGCGTGGGACAGGGACCATGTCCAACCTGATTTGTCTGTACCCACCCTAGTGCTTAGTAGAGGGCCTGGCACATAGTAAGCATTGAACAAATACCATCATTATTATTGTCACAATGCAAGTGAATCAGGTTGGACACGGGTCCCTGTTCCACTCGGAGTTCACAGTCTTCTAATAATAATAATAATGATGGCATTTGTTAAGTGCTTCCTATGTGCAAAGCACTGTTCTAAGCACTGGGGGGGATACAAGGTGCTCAGGTTGTCCCACATGGGGCTCACAACCTTAATCGCCATTTTACAGATGAGGTAACTGAGGCTCAGAGAAGTGAAGTGACTTGCCCAAGATCACACAGCAGACATGTGGCAGCTCCTCTGTTTCCCCGTGGCAGCTCAGAGGACCCTTCGGTCTTTTATCAGTCCAACTCGGGCTCTGGACTCAGTGGTGAGGGTCACGGCACATGTGAAAGAGCTCAAGGAGAAGGTTTAGAAAAGGAGGATTCTTGCATAATTCTCAGGTGGATGAGAAGTTATAAGTTTGAACCCTGAAAAAATGCATATTTGAACACTTTTATTTACATCTGACCTCAGTAACAGACCATAATTGTTTACTTGGACCGTGAACCATTTTTTATATCACGTTTGCTGAAAAAGGCTCTTGACTGGCTTAACAATGATCAAAATTGCAGGAAGAGATAATTTTGCTATAAAATATGAGAACCTTCCACAGATCACTTGTAAGTCTCAATGTCCTACTCCAGCGATCATTCATTTAAATGTAAAAAAGAAAGATCTGTACAATAAATGTATGTCGTTACAAAGCAATTAGCTTAGAAGGAAACTCATAAATCCGCAGGCCGGAAGGTCAGCCAGGCAATCCATAATTTATTGAATAGTTACTGTGAATGGAGAGCTAAATGAAAAACAATTTGCAATTAAAAGGAAGAGCAAGATAAAGTCCCTGCCCACAAGGAGCTCACAATCCCAATACAATCTCAGTACAATCTCAATCTCGGGAAGCAGCACTGGCCTAGTGGACAGAGCACGGGCCTGGGGGCCAGAAGGATCTGAGTTCTAATCCCGGCCCCACCACTTGTCTGCTGTGTGACTTTGGGCAAATCACTTCATTTCTCTGTGCCTCAGTTCCCTCATCTGTAAAATGGGGGTTAAGACTGTGAGCTCTATATGGACATGGACTGTGTCCAACCTGATTAGCTTGCATCTACCCCAGCACTTAGTATAGTGCCTAACAAATTCTATTAAAAATTTTCTGTTTATAGACAGAAATAGAAATAGATCATGGGCTTTGGAGTCAGAGGCCATGGGTTCGAATCCCAGCTCTGCCACTTGTCAGCTGTGTGACTTTGGGCAAGTCACTTAGCTTCTCTGGGCCTCAGTTCCCTCATCTGTAAAATGGGGACTAAGACTGTGAGCCCCATGTGGGACAACCTGATAACCTTGTATCTTCCCCAGCGCTTAGAACAGTGCTTTGCACATAGTAAGCGCTTAACAAATACCATCATTATGATTATTATTATTAAAAAGCGCACATAAGTGTACTCACACTCACACACACACACACAAGAGCAGACTTCAAACACAGATGACTCAGAAAATTTTAAAACTCAAAATCAAGATGTTTGAGTATTACATGATACTGAGCAATTTTATGACCCATCCCCCTTTGCTCAGGCGGAACTTCAGAAACCAACTTGGACAGAGAAAAATTAATTCAATCTTCAGGAAAAGAAACATTCACACTATCCCTCAGAGCACATTGTGCTACAAACTTCTCTGTCAGGAAATTTTCTTCTTAGAGCCAATCTAAATCTTTCATGCTGCAATTTAAGGCTATTTCTTCTTGTTCCCCATCCAGGAAGATGGGACGGGGCTGGTTTAGAATCTTTCATGTACTCACTGAGGGCATCACCTCCTTAGCTTTCTCGCATCATGGTTGATATTCCATTTCCTTTAGAAGCTTCTTATAAGCTTGGTTTCCCAATCTTTATTTCCTAGACTCTCCTCTGAATTCTCTCCAATCTCTTATGCTCTTGAGGCCAAACACCCTAGAAAGGTTCCACTCCCTGACCAGCAGGAAGAATGATAGGAAGGTTCATTCCCTGGTTTCTTGGTGCAAAGACTGACTACTATTTGTGTTGCAGACCAGAAAAAGACAGGCTGGGAGATGGCTGGGAGGCAGAGATGTGTACAAATTACCTCGGTGTTAAAAGCCTCATTACAGAAAAGGGAGAAATCAGCATATATTCATTAATAATAATATGGATGCTCATGGTGTTTATTGAGCACCTTCTAAGTGCCAAGCACCATACTAAATGATAGGTAGACAAGTAAATCAGGTCGGACACAGTCCCTGTGTCACATGGGGCTCACAGTCAAAATTAGAAGGGAGAGCAGGGATTTAATCCATACTTTACAGATGAGGAAACTGGGGCAAGAGAAGTTAAGTGACTTGGCCAAGATTACACAGCAGGCAACTGGCAGAGTTGGGATTAGAACCCAGGTCCTCTGAATCCCAGGCCTGTGCTCAAGGAGGAAAACAAAGAAAAACAGGACATGTGAACTGAGGGCTCAGGGGCAAGAAACTTTGCTTAGAGCAACCCCAAAGTCCGAGTTCTTTTTCTGTCAATCCCCTTCTCTACCCTCTTATATGTGACTGTGTTCTCTCAGAGAGAAAATTCTGACTTCCACCAATACCAAGCTTGACTTTCACAAGTTTGGACAAGAAGCTGAGAAAGTCTCAGTTACAAGTAAAGGTTAGATCTTTTAGAAAAAAGTCTGTGTTTGTAGAGGGGGGGGATGTAAGATAACAGAAAATTAAAATGCCTGGTTAAAAAAGACTGTAATAATTTGATTACCGAGAAGGAAATAAAAATACTTTTTTTGTCACAGAGACCACAAATGAAATAACATAATGAAGACATCTCTTCTTGAATGACTCGCCTACGCCTCTAATTTAACATGCCCCAAAGAGAACTCCTCATCTTCCTACCCAAACCCTGTCCTCCTCCTGCCTTTCCCCACCACTGTAGACAACACCACTGTCTATCTCACCAGCCTGTGACCTTGATATGATTAATCAATCATTCCTCAATTCAACTCTCTCATTTAGCCCACATATTCAATCTGCCACTAAATCCTGTCAATTCTTCCTTCACAACATGCCCAGAATCCGCCCCTTGGTCTCCATCCAAACTGCTAACACACTGATCCAAGCATTTCTATCTTGCTCTGAATGCTTCATCACCCTCCTGGCTGACACCCTCCTGCTTCCTCTCTCTCCCGACTCCTGTACATTCTTCACTCTGTTGTCTGAATCATTTTTCTAAAAAAATTCTCAGTCCACATCTCCCCCCCTCTATAAAAACCTCCAATGGTTGACCATCCATCTCTGCATCAAACAGAAACTCCTTGCTATTGGCTTAATAGCCCTCAATTTGCTAACCCCTCTCTTACCTTCCCTCGCCTACCTCCTACCACAACCCAATCCACAAACTTCACTCCTTTAACGCCAGCCTACTCCCTGTATCTCAATCTAGACTGCAAGCGCTTGAAAGACTATATACGACAATAGACACATTCCCTGCCCACAACGAGCTTCCAGTCTAGAAGGACTGTGTCTCTGCACACAGTAAGTGGTCTATAAATATCACCGATGGATGAATAATAATTGTGGTATTTGTTAAGTGCTTACTATGTGCCAAACACTGTATTAAACCTTGGGGTAGAAACACGATAATCAGGTTCCACACGGGGCTCACAGTCTAAGTAGCCGGGAGCACAGGTATTGCACCCCATTTTGCAGATGAGGGAACTGAGGCACAGAGAAGTGTGGTGTCTTGACCAAGGTCACACAGCAGGTAAGTGGCGGGGCCGGCATTGGAAACCAGGTTCTCTGACTCCGAAGCCTGTGCTCTTCCCACTAGGCTGTGCTGCTTCAGATTACTTCAGATCACTGTCCCAAAAACTTATCAATCAATCAATCAATCATATTTATTGACTGCTTACTGTGTGCAGAGCAATGTACTAAGCGCTTAGGAAGTACAAGTTGGCAACATATAGAGACTTATGAGAAGCAGCATGGCTTAGTGGATAGAGCACAGGCCTGGGAGTTGGAAGGTCATGGGTTCTATTCAATCAATCAATCGTATTTATTGGGCGCTTACTGTGTGCAGAGCACTGTACTAAGCACTAGGGAAGTACAAGTTGGCAACATATAGAGACAGTCCCTACCCAACAGTGGGCTCACAGTCTAGAAGGGGGAGACCGAGAACAAAACCAAACATATTAACAAAATAAAATAAATAGAATCGATAAGTACAAGTAAAATAAATAAATAAATAGAGTAACAAATATGTACAAACATATATACATATATACACCACCATGTCTGCTGTATGACCTTGGGCAAATCACTTCACTTCTCTGGGCCTCAGTTACCTCATCTGAAAAATGTGGATTAAGGGTGTGAGCCCTATGTGGGACAGGAACTGTGTCCAACCTGAGTAACTTGTATCTACCCCAGCGCTTAGAACAGTGCTTGGCACATAGTAGGCACTTAACAAATACCATAATTATAATTATTATTATTAGTAGTAGTAGTACAGTGCTTTAGACCCAGGGAGCACTCAATACATATCAATGAAACATCTGTTCTCCCTCCTTTTTAGATTGCGGGACAGGTTTAGATTTAGATTTAGATGTGGGACAGGGACTGTGCCCAATCTGATGATCTTATATGTATCCACCCCAGTGCTTAGTATTGCGCTTAGCACATAGTAAGCAATCTAAAATGTAAGCTGTTTGTGGGTAGGGACTGAGTCTACCAACTCCACTGCACTATACTCTCCCAAGTGCTTACTATAGTGTTCTGCACTCAGTAAGGACTTAATAAATACCACTCGGAGATATACTGTGTAATCCAGATTCTTTGAACATCAATCAATCAATCAATCGTATTTATTGAGCACTTACTGTGTGCAAAGCACTGTACTAAGCACTTGGGAGGTACAAGTTGGCAACACATAGAGACAGTCCCTACCCAACAGTGGGCTCAGTCTAAAAGGGGGAGACAGAGAACGAAACCAAACATACTAACAAAATAAAATAAATAGAATAGATATATACAAGTAAAATAGAGTAATAAATATGTACAAACATATATACATATATACAGGTGCTGTGGGGAAGGGACATGTCCAAAAGAGCCACAAACACAGTTTTTGTTTGGAGAGATCATTTTGATGGTGCAGCAGAACAAAAGGAGAAACACCTTCCCCGAGGTGAGTCCCTTAACTAGTCCTCTAGACGGTGAAAATTAGCTCAGAATTTGACGCTGCTTTTACGCCGACCTGCCTCTAACAAGAGAACATTACCAACACGCGGTAACGTAGGCTGGCACAAAAACATCGGGGAGGGGGCAGGAGAGGTACCACCCACTTACCTTCTGTGTGGAGACGAATGCTTGTGGGGGGAAGCATCTATCCGTAACAGGCCAGCAGGCAGCAGCTCAGCTGCATCAAGGCCACCCTAGCCCCCGTTCCTTGGAGAGGCTTGGAAAGACCCCCCATTAGTTGATGGGGACAGTGTTTAGACTGATTAATCGATCAATCAATCGTATTTATTGAGCACTCACTGTGTGCAAAGCACTGTACTAAGCGCTCGGTAGAGTACAATATAACAATACAATATAACAATACAATATAATTGCCTGCCCACAACGACCGTACAGTCTAAAAGGGAAGACAGACATTAATATAAATAAATTACAGATATGTACCTAAGTGGTGTGGGGCTGGGAGGGGGGAATGAATCAAGGAAGCCCTCTTGGGGGAGATGTGGAGAAGCAGAGATGGAGAAGGAGGAGGAGGAGAAGGAGAAGGACGAGGAGAAAGAAATCAATCAATCATATTTATTGAGCGCTTACTGTGCGCAGAGCACTGTACTAAGCCCTTGGGAAGTACAAGGCGGCAACACATAGAGACAGTCCCTATCCAACAACGGGCTCACAGTCTAGAAGAGATGTAGAGAAGCAGCGTGGCTCAGTGGAAAGAGCGCGGGCTCGGGAGTCAGAGGTCAAGGGTTCGAATCCCGGCTTCGCTACTTGTCAGTTGTGTGACCTTGGACAAGCCACTTAACTTCTCTTTGCCTCAGTAACCTCATCTGTAAAATGGGGATTAAGACTGAGCCCCACGTGGGACAACCTGATCACCTTGGATCCCCCCAGCACTTATAACAGTGCTTTGCACATAGTATGCGTATTATTATTATTACTATATTTGCCTTCAATGAGGCTTTGACAGCAGGGAGAGTAATTGTCTGTCGGATTTGAGGAGGTAGGGCGTTCCAGGCCAGAGGCTGGATGTGGGCGAGAGGTCGACGGCAAGATAGACGAGATGGAGGTACGGTGAGTAGGTTGGCATTAGATGAGTAGAGTGTGAGGACTGGGTTGTAGTAGAAGAGTAGTGAGGTGAGGCAGGAGAGGCAAGGTGATTGAATGCCTTAAAGCCGATGGAAGGAGTTTCTGTTTCATGCAGAGGTGGGTGGACAACCACTGGAAGTTCTTGAGGAGTGGGGAAACATGGCCTGAATGACTTTGTAGAAGAATGGTCTGGACAGTACAGTGAAGTATGGACTGGAGTGGGGAGAGACAAGAAGCGCTTGGAAGATCACACTACAGCAGAGTTGGTAGACACATTCCCTGCCCATGACGACCCTACAGTCTAGATAGGTGTGCTGAGTACCAAGTGCCAAAGGGGTACAGTTCCAAGTTCACAGATGACACAGAAGGGAGAGGAAATTTGGGAAAAGAGGCCTCAATCGGGGAAGGCCTCTTGGAGGAGAGAGCGAGGAGGGAGGGTGAGAGATAATAATAATAATAATAATTAATAATAATGGCATTTATTAAGCACTTACTATGTGCAAAGCACTGTTCTAAGCGCTGGGGAGGTTACAAGGTGATCAGGTTGTCCCACGGGGGGCTCACGATCTTAATTCCCATTTTACAGATGAGGGAACTGAGGCACAGAGAAGTTAAGTGACTTGCCCAGAGTCACACAGCTGACAAGTGGTGGAGCCGGGGCTTGAACCCATGACCTCTGACTCCAAAGCCCGGGCTCTTTCCACTGAGCCACTGAGAGAGAGAAAGAAAGAGAGAGAAGGATTGGGTTGGCATATGGCTGCTGAACAGGCCACATAATGAAATCTGTCTTGAACTAAAAGTGCTGCCTTGTGAAGCATGACTAATTATGGAAATCCTTCCTGAAACATTCTCAGTTCTCCTCGGGAACATTTTCAAATGTTCCAGGCACAATTTCTGAGATGGACGTGCTGTGCCTGTTGAAAAGCTGCTCAAAACCCTACCTTTTACTAATTACAAAGATCTGAATACGGTACTTATCTGTGTCGGATTGTTGTCTCGAGAGCAGTGTAAAATGGGATTTACGCTTTTTAAACGAACCGATGGGTTCATTACGCATCTTCCGAGGGCAGAGCGCTATACTAAGTCCTTGGGAGAGAAGCAAAGGGAAAAGGAAGGAAAAAAGGGGGAGAAGGGGAAGTGAAGAGGGGAAAAGGAGGCAGGGACAGGAAGCCCTTTGGAGAATTTGGCCGACCCTCGCCCCACACCCCTCAGACCGGGGACTCCTCACACTGATCCACTGAAGGAGGCCATTTCCTTTCCTCGTGATAGAGGGGTGGGAGGGCAGGGAGGGGTTGAGTGTCCTCTCCCATCCTGAATGCATCCGTGCGGTTGGCAGCTTTTCAGCTGAATCCTGCCCCTGCCCTTCCTCCTGCTCCTGTCCACCACGGCGCCCACCACCCCCATTCTCCCCAGCTCCAAAGAGCTGCTGAGATGCCATGCTCTGGAAGTGCTACTTATAATCAGGAAAATGGTAATAACGTGATTTGGTTAAGCGCTTACTGTACTGTACTCAGCACTGGGTTTGACACAAAACAACGAAGGTAAGCCACAGTTCCTGTTCCCCATGGAGCTTGTTCTAAGGGGAAGGGAAAACAGGAATAATAATAATGCTGAAATGCAACGGTGTTATTTGTTCAGCACATGCTATGTGCCAAACACTCTGCTAAGCACTGGGGTAGATCATCATCAATCGTATTTACTGAGTGCTTACTATGTGCAGAGCACTGTACTAAGCGCTTGGGAAGTACAAATTGGCAACATATAGAGACAGTCCCTACCCAACAGTGGGCTCACAGTCTAAAAGGGGGAGACAGAGAACAAAACCAAACATACTAACAAAATAAAATAAATAGAATAGATATGTACAAATAAAATAAATAGAGTAATAAATATGTACAAACATATATACAGGTGCTGTGGGGAAGGGAAGGAGGTAAGATGGGGGGGATGGAGAGGGGGACGAGGGGGAGAGGAAGGAAGGGGCTCATTCTGGGAAGGCCTCCTGGAGGAGGTGAGCTCTCAGCAGGGCCTTGAAGGGAGGAAGAGAGCTAGCTTGGCGGATGGGCAGAGGGAGGGCAGATGGGCAGAGGGAGGGCAGATAGAATACAATCAGATCAGATGCAGTCCCTTGCCCACGGGGGGCTCACAGTGTAAGGAGGAGGGTACACATTGAATGTGAAATGAGGAAACTGAGTCACAGACAAGTGAGGTGACTAGCCTGAGGTCAGCCAGCAGGCAAGTGGAAGAGCCAGGAGGAGAAGCCGGGAGGTTCTCGGTCCTGGGCTCTTTGCCCAAGGTGACGCAGCTGGCCGATGGTGGGGCCTGATCGGAACTCGAGCCACGCTGTTTCTTCCGGCCCCTGCCCTTGCTCCCTCTGGCCCACTCGGGCCCGGCCGGAGGGGCCGATTCACAGAAAACCCTCAACTTCCATTAGCAGCCGCTGGAGAAACTGGCCAAGGAGAGGTCGGGGAGATTTGCTAAGGACGCCACTTGGCGCAACCCTGCCGATGAGGGTGAAAAGGAAACGGGAGAGAGGAGAAAGCCATTAAGGGAAAAGGACAAAGGGAGAAATCAACTTCTAACGGGTTGGTCCTCTCCCCCCTCCACCTCTGCCCCTGCCCGTGATTGACTCGGTTGCTCTGGGACCCGGTGCGGGTGGGACCGCAGAAATGGTTCTCGGCACCAGGCACGAGGCCACTCTAAAACTCCTGCGTTCGTGGCGGCTGCCTGGTCCCCGGCATTCCCAGTCTGGCTCGGCTGGCACACGCCTTGGCGGCTCCCCTGCTTGCTGCGGGCACTGCTCAGGAGGGGACGGGGGCGGGGGGGAGGGGATGGGAGTGGGGATGAGAACATTTCCAAATCTCCCTGCCATCCGGTGAGGTTCCCCCCTTGGGCCTATTCCGCCCCACAGGACAGAGTGGCTCAAGTACTGTCACCTGTCTGGCAATTTCCTGTGGAGGTGGAACTGTCGGTGTCGCCCGCAGAGTGCCAAGCCTGGAGACACGTGTCTATGCTCGAGGGACATTTTGATTCCAGGAAGAGCCAAATGTGTCTTGCTTGCATCATCATCAACTAATCAATCTGCGCATCAGGCAGAAACTCCTCACCCTGGGCTTCAAGGCTGTCCACCACCTCGCCCCCTCCTACCTCACCTCCCTTCTCTCCTTCTACTGCCCAGCCCGCACCCTCCGCTCCTCCGCCGCTAATCTCCTCACCGTACCTCACTCTCACCTGTCCCGCCATCGACCCCCGGCCCACGTCCTCCCCCGGGCCTGGAATGCCCTCCCTCTGCCCATCCGCCAAGCTAGCTGTCTTCCTCCCCTCAAGGTCCTGCTGAGAGCTCACCTCCTCCAGGAGGCCTTCCCAGACTGAGCCCCTTCCTTCCTCTCCCCCTCGTCCCCCTCTCCATCCCCCCCATCTTACCTCCTTCCCTTCCCCACAGCACCTGCATATATGTATATATGTTTGTACATATTTATTACTCTATTTATTTATTTATTTATTTATTTTATTTGTACTTATCTATTCTATTTATTTTATTTTGTTAGTATGTTTGGTTTTGTTCTCTGTCTCCCCCTTTTAGACTGTGAGCCCACTGTTGGGTAGGGACTGTCTCTATATGTTACCAATTTGTACTTCCCAAGCGCTTAGTACAGTGCTCTGCACATAGTAAGCGCTCAATAAATACGATTGATGATGATGATCATCATCATCATCCTAATCATCACCACCAACGGTATTTATTGAGCACTGACTATGTGCAGAGCACTCCCTCTAGACTGTTTGTTGTGGACAGGGAAAGTGTCTACCGACCCTGTTATACCGTACTTTCCCAAGCGCCTGGTACAGTGCTCTGCACACAGTAAGTGCTCACTCAATACTGATAGATTACTAAGCTTTGGGAGAGTAAAATACAACATGCTTACAATCTGCAGGGGGGACAGACATTAATATAAATCATTTATGTTATATAATTTAACCCACATAAGTGCTGTGGGCTGAGGGTGGGGTGAATAGCAAATCCCTAATCATATTTATTCAGCGCTTACTGTGTGCAGAGCACTGTACTAAGCGCTTGGGAAGTACACGTTGGCAACATATAGAGACGGTCCCTACCCAACAGTGGGCTCTGTTCAATCAATCAATCATATTTATTGAGCGCTTACGGTGTGCAGAGCACTGTACTAAGCGCTTGGGAAGTACACGTTGGCAACATACAGAGACGGTCCCTACTCAACAGTGGGCTCACAGTCTATAAGGGGGAGACAGACAACCAAACATATTAACAAAATAAAATAAATAGAATAGATATGTACAAGTAAAATAAATAAATAGAGTAATAAATACGTACAAACATATATACATATATACAGGTACTGTGGGGAAGGGAAGGAGGTAAGGCGGGGGAGATGGAGGGGGGAAGAGGGGGAGAGGAAGGAGGGGGCTCAGTCTGGGAAGGCCTCCTGGAGGAGGTGATAGTAATAATGGCATTTATTAAGCGCTTACTATGTGCAAAGCACTGTTCTAAGTGCTGGGGAGGTTATAAGGTGATCAGGTTGTCCCACGGGGTGCTCACAGTCTTCATCCCCATTTTACAGATGAGGGAACTGAGGCCCAGAGAAATTAACTGACTTGCCCAAAGTCACACAGCTGACAATTGGCAGAGCTGGGATTTGAACCCATGACCTCTGACTCCAAAGCCCGTGCTCTTCCCACTGAGCCACGATGCGCTCAAGGATCCAAGTGCAGAAATAACACGGAAGGGAGAAGAGGCAGAATGGCGGAGTGGATAGAACACGGGCCTGGGAGTTGGAAGGTCATGGTATGTAATCCCGGCTCTGCCGCATGTCTGCTGTGTGACCTTGGGCAGGTGTGTGCGTCTCTCTGCTTCAGTTATCTCATCTGTAAAATGAGGATTGAGACCATGAGCCCCACACGGGACAGGGATTGTATCCAACCTGATTTGCTTGTATCCACCGCAGCGCTTAGTACAGTGCCTAGTGTATAGTAAGCGCTCACCAAATACTATTTTTATTATTATTATCATTATTAATCGGTGAGGACCTCTCCAAAGCCCTATGAAATTCCATCGCCTCCAAGAAGCCTTCCCTCATTAATCTCACATCTCCCCACATTTTCCCTCTTTACTATTCCCTCTTTACAAAGTCAGCTGTGTGACTTTGGGCAAGTCACTTAACTTCTCTGGGCCTCAGTTCCCTCATCTGTAAAATGGGGATGAAGACTGTGAGTCCCCTGTGGGACAACCTGATCTCCTTGTAATCTCCCCAGTGCTTAGCACAGTGCTTTGCACAAAGTAAGCGCTTAATAAATGCCATTATTATTATTATTATCTCCCCATGCATGTCAGCCAAGATGTGCGCAGGGAATATGTCAACATACTCTGTTATACTGTACTCTCCCAAGCACTTAGTACAGCTTTTTTTTATGGTCTTTGTTAAGCGTGCACTACGTGCCACGCACTGTACTAAGCGCTGGGGTAGATATAAACCTATCAGATTGGACACAGTCCCCGTCTCACATGGGGCTCACAATCTTAATCCCCATTTTACAAGACGAGGGAACTGAGGCACAGAGAAATGAAGCGACTTGCCCAGGATCACACGGCAGAGCTGGGATTAGAACCCAGATCTTTCTGACACTCTATCCACTAGCCCATACCGCTGTAAGTGCTCAATAAATGCAACTGATTGACCGACTGAGCCTGTATCCACTAAATCCTTAGATATCTATGTTGCTTCCAGAGAAGCAGCACGGCCCAGTGGAAAGAGCACGCGCCTAGGTTTAAATCCTGCCCCCCCCGCCTGCTGTGTGAGCTTGGGCAAATACTTAACTTCTCTGTGCTTCAGCTTCATTATCCTAAAAATGGAGGATTCGATACCTATTCTCCCTCCCACTTAGAATGTGAGTCCCATATAGGACAGTGACTGTGTCGGACCAGATTATCTTGTATCTACCTCAGTGCTTAGTATCGTGACTGGCACTTAGTAAGCACTTAAAATATTCCACAATTATTATCAATCCATCAATAGTACTTACTGAGCGCTTACTATGTGCCAAGCACGTTACTAGGCATTTGGAAGAATACAACAGAATTAGCAGACACATTCTCTGCCCATAATGAGCTAATTATTATTACCCCGTCCTCCAACCCCAGAGTTTTGCACAAACCTTTTTATTACCTGCTATAATTACCTGAACTTGGATTTGCATCCTTTATTCACCCCTCCCTGAGCCTCACGGCACTCAACTACGGATCATTAATTTATTTATTCATCTCAATGTCTGTATCCCCCTGTAGACTGTGAGCTCATTGTGGGCGGGGTGTCTACCAATTCTACTGCACTGCACCCTCTCAAGCGCTTAGTAAGGTGCACTGCGCACCGTAAGCACTCAATAAATACAATCGATTGATTGATAAGTGATTTTAATGTCTATCTCCCCTACAAGACAGTAAAGCTCCTGAAGGCCTGGGATCGTGTCTACTGTACTCTCCTCATTGTTTAGTATGGCGCTCTGCACAAAATAAGCACTCAATAAATATTACTGATTGATTGATTTCCACACGGACGGCACTCAATGAATGAACTGAACTCTTCTGAAGGACTACGAAAACGGAGAGAGACTGATGGATCTGAGGTGGGAGGGTGCCACGGGACTCACAGATGAGAGAATCGGGTCAGAGTACTGTTAGGATTTGGCTTGGCAGGATAATAATGATAATAATGATGGTATTTGTTAAGCGCTTACTATGTGGGAAGCACTGTTCTAAGCGCTGGAGGGGATCCAGGATGATCAGGTTGTCCCACGTGGGGCTCACAGTCTTAATCCCCATTTTACAGATGAGGTCACTGAGGCACAGAAAAGTTAAGCGACTTGCCCAAAGTCACACAGCTGACAAGTGGTGGAGCCAGGATTCGAACCCATGACCTCTGCCTCCCAAGCCCGGGCTCTTTCCACTGCGCCACGCTGCTTCTCTAATGTGTCTGAGCTGAAGTGTAGCTGGAGAGGACAGCTGATACGTGAGGAGAAGGTGGACGGTAGAGAGCCAGATATTCCCATTCCCAGAGCCAAACTGGAGCAACAATGTGTGCGTGCTTCAAATTCTGGCAGGTGCAGAGAGAATGGGATAGGGAGGTAGAAAGATTTGGATTTAGATGAAAGGACTAAACCCTGAAAGGGAGGTAAGTGATACAGTCATGATAGTTGTATTCGTTAAGCCTATGCTATGGGCCAAGTCCTGTGCTAAATTATGAAGCGAACACAAAATAATCAGGTCAGACACAAACCCTGGCTCTCAAGGGGCTCAGAGTCTGAGTAGGAAAGGGAACAGGTATGAAACAGGTATTTGCAATAGAGAGAGAAATATATATTCATAGAGAAATGATCTATGTTCTAGGTTATTTGGTTATCAGTTGGGAGCTTTTCAGGTTCCGTTACGTTGAACTTGATGTTTCGCTTTTTTCTCTGATTTCTACTGCTCCTAAAACCATAAGCAAAGAACTTGTAACAACCGCCAGAAACTACAGAAATGATTTTCACCTTGGTCAACTCGTTCCCATTGGAAGGACATAAGCTAGGATGGACTACTGGTGGTACAGAGGATGGAACATGGGGCGAGGAGGTAAGAACTTGCAGGTTTTTAAGAGAAGCAGCGTGGCCTAGGAGAAGCAGCATGGCTTAGTAAATAGAGCACAAGCCTGGGGGTCAGAGGACATGGGTTCTCATCCCAGCTCCACCACAAGTCTGTTGTGCGACCTTGGGCAAGTCATTTCACTTCTCTGTGCCTCAGTTACCTCATCTGTTAAATGGGGATCGAGACTGTGAGCCCCACGTGGGAGAGGGACCATGTGTCCACCCTGATCAGCTTGTATCCGCCCCAGTGCTTAGTACAGTGCTTGGCACGTAAAAAGTGCTTAACAAATACCATAACTATTATTAAATAACTCTTCAAAGCCTTCCTGACCAGCCCAAACTCCATCCTGCTTGCTCCCCGCTCTAAAGCCCTGTCCCCTTTTGCCCCTCCAAAGTGAAGTTGCAATTATGGTGGTTGTGATGCAAGAACTGCCACACATAGCCTTTGTTAAAAGGCCTATATTTTTCCAGAGTGAAGTAATAAAAATTCCAAACAAAACAAGTCCTTGGATTATTCACTGGAAACTTGGCCCTGTTGCTTCAACTAGTATTGGAATGGCATGTACCCACTCTTTTTGCTAATCACATGAAACAGAGGAAACAAAACATTATCAGCCTCTATTATCGGAGGGAGGGTTTTCAACTTGGATCCCACTTGGCTGCTTTGAATACTGTTGGTAGTCCCTCAAACTATAATTTAAAGACTCTGATAATAAACTAGGCCTAGACTATAAGCTCGCTGTGGGTAGGGAACATGTCTATCAATCTACTGTACTCTCCCAGGTATTAGTACAGTGTTCTGCACATGGTAAGTGCTCAAGAAATACCACTGATTGATCGATCATAAGTGCTCAATAAATGTCACTGATTGATAAACCAATACAAATATTAGTGTTCTACAGTATTTCAACTGGATATTTTTTCTACATTTCAGATACAGGGATATATGAGAACAACATTAAGACCTCTACATGATGTGCGTTGCCTATACATAGTCCTCATCGACAATGCTATTTATTTAGCACCTACTCTGTGGGTACAGCAGACATATAAAAGGATCTGACTCCTTTCAGTGCAGCAACCAAAAATTATCAATGAAGGGAAACAGGGTGGCTTAGTGGCTGGAACACAGGCCTGGGAGTCGGAAGGACCTGGGTTCTAATCCCAGTTTTGCCATTTGTCTGCGGTGTGACCTAGGACTTGATTCTCTATTGCCTCAGTTACCTCGCGGGTCAAATAGGGATTACGACTGTGAGCCCCATGTGGGTCAGGGACTGTGTCCAACCTGATTAGTTTCTTTCTACCCCAGTGCTTAGGACAGTCCCGCCATCGACTCCCGGCCCAAGTCCTCCCGCTGGCCTGGAATGCCCTCCCTCCACACATCCGCCAAGCTAGCTATCTTCCTCCCTTCAAAGCCCTACTGAGAGCTCACCTCCTCCAAGAGGCCTTCCCAGACTGAGCCCCCTTTTTCCTCTCCTCCTCCCATCCCACCTCCTTCCCCTCCCCACAGCACCTGTATGTTTGTACAGATCTATTACTCTATTTTGCTTGTACATATTTACTATTTATTTTGTTAATGACGTGCATTTACCACTGTTGGGTAGGGACTGTCTCTATATGTTGCCAACTTGTACTTCCCAAGTGCTTAGTACAGTGCTCTGCACACAGTAAGTGCTCAATAAATACAATTGATTGATTGATTTAGCTTTAATTCTATTTGTTCTGACGACTTGACACCTGTCCACATGTTTTGTTTTGCTGTCTGCCTCCCCCTGCTAGACTGTGAGCCCGTTGTTGGGTAGGGACCGTCTCAATATGTTGCCAACTTGTACTTCCCAAGCACTTAGTACAGTGCTCTGCCCACAGTACAGTGCTCTGCGCTCAATAAATAAGATTGAATGAATGAATGAATGACAGTGCCTGGCATACAGTAGATGCTTAACAATTACCATTTAAAAAAATTAAAAGAAAATCCTTTTCTGGGTCAAGGAAGACCTTCTGTCAATGGGTGCTTGCACGCTGGAAACACACACACACTGAATGCCACACAGATAATTGGGAGTCCCTCCACTGATTCAGTAAACTATGGACCAAAACTCTGAGTCTGAAGAACAGGGATACGAACCAAGTTCTCCGAAGATCTCTGCCAGGAACCCAAAGCTGAATAGCACTCCTACCACAAAGGAACAAACTGTTCAAGGACGGATGGAAAGATAAAGAGGTGACGAACTGAGGCAGGTAAGGTGGGAGGCTGACTGAGCATGGAGATCTTCTCAGTCACAGTGAGCCTCACACCTGCCTCACACTTCTACCACAGTTTCAGCACTATCACCCTTTTGCCATATTCTATGTCAAATGGTAAAACAGCGGGAGCAGTGTGGTCCAGTGGAAAGAGCACAGATCTGGGAAGCAGAGGACTTGAGTTCTAATCCGAGCTCCACCACTTCAGAGAATAAATCATTCTTACTAAATGCTTACTGACACTTTCCCTGTCCACCACATGCAAAGTAGCAGAACGTGGCTTAGTGGAGAGAGTACGGGCCTGGGAGATAAAAGGTCCTGGGTTCTAATTCCAGCTCAGCCAGTAGCGTACTGTGTGACCTTGGGCAAGTCACTTTTAACTTCTCTGTGCTCAGTTACCTCATCTGAAAAATGGGGATACCGGTTCTCCTTTCTACTAAGCCTGTGAGCCCCATGCGAGCCTAACCCTCCCCAGATGAAGGGTACAGACCCAAGTGTACAGATGACACAGAATGGAGAGGGAGTTGGGGAGAAGAGGGCTTGACAGAATACATAGAATACAACAATCAAGTCAAATTCATTCATTCATTCATTCATTCAATCATATTTATTGAGCGCTTACTGTATGCAGAGCACTGTACTAAGCGCTTGGGAAGTACAAGTTGGCAACATATAGAGATGGTCCCTACCCAACAGCGGGCTCACAGTCTAGAAGGGAAATATATAGGGCAAATATACGGGGCAAAACCTGATCAAACACATAGAGCTTCTGTCCCCCATTCAAGGAGGAAATACAAATCCATCTGAGTCTGAAGACTCTGGCTACGCTCTGTCGGAGCTCCTGTCTGTAGACAATCTCTGCAGACAATTGAGTCAGTGAAGCCTCAGGAAGCTCTTGGCGAAGAACAAGCAGCGATTTAATAAAGAAAAACAAAAAACTATGTTTAGGTTGACCTGATTGTTTGAAATACTTCTAGCTCGTAATTTTCTACTGATAAACACCTCTGATCCTAGAATAATATGGAATATTTTGGATTAGAACCGAATGGAAAGGCTGGAATGAAATTTCTGTTTTCATTAGCAGCCCCAGTTTATTGGTTAAGGTAAAATAAGAATCAAAAGGTCACACTCTTATTACAATAGCCAAAAGAAACAGTAGCATTCCATTTCCCCTTCATACAAGATTACCATGTGTTCACACAGATACAGGGCAGAGAGGAATTTTTCATACGAGCACATCCTGGAAAAGAAATGGAACCGATCCCCCCTGCCTCCCCGCCACACCTCCCCGTTCGCCTTTTGTACCTTTCCTGTACCTGAAACTCTGGACCCTTTCAGCATCCAGCTACACACACAGCCTGTCATCATATAACTGTGGAACTTGGGGTAGTAAACCTAATTAGCTAATAAAGTTACTACACCCGGTTAGTAAACCAACAGCCAGGCGGCAATTCGGGAAAATGAGCAACAAGGAATTGAGAGTCTGGGGGTTTTGTTTCTCCCTAGCCAGGCAATTCCTCATATTTTGCCTTCCTAGACTTAATGATGATGTCTGTCATAACTGAAGAGCTGTGTGTTAGGCTGAGAATGAACTTTAAGGTCTTAAAGGGTGAATATACCTTCAACTGCTGAAATCAGAAATCAAATATTTTGGCTTCAGTACAAAATTTCAGTTGAATTTTAAAATTTGAGCCCCCACCTCTCTCTCTCTCTCCCTCTCTCCCCCATTCCCAACCTATCTTAAAAAAATCCTCCCTTGACTCCACAGCTCCCTCCAGTTCTCACCGCCCCCTACACCCCCCCCGCCCTCCACCCCTCTTTCTCTCTCAAAAATGCCCTTTATTGACTGACAACACAGAATAAATCTCTTGACTCTCTCTTCCAAGGTAACAGATATATTTTCTGGAACAGTTTCTCTGGCCTCTCTCCTCCCAGATTTAGGGGAACATTTGATGGGAGCTAGCACTTGCTGCTTACCCGAGCAGACTAAAATAGAAAATAGAAGAGATGACCCCCTACCTTCTCAAAGGACAGCTAATTTGGAAATATGAGAAATAGTACTGAAGGCAGGGAGCACAAGCATAGCCCTATTAAACAGCCAGCATTTAAACTCCAAGAGATAAACTGCAGGAGTAGCGAAAGAGGGGCATTTGGAGAGTGTCTCTGTGCAGGAACTGCTATCCTTCCTTTTGTCACAGGCTTCAGCAAAAGAATGAACGGACCTTGTTTTTATTTTTTTTCTACCACCCAATCACATACAGAGGAGAGTGTTCAAAATGTACCTCCACCTCCGCACCACACAAATTCCTCACCAACGGCTTTAAGGCACTCAATTAGCTCTCTCCCTTCAACCTAGCTTAAAAAAATCCTCCCGTGACTTCACGGCTCCCTCCAGCTATCATCCCACCTCCCTCCTACCGTTCCTCTCTGAGCTCCTCAAGTGAGTTGTCTACATGCACTGCCTCCATTTCCTCACCTCCAATTCTCTCTCTGACCCCCTCCAATCTGGCTTCTGCTCCCTTCGCTTCACAGACACTGCCCTCTCAAAGGTCATAAATGATCTTCTTGCCAAATCAAACAGCCTCCACTCCATCTTAATCCTCCTCAACCTCTCAATCAATCAATCAATCGTATTTATTGAGCGCTTACTATGTGCAGAGCACTGTACTAAGCGCTAGGGAAGTACAAATTGGCATCACATAGAGACAGTCCCTACCCAACAGTGGGCTCACAGTCTAAAAGGGGGAGACAGAGAACAGAACCAAACATACCAACAAAATAAAATAAGTAGGATAGAAATGTACAAGTAAAATAAATAAATAAATAAATAAATAGAGTAATAAATATGTACAACCATATATACATATATACAGGTGCTGTGGGGAAGGGAAGGAGGTAAGACGGGGGGATGGAGAGGGGGACGAGGGGGAGAGGAAAGAAGGGGCTCAGTCTGGGAAGGCCTCCTGGAGGAGGTGAGCTCTCAGCAGGGCCTTGAAGGGAGGAAGAGAGCTAGCTTGGCGGATGGGCAGAGGGAGGGCATTCCAGGCCCGGGGGATGACGTGGGCCGGGGGTCGATGGCGGGACAGGCGAGAGCGAGGTACAGTGAGGAGATTAGTGGTGGAGGAGCGGAGGGTGCGGGCTGGGCAGTAGAAGGAGAGAAGAGTAGGAGGAGAGAAGGGAGGTGAGGTAGAGCTCAGCTTCCTTTGACACTGCTGACCACCCCCTTCTCCTGGAAATGTTATCCAACCTTGGTTTCACTGATATCTCCTATCTCACGTGCTCCTCCTCTGCCTCCCACCCCCTAACTGTGGGTTTATCTCAAGGCTCGACCCTGGTTCCCCTTCCAGTCTCCATCTAAATCCATTCCCTTAGAGAACTAATTCACTCCTATGGCTTCAACTACCATATCTATGAGGATGATCCCCAAATCTACATCTCTAGCCCTGATCTTTCACCTTCTCAGGACACGTCTTCTTGGCTACGTTGTTGACAACTCAAACTTAACACGTTCCCACCCAAACCCCGTCAGAAAGCAAAACTAGCTCTCTTCGCCCTTCAAAGCCCTACTGAGAGCTCACCTCCTCCAGGAGGCCTTCCCAAACTGAGCCCCCCTTTTCCTCTGCTCCTCCTCCCCTCCCCTTCACCCCGACTCCTTCCCTCCACTCTTACCCCCCCAGCCCCACAGCACTTGTTTTATATATGTACACATTCATTATTCTATTTATTTTATTAATTATGTGCATATATCTATAATTCGATATCCCCCCTGCCTTACCTCCTTCCCCTCCCCACAGCACCTGTATATATGTATATATGTTTGTACATATTTATTACTCTATTTATTTATTTTACTTGTACAGATTTATTCTATTTATTTTATTTTGTTAATATGTTTTGTTTAGTTGTCTGTCTCCCCCTTCCAGACTGTGAGCCCACTGTTGGGTAGGGACTGTCTCTATATGTTGCCAACTTGTACTTCCCACGCACTCAGTAAGTGCTCAATAAATACGATTGAATGAATGAATTTATTTATTTCAACACTACTGATGCCTGTTTACTTGATGTCTGTCTCCCCCCTTCTAGATAGTGAGCACGTTGTTGGGTAGGGACTGTCTCTATTTGTTGCTGAATCGTACCTTCCAAGCACTTAGTACAGTGCTCTGCACACAGTAAGCGCTCAATAAATATGGCTGAATGAATTCTGTAACATAGCTGTAATTTATTTAAATGTCTGTCTCCCCCTGTAGACTGAAAGCTCCCAGTGGGCAGGGAACATGTCTACCAACTGTTATCCAGTACTCTTCCAGGCACTTAGTCCAGTGTTCTGCGCACAGTAAGCGCTCAAGCAATACAAATGATTTACCCACCTTCCCTCCCACTTCAATCCTATCAGCATGCTTCGCTCCTCTAACAAAAACCTACTCTACGTCCCTCCGCTTATTCTATCTCACCATCAAACCCTTGCCCGTGTCCTCCTCCTTAATGATCATTATTAAGCACTTACTATGTGCCAGACACTATACTAAGTGCTGGAGAGCATGGGCTTGGGAGTCGGAGGTTGTGGGTTCTAATCCTGACTCTGCTACTTATCAGCTGTGTGACTTTGGGCAAGTCACTTAACTTCTCTGTGCCTCAGCTACCTCATCTGTAAAATGGGGATTAAAACTGTGAGCCCCATGTGGGACACACTGATTACCTTTTACCTACCCCAGTGCTAAGATCCGTGCTTGGCACATAGGAAGCGCTTAACAAATACCATCATCATCATTCCAAATCTACTGCTCTGTACTTTCCCTACATTCCCTTTTAGACTGTGAGCCTACTGTTGGGTAGGGACTGTCTCTATATGTTGTCAACTTGTACTTCCCAAGCGCTTAGTACAGTGCTCTGCACACAGTAAGCGCTCAATAAATACGATTGATGATGATGATTCCCTAGCACTTAGTACAGAGCTCCGCACACAGTAAGTGCTCAATAAATTCCATTGATTATATCTGTTGATTTGATCCATAGATGGTTTTCATTACCGAAAACATTCGATTCCAAGAATTAAATGAAAACCTAACTTTTTTAAAACGACAAAAAGGCTTCCTGGATCTGAGCTGTGGAAAGTTCACATATTTACCCTGCAAAACTCTGCAAAAAGGTCTGGTCCAGAAAATTTATTATTTCAGATGACACTGCCAAGGAAACTGCAAGTGTTCATAATTATTAAAATGAAGCTAATAATTAAAATGCATACAGTTTGCATGTAATTTTCCCTGTTCAGTCTTTGTCAGGGCTGTGGGGGTGTGACAGGAGATCGGGAAAACTTTTCCTCAAATACTTTGAATCAACTCCAATGAGTCAAGCTGGTATTTACCCCATATAGCCGAACTAGAGCAGCTGGGATCTGTATGCTAATTATATAACAGAATGTGGCACTTAAGTATTTTCGTTTTAAAGGCAAAATGAGCCATTCTAAGTCGGAATAATCAAAACACCGTTTTAAAAGTCAAATTTTGAATATAATGGCCTTATAATACTAAAAAATATATTCCATATTTCCTCGCAAATGAAATACATAACAGTTAAGTATGAACCCACATTGAAATGAGGTTCCAATTATGCATTCTTAGTCATAAGGAATCTTAAACTGACTTTATACTGTTTTATACAAGCAAAAATCTGAAACATCATGGGATACCCTGGAGCGATGAACATCCACCATTATGACTCTGGGCAGTAAGCCATGAAAGTAAGACCTTCGGTTGTTCTACCAAAGACAAAAGACCACCTAATCAATTTAAGCATTTCCTTTTCAATCGTAGGTTTGCCGGTTTTAAAAAAGATAAGCACCAGTTCTCACGTTATTCATCACGATAATGAGCTGTGTCTTCTGAACATATTTTTGCCTTAAAAGCAATCCAACTTGCAAGGGAATTACAAAAGGGTCTTTTGAAGATCCATTGCTCGTTCATTTTTTGGAGCAGTTATAAATTCCTTGTAAAAAAATTCTGGTAAGCTGCAATGATGCACACACCAGCACTGATGCACGTATGCACACACGCACATACACAGACACACACGTCCTCTGAGAGGAAAAGAGTAGAGATTAATGGGTGCTGTGATACCCGGGGGTGGGGGGAGAGGGGAAGGAGGGAAGGGAGAAGATTGGGGAGGGGACTTAGCTCAGAGAGGGTCACCTACTCACCCACCCACCCATAATCTTCTGAGAAGAAAGGATATGAGATTAGTGGGTGCCACGACACCCCTGTTCGCTAATGACTGCAGGCTGCCTGGTCCCCAGAGAGGGATGTGCACCCCCTCCCCATTGCCAAAACATCCTCACCTTCCATCCGATACCAATAAAAACTCAATGAATTTCTAACCTCACGCTGCTTTAACAGTCAGAGTTTAAATTGCTTTCCAGAGTGGACAGTCGCAAAAAAACGGATAACTCTGTTTGGAATTGATCCAAAATGTGGCTCAACTTTCCTGAGAATTGCCTCAATTTTCCTAGAGTATGATGTAAATGAAAAAATGCAATTTTAACTCGGATAACCCTGCTCCGCAAAACAGAGCACGGTACTGCAAACCTCATGACCCGCCCTCCTAAGACTCTCATCCGCCAAACCCTTATCACGCCCCAATCTCAGGCAGGTCTCCAGGGTTGGGCAAAGGACACTTTTTTTTCCTACTACTTCTTCCTGGAATAGCACACATCTACGAGCATCAGGGCCATGCAGTAATGGGTACCATATAGACTTCAGACTAAATGACTTTATATAAGTTTATCCTTAAGTAACCTCAGGGCCTGTAATCTCAGTCCTGGCAATGTGATGGAAGGAAAGAAAACACGTGGTCTACCAGTTGATGAAAACAGTGCGAGAGGCTTTGCTCCCCCATTGTTCCTGAAGAAGCAACAATAAAAGATGCTAAAAATAGAGGCGTTTTCCAGGGTAGAACAATGAAAACTATACTTAGAAATCACACTCGGTAAAATCCCTGAGAAATATGAGTATCTTTAGAACACCAAAAGAATGAAAAACGTAATAGTTCAGAGGAAGAATTCACACAAACTAATGTTTTCCCCCAAAAGAGCATTTAATAACAGGAATGTCAGAAAGATATTAATGTGACCAAAGTTTGGGTCGGTTCATCATAAACTCTTGGGTCTCTATATTTAGAGACATATATTGAAAATGTGCACTGGCCAGAAGAAGGATAAGACAACAGATTTTTTAAAGTCAATGGAAACAGTAAAAAGTAGACTGTATTTATCGAGCACTCTCTGTGTGCAAGACGCTAAGGTGGGACAGAGATTGTATCTAATCTGTCTACCCTAGCTCTTATCACGGTGTTCTGCACATAGTGAGAGCTGAATAAATACTAATTACTATCATTACCAATTAAAGACAATAGTGAGGAGTTTTTGTTCGATGTGGAGGTGGACGGGCAATCAATAGAGTTCTTTGAGTGGCGGGGGGTGATGTACTGATTGCTTTTGTAGAAAAATGATCTGGGCAGCAGAGTGAAGTTTGGACTGGAGTGGGGAGAGACAGGAAGCTGGGCGGCTAGCAAGACTTTAAAGCACTCCATCACCTTGCCTCCTACTACAACCCAACCGGCTAATGCCAACCTTCTCACTTGGACTCAATCTCACCTGTCTCACCGCCGACCTTTTAGACTGTGAGCCCACTGTTGGGTAGGGACTGTCTCTATATGTTGCCAACTTGTACTTCCCAAGCGCTTAGTACAGTGCTCTGCACACAGTAAGCGCTCAATAAATACAATTGATTGATTGATTGATTGATTGACCTCTCGGCCACGTCCTGCCTCTCTGTTCTGGAAAGACTTCCCGCCTCAAATCTGACAGATAATTACTCTCCCACTCTTCAAAGCCTTATTGAAGGCACATCTCCTCCAAGAGGCCTTCCCTAAATCCCGCTTTCCTCCTCTCCCCCTCCCTTCTGTGTCACCCTGACTTGCTTCCTTTGTTCTTCCCCTTCCCAGCCACTCAGCACTTATATTCATATCTGTAATTTATTTATTTATATATATTAATATCTGTCTCCCCTGCAGACTGTGAGCTCACTGTGGGCAGGGAATGTGTCTGATTACTGTTGTACTGTACCGTCCCAAGTGTTTAGTACAGTGCTCTGCACACAGCAAGTGCTCAATAAATAAGACTGACTGACGGACTTCAGAGGTGAAACCAGTGAACACCTTCGCGCCTGATGGGGGAAAATGTTCCCTCAGATCTGCCAAAAGAAAACCAAGCCCATTTGGCGGGTGGGCCACCAGTGAATTGACTCAATCAATCAATCAATTAATCGCATTTATTGAGCACTTACTGTGTGCAGAGCACTGTACTAAGCGCTTGGGAAGTACAAGTTGGCAACATATACAGACAGTCCCTACCCAACAGTGGGCTCACTCAGTTGTGCTCAGAGGAACAGTGTGGTTTAGTGGAAAGAGCACAGGTTTGGGAGTCAGAGATCATGAGTTCTAATCCCGGCTCCACCACTGAATGGCTGTGAGACTCTGGGCAAGTCACTTAACTTCTCTGTACCGCAGTTACCTCATCTGTAAAATGGGGATTAAGACTGTTAGCCCCAAGTGGGACAGCCTGATTATCTTGAATCTACCCCAGGGCTTAGAACAGTGCTTGGCACATAGTAAGCACTTAATACCATTATTATTATTATTATTATTACTATAGCAAGCAAAGTCTCTACAGCAAGCGCTTTGTACCACTTCCAGGCCTTAACCTAAGCTGTGTGTGTGTGTGTGTGTGTGTGTGTGTGTGTGTGTGTGTGTGTGTGTGTGTGTGTGTGTTGGGGGGAGGGGTCCCAACTCCTGCCGTGGCTCTTTACTTTTTGTGAAGAGAGACAAGGAGAGCTAATGGGTAGAGTTCTTTGATTCTTGTTATTTCCAGGACCATCTTAAACTTTCTTCTTTCCAAGGGGACAATGGGATTGATTCCCTTAAGGTCACAGTCAGCAGTGTACGGTGGTCTCAACTAACTCATAAAAACAACACTCTGCATATGGGAATAATCAATCATGTTTATTGAGCACTTACTATGTGCAGAGCGCTGTACTAAGTGTTCGTAAGGGTACAGTAAAACAGGATTAGCCGACACATTCCCGGCCCGCATCCTAATGAAGCCACAGCAGAAAATCTGGACTACTTTTAATCATGAGGTGAATCGCTTAGAACTGACTAAGCTGATCAGGAGCGTGTGGTGGAAGCGCAAGCCTGTAAAATGGCTGTTCAATAGCATCTGGGGCTAGAAAACCACCCACGTACTTAAGTTTCAACAGCCTAATTTCCCAAAAGGAGAAGAATGTAAATGAACCTGCACTGTTTTATGTCTGAATATTTGGGCCATTTGACTCATGTGCAAATTATTTCTAGCTAAAGAATGGGGTCAGCTTCCCCTCTGTCCAGCTTTCACCATCTGTAAATACCTATGGTCTGTCTTCCTAATTACATCGTCAGCTGCTTGTGAGCAGGGAACACGAACGAGCCTTGCTACTGCAGCACTTTCCTAAGGCCCCTGTAAAGTGTCTATCCCCCAGAAAAGGCAAACGTGTAAAAAGGAGCCCTTGGTCTTTTTGTTTTTTTCTCTCTTTGCATTTCCAGAATGTGCACACCCTTTCCATTTTTTTTTTTTAAAAGGTATTTGTTAAATGCTATGTACCAGCCACTGGGATAGATACAAGTCAATCGGATTGGACACGGTCTCTGTCCCACTTGGGGCTCACGGTCTTAATCCCCATTTTACAGATGAGGTCACTGAGGCCCAGAGAAGAGAATTCACTTGCCCAAGGTCACACAGCAGAAACTGGCTGTCCATTTCAGAACTGTAGAGAAGCAGCATGATTTAGTGGCTAGAGCACGGCCCTGGGAGTCAGAAGGTCTTGGGTCCTAATTCCAGCTCTGCCACTTGTCTGCTGTGGGACTCGGACCAAGTCACTTCATTTCTCTGTACCTCTGTAAAATAGGGACTGGGGGACTGTCCCACCCGATTTGCTTGTACAGATTCCAGCACTCAGTACAGTGCCTTTGCATACAGTACGCGCTTAACAAATACCACAATTATTATTATTGTTTGGTAGTGTTAGGCATCGACCATATGTCGAGCCCTGTTCTAAGCGCTGGGATAGACACACAGCGCTATCAGGTTGGACACAGTCGCTGCCCCACATGTGGGAGGATGTAGGATTTAATCCCCATTTGACAGATGATGTAACTGAGGCATAGAGAAGTTCTACAGCAAGTGCTATGTACCACTTCCAGGCCTCATCCTAAGCATTGTGTTTGTGTCGGGGGGCGAGGGGAAGGGGAGGTGGGGGCAGGCAAGTGGCAGAGTCGGGATCAGAACTCAGGTCCTTTGACTCGGAGGCCCGTGCTCTACCACTTGATCACTCTGCTTCCCATCTCCTTGAGACTAAAGGTGGGAAGTGACTGAGGATTAGAACGGTGATTTTTTTTATGCTATTTGTCAAGTGCTTACTCTGTGTCAAACATTGCTAAAGTGCTGGGGTAGGTACAGGTTAATTGGGTCGAACTCAGTCCCTGTCCCGCATGAAGCTCACAGTCTAAGTAGGAGGGAGAACAGATACTTAATTCCCATTTTACAGGTGAGGAAATCGAGGCACAGAGAAGTGTCTTGCCCCCAGAATCCTTTCCTTCTCCCAGGTGGCCACCAGCTCCTTGGCCAGAGGCAGTGCCACCCCCACCTCCCCACCCTCAACAGTCCCATTCCCCAAGGCACAATCCCATTGTTAAACTGTGCAAACCCGGAATAACTGAAAGGATTAATCAGCGTTGCTTCATTTACACTTGATTGCTTTTTCCCTAAATCAAAACCATGCCAATCAATCAATCAATCACATTTACTGAGTGCTTACTATGGGCAGGGCACGGTACTAATCGCTTGGCAAAGTACAATACCACAGAATGAGAAACTTGTGCAGACTTTCAAACAGATCATGGCCTGATTTCAGAAGTGCTGCCACGAAAATCTCCATGCAAAGGTTAATGGCTACTTGGAAGATACAAATGACTTGAGACTGAGCATAACTGGAATAACTGATGATATGGATCATCCTGAGAAAAACTGAAACAGCTGCCTGTGTTCTCTCAGATGCAACGGGCTGAGTCAGTAAGTCACAGGAGTAGTAGCTGGGAATTGGGGGGATGTTACAAATTCGGGTGTGTGTGTGTGGAGGGGAACTTCCTTAGGTGTTGAGCTTGGGCCATGGGGAATGATTAAGGGGAGCTCAAGTTTGGCAGCTGGTTAAAGATGTTCAGAGTGGCCCATTTTCTTGGAGAGAAATATTGAGCTGAGTGCTGCACCAAAAGCAATCCCGATAGCCCAAACAAATGGAAGGGCATTTAAACTGCACCCGACAGGATTGTAAGGGCAGGGACCTGCACATGGTACTTAGCCCTACATATGGCATGAAAATAATTTTTTAAACACAAAAGTCTTTTGGAGTTGGGAGTAAAAATGTTCTGGAAAATACTCATGGAATTACACTGCAATTCCTAGACTGTACAGCTGGTTCAGTTTCAACTCTACGAAAATAACTCTGTTTTTGGCCAGAGGTGACTATTGAGCGCTCTGCCCACTTCTGACTTTGGCAGAGACTTGGCATTATATTATAGTAGTTACCTGAAAAGCTTAGTTCATTAATGCAGCAGTCAAAATGATGTCAAATTTCCAAGTGCACCTGATATCCCTGAAGCACATCTTGGGCCAGAGATTGGGAACTATCAGTTTAGACACTTTCCAAATACTAATCATTCTAATAGCCCTCAGAATTTTATATCTATCTCTCTCTATATACAGATATATACACACATGCATACACATATTATATATATATTATATAAGTGTTCATATATGCATGTGCATATAGGCGTGTGTGTGTGCGTGTGTATGTATATGGATGTGCACCTATATCTTACACCCACCCGCATACACACATATACGAGCAAATGTGTGGATTTTCTGATGCCATGTACAAATGACCGGGGGTATTTATTGCACACTTACTGTGTGCAGAGCACTTTACGAAGTGTTTGGGAGAGCACAATAGAATAAGTAGACACAATCCCTACCCTCAAGTAGGTGACAATCTAGTTGGGGAGAAAGACATTAAAATAAATTACTGGGAGGGGAAGCAATAAGGGTATGTAATATAAGTGCTGTGAAAATTGGGGTGGAGTGAGTAAGCAAATGTTTAGGAGGAACAGATTCAAGGGCAAAGGTGATGAAGACTCCAACTCCGCCACTTATCAGCTGTGTGACCTTGGGCAAGCCACTTCACTTCTCTATGCCTCAGTTACCTCATCTGTAAAATGGGGACTAAGACTGTGAGCCCCACGTGGGACAACCTGATCAACTTATATCCCCCCCAGTGCACAGAACAGTGCTTCGCACATAGTAAGCACTTAACAAATGCCATTAAAAAAAGGGTGGAAAAACAGTGAGGGGAGATGAGAGATTAAAAATAATAATGATGGTATTAGTTACATCCTTACTATGAGCTAAGCACAGTGCTAAGCGCTTGGGTAGCTATAGTGCTAAACTACTTGAGAAGTCACGTAGCCTAGTGGATAGAGCACAAGCCTGGGACTCAGAAAGATCCGGGTTCTAATTCCAGCTCCACTACTTATCCGTTGTGTTGACCTTGGCCAAGTCACTTCATTTCTCTGTGCCTCAGTTACCTCAGCTGCAAAATGGGGATTAACACTGTGAGCCCCATGTGGGTCACGGACTGGGTCCAAACTGAGTAGCTTCTATCTACCTCAGCATTTAGTACAGTGCCTGGCACATAGTAAGTGCGTAACAAATATAAAAAATTATAGCAGACACAGATCCTGTCCCACAGGGGACTCATAGTCTTGGCGGCGGAAGAACAGATACCTAATCCCTTTTTTTACAGATGAGGAAACTGAGGCACAGAAAAGTTAAGTGAACTGCCCCAGGTCACAGCAGAAAAAGAGCAGAGTCAGGATCTGGACTCAAGTCTCCTGACTGAGTCCTCTGCTCTATCCACTAGACTGTGCTGCTTCAGGGAAGACTTTCTGGAGGAGATGATATTTATGTAGGCTTAAAAATATGGAATGCTACACAAATATGCATATAGTAAATGTGTGTGTGTGCATATCTGTAGCATATTATATCTAATCACTTTGTAGCTCTACTTAAGTTAGCATCTGTGTTCTGCAGACCTTTATTCTCAGACTGTAGATTCCCGAAGGGCAGGAACTAAATCATGTTTCTTCTACTGTAATCTCTCCTCACCTACTGCCCCGAGCAGGTATTAAAATACTGGTGACTGACTAAGACTTCAAAAGGAACACAAGTATTACCTAGGGAGGAGGTTTACCGAACTAAATTCTACCAAGTCATCCTACGAATCAAGAAAGAGAAGTAAATGTCAGCATTTTGTCTGAGCCTACTGATTAAGAAGCCATAGGTTCATAATGGCATACACTTCAATATATATAGATAGATATATGATTTACTAAATCCTTCTACTCTTTGTTTTTTTCATTTAAGCCTAAATTCACCACTGAAAAAGTGAATCACTGTGGTCTAATTTCTTTAGAACTTTCTTTAAGGCTGTGAAGGAACAGGAAATTTTGAGTTTGAGTTCTAACTAAAATTCTGATTTGCTCTATGACCATTTCCTCCTACACATTTGTATTATAATAATTGTGGTATTTAAGTGCTTACTGTTCTCAGTGCTGGGGTAGATACAAGGTAATCAGGTTGGACCCACTCCCTGTCCCACGTGGGGCTCACAGTCTTAATACCTATTTTACAGATAAGGTAAGTACGGCACAGAGAGGTGAAGTGACTTACCCAAGCTCACACAGCAGACATGTGGCAGAGCTGGGATTAGAACCCACATCCTCTGATTCCCAGAACCGTACCCTTTCCACTAGGTTATACCGATTCTCTAGACTTGTAGACTTCACACCCAACCTATGAGATGGATTGAATGAAAGTTGTTCACTCCTACACACTGGAACTTGGAAAGGAAAAAGGAGTTATGTGAAGAGTGTTTCTAATATTTATATCCAAGGTGATATTACTGCAAACATTTTTATTTTCTTCCCTATTTCTGAACTGCTAAATTTCATGGTGACATGTTAAGGAAACATGGGAACGGTCACTACCTGGCTTCTGACAGACATCTTTAATATAATTATCATTCAAGTCTATAATGGAGCAGATACAATTCCTAAAAGTCAACTATTTTCCCATTGACTTCACTCTAAAATTAGAGGTGGGTTTAATGATACTGTTTCAGCACCACTAAAGGAACATGAGGGAATTTCTCAGTCATCATCAGTACAGCGCTATAATAACAATAATAATAATATTAGTATTTGGTGAGTGCTTACTATGTGCCAAATACTATATTAAGGTCTACAGCAGATATAAAATAATCTGGTTGGACACAGTTCCCAGGACACTTAGGGCTCCCAGTTTAAGGGGGAGGTAGAAAAGATAATGAACTCTCATTTTATAAATGGGTAAACTGAGGCCCGAAAGTTAGGTGGTTCATCCAAAAGTACACAGCAAATAGGTGGCACGGCAAGATCAGAACCCAGGTCCCGATTCCCAGACGCGTGTTCTTTCGACTAGACCATACTGTTACAAATACTACAAATTTACTGGACATATATTGAACTCATTCTCTAATTCAGAAGGTACAGCAAAAATTACAAAAATTCTGAGTGTTAACTTGTCACATTACAAGAGATACCCATTTTCAAATTGGGTTTACAATCCATTTACATGTCCTCTAATTTATAATGACTTGTTTCCTCAGAAACTTAAAAAATGGCTAACTTAAAATCAGGTCACTTACATCATGTCTGAAAACAATATAGAAAAGCCCTAAATACTTTTCGGTGTTCCACTTAAGACTAAGGAAATCCAAGTAACCTTGAAGACAGTAATTTTCTCAATAACACAAATGGATTGCTACTGAAATTCTAATCAACTTAAGTTTATCCATTCCAAATTGGTACTTAAAACCTGGGACATAGTTTTTTTTTTCTCCCCAATTTCCTATAAATGGGTTCATTAAAAAGCAGGAATATCACAATGATACTATAATTAGCCTCCAGCAAACCAGACTGTTAAGGAGTTAGCACACTAATTCTATTGTTGAACGCACAATTACCTTTAAATGGATATAAAGTTTTTTTATTTTGTTTTGTTTTTAGGGCCAAGTATTTAAACCTTATCTATATATGGCAGGAACATGCCAATGTATTTTATCACCCAACGGTGTCCTCAGAGTTACATTCGAAGGAGGAAACGAAACATGATTTATTTCTCCGGATGGGTATGGTACTTATATTAGCTATTATAGCTGATTGAAGTGGTTTAAGGGGTTACGGGAAAATCACATTTCAAAACCTGGAGAGGTAGAGGCAGAGCGAGTAAGAGAAAATGAGAATATGCGTAGTGAAACAGCCATGAGCAAGATAAAAGGTGGGGTACAGAGCGTTCAGCAGGGCCAAGATAGTTCTGAAACCCGGAAAATGAAAGGGAAAAATGAGACAGAAAACATTAGCTTCTAAATGAAAAGGAAATGTGAGCATAGTGAAGCTAACATACTGAGTTGTATTAGAAAAGCCAGGGGCCACTGACCATTTGGGATGGAAATGGTGAACTGAAAACTTGAATGAACATCTCATCCAGTGCTCTGCACACAGTAAGGGCTCAATAAATACGATTGAATGAATGAATGAATGACAATCTAACGGGGTTGCCCTTGGGATAAGCTAGGAGCCTAGCTCAGGCCTCTACTACATCCAGGAGGCCCTCAAACACTGCTAATCATCATCATCATCATCAATCGTATTTATTGAACGCTTACTGTGTGCAGAGCACTGTACTAAGCGCTTGGGAAGTACAAGGAATTGTATCTGTTCCATTATAGACTTGAATGATGTTACAAGTTTCAAGTTACAAGTGCTAATGATGCACCAACTCCCTCTCCATCACTTCCCACCATCTCTCTCTCCCTGTCTTCCACTTACTCAACTCCTCTTTCCATCAGCATTCTCTATCCAAAGCTCCTTCTGCTAAAATTTCTGCCAAGAAATGCACAACCACCAGCTTTGGGTGGCGTACGGCAGACCCAGGGAAGCTAGGAGGACGGCGGGAAACTGAGGCTCTGCAGTCCGAGTCCTTTGGAGGATCAAGAAAATCCACAGCAAGAGAGGCTACTAGGAAGTTAACGCTGACTGAGACAACATGGACGAATCTCAGGTTCTCTCTCTGAAGGCCGATTTGCCACTTGGGTGATGGTGGGCAAGTCACTTCACTTCTCTGTGCCACAGTTTCCTCATCTGGAAACGGGGATGAAATCCTACACCCTCTTACCTAGACTGTGAGCCCCAAATGAGAAAGGGGCTGTGTCTGATCTGACTGGGTTGTATTAGTTTATTTTATTAATGATAATCATAATAATAATGATGGTATTTGTTAAGCGCTTACTATCATCATCATCAATCGTATTTATTGAGCGCTTACTATGTGCAGAGCACTGCACTAAGCACTTGGGAAGTACAAATTGGCAACATATAGAGACAGTCCCTACCCAACAGTGGGCTCACAGTCTAAAAGGGGGAGACAGAGAACAAAACCAAACATACTAACAAAATAAAATAAATAGAATAGATATGTACAAGTAAAATAAATAAATAAATAAAGAGTAATAAATATGTACAAACATATATACATATATACAGGTGCTGTGGGGAATGGAAGGAGGTAAGATGGGGGGATGGAGAGGGGGACGAGGGGAAGAGGAAGGAAGGGGCTCAGTCTGGGAAGGCCTCCTGGAGGAGGTGAGCTCTCAGTAGGGCCTTGAAGGGAGGAAGAGAGCTAGTTTGGCGGATGGGCAGAGGGAGGGCATTCCAGGCCCGGGGGATGACGTGGGCCGGGGGTCGATGGCGGGACAGGAGAGAACGAGGCTACGGTGAGGAGATTAGCGGCGGAGGAGCGGAGGGTGCGGGCTGGGCTGGAGAAGGAGAGAAGGGAGGTGAGGTAGGAGGGGGCGAGGTGATGGACAGCCTTGAAGCCCAGGGTGAGGAGTTTCTGCCTGATGCGCAGATTGGTAGCCACTGGAGATTTACTATGCTTACATAGTGCTTACTATGTGCAAAGCACTGTTCTAAGCGCTGGGGAGGTTACAAGGTGATCAGGCTGTCCCACGGGGGACTTACAGTTTTAATCCCCATTTTACAGATGAGGTAACTAGGCCCAGAGAAGTTAAGTGACTTGCCCAAAGTCACACAGCTGACAACTGGCGGAGCCCGGATTTGAACCCATGACCTCTGACTCCAAAGCCTGTGCTCTTTCCACTGAGCCATGCTGATGTGTAACACTCTATAATTCTATTTATTTATATTGATGCTATTGATGCCTGTCCACTTGTCTTGTTTTCTTTTGTGTCTGTCTCCCCGCTTCTAGACTGTGAGCCTGCTAGGAAGAGATTGTCTTTATTAGTTGGGGAACTGTACTTTCCAGACACTTAGTACAGTGCTTTGAACACAGTAAGTGCTCAATAAATATGACTGAATGAATGAATCTAACCCAGCGCTCAGAACAGTACAGGCACCCAGTAAAAGCTTACAAAATACCATTATTGTTACTGTCGCTGCTAATGTTGTTATGATTATTATTATTGTTGTTGTTGAAGGCCCCTGCAGATTTTCCTGAAGGCAATGGGATTTAGAAGAGCTTCGAAGCTGTTGAGAGGTGTGACTAGGAATATTTAAGGGTGGGAAGGAATCCCAAGCAAGGGAAACGTTCACGATGTGAACAACAAACCAGCTTTTTATATACTAAGAAAAGACTGAAAGAATTTTCAATATGCAATCAGGTTAAACATATACCTGATGCAGTGCTGAGAAGAAACACTTTTAGACTGTACACTCTGCTTGCGTGCTGGAGGGATGCATGCAGTAACAGAAGGACTGAGAGCTGACTGGCATGTCAGTTTATAGCATTTTGAAATTTTGCCAAAATAAATGCAGGCACTTGGCTTGCTTTTGGGTTTGTTTTCAGAATAATGACTAGTCAAAGGTAAAGACTGTTGGGGTGCATTTTGCTAAACTGATATAAATATCATTTGAATGAATGGTTCGTCAAAATGTCGTACAGTAGGGCAGACTTGATGTCTAGACAAGATAGTGGACCTAGCCACATTTTCAGAACTTTCACCTTTTGCTTGATAAAAAGCAAAGACCAAACAAAGAGAGAATGTTTCCATTACAAACGACTACCGATGAATTGTTCGGATCATAAATGTCTAACAGTAGACAAGTAGATGGTATTTCTGTAAACACCCATAATTTATTTATTTTCATGTCCGTCTTCCCCTCTAGAATGGACGCTTCTTGTGGGTAGGGATCGTGGCTACCAACTCTAAAGTACTGGACTCTTCTAAGTACTTAGTATAGTGCTCTGCACACAATAAACTCTCATCAATTACCTCCGGTAAATCAGATATTTTTGTCATCACTTCCAATCTACTTTCATTTTGGTCCATTATGTGTTAAAGACAGTGTTTGCTTTTAATGTTCCTATTTATAAACAGAAATCTGCTATAAAAGCGATAGAATAGCAATAAGCTTGAATCATCCTTATACCTTCATTTCTTTTATAAAGTGACCCAAAGTGCTCTCTCCCTAATCAATCAATGGTATTTACTGAGTGCTTACTATGTGCAGAGCATTGTGCTTGGAAGAGCATAATACCACAGAAGTGGCAGACAGGTTCCCTGCCCGCAAGCTTACAGTCTAAAGAGGGAGACAGACATTTAAATGCATAGGGCATTTATAATGTATAATTTTAATGTACGCACATAAATGCTGTGGGGTTGAGGGTGAGGTGAATATCAAATGCCCAGGTTACAGATCCAAATGCAAAGATGGGGAAAAGAAGGCTTAACTGGGGAAGGTCTCTTGCGGGAGAATGGTGTTTTTGGAGGGGAAGGGAATTCCAGGCTAGGGGGAGGATATGGGAAAGGGATCGGCAGTGAGAAAGACAAGATACGGTGAATAAGCTGTGCTAGAGGAGCAAAATGATGTGGGCTGGGCTGCAGGACAAGATGCATGAGGTGAGGTAAGCCCATTATAGTTACAAATCACAAGATAAATATTTAGATGGACAAGAACAGAGAAAGTTGACAGTTCCAATAGTGAGAATGTGTTTCTGTTGGTATCATTAGAATCTGAATACTGGGAAATATTACAGGTTTTACCACTCAGGATCTAAAATCTCTATGTAACAAAATTTCTTCCCATACGTGACATAATGATGCCGGAACTCTCATTTCCATAGGGGCATTTCAATCAATCGTATTTCCTGGGCTGAGCAGTGCAGAGCACTGTACTAAGCGCTTGGGAGAGTACAATATAACAATAAACGGACACATTCCCTGCCCACAATGAGTGTACAGTCTCCTACTCTGTGTGACCAAGATGGTCAGGGCTCTGGGTTCCACACTGCCCATGTTAGCCACACATGTGTTCATAGGTAAATTTCACCATCAGTGGTGAATTATTTGACTACAAAGCAACACACTCCCCCCCAACTCCCCCCCCCCCACATCAATCTACCTAGACACACTTCCTGTTTGGTGGTTAGTACAGTGCTTGGCACATACTAAGTGTTAAACAAACATCATTGTCATTATTATTATTATAAATATTAATTCTGTTGGTTCCAGCCCCCATCGTAGCAAATGAAATATCACTGGAAACAGAGGGGATGAACTGTGTGTGAATGAATTGAGTGAATGTCTGCACTAAACGACGGGGTATACGGGGGGCTTACTGGGTGGATCAATGAACGTGGCACACATTGTTTGTGTGACATAATAAAAATGTGGCACTTTTTAAGCTCTGACTGCACACCAACCATTTTGCTAAATGTTGTGGTGGCTATAATACGATCAGCCCAGAACAGTCTCTGTGCTATACAAGACTTTCTTGTCCAATACAGGGCAATGGGGAAGGAAAGCAGTTATTTAATTCATATTTTACAAACAAGGAAACTGAGGTACAGAAGTGCAGTGACTTGTCCCAGGTCACTCAGCAACCCCCCCCCCCCCACCCTAGACTGTGAGCTCACTGTGGGCAAGGAATGCCACGGTTTATTGTTGCATTGTACTTTCCTAAGTGCTTAGTACAGTGCTCGGCACACCGTAAGCGCTTAATAAATACAATTGAATGAATGAATGAGTGGCAGAGTCAGGATCAGCATGTTGGTGTCCGGACCTCCAGGCCCATCATGGCTTTCCTCTAGGCTACGCTGCCTCTCATCTGTAAAATGGGGATTGTGACTGTGAGTCCCATGTGGGCCAGGGACTGTGTCCAACCCCATTTTCTTGTATCCACACCAGCGCATAGTACAGCGCCTGGGACACAATAATGATGGCATTTGTTAAGCACTTACTATGCGTCAAGCACTGTTCTAAGCGCTGAGGTAGACACAAGGTAATTGGTTTGCCCCACATGGGGGACGGTCTTAATCCCCATTTCACAGATGAGGTAACTAAGCAAGCGCTCAGTACGTTGCTCTGCACACAGTAAGCGCTCAATAAATACGATTGATTGATTACTGTGTACAGAACACCGGACTAGGGCCTACTTAGAGCTCTCCAAGGCCCTACTGAGAACTCACCTCCTCCAGGAGGCCTTCCCACACTGAACCCCCTCCTTCCGCCCCCGCCTTACCTCCTTCCTTTCCCCACAGCACCTGTATATCAATCAATCAATCAATCGTATTTATTAAGCGCTTACTGTGTGCAGAGCACTGTACTGGGCGCTTGGGAAGTACAAGTTGGCAACATATGGAGACAGTCCCTACCCAACAGTGGGCTCACAGTCTAGAAATTGTACGTATTTATTACTCTATCTATTCATTTATTTTACTTGTACATATCTATTCTATTTATTTTATTTTGTTAATATGTTTGGTTTGGTTCTCTGTCTCCCCCTTCTAGACTGTGAGCCCACTGTTGGGTAGGGACCGGCTCTGTGTGTTGCCGACTTGTACCTCCCAAGCGCTTAGTACAGTGCTCTGCATCATCATCATCATCATCAATCGTATTTATTGAGCGCTTACTATGTGCAGAGCACTGTACTAAGCGCTTGGGAAGTACAAATTGGCAACATATAGAGACAGTCCCTACCCAACAGTGGGCTCTGCACACAGTAAGTGCTCAATAAATACGATTGATTGATTGAGAAGTTCAGTGACTTGCCCGAACTCACACAGATGACAAGCGGTGGAGCCAGGATTAGAACTCACAATCTCTGTCTCTCAAGCCCTGCTCTTTCCACTATGCCACGCTCCTTCTCCAGTAAGCACTTAACAAATACCACAATTATTATTATTATTATTACCCTGAAGCTGGGAGCCCCCAGGCACAGAGTAAACCATGTTCTGCTCCCCATGTCTTCTCTCTTTCCCACAGCGCACACACACGCAAAGATAGCTAGAATTTCACTCTGCTTAGTACAGATGGATGCGTATGAAAGTCAAATGGTCCACTTTTAGGATTCAATATCAATCGTATTTCATCCGAATTGAATTGCGGCGGAGATGTGGCTGAGCAGTCTGTTTCCTTTTTGTCATGATTTTGTTTCTCTGGTCGAGGCCAAGTCCAAGTACATGTCATGGTCACCAAGCATTTTAATCACTGCTGTATTTTTCAAGCAGCAAATGTGGTCAAATCATTTTTAGTGACATTCTGCAAACCTAGAAAAGCAGTAAAACTCTGATTCAAGAGTCACGGGGCCGAAAAAATGGACTGTGAGAGAATCTGATCCAGACTGACCAAATATTTTTAAAGAACAGACCAAATGAATAGTAATTGTTTCAAATCATTCACTGTTTTGAATAAACCAGTACAGTGGTTCTCCATTATAACATTCTTAAATTAGCTCTTTTTTCAGTAGCACTGTAGAATTTTAATGTCGTGATTTATTATACCTTGATCATGTTATAATTTATGTATATGTACATGTAAACCAAAATATTGTTTTTATATATACATATATGTATATACAAATATACAGACACACCTACACCCATACCCACACAGTCTAGCTTCCCACAGAAAATTAGGTAAAATTTCTTGATGCAATCCCCATGGACAATTTTTATACATAAAGACAATTTGGGGGATTTGGGTATTGCATCAATAAATTTTAGCTAATTTGCTGCAGGAATCTAGACTTTGTTTAGTGTTCTTCTACTAATAGTCTACTTTCACAGAGCCAATTGAGAGTCCTACGTAGGAAGTCCTGTACTGGTTAACAGGTTTTAAGTATTTAGGATATTTTGAGAATCTAGTGTGGCTCAGTGGAAAGAGCATGGGCTTGGATGTCAGAGGTTGTGGGTTCGAATCCCAGCTCCACCACTTGTCAGCTGTGTGACTTTGGGCAAGTCACTTAACTTCTCTGTGCCTCGGTTACCTCATCTGGAAAATGGGGATTAAGACTGTGAACCCCAAGTGGGACAACCTGATCACCTTGTATCCCCCCAGAGCTTAGAACAGTGCTTTGCACATAGTAAGTGCTTAACAAATGACATTATTATTATTATTCTAAAATCACCACTGAAAGGAAAGTATATCCACCATGCCCCAAAATTGATCTAAATTGGAATAACAAAAACAGCATTAAGTGATACACATACATTGGCAATCAATCAATCAATCAATCGTATTTATTGAGCGCTTGCTGTGTGCAGAGCACTGTACTAAGCGCTTGGGAAGTACAAGTTGGCAACATATAGAGACAGTCCCTACCCAACAGTGGGTCACAGTCTAGAAAGGGGAGACAGAGAACAAAACCAAACATACTAACAGAATAAAATAAATAGAATAGATATGTACAAGTAAAATAAATAAAAAAATAAATAGAGTAATAAATATGTACAAACATGTATACATATATACAGGTGCTGAGGGGAAGGGAAGGAGGTAAGATGAGGGGGATGGAGAGGGAGGAAATGTCTGAATTTTTTATTTATATATGAAAAACAGCCCATAGCAAATGTTTCAAGAATTATGAATATCATCCAGACAATTTCTATTTTCAGCCTCACACGGGTATAATAAGAATGATAATAATGACTATGGTATTTGTTCCGTGTTTGGCACAATGTTTGGCACGGTTCTAAGCGCTGGGGTAGATACAAGATAATCAGGTTGGACACAGTCCTTGCCATGCATGGGGCCCACAGTCTACGTGGGACTGTGAGCTCATTGTGGGCAGGGACTGTCACTTTATTGCTGTATTGTACTTTCCCAAGTGCTTAGTACAGTGTTCTGCACACAGGAAGCAGCAGCATGGCCTCGTGGGAAGAGCACGGACTTGGGAGTCGGAGGTTGTGGATTCTAATCCTGGTTTCACCACTTGTCAGCTGCGTGACCTTGGGCAAGTCACTTAAATTGTCCGTGCCCCAGCTACGTCATTTATAAAATGGGGCTTGAGACTGTGAGCCCCACGTGGGACAACCTGATTATCTTGTATTTACCCCAGTGCTTAGAACAGTGCTTGGCACATAGCATTTAACAAATACCATAATAATAATAATTATTATTAATAATAATAAAAATGATTGAATGAATGGATGGATGAATGAATGAATGAATGAATGAATGAATGAATGAATGAATGAGAGAGTAGGATTTAATCCCCATTTTACAGATGAGGAAACTGAAGTAGATAGATGTTATGTGACTTGCCCAAGGGGCAGGAAAGTGTGACCTGGGGGGCTCAGAGGGACCTGGGTTCTAATCCCAGCTCTGCCACGCACCTGCTGTGTGACCTTGGGCAAATCACTTAACTTCTCTATGTTTTAGTTACCTCAGCTGCAAAATGGGGACTAAGACCGTGAGCCCCTGTGGGACCTGGACTGTGTCCAACCAGATTAGCCTGTATCTACTCCAGGGCTTGGTATAGTGCCTGATACATAGTAAGCTCTTAACAAAAACTACAAAAAAAAAAAGTGGTGGGGCTGGCATAAGACTCCACTAGGGCATGCTGCTTCTCTATGTAAGACTGCCATGTAGATGTGCCCATTCCACAGGGGCAATTTTGGGGACTACCTCCTCACCTGTCTGAGCTAGGCTCCCAGGATTGCTCACCCCAGGTCTCTCACAAGACATGAGTTTCTCAACAGGCCTGAAAATATCCAAACCGGTGGCATTCTGGCCTCCTACCTCTTTGAAGTCTGTCCCCAGTCCTCATCCTTCTTCAACCCCTGCCCCTACACCCCTATGCTCAAAGTGAAAAGTTGCAACCTACCACTCTGAGATTTGCAGGTAAATGGATTAAAAGAACACTAAACAAACATATAATTAATGCCTTATATATATATGTATGTATACATATACATATGTATACATTTATATATATATATATATATATATTTCTTGCTTATTCTTTTCATTCTTTCACCCTTACATTTCCTTGGCTACACAAATAAGAGCTGAGGATGAACATTTTTCAAGGTATACCAAGTTTTTGTGGACTGCTTCATGCTTGAAAACAATTCAGTAAATCGACTTCCGAAAACAGAAATGGAACTGTCAGACTAGTGCTATATATTTATATTACATATGCTGTCAAATTCACTGACCAGGATCACCAAGTTTTACTGGTACTCCAAGTAAAACATGCAACAGAAGAGCTTCTAAAAATGTTACATAAATTTTCAATTTGATCAGATCATGCTTTACACCTTTTTCCTAAAATACTCTTTATGCTACACCATATATTCTTAGTTTTAGAATATTAAAAAAGGTTTCAAAAGGTTGTATGACTACAAACGCTACTGCCCTATTTCAAGAAATAGAATCTTATTCTGCAAAAACAAAGATACACTTTCAGTTCAACAGCAAACCCAGTGAAGTATAATTTACATTAAGAGGCACATTCAAAATAAACAGTTTAACACAAAGCTCAACAGTCAATTTCATGAGTAGTGTCTAAGGAGTCCTTTCCCAGTATTTATGCAGATCTAAAATTATATATGGAAAATGTAAGGTTTGATAGTTTCCCCTCGATCAATCATCTTGGTTGATGTCTACAAAAATTCTGATTAATGTCTTGATATGCGGTTCATCTATACCTAAGAGATGTATGAATACATGCCATCTCTGTATATCCCCTCTGAAATTAATTATAAAGAAGATTATGCAAGCTATCGGTACATTACAGAAAAAACCATTCAGTGTAAAAAGTACTTGATGCGCCTATTAATCTTAAACCTCTCAACTATCATATTGCACAAATATAAATCCTATTAAAGGTGCCTGAAGGAACTCAAATAAACATGATTTTCTCTTAAAAGACTCGAAAGTTAACTGCACTACCCACTTTTTCTAGTCTCCAATTCTAGTTAAAATAAGTCGATTTTTTGGACTTTAAGGTGTCATTTTATTCCCCAATCTAAAACTATCAAGCAAACCTAACTCCCACACGTCAATTTTCTCCCAGTGATTAGGACAATGCTCTGCACGCAGTAAGCAGTTAAATTACATTAATAATAACAATAACAATAATGATGGCATTTGTTAAGCGCTTACTATGTGCAGAGCACTGTTCTAAGCGCTGGGGGGAATACAAGGTGATCAAGTTGTCCCACGTGGGGCTCACAGTCTTAATTCCCATTTTACAGATGAGGGAACTGAGGCTCAGAGAAGTTAAGTGACTTGCCCAAGGTCACACAGCAGACATGTGGAGGAGCCGGGATTCGAACCCATGCCTATCATGATATGTGTTATCCAAATAATTTCAATTTGCACTAAAATCTACTAAGAAAAACCCTACGTAAAACAGTCTGGATGAGGGCATCCTTGCAATTGAGATCACAGTCATCATCATCAATCGTATTTATTGAGCGCTTACTATGTGCAGAGCACTGTACTAAGCGCTTGGGAAGTACAAATTGGCAACATATAGAGACAGTCCCTACCCAGCAGTGGGCTCACAGTCTAAAAGGGGGAGACAGAGAACAAAACCAAACATACTAACAAAATAAAATAAATAGAATAGATATGTACAAATAAAATAAATAAATAAATAGAGTAATAAATATGTACAAACATATATACATATATACAGGTGCTGTGGGGAAGGTAAGATGGGGGGGATGGAGAGGGGGACGAGGGGGAGAGGAAGGAAGGGGCTCAGTCTGGGAAGGCCTCAGGGACACAGTCCCTGATGTTGTCGTCTTATGCTGTCGAGTCGTGTACGACCCACAGCGACGCCATGGACACGTCTCTTCCAGAAGGCCCCATCTCCATCTGCAATCATTCTGGTAGTTTAAGCATAGAGTTTTCTTGGTAAAAATACAGAAGCACTTTACCACCGCCTCCTTCCTAATCTTGAATCTCCACCCTTGGGTCTCTCCCATGCCGCTGCTGCCCAGCACAGGTGAGTTTTGCCTGGTGGCAGATTGCCTTCTCCTCGCTAGCCACTGCCCAAGCTAGAAATGGAATGGACGGGCCTCTGCTTGACTCTCCCTCCCATAGCTGAGACTGGTAGAGGACTGGAAACTGAATTTTTTACTTATATATGAAAAACAGCCCATAGCAAATGTTTCAAAACCAAGAATTATGAATACCATCCAGACAATTTCTATCTTCAGCCTCACACAGGTACAATAATAATAATGATAATAATGACTACGGTATTTGTTCCGTGTTTGGCGGAACCCCCAAGCACAGAGAGATGATCACAGTCCCTGAGGGAGTTCAAAGAAGACTCCTGAAAAGCCATCAGAGATCAATCAATGGTATTTACTGAGCGCTTACTAGGGGCAAAGCATTCTACTAAGCGTTTGGGAGAGTACAATACGACAAACTTAACAGACACGTTCCCTGCCCATAACAGAGATATGGGAAAGCAGGGCTAGGACGTCTGAATTTTGGTTCCATCGATCACAGTACACCAGTTACAAATATACGTACAGAGGAAATGAGAGTGATCAAGTTGTGCGGGAGCCAGAATGATGTAAATGTACGCAGCCACCCAAATAGAACGGTGCTTTGCACATAGTAAGTGCTTATAATAATAATAATAATAATAATAATAATAATGGCATTTATTAAGCGCTTACTATGTGCAAAGCACTGTTCGAAGCGCTGGGGAGGTTACAAGGTGATCAGGTTGTCCCTGGTGGGGCTTACAGTCTTAATCCCTATTTTACAGATGAGGTAACTGAGGCACAGAGAAGTTAAGTGACTTTCCCAGAGTCACACAGCTGACAATTGGCAGAGCTTACTAAACGCCATTAAAAAAAATAAATAAAAACGTAAAGATTCGCGGAGTTAACAAGAACTTTTTTGACCACGTAACCTAAGGCTATGAACAGTTCCCATAATCATTTCGTCTCAGCTTTAACCCTCGTCAGGCAGAAAGTGTAACAGGTCCTGAGATACTGCAGCCTGGCCAGTAAATGAAAGGTCCTCTGTAGCAATGTATCATTAGCAACATAGCAGAAAAGCAAAGATCTGAATGCTCAGAGACAGCGGACCATCCCACTTCACATCTACCGCAACCGCTTTAGGAAACTGTCTTGGGTCGTGGTCGCGGCTACATTTGAACCGAGTGACCTCACTTGTCTGAGCCAAGCGATGCAGGGTAGGGGGATCTTTAAGGAAAGTGCGAGCATTGAGCAGAAGAACCTCTAAACTGCAAGCTTGCCAATCAATCAATCAATCGTATTTATTGAGCTCTTCCTGTGTGCAGAGCACTATACTAAGCGCTTGGGAAGAACAAGTTGGCAACATAGACTGTAGTCCTCTAGACTGTAACTTCATTGTGGGCAGGGAGTGTGTCTGCTTACTGAGTATAGTGCTCTGAACGCAGTAAGTGCACAATAAAGAAGACTCAATGACTGAACTGACAGAATGAATGACTGTACTCTCCCAGGCGCTTAGTACAGTGCTCTGCACACAGTCAGTGCTCAACAAATGCAACTGAAAGAAAGGTTGCAGTGGCTCTTTGCCAAGCTGTCTCGGGGCTCCTGGAGATGTGTCGCACCAGCGAGGGGCCCAGGATAAGGCTGCCAACACCAAAAGATGTCGTCCTCATCATTCCCATCCTTAACCTGCTGTTCTCCAGGGAACAGTCCCCAGGATCCCGCAGCAGGAGGAACCCACTGGACGGGGAAACATTCCAGACTTCAATCAATCAGTTGCATTACTGAGCGCTTACTGTGTGTGTGCAGAGCACTGTACTCAGTTGAGTACAACATAACAGGGCGGGTAGAAATGCTTCCTGCCAGCAACGAGTTTACGGCCTAGAGAGGGAGAAGGACAATAATATGAATCACGTACATGAGGGCTGAGGGCGGGGTGGATTAAAGGGTGCAGATCTAAGTGCAAAGGCAACGCAGCATGGCCCAGTGGAAAGAGCCCACGCTTTGGAGTCAGAGGTCATGGGTTCAAATCCCAGCTCCGCCAACTGTGTGACTTTGGGCAAGTCACTTCACTTCTCTGTGCCTCAGTTACCTCTTCAGTAAAATGGGGGTTAAAACCGTGAGGCCCCCGTGGGACAACTTGATCACCCTGTAACCTCCCCAGCGCTTAGAACAGTGCTTTGCACATAGTAAGCGTTTAATAAATGCCATCAAAAAAGAACGCAGAAGGGAGTGGGAGAAGAGGAAATGAAGGTCTCATTGGGGAAGACTCTTAGAGGAGATGTGCCTTCAATAAGGTTTTGAATCAGACTTAAAGACTTATATAATAATAATGATGATGCATTTGTTAAGCACTTACTATGTGCCAAGCACTGTTCAAGCGCAGGGGTAGATACAAGATAATCAGATTGACCCACATGGGGCTCACAGTCTTCATCCCCATTTTATAGATGAGGTAACTGAGGTCCAGAGAAATTAAGTGACTTGCCCAAGGTCACAGAGTTGGGATTAGAACCCATGTCCTCTGACTCTCAAGCCCATGCTCTTGCTACTAGGCCAGGCTGCTTCTCAAGAGAACCACACCCTGGTCTTTCCAAAGACCTTCTCCCCAGAGCACTTATGTGTGTAACCACCTGGAAGGTAGTTTAATGCCTGCCTCCCCCTTTAGTCTGCAAGCTCCTTATGTACACGGATCACGCCCACACACTCCACTGCACTGTATTCTCCCAAGCTCTTTTAGACTCCCTTTTAGACTGTGAGCCCACTGCTGGGTAGGGACTGTCTCTATATGTTACCAACTTGTACTTCCCAAGCGCTTAGTACAGTGCTCTGCACACAGTAAGCGCTCAATAAATAAATATGATTGATGAAGTTCTCAGTACAACCCTTGTCAAACCGTAAGTGCACCCCCTCTAGAATGTAAGCTCACTGTGGGCAGGGAACAGGTCCACCAACTCTGCTTCACTGTACTCTTCCAAGCACTTAGTACAGAGTTCTGTATACAGTAAGAGATCAGTAAATACCACTGATCGATTATTTGATTCAAAGCAAACAACCCCTCTTGCCTTAAGGTTATTTTTTGTCTCCCCCTGAGAAAGCCCTCTTTATTCACTCCCTCAGAAGCCTTTTAAAGCTCCAAATTTTGCTTTCTTTCTATTTCTGCCTCCCAAGACTTTGGCTGTTAATTAATTCCAAAGCTTGAAATCATTCTAGCTTTTACACCCCAGTAAGGCCACATTAATATTGAAATCAGGAGTTATCAAATTATTCGGTACAGAAGGGTGGTGTCTTCTCACTATACCTCACTCTCAACTTTCTACCTTCTACCCCCTGTTCAAATCAATCAATCCGTCAATCAATCAATTTAGAGACTGCAGCAGTTTTCAAGGTGACGGATGCTGGATTCTGGTCCTAAAGCAGAGTATCAGCAGAAAGAGTGTAATTTCAAAATGCAAACAGTAGTCGTTCCGTAATCAATCAATCAACGGTATACTGTTGACAACCTCTGGGCAGAGCATTATACTATTATATTATATTTATTATATTATATTAGTATATTATATTATATTATACAGTATTATACATTACATTTGGAAGATCAGGGGCTCAGATTATGATATATAAGGGCAGTGAAGAAGGCGGAAGCCAAAATGGAGGGGGTCAAAGGGAGAAGTGGAGACAGTTTGGACAGGAATGGTAGGAGGAAGACAAGGAGATAATTCAAGTGTTCCGTGGGGTTAAGGGTTTGTTTGTTGTTGGTTGTTGTTTTCAGCAAAGACAACAGATTTAGCTTTAATTCTACTTGTTCTGACGACTTGACACCTGTCCACATGTTTTGTTTTGCTGTCTGTCTCCCCCTTCTAGACTGTGAGCCCGTTGTTGGGTAGGGACCGTCTCTATATGTTGCCAATTTGTACTAAGTGCTTAGTACAGTGCTCTGCACACAGTAAGTGCTCAATATATATGACTGAATGAATGAATAGATGGGCATGTATGAAAGCAATAGGGAAGGATGCATTGGAGAGGGAGTGGGTGAAGACGGAGGTCCTGGCAGACAGGAGAGAGGTCAAATGTTTTAAAAAGATGTGAATGGATGTGGTAGTAGTAGACCCAGGTGCAGGACCTAGATTTGAAGCGTAGGCAGGAGATCTCTTCTTGAGACCCTCCTGGAAAGGATTAGAGTCGAAGACGGGACAGGAAAAGGATGGCACTAGAGAGATTTTAGGGAGACGATGCCTGGTGTTTCCATTTGGTTGCAGAAATAGGCGGTACAGTCAGTATGTGCAAGGCACTGTTCTAAGCGCTGTAAAGTGAATTAGAATTTTATATCAATTGTTTCTTTAGAGATGCATTTTTGGCACTAAGAGCTGAATGTACAGAACATGCTTCTCTAAATATTAGTTTTATAAAAACAGCAAGAAAGCAAGCAACCACCCTCAATTATGTAGAAAGAAAACTTGTTAGCTAACTGGAAAAGATAATTATACCAATAAACTGCTTGAAATAATTGGCACAATTTGGAAGTGGTTATTAAAAATATACTTTCAGGCAGTCGCATAAGAATAATTTGTGCTGCAGCCTGAAAATAGATTGAAGAATTTAATATCCCAAATTATTCAGGGTAGAGAATTCTGAGCTTGACGGTTTCTTCTGCTTTGTTCTGTATGCTGTCTTCTCCCCACAGATTCAGCCATTCCACACTTAAATGTTCTTATTTTACAATTTTCATGGTTTTGCTATCAAATTTGAGCGACCCTCTCTCATTTTGAAATAACACTGCAGGGTTAATTTTGGCTTAGACACTCCTTTTCCTCTCCCACTTGGTCTTTTAAGTATTTTGACTGACTTGAATAGTGTGATTTAAGTCCGTTCAGTTTAGCATTAAACAATGGCAGATCTTAAGCATGCCAGTACGCTTTAAAGAATCAGAGAAGGTCCATAAGGGAATTACCCAGCAAATATCTCCTTCATTCTCTGCAACTTTTGCAGGCCACTTTGTGCCATTCTCAGATTGGCAATTATAACAGTATGGGATTAGCTTGATGCTACATGTATATAATATGACATTCATTTACGAAACAGAACCAGCTTCAGGGAAAAGGTTTGCCAATTTTAAGGGATCATCAAATATCAAACCATATAATTGTAAGTTGTACAAAAGGTGGAAGATGAAGATATTTCCTAGCTCCTGTCCATATTCACTATAAATCAGATGTCTTGTCTTATACTGTCAAGTCGTCTTCGATCTGTAGCAGCGCCAGGGACACATCTCTCCCAGAACGCCCCACCTCCATCTGCAATCATTCTGGTACTGTATTCTTGGCAAAAATCTGGAAGTGGTTTACCATTGCCTCCTTCTGCCCAGAAAATTGAGTCTCCACCCTTGACTCTCATCCATGCCACTGCTACCCAGCACACGTGAGTTTTGAGTGTTGACTTGTAGCAGTTTGCCTTCCACTCACTAGCCATTGCCCAAGCTGGGAATGGAATGGATACACATCTGCTTGACTCTCCCTACCACAGTTGAGACAGGTAGAGTACTGGAAACTCTCCAGGTGCGACCCTGAGAGAAGATAAATTAGACAGGACTATCAAAATTTTTAGATTGGGAGCCCCCTGAGGGACAGGGACTACGTCTAAATTCCCATAGGCCTGTTTCCTCCCAGGGTTTTTAATACAGTGCTCTTTACACCTTAAGCACTTCATGTAATAAATACTATTCCTACTACTAAAATTCTGTTGCTGAAATAGAAGAAACCAGAGGCTTCTAGGTCAAAGGAGATAGAGGAGCAAGGAAATCGAGAATGACTCAGAATGAGAGGCGGTAAAAAATAACTTTGCCCAGGCAAGACCCTTCTGTTAGGCAAGACATGGCCACACAAGCCACTCTAAATGTCTGCCAAAGGAACTCATTAATCCCTAAATAGCGAGAGCCATTATTATCATTGATCAGAATGCCCCCAACTGAATTTAGCAAAAGGTTCTAATTACAGTGAAGACATTATTAGAGTAGTCTAACATTTGTTCAGTGCAAATGAAAAGAAATTACACTATTATGGAAACATTTCACAGAATCAAACTTCAACCTGAAAGACAACAATTTTAATACAGCAAATATATATAGGTTGAGTCAAAGGCATTGTGAACTACAAATACTACAAATGATGCAATTTAATCCCTGACACTTAGTAGCAACTTTGCCCAATGACACAACAAATGCTGAAAAGAGCATATATAACTTTAGACAACATGTTGTCTGTCTTCCCCTTCTAGACTGTGAGCCCGCTGTTGGGTAGGGACCGGTTCTATATGTTGCTGATCTGTACTTCCCAAGCGCTTAGTACAGTGCTGTGTACGCAGTAAGCGCTCAATAAATATGATTGAATGAATGAACGAATCAGTGAATCAATAGCAGCCCTTTAACATGAGCACCTTAGAACAATGGTACTTACTGAGCAACAAATGTTAATATGGGCCACTTCTTAACTCTCGAAACAGTCGTCCAATTGAATTGTCACGAGGCTTCACAAACAAGATAAGGTGGCTAGGGAAGCAGCATGGCTCAGTGGAAAGAGCACGGGCTTGGGAGTCAAAGGTCATGGGTTCAAATCCCAGCTCTGCCAATTGTCAGCTGTGTGACCTTGGGCAAGTCACTTCACTTCTCTGTGCCTCAGGTCCCTCATCTGTAAAATGGGGATGGACTGTGAGCCCCACGTGGGACAACTTGATCACCTTGTATCCTCCCCAGCACTTAGAACAGTGCTTTGCACATAGTAAGCACTTAACACATACCATCAATTATTATTAGTATTTTGGATGGATGCACATCTAGGAACTCAGGTAGAACGATTAGACCTGTCGGTGCATCATACATAAATATAAGGAATTACTTTCTACCTACATGCAAGGGACCTCTGAATATCATTTATGTATGTGCAGAGTCTTTCACTATCCAGTTGACTATTACTTCCTTCAGTCAGTGCTCAGTTCACCCCTCTTGTCAAATAAAAGACGGTGAACAATGATCGATTCCTACTTTTACAGAGGGGGTACAATGCCTGAGAGTTTAATAAGTAGATAATGAATCTTTAATCAATCAACTGATCGATCGATCAACGCTATTTGTTGAGCACTTACTATGGGCTGAGAACCACACTAGGGAGTAGGAAATGTACAATACAAGAGTTGGCATATGCTCTCCCTCCCCACAAGGAACTTACAGTCTAGGAGGAGCTTACAGCCTACAAGGACCTTACAATGTAGGGGAAGGGCAACTAGAACTAAAAATGATCTTTCCAATTATTACTTGAGTAAAATCTGACAACCAAAACTGAAATTCACGGTAATTTTCTTGACCACAGAAAGGGGGGTGATGGGGGAGAGATTTCCTAAGTGAAGCCTGAAGGTAACTGCAGCTTTTGGTAAGCTTTTTTTTTTCTTATGACGCATATCTGAATAGAACTGGTGAAAAATACGCATCCATTGTAATCCCAGCATGAAACATAAAATGGGAAAGACTATTCGAAACACTATCAAAACGCTTACCTCCTCAATCTCTTTGATTTTTGATGATATTGCCTGTGAGCGCTCAGTACTCTGTTTGTCCTCCGACAGTTCTGTGCTCTCCGTTACATTAGTCTCTGCCTCTCCTGGTTGGTCACTGTACAACACGGCAGAGGATCCAGCCTTTGAAAAGAAATGCATGTATGAGTAAACAATTTCCCAAAATTTTGTGTCCAGGCTGCTGCTTCTGTGTTACCAATCTGGTCGAATTGTAAACTTATACTAAGATAAGGATCGCTTTTACCTATGCTACTAATGTTCACAACTTCATGGGGCATAAAGAGTCTATGTGCTGAAGATTTCTTGGAAAGCAAATGGATCTCCACTTCGTAAAGTGAATGAGAACCCACTGGGTTTATTCCATTCCAAAAATGACCCCCTCACCCTTGTTGTGAATCAGTCAGAAGTAAGCACTTGACTTTCTGCTAAATGATTAGCCCTAAAACAATCTGTTGCCTGCCTTTCTCTTGTGAGGAAAAGTACTGAGAAACAGTGACTGATGAAATGGAAGAAAAATCAGTTGGAAAAGTAAAAATACTAGTCCTAGGAACCCTGGAAACAAATAATTTTGTTGGGTTTGTTTTTTCAGATTAATCCACTGATTTGTGGGTACACAGACTCGATAATTTTATCTATGAATTTGAGGAGAAAACTACTTCTCTGCTGAGACTGGGAAAGCTACACTTCTTCCCTCCCACCCCGTAAATATTCCAGTGGGAATGCCCAGCTCATCTCTCCTGACACTGAGCGAAGGAAGTCAGACAACTGGAAGCTTCCTACTGGCTGTGAGTTGTGCTTTTTGCCTGTTCCCCTGAGACCCAGACAGAAAGTGATCTTCATGCATCTATTCAATGGTATTTCTTGAGCGCTTACAGTGTGGAGGGCACTATACTAAGTGCTTGGGAAAGTACAAAAAAGGAGTTGGTAGACATGACCACTGCCCACCAGAAGCATATAGTCTAGATGTGAAGACACACTTTGAAAATAAATTATAGGCAGGTGATAGGGAAGGGTATAAGGGTAAGTACTTAAGTACTGTGGGGCCTCAGCTGTGGGGGGATTATCAAGTGCTTCAAGGGTAATAATAATTACGGTATTTGTTAAGCACTTACTACATGCCAAGTACTGTTCTAAGCGTTGGGGTAGATACAAGGTAATCAGACTGTCCCACTTGGGGCTCACAGTGTTAATCCCCATTTTACAAATGAGGTAACTGAGGCTCAGGGAAGTGAAGTGACTTGCCCAAGGACACACAGCAGACAAGTGGCAGCTCCGGGATCAGAACCCACGTCTTCTGATCCACAGGCCCGTGCTCTTGCCAACTGGGCAGGCTGCTTCCAAAGGTAGAGATCCAAGTGCTCAAACTGTTATTACCAATCAATCAATCAATCGTATTTATTGAGCGCTTACTGTGTGCAGAGCACTGTACTAAGCGCTTGGGAAGTACAAGTCGGCAACACATAGAGACAGTCCCTACCCAACAGCGGGCTCACAGTCTAGAAAGGGGAGACAGAGAACAAAACCAAACATACTAACAAAATAAAATAAATAGAATAGATATGTACAAGTAAGATAAATAGAGTAATAAATATGTACAAACATATATACAGGTGCTGTGGGGAAGGGAAGGAGGTAAGATGGGGGGGATGGAGAGGGGGATGAGGCAGGGACCACCTAAATGCTGTGGGGCTGGGCTATCAAGGGCTTATAGGATATAGATCCAAGTGCAGAGCCGTTGCAGAAAGGAGGGCAGATAGAGGAAATGAGGGCCAAGAGAAGGCCTCTTACAGGAGATACGATTCTAGGATGGCTTTGAAGGTGGCCAGAGTGGTGGTCTGTCGATTATGAAGGGGGGGAGCTTCAGGCCAGAGGAAGGAGCTTGCTTATCGAACCCCAACCTCCTCACTGTACCTCGATCCGTCACTTAACCCTTGCCCCTTGTCTTGACAGAAAGACAAGATGGAGGTACAGTAACTAGGATGGGGTTTGATAAGCAAAGAGTGTGGGCTGGGTTGTAGTAGGAGATCGGAAAGGTTAGATAGGACGGGGAGAGCTGACTGACTGCCTTAAATCCAATGGTAAAGAGTTTCTGTTTGATGTAGAGGTGGGTGGGCAAATCCACTGGAGGGTTTTGAGGGGGGAGATATGGGCTGAACTTTTTTTAGAAAAATGATCTGGCAGAGTGAAGTATGGACTGGAGAGGGGAGAGACACGGGGCACAGAGGTCAGCATGGAAGCTGAAGCAGTAGTCGAGTTGAGATATGGTAAATGCTTGAATCTGCACATGGTAAATTAACTTTTCTCTAAGCAATAGCTGGGTAGCTGGGGTATAGCTGAGTAGGCTAATTTGGTCAGTATCTTAATCAATTGAGCGCTTACTTTGTGCAGAGCACTGTACTAAGCACTTGGGAAGTACAAGTTGGCAACATATAGAGACAGTCCCTACCCAACAGTGGGCTCACAGTCTAGAAAGGGGAGACAGAGAACAAAACAAAACATATTAACAAAATAAAATAAATATAATAGATATGTACAAGTAAAATAAATAGAGTAATAAATACGTACAAACATATATGCATATATACAGGTGCTGTGGGGAAGGGAAGGAGGTAAAGCGGGGGATGGGGAGGGGGAAGAGGGGAAGAGGAAGGAGGGGGCTCAGTCTGGGAAGGCCTCCTGGAGGAGGTGAGCTCTCAGTAGGGCCGGGGGTCAATGGCGGGACAGGTGAGAATGAGGCACGGTGAGGACATTAGCAGCAGAGGAGCGGAGGGTGCGGGCTGGGCTGGAGAAGGAGAGAAGGGAGGTGAGGTAGGAGGGGGCGAGGGGTTGTCCTGTTGTCCTTAATGTGGGGGTTGTCCTGGTTTAAGTCACATTTCCCAGCTTTTTCCCCAAGCAGTCCTCAAGCTTCCAGAAGTAAGCACATGATTTCTTACTTCTGTTCATCAAATCTTTAATTTAGCCCCCCAAACCTTGAATCTTGGTGGCTTTAAAGAAGTCACCTGACAAATCATGGCTTTATTATTTTCTGTTATGCTCATTTTCTATTTGTGAGCTTTGAACTTGTCTCATTTAGGAATCTAGTGCAGCCATGATCACTCATCCCTACAGAGACCTAGCACAATTGGATCGAATCCCTAATTGTGTATCTTCCTTTACTAGTCCTAGTCAGGATGGTTGATGTTGACCCTCATTTATAGTTCTACGGCAAAGCAGCCCCAATTTCAATCTCCCAAACAAAAAGCCTCAATGGAGTCTAATATTCCCTCTTACTTTTACAGTGCACGAATCTAAATTTCTGTGTGTACATTCTGCAATTTCAACTTACACCATCTGAATCTGAATTTTACTCCTCAGTTCTGGACAGGAATATAAGACAGTAGCTCTGAAATTCAACAACTGAGGAGTGAGCTTCCACTTCTGAGGGTTCAAGGCTAAATTTCCATTTTCTAAGCCATCACGGGGGGTTCTGGGGGTTGAGAAGCAGCATGGCTCAGTGGAAAGAGCATGGGCTTTGGAGTCGGTGGTCATGGGTTCAAATCCCGGCTCAGCCAATTGTCAGCTGTCAGCTGTGTGGCTTTGGGCATGTCACTTCACTTCTCTGTGCCTCAGTTACCTCATCTGTAAAATGGGGATTAAGACTGTGAGCCCCCCGTGGGACAACCTGATCACCCTGTAACCTCCCCAGCGCTTAGAACAGTGCTTTGTACATAGTAAGTGCTTAATAAATGCCATTGTTATTATTATTATTATTCTAGGTCCTCCTCTGTTCCTAGTTGAGAGATACTCTCCCATCATTTACCAACCAGGAGCCCTTCACTTCTCAGCCAAGCTTCTGAACTTATAAGCACTGACTCCATGACAGCAAAGACGTCATGAGCTTCACCTGCACAGCTTTTGGGGTAGCCCTTGTCCACCCTGCCCCTTGGTACTGCAAAGAAACTAGAGGTGGAATCTAGGGAGAACGGTGTGTAAAGTAAATTGAGCCTAGTCAACACAACTGACGGCTAAATGCAAAGTTAGAGTTCTACTGCAGATGCCTCTTTTGGGTAAAAAAAAAAATCCCTTCGGGTAGTGAGCCTCCAGGGTGAAAAATACTTGGTGTGTTTTTTTCAAAACAGAATGAATATTATTTTTTTTTACTTCGCTTCAGTGCTACAGTACTTAACAAAACCCACAACAAAACCTGTGACTTCAGCAACTCTTCCTAAGTCTCTGCTGAAATAAGCAAAAGTCTGAATTCTTCTTTAAATATAAACAACTTCTGTCAAAGTCAGGAGATTAAATGTTTGCACGTTTTATCTTTTCTAGGACCGATTATTAGACTGCCTTATCAATTTGTACTGTCAAAACATTTAAACAGTGCAAAAGCTGAAGCTAGAAAAATGTCCCAGAATACAGTCAGGCATTTATGCAGAAGCATCTTTGTGAGTTGTTTTGAAATACTTGATTTTATTTTAAAAATTGGCCCATGTATTAAACATCACTCTCTCGGTCCAAATGAACTTCTTATTTCCTTTTTTGGCTCCTAGTTACTATAAAAGAGCACTGCTAGCACACCTTCATCCCTACTTGAGCATCATGGATAATTATGAGAGAAGCAGTGTGGCTAAGTGGAAAGAGCACGGGCTTTGGAGTCAGAAGTCATGGGTTCGAATCCCGACTCGGCCACATGTCTGCTGTGTGTGACCTTGGGCAAGTCACTTAACTTCTCTGAGCCTCAGTTACCTCATCTGTAAAATGGGGATTAAGACTGTGAGCCCCACGTGGGACAACTTGATCACCTTGTATTCCCCCTCAGCGCTTAGAACAGTGCTCTGCACATAGTAAGCGTTTAACAAATGCTATTATTATTATTATTATTATTGTTATTATGAGGTCCAGTAAACAAGATCTGCTCACATACTGAAGGAAAGCAATGCAGCCTTGAGAATAGAATACACATAACTGTGGGACAACCTGATCACCTTGTAACCTCCCCAGCGCTTAGAACAGTGTTTTGCACATAGTAAGCACTTAATAAATGCTATTATTATTATTATAGGTTAAAGACCTGGGTTTTATCGTTAATTTCCTAGGCAACACTGATTTCTGTGCAATGCCAGCAAATCAGAACCCTTTCAGAGTTCTTGATGAAACTAAAATCCAGTACTAAGTGTCAACTTGGTTTGAGTTTTTCAGAACTGCTTCTCTGAAAAACCTACTGTGATCTTTGCATACTGTCCAACTGTTACAACAGCCTGGCTTTTGTCCCTTTCCAAGCATTACCCTACCAATTATAGACCCGCAGAAATATTCACTGCACTTCAGCACTCAGAATGCTTAAATAGTCCACTCACGGGCTTTTATCCGGTGTTTTCTACAGTAAAATCCCATTTACTTTCACACACTTAAACTGTACAAGGATGATTTACCTACTTCATATTCCGAAATTTCAGGTAACTTGCTCTCATCAGTTTTCTCCAATTTTTCAGCAGCCCACTTTTTTGCAGCTTCAGCAAGCTCTTTTTCACTGAGCCTGCTGGGTTTTTCCAAGACCTAGGTAAAATAAAGATAATGATATTTCACAGTTTAGACTAAATTCTTGATTCTGCAACTAAGACAGAGTAACAAAATTTAATGAAAAGCAAAAATTCCTGCCACGTATATGCAAATCCATGCGCTTTCAACTTTGAATAATGCCTTCAATTTTAGCAGAACAAAGGCAATCTAGGTAGGGTATTCTAAAGGACAATATCTATCTTTTGTTGTTGTTGTTGGTATTCGTACTCAGGGCAGATGCCACTGATGGTGAAATGTACGAAATATTTTAGAGGAGCACATGTACGTCGGCATTTGGTTTTCATAAAATTTTAACGTGGAGAATTCCGGAGTTAAAATCATAGGATCTCTTGTTTTCTTGCTTCTCTGATTTCCACAACTTCCCACATCTTCCGCCCAAAAGGTGAAATCAAGAGAAAGGCAAAAGACAGAGCTAGGAGAAGGCACAGGCAACTTAGAGAAGCAGCGTGGCTCAGTGGAAAGAGCCCGGACTTTGAAGTCAGAGGTCATGGGTTCAAATCCCGGCTCCGCCAATTGTCAGCTGTGTGACTTTGGGCAAGTCACTTAACTTCTCTGGGCCTCAGTTCCCTCATCTGTAAAATGGGGGTTAAGACTGTGAGCCCTCCGTGGGACAACCTGATCATCTTGTAACCTCCCCAGCGCTTACAACAGTGCTCTGCACATAGTAATTACTTAATAAATGCCATTATTATTATTATTACAGACACCTTTACTGGGTCACTGTGTACCTGAGTCAGCTTGGAGGGAAGCAAAGTGGCCTAATGGAAAGAGCACAGGTCTGGGAGACAGAAGGACCTGGGTTCGAACCCCGGCTTGGCCATTTGTCTACGGTCTGACCTTGGGCAAGTCACTTGGCTGGCTTTTAGTTACCCCCTCTGTAAAATGGGGATTAAGACTCTGAACCCCATGTGGCACATGGACTGGGTCCACCCTGGTTAGCCTGTATCTAACCCAGCACTTAGTACACTGCCTGGGACATAATAAGTAGCGCTTAACAAATACCATTAAAAAAAAACTGAAGTCACAAATCAGAGAAATTGAAACAAAACAATTTACTGAACCCCAATATCCACTGTCTCCGCCCATCCCCTCCAAAACACAAAAAAGGACCCGTGACTCACACCAGTGGCACAATAGGTCCCCAGAATTACCTGCTGCCTCTTGGGTGCTTGTCTCTGGGACTCCGTGACATCCCCAACCTAAATATGAAACAGAAGACACATTGCAAGAGCTCTGAGGATCCAGCTTGCCCCCACGGGCAATGGCCCATACCCTCCCTTGCCATTTCTCCCTTCTTGCCTGCCATGAAAACAGGCAGGGTGAGGAGGGAACCGGTCCAGGTTCTAGAAATCCCATGAGGCGATTTATCGTTTACTTTTTGCCCCATGGTTCGGTACGGGGCCTCCTTCCTCAGCTCCCTCACTCTTCCTCGGGCAGTGCTAGGGAAGTTGCCAGGGGTTCCTGGGACAGCAGAGTGCTTCCTAGCACCGCTGGGGTAGTAGGAGCGGTAGTGGTATTTATTGGGAAGTGCATTGCACTGTATTAAGTCCACGACAAATAAAATAGAAAATTAGATGTGTGGTGTTGCAAAGTTGGAAAGAGCACTAAAAGAGTTTCAGGCAATCCTTTGCCAAGGGATAGAATGTGTGGTTCAGAGGTCTGTATGAATCTGTCATATAGTACGCGGTGAGCTAGGTAAAATTTACTCTAACTCCAAAAATTAACTCATCTTCCACCCACCCCTTTCCTACGCATCTATGCACCTTACCTATTGATACAGACCACGCCACTATCTTGTCTCACACGCCCAGAACCTTGGTATTGTCCTCAAATCATCTCTCTCATCCAACCCACATATGCGATCTGTCACCCAACACTATTGGTTCTACCTCCACGACATCTTTTAATTCCACCTTTTCCTCTCGCCATCCAAACGGCACTTATTTCCCACTTCGCCTACTATATCAGTCTCTTTGCTGAATTCTCTGCCTCCTGTCTCTCCCCACTCCAAACCCTACGTCACCCTGCTGCGCAGATCATTTTTCTGAACAAATTTTCAGGCCACACTTCCCCACTCCTGAAAAGCCTTCGATGGTGGTCCATCCACCTCTGTATTAAATATCATCAGCTTTAAGGAACTCTGAGGCACTTTAAGGCACTCAATCAGCTCTCTTATCTTACCCCGTTAATTTCCTACTAAAATAGAACGTGCACACTTGGTTCTTCTAACGTTAACCTACTCACTGCCCCTCAATCTTGTCTGTCTTGCCACTGAGCCCTTGCCCAAGTCCCCCTCCCGCTTCATGGAGCTCCCGCGTCTCCACCTCTCTCCACCTTCAAAGCCTTACCAAAATTACATCTCCTCCAAGAGGTCTTTCATTTCCCCTGCTCCTTCTGCATTTGGATCTGTACCCTCTAAGCACTTGATATTCACCCCATCTTCAGCCCCACAGCACTTACGTGCCTATTCCTAATTCACTTAAATATCTGTTGCCCCTTTTATGCTGTAAGTTCTCGAGCAGGGAATGTTTCTAACAAATCTGTTGTACTGTACTCTCCCAAGCGCTTAGCATAGTGCTCCAAAGACAGTAAGTGCTCAATAAATACTGTTAATTGATTGATTGATGACTGACAGTAAGATTAAAGGGGATCCCCAAAGAGACACAATGGGGGAAAATAAATTGATGCTCCTTCTCTTTGTTCTCCCTGGTTAACAAGGATGCAGAAGTGGTATCAATTCAGAATAAGAACAAAGAGAAAGTATTCAAAGCACAAAAAAGCCATTTGGAGCTAATTAGAGCAAAGAGCAAAGTATTTTATAAATTTCTCTAGAGCAACTTTTTGAAGTGCAGTTTTTAAAAACTGTTAGATCCATCTCTTTGACCTTATTTAGATTACACTTCAATTCCTTAAAGGAAAAATTTCAATTTTATTTTAATTTAAAATAGAGGTGGTCCATGGTCCATTCTGAAGAAATTATTTCTAAGCTTATTTTACGGCACTGCTGTTCCAATCATAAAATGTGAATGGTGAATGTGTACCAGTGGTAACCCATAAGCCAAAATATTAAAATCTATTGTACTTGGATTTAAAAGAAAAAACCCTGGCCTCAAAAATTATTTTCTTCCCATCTGAAATCTGAAATTTCAGAGTGGAAAAATAAATTTACTAAGCACAAGAGTCAAAAAAATTTACACCCAATCTGCTATTTTTTATGAAAGTAGAAATAATAATAATAATAACGATGGCACTTATTAGGCGCTTACTATGTGCAAAGCACTGTTCTAAGCGTTGGGGAGGTTACAAGGTGATCTGGTTGTCCCACGGGGGGCTCACAGTCTTTATCCTCATTTTACAGACGAGGTAACTGAGGCACAGAGAAGTTAAATGACTTGCCCGAAGTCACACAGCTGACAACTGGTGGAGCCGAGATTTGAACCCATGGCCTCTGACTCCAAAGCCCGTGCTCTATCCATTGAGCCATGCTGCTTCTCTAATAGAAATTACCCTAAAACCACACCCAAAAACATTTAAAAAGGGGTTTAGAAAGAAAATTATTGTGCTTGCATATCCTGTATCAGAGCAGGTCAGATGGGTGGAGCACACAGTTTCCGAGGACAGAAAATATCAACTCTGGGCACCCAAACTGAGTCCTGCATAAATGGCTTTTCCCATTCTCAGGCTTCGAGGACGCTGGTACATTAAGAGATTTGTTCTTCTGGGAACAGCAATAGAAAACTAACACCCCGACATCTAGTCAGTCACCTGAAAAATTACTCTAAATTGGTTTTACTGAAAAATTCCTCCAAACTGGCTTTAGAAGTACCCAAGAAACAACAAACCTTTGAAGAAGGAACTGTGGTAGAGCTTGAAGGCGATGTATCCCTTGATGTTTTTAACGACGTTACAGAAGGCCTATCCTTATCTGAAGAAAAAAAAATTGGAGAACATACTATTCTTTGTTCTGTGGATAACGCCTCTTTTCCTCACTAGTTTTCCAGCACACCTCTTTTCCTCACTAGTTTTCCAGCACACTTTGCTATCTGAGATAGAATACTGAAATTCCATAAATCAAATTAAACGAAATTCAACTTTACAAAGCTTCTAATTTCAGCACTGAACATCGTCACCACGTTATCCACTTCACCTTCACAGCCATCTGACAGTCATCAAGGGCTACGGTCCCAGCAGCCGCTGAGTAGGGCCAGGTGGTTGGAGAAGTCAGAAGCTGTCCCTGTAAGGTGGCATGCTTTGTCACCACAAACAGGAACAGCGGCCTGGTGGAAAGGGCATGCGCCTGGAAGTCAAAAGACCTGAGTTTTAATCTCAGCTCTGCTGTGTGACCTTGGACAAATCGCTGAACTTCTCAGTGCCGCTCCGTTTCCTCCTTTGTAAAATGGGGATTCAGCACCTGTCCTCCCTCCTACTTTAAGACTGTGAATCCCATGTAGGGCAGCGACGGGGCCCAACCTGATCAACTTGTATCTACCCAGTGCCTGACACAGAGTAAGTGCTTAACAAATAACATAATCATCATTATTAATAATAATGATGATGATGGCATTTATTACGTGCTTACTAGGTGCAAAGAACTATTCTAAGCGCTAGGGAGGTTACAAGGTGATCCGGTTGTCCCATGGGGGGCTCACAGTCTTAATCCCCATTTTACAGATGAGGTAACTGTGGCACAGAGAAGTTAAGTGACACAGCTGACAATTGGCGGAGTAGGGATTTGAACCCATGATCTCCGACTCCAAAGCCCATGTTCCTTCCACAGAACCACGCTGCTTCTCTGCTGCTTCCATAAAATACTATTATGGCAAATGCTGTCAGACACTCCAGGGGGTTCTTAAGTGGTAAGAAGTGGTTATGACTGTACTGTTGGGACTGATGGAAGCCCTGTTCTACGAGGACTATCCCCAAAAAATGCATACAGGTCTTTTTGATTTTACTAGACTCCTAGCCCTCATACTATTTCTTAACTATCATTTTTAACATTGTTTTTATTAACATTTACACTGCCAAAATAGCCTTAAGTCAATTTTCACATTCATCTCGATTCCATGGCTTACTTTCACTTTTCTGTAGTGAAATCCCAATATGTCTGTCCACTGTCATCAAAAGCATCAAAAAATGTGTTTTGGAATGCGGTATCTGGAAGTTTGGGTGATTTTAAATAAATTGCCAAGGTATTTTGTCTGGGGTATTTCTCACCTCACGCTGTTCCAAGTCTGGAATTACCTGTGTAACCGGTGCCTATATTCATCATCATCATCATCATCACCAATCGTATTTATTGAGCGCTTACTGTGTGCAGAGCACTGTACTAAGCACTTGGGAAGTACAAGGCAGTTACTACTTAATATAGCCTACACTATTACATCTAGACTACACAATATACTAGGAGAAAAATGCATCGCTGAGAGAAACATTTAAACCGTGTTGACCCAGCAGGTTTAACATATGAAAACGCTGTCTTCAGAACTGCATTCAACAAAACAGAATGCATACTAGTTGTTACTATTAAACACTTTTCGAAGTTGCTATTAAGTGTGGTAAATCAATCAATCAATTGCATTTGCTGAGTGCTCACTGCGTAGAGTACTGTACTAAGCATTTGGGAGAGTACAGTGTAACAGAGTTGGTAGGTAAACAGATAATAAGCGCTCAATAAATACCACTGATTGATTAATACGCAATATGTCCACCATTGGAAAATTCCAAATAAAATGATATAAACAAAACTGATGAAGAGCCAATAATGAGCAGAGTATTTTCTGGCTTCTGTGATCCAAAATTCCATTTTACTGAGTTTCAACAGATCAAGCAGTGTGGCTCAAGTGGAAAGAGCCCACACTTTGGAGTCAGAGGTCATGGGTTTGAATCCCGGCTCTGCCACATGTCTGCTGTGTGACCTTGGGCAAGTCACTTAACTTCTCGGGGCCTCAGTTACCTCACCTGTAAAATGAGGGTGAAGACTGTGAGCCCCACGTGGGACAACCTGATCACCTTGTATCCCCCCCAGTGCTTAGAGCAGTGCTTTACACATAGTAAGTGCTTAACAAACGCCATTATTATTATTATTATGACACTCCTTTAGGGGTAAGAATTGGTTTATAATATTACACCGCTTTATCTTGGCAGATGGATTTTTAGCTTATCTCTGGATTCCAATAACTGGCACTTCATCACCCACGTATTCCGGGAAGATTTTTAGTGAAGGACATTTTTAGAACTCCAAAAACTAAAGAAATCCATTATAACTGTTCTTAGAGCTTTTTAACAACTTAAGAAATTACACGAAACTTGAGAATTAACAATATTAAACTCCACTCCACTCTTCCTGCCCTAAAGTTTTTATGATTTCCTTAATAAATTAAAAGTTTGGTTCTTCGACAGAATGAAAAAAAGCCAAACCTCGAAGCCCAAAGGAGCAGCTGTTTCTGATTATAAGTGCAAATAAAATCCAGCATCCTGAGGTTTAGAAAAATCATCCCACCACCCTCCTAGGATGACCAAATGAGAGCCCAGAAGAGCCAGAGAGCCTGAAGTCTTTATCAGCTTCCTTAAGGCAAAACACACCCGCCTGCTCCTGAGAAAAAGGTCAAGAGTTCAGACTCAAGGAAGCGGCAGGAGGAAAGGCAGGGAACGGGGTGTTCTTGGCAAGGGATTTCTAATTTGGGAATTCACTGCTCCAAGTAGTTTTCCTTCAGAAAGAGCAAACCCCCATCTGTTTTTGTTTCGGGATGAACACCCTCCAATGCCGCTCCCAGGGAAGGCCAACTATGCAGTTTCCATCAGCTATGGCTTGAGTGTCCTGACAGCTCACTCGGAAGATCAGGATCAGCCAGAAAAATTTAAGGCCCGTGGGAAAATTTCAGACTGCTCTCTAATTATTTCAGAAGAGACTGAGATTACATTTCAGCAGTGGTTTCCTCCTCCAAAAAAGAGACTAGAAACAAACAATGTACTAAAGCAGAGAGCAATTTTAGCGGCCGGCATCTTTCCTTGGGAAGGAACTTGCCCTTTAGAGGTCCTCAAGGATGCCACATCTCTGAACCTGGTGCCGCAAAACCCCGAGCTCATTCCACTCGGGAGTTTAAAGGGTCACGGAGCTAAAGAGACGGCCGCTCATGACGGCCTGAAGCATCAGAGGATGAAATGACAATCCTAGAGATGGGTAGGGACAGCAGTGGAAAGGATCCCCTGCTTTAAAGGAAAATCTTTTTTATATTACTGCCTCAACCAGTTGGTCAAGAGAGTAAAAAAGGTCACCTTGGTGTCCAAACACCAATTGAGAGGACGATCACTTTCACTGGGAAACCTCAAAGGGGGTGACCAACTGTAATCGGTTAGATTCATCTGAGGAGTAGTGGAGGTGAGGCTTTAGTAGGGGCGCAGCATGGCTGAGCGGTAAGAGCAAGGGCTTGAGAGTCAGAAGACCTGGGTTCTAATCCCAGCTACACCTCTTCCCTGCTGTGTGACCCTGGGCAAGTCACTTCCTTCTCTATCCCTCATCTGCAAAATGGGGACTCAATACCTGTTCTCCCTCCTCAAACAGAACCTGATTATCCTGCATCTACCCCAATGCTTAGTACAGTGCTTGGCATATACTAAACATTTCACAGATCCCACAATTTCTTTTAGTCTGATTTTGAATAAGAAAGAAATGTTTTTGCAAGGAGGGAGGGGGCCATTCCAAATAAGAAAAATGATGAAAAGACAGGAATCAGGAGGAAGGGACAAAGAGATGGGTAACTCGGCTGAAGGACTTCAAAAGTCTGACATTCGAATTCCTTGAATGGACAAAGGAAACTCCCGCCTTAAGGAAGGCAGTGAAATGACACGACAAATCATTATCCTTGCCAGCCGTATGATGATTAATCTATGTATCGATCATTTGGGCCCGTGACTGAACAGTACACTTAAACCCTCTTTAAAATTGTTCAGCCTTTGCTAATATATAAATTTGATCCATATTTACTTCTTTTTTTGAGGCATGGAAATGTTTATTACCCTTTTCTTACTTTGATGATCATGTTGACTATGGTATTTGTTAAGCGCTTACTACGTGCAAAGCACTGTTCCAAGTGCTGGAGGGGATACAAGGTGATCAGGTTGTCCCACGTGGGGCTCACAGTCTTAATCCCATTTTACAGATGAAGTAACTGAAGCACAGAGAAGTTAAGTGGCTTGCCCAAGGTCCCACAGCTGAAAAGAGGCAGAGCCGGGATTCAAACCCATGACCTCTGACTCCAAAGCCCGTGCTCTTTGGCTCTTTCCACTGAGCCACGCTGCTTTGCCCTGGCTTACTTGTAACTTGTGACAAAAAAAGGAAGTAATATATGCCACAACACTTCCAAAACAATGTGCCAATGTCACTGATATATATGGAGGTCAGGAGTCTATGCTAGAAAACATTTTCAGCAATTCAGTATATAAAATTGGAAATGCCTTAAAATGTATTAGTTTCTCTTTTCTAGAAAAAGCAAGTCACCCTTTCCTTAATTAAAGTATTAGGCTCTCGTGAGCTAAATGAAGAACTTATTGACAAAATTTCATTAAAAGAAAACATTATCCGCATCATTCCCTTCACTTATTCCATTCCTTAAATTTCCTTCATTAACTTTTTCACTCTTTATTCCTCAAGATATCTCAAGGAACTCATTTGGACATTAAAAAGGAAAGGAAACGGTAATGAAATTCCTCAGATGGGAGAGTTTATACTCCTTCTCGTTCCAAGATATTTCCCCCAAATAACTCCAGGATGGGTCCTTTTAATCATTGATTTTCAAAGCCTCAAGGAGTACTAGCAAAGAAACTTTCTCCAATACTTAGTTTTGAGTCCCACTGCATTGGAATCAAATGTTAAAAACCCAGGTCTCCTGGAGTTTGGTAATTTCTCATTTATGGACATTAGAGAAGCAGCGTGAGCCGGTGGACAGAGCATGGGCCTGGGACTCAGAAGGACCCGAGTTCTAATCAGGTCCTAATTGGGTCTTCTGCCTTCTAATGGTCATCTAATGGTTAGAGAAGCAGCGTGGCTCAGTGGAAAGAGTACAGGCTTTGGAGTCAGAGGTCATGGGTCCAAATCCCAGCTCCGCCAATTGTCAGCTGTGTGACTTTGGGCAAGTCACTTCACTTCTCTGAGCCTCAGTTCCATCATCTGTAAAATGGGGATTAAGACTGTGAGCCCCACAGGGGACAACCTGATCACCTTCTATCCCCCCCAGTGCTTAGAACAGTGCTTTGCACATAGTAAGTGCTTAACAAATGCCATTATTATTATTACTATTTTTATTATCATCTGACTTCCATTAGAAGTCAGAGGATGTGGATCCTAATGCTGGCTCTGCCATTTGTCTGCTGAGTGACCTTGGGCAAGTCACTTCACCTCTCTGTGCTTCAGTTACCACATCTGTAAAATGGGGATTAAGACTGTGAGCCCCATTTGGCACAACCTGATTACTTTCTATCTACTCCATTGCTTAGATCAGTGCGTGCCACAAAGTAAGTGCTTAAATACCATAATAATAATAATACAACAACAACAATAATAATGACGTGATGGAGCCAGGATTAATAATAATAAAATAATCTTCAGTTACTTCACTTCTCTGCACCTCAGTTCCCTCATCTGTAAAATGGGAGAAAAAACTGTGAACCCCTTGTGGTCCAGGGCCAGTGTCCAACCTGATTTGCTTGGATCCACCCCAGTGCTTAGTAGCACCCCTTTTCCTTTGCTCCTCCTCCCCTCCCCATCGCCCCGACTCCCTCCCTCTGCTCTATCCCCCTCCCCACCCCACAGCACTTATGGATATATGTACATATTTATTATTCTATTTATTTTATTAATGATGTGTATATATCTATAATTCTATTTATTTATATTGATGCTATTGATGCCTGTTTATTTGCTTTGCTTTGTTTTGTTGTCTGTCTCCCCCCTTCGAGACTGAGCCCGTTGTTGGGTAGGAATTGTCTCACTTTGTTGCTGAATTGTACTTTTCAAGTGCTTAGTACAGTGCTCTGCACACAGTAAGCGCTCAATAAATACGACTGAATGAATGAATGAATATATTGCCTGGAAGATAGTAAGCTTCCAGGTACACACCACCCTGGGGAAAAAAGAATAATCTGCAAGCTAGCTTCCAATTATTCTGGTGGTCAACTTTCCCAGTAGCAAAACTAATCATTTTCAGTTTGGGGTAGGTTCACCTGGTCTAATAAGCATATGTTTCAATTTGGGTGTAGAGATAAACTCCGACCCTGCTAGAGTTACTGGGAACTGTAGCGGGGCTGGTGAACACTTTGCAGATGCTTTAAAATTGTTATATCGCCATGCATTTCTCTGAATCAATTCAGGACATGAAACAGGCTACTATGTGTTTTTATGGGAAAAATTTTTAACGTTAAAAACAAACCCATACTTCTGCTATGCTGCGACTGGTGGAAAGAATAACTCTTGCTTCTTTCTGGAGAATAGCTTCTACTGCTGACGCTGGAGCCAGATCTGCTATGAGGGGAGTCTTTTCGGCTTACGGGTGATTCCCTGAAGAAAGGAGCATCTCTTTTATGAGGAGACCGCTCTCTCGTGTAATGAGAAGAGTAGAAGCTTTTTCGTCTAAAGCCGTCTCTGCCGTCCCTTTGGAAAAAATAAAGAAAAACAAAGTCAGAATCCATTGGCAAAATGGAAAAGCAATTTGTTCTGTGTCACTTTCCCTATCCACCCTCCCCTCCTCTGCCTATCAGTGAACTTGGATCTGTAACCCTTGGGCATTTGATATTCACCCCACCCCCCACGGCGAAGCACGTATGCAATTGTCCCTACACTCCTGCAATTTCTATAATTCCCTTTTAACTGTACGTTCCTTGTGTGCAGGGATCAGATCTATCAACTATATTTTATTGCCCTTTCCCCAAAACTTAGTACAGTGCTCTGCACGGAACACGTTCTCAATACTACTACTACTAATTGTGGTATTTGTTAAGAGCTTATTATGTGTCAAGCACTGTACCAAGTACTGGGGTAGATACAAGATAATCAGGTTGGACACAGTCCCTGTTCCGCAAGAGGCTCACAGTCTTAATCCCCATTTTACAGATGAGGAAACTGAGGCACAGAGTTAAGTGACCAAGGTCACACAGACGACATGTGGCGGAGCTGGGACTGGAGCCTTTGACTCCCAAGCCCAAGCTCTTTCCACTGGGCCATGCTGCTTCTCCAATAAATGCCACTGACTGATTGGTTATTGTAGTACAATTTAAGTTAGTCAGCAGATGTCCACAAAATTTCTAGTCCTCAAAAGTGGAAGACCAGGCCTTAGATCGTTACTCTAAAATTCACTTGAAAGCTCCAAGTTCTACAGCTTTCCACAATGGGAGACCGACCTTGACTAGACAGGCCACCGAGAGCCAAACACTTTCACAGAATTACGTTACCTAGGCAGCATTTTGACTAGGAGATTCACTCAATCATATTTACTGAGTGCTTACTTTGTGCACAACACTGTACTAAGCATTTGGACGAGCACGATACAGCAGAATTAGCAGACACATTCCCTGCCCACGACAAGCTTACAGTCTAGAGGGGGAGATGGACATTAATATGAAATTCAATGGTAGATAAGGGAGTAGAAAAGCACGTTAGGAAGGCCGGCATATTTTTTGTGTGACAGTCAAACCAGTATAATGGAAGCTCGGTATCGGGCATCAGACCAAAGGTCTACTGAGCTGTAGTGCTGTTCAGCCTTTTCTACAAGGTTTCATCCAAGGCATCTTCGAGTTATCCTTCAAATTAAATGGCAGAGAGAAGGCAACAGCCAAAACAGCACAACTGGCAACGAAGAGTGGCATCTGAGTGGGCCCAGTGTGGTTGGGACGGAAGGTTATGCATTCGTGTTTTCAACTATACATACCCACAGGTGAATTTCACCTTCAGTGGTGCCTTTTGTGGGCATATGGTCAAACCACCTTTACAGATGTGTCTGTGTGTGCTTACACACACCCTTCTCTAGAAAAGCTAGATACTGCCTCTTGGACAAGGGAATGCTTCCCAGAAGCTCGTCATCTTTCACAAATTTAAATTCAACCAGATGATGCTATGCACAAAGTGCACGCCAAATTTTAACAAGCTTGAAGCACTCCCAGTCCAGAAAGGAAATGAGAGGCTGTATAGTCCATTCAATAGTGAAGCTACTCTTAAACAACGCGATTCAATTAGTCACATCTTTTTGTATTTAACCTTGTCATTTTGGTGGAATAACTCAGGAAGAAGGTAAGAAAATATACTGAGCTGAATTCGGCCCGGGGGGCAGGAAAGTGCGGGGCTACCATAAATGCTCAAAGGATGATTTTGATGATGTATGGGAGGAAAGAGAAGGAGGTACTGTGTCTCTCCCTTTGCCTGTAGCACAAGGACATCATGCTACATTGTGGTTCAGATGCACAAGGAAAAAGAAAAGGTATGCATGGTGGGCATGCATTCTGTCACCGATGGGATCTCCCTGCCCTCAAGAGCAAGCAGCCCCTCCTATCCCTGGCCCAACGTCCCACAGAGGGTCACCACCTGCCTCGCCTCAGCTGGAGCCTTTTGGGTGACAGTGGTGATGGCAGCAGACACTCCGGGAGCCTGATGATTGTGGCACAGCTTGGACCAGAACCCGCCAACCGCAGCCACCGGGGCCGTGCAGGCAACCAGCTCTGATGCCACAAGCTTGACCGTTTGCAGTGTGGCTGCGGCCGGAGCTGTGACCATCAGATCCAAGCCCCCAAATAGCACGGTCCTTGCATGGATAATAATAATAATGATGGCATTTATTAAGTGCTTACTATGTGCAAAGCATCATCAATCGTATGTATTGAGCGCTTACTGTGTACAGAGCACTGTACTAAGCGCTTGGGAAGTACAAGTTGGCAACGTATAGCGACAGTCCCTACCCAACAGTGGGCTCACAGTCTAAAAGGGGGAGACAGAGAACCAAACCAAACATACTAACAAAATAAAATAAATAGAATAGATATGTACAAGTAAAATAAATAGAGTAACAAATATGTACATATATACATATATACAGGTGTTGTGGGGAAGGGAAGGAGGTAAGACGGGGGGCACTGTTCTAAGCGCTGGGGATGTTACAAGGAGATCAGATTGTCCCACGGGGGGCTCACAGTCTTAATCCCCGTTTTACAGATGAGGTAACTGAGGCACAGAGAAGTGACTTGCCCAAAGTCACACAGCTGACAATTGGCGGAGTCAGGATTTGAACCGATGTCCTCTGACTCCAAAGCCCGTGCTCTTATGGATCTGGAAGGGCGGAAGTGTTGCCACCACAACAAACCCCAGAGCCTCAACCCCCATCCCACCTGGGACAGACTCCTCAGCTGTGAACTAAACCTAATTCTTCAACCACGGAATATTTTTCCACTGTGAAAAATTCCAGTGTTAACCAACTCTATAGGCCTTCCACTTTCTGTATGGTCCCGGACCTAGAGCTCAATCTTCAACATAGCTATCTGGTCTTCCTGCTGAGGGATTTGAGGAACAATTCCATGCTCCCCTCTAGACTGGAAGCTCTTTGAGGGAAGGAAATGTGTGATACTGTACCCTTCCAAGTACAGTGCACTGCACACAGACGGTAATTAATAAATACCATTCACTGATTGATGTTCACCTTGTTGTTCATTTTCTAAAAGACTGCTGGCAATTGTGTTATCAGCTCGGACCTCTCCTTCCCTGGACTATTAAAGCAAGTCCCCAAACCCAGACCTTGTCCTTGCTGACTAGCTAACAGCCTGGCAGAATGAAGCTGCTCACAATGTGAAAAAAATGCTCAATCAGTGGCATTTATTAAGTGCTTACAGTGTGCAGAGCACCAGACTAAACATTTTATACAGTACAATGGAGTATGTAGACATGATGTCTGCCCTCAAGCTTACGCTCTAGTCGCGGAGACACCCATTAAAATAAATTACAGGTAGGGGAGGCAGCCAAGTATGAGGATTAGAAGCAGTGTGGCTCAATGGAAAGAGCACGGTCTGGAGAGCCAGAGGTCATGGGTTCTAATCCCGGCTCCGCCACTTGTCAGCTGTGTGACCTTGGGCAAATCACTTAACTTCTCTGGGCCTCATCTGTAAAATGGGGATGAAGACTGTGAGCCCCACGTGGGACAAGCTGATTACCTTGCATCTACCCCTGTGCTTAGAACAGTGCTTGGCACATAGTAAGCACTTAACAAATACCAACATTTTTATTACATGTCCATAAGTGCTGGGGAGGTAGAGATGGCGGAGAGAAGGTGAATATAGCAATTCTCTGCAGCCATGGACTCAGGGACATAATCAATCAATCAATCAATCGTATTTATTGAGCGCTTACTATGTGCAGAGCACTGTACTAAGCGCTTGGGAAGTACAAATTGGCATCACATAGAGACAGTCCCTACCCAACAGTGGGCTCACAGTCTAAAAGGGGGAGACAGAGAACAGAACCAAACATACCAACAAAATAAAATAAGTAGGATAGAAATGTACAAGTAAAATAAATAAATAAATAAATAAATAGAGTAATAAATATGTACAACCATATATACATATATACAGGTGCTGTGGGGAAGGGAAGGAGGTAAGACGGGGGGATGGAGAGGAAAGAAGGGGCTCAGTCTGGGAAGGCCTCCTGGAGGAGGTGAGCTCTCAGTAGGGCCTTGAAGGGAGGAAGAGAGCTAGCTTGGCGGATGGGCAGAGGGAGGGCATTCCAGGCCCGGGGGATGACGTGGGCCGGGGGTCGATGGCGGGACAGGCGAGAGCGAGGTACAGTGAGGAGATTAGTGGTGGAGGAGCGGAGGGTGCGGGCTGGGCAGTAGAAGGAGAGAAGGGAGGTGAGGTAGGAGGGGGCGAGGTGATGGAGAGCCTTGAAGCCCAGGGTGAGGAGTTTCTGCCTGATGCGCAGATTGATCGGTAGCCATTGGAGGTTTTTGAGGAGGGGAGTAATATGTCCAGAGCGTTTCTGGACAAAGATAATCCGGGCAGCAGCATGAAGTATGGATTGAAGTGGAGAGAGACACGAGGATGGGAGATCAGAGAGAAGGCTAGTGCAGTAGTCCAGACGGGATAGGATGAGAGCTTGAATGAGCAGGGTAGCAGTTTGGATGGAGAGGAAAGGGCGGATCTTGGCAATGTTGCGGAGCTGAGACCGGCAGGTTTTGGTGACGGCTTGGATGTGAGGGGTGAATGAGAGAGCGGAGTCGAGGATGACACCAAGGTTGCGGGCTTGTGAGACGGGAAGGATGGTAGTGCCGTCAACAGAGATGGGAAAGTCAGGGAGAGGACAAGGTTTGGGAGGGAAGACAAGGAGCTCAGTCTTCGACATGTTGAGCTTTAGGTGGCGGGCGGACATCCAGATGGAGATGTCCTGAAGGCAGGAGGAGATGCGAGCCTGGAGGGAGGGGGAGAGAGCAGGGGCAGAGATGTAGATCTGGGTGTCATCAGCGTAGAGATGATAGTTGAAGCCGTGGGAGCGAATGAGGTCACCAAGGGAGTGAGTGTATATTGAGAACAGAAGGGGACCAAGCACTGAACCTTGGGGAACCCCCACCGTAAGAGGATGGGAGGGGGAGGAGGAGCCTGCAAAAGAGACTGAGAAAGAACGACCGGAGAGATAAGAGGAGAACCAGGAGAGGACGGAGTCTGTGAAGCCAAGGTCAGATAACGTGTGGAGGAGAAGGGGGTGGTCCACATAAGTGCTGAAGGAGTTAGGGAAAACAAGGTGCCTGTGTCTGGCATTTGGTAAGCGCTTAACAAATGCCACAGCAATAATAATAACTGTAACTAATAATAATAACTTATTATTGTCATTTTTAAGTGGGGAGATGAGGCATTAGTCAGGGAAGGCTGCCTGGAGATGAGATTAAGGGAGGGCTTTGAAGATGGAGAGAGTTCTGGTCTATCAGATAGGAAGGGGATGGAAGTTGCACACAGCAAGGAAAGATGTGCAAATGGTCAGTCAGCATCTAATTTTAGGAGAAGCAGCACGGCTCAGTGGGAAGAGCATGGGCTTGGGCGTCAGAGGTCATGGGTTCAAATCCCAGCTCTGCCAACTGTCAGCTGTGTGACCTTGGGAAAGTCACTTAGCTTCTCTGGGCCTCAGTTCCCTCATCTGTAAAATGGGGATTAAGACTGTGAGCCCCAAGTGGGACAACTTGATCACCTTGTATCCCACCCAGTGCTCAGAACAGTGCTTTGCGCATAGTAAGCACTTAACAAATGCCATCATCGTTTTTATTATTATTAATTTGGATTTGTTTTGTAGTGAGAACTTAATCTCGAAATTCAGTTATGGGTTGGTTTGTTTTTTTAATGGCATTTGTTTAGTGCTTACTATGTACCAGGCACTGAACTAAACACAGGCAGATTTGAGTTAATCAAGTTGGATATGTACCATGTGGGGCTCACAGTATTAATCCCCACTTGACAGGTGAGGTAACTGAGGCAGACTGAAGTTAAATGACTTGCCTAAGGTCACACAGCAGCCATGTGGCAGAGCCAGGATTAGAACCCAGGTCCTCTGACTCCCAAGCCCACGCTCTTTCCACTAAACCACACTGCTTCTCTAATCTTATAAATTATCTTATTCCCCTCCCCATAGTTTTATGTAAAATAATCCTTCATTTCCCATTGTCCCAAATCTATAAACCGCATGAATTAAATTTTTAGTTAGCCACAATACACCTTTATGGCCTAAAACTGCATAAATTTTTATTAATGCTTTTCCAATGTTGCCTTTAAATTTAAGAAGGATATTTGTTTTTTCTCCCCAAACTGGAAATCCAGAGGGTTACAATCAAGCCTAGTAATTTAACAGCTGAATTATACACCTCAGAGGGGAAAGTCGGGGGAGAGGGGGAAAGAGGTTTGTAATGGCTCACTGACGCTTAACTATAGTACTGTGAATGAGCACAGCTATAATTACTGTACTTAGATACTCTGATACCTTTAAAGCAAAGCATCTGTTTTTTCAAATCATGAACACTAAAATTATCAAAGCCACATGAGCATAAAACTACAAGAACAGCAAAAAGGGTTTGCTGATTATCACAATTATCATAAAATGAGATAGGCTATACGTCCAAAGAAATAAAGGCAACTGAGTCATATTCCTTCTATGCCCAAGGGAAGGGGAGAAGGGGGAGTTAATTTTCCAACCAATAGTGGGGAACGTTTCCTGTTTTCTACACCTGATGAAAAAAAAAACCCTGAATGTCTTCATTCAAAGATTAATAATTGTTGTAAAGGTAACTGCCTTACTAAGATTATTATTTTCTCCATTAAAGGAAAAAGTATTTTCATCTTATTTTATGACCTTTTCTCAGAGGCCATGTACTGGCGGTATAAAAGATGCCTTGAATAAGTGACCCATTCCTCCTGAGTTCAGACATTGGGTACACAACTACTGACTTTCTCTGAAAGTGGTGCAATGAAAACCTGCATTTTATTTCTCAAGATATGAAAGACGTGGACTTTTTTTATGCCATCTCTTAAGCACTTCCTACGTACCAGGCTCCGTACTACGCACTGGGGTCCATAGGAGCTAATCGGCTGGACACAGTCCATGGACCACAAGAGGCTCATTTTACGGATGAGGTGACTGAGGCACAGAAAAGGGAAGTGACTTGTCCAAGGTGACAGAGCAAACAAGTGGTGGAGCCAGAATTGGAAGCCAGGTTCTTTTCACTTCTAGGCCCAGGCTCTATCCACAAGGTGAAACTGCTTCACAGGGTAAGGAAAGCCAAGTCCCCCCAGCCACTTTCACCTGCCATCTCACACCTTGGTTCACTGATTGTGTCGACGTGACCAGTTCCAGCTGCTCGCAGCTCTGAGCTGAATAGAGCCACGATCCCCCTTTTAGACTGTGAGCCCACTGTGGGGTAGGGACTGTCTCTATATGTTGCCAACTTGTACTTCCCAAGCGCTTAGTACAGTGCTCTGCACACAGTAAGCATTCAATAAATACGATTGATGATGATGATGATTGATTGATTAGCTGAATTCCAGCTCTGGGCCTCATCAAGAAAAGGTCTCAGGCTGCCTGGCTGATTGCTAGCAACCTTCCCACAGGTTCCATAAGCTTTCCTCTAACATTATCAGGCTCCATTCTTGAGACTTTTATCTCATAAGACTTCCTGCTATTCTTTTCGGAGGGAATGTTAATCTCCAGGGTCAGCAACCCATATCTTAGCCGTATTAACAGCAAAAGCTGTGCCCAAAGGGGCTTTATTTTTGTTTATTATATGACTCCTTTTAGAACAGCACTGTCTGGGTTAAATGTGGCAAATTTGATTTTTAGATTGTGAGCCCCTTGAGGGCCGGAGCCTGGGCCTAATTTCCACCAGTGGACTCTTTCCCAATGCTTAGTACAGTGCTCTGCACACTCGAAGTGGTCAGTAACTATACTACTACTACTATTACTAGGACAGTGCTAATGGTATACTTTTAAAGACCTTTTACAGGATACTTTACAAGGCAAGGCAATCCAAAACAGGAGGACATCTATACTATATCTCCATTCTGACCATGTAAAACCTAGAACTCAGATCTCAGAATTCAGATCTGAACTAAATCAGCACAGGTAAGCACTCTTCCTTTACTTTGGGTCACATACCCTCCAAGAGGCTTTCTACGACTACACCCTCTTTTCCCCGCCTCACTCTCCCTTCTGCGTAATCTATGTACTTAGATTTGCACTTGGGGTTTTCTGTGGAGTGAAAGTGACTGAAAGCCAGATTGGAGGGGATCAGAGAAAATCGGAGGAGAGGAATTTGAGACAGCAGGTGTAGACAACTCACTCATGGGGTTCAGAGAGAAATGGTAGGAGGGAAATGGGGCCATAAATGGAAAGAGCCAGAGGCAAGGGAGAGTTTTTTTTTAGCACAGGGGAGACATGGGCATATTTGAAAGCAGTGGGGAAGAAGCCATTGAAGAGCGAACTATTGAAGATGGCTGTTAGGGAGAGGAGGGAGGGGGCAAGAGTTTTGATAAGTCTTCCCTCCTAGACTGTAAACTCATTATGGGCAGGAAATGTGTCTATTGATTCTGTTGTACTGCACTCTCCCAAACCCTATAGAGTTCTACACATAATAATCACTCACTAAATACCACTGTTTGATTCTATCACACCCTCCTCATAATAAATCCATCCCAACTCTATGAAGAGGTGAGGAGAAGAGTCCCCTTCGGATATGGATTTTACAATATATCCCTTAATGGTATTTGTTATGCACTTACTAGGTGCCAGGCACTGACTAAGGGCTGGGGTACATACAAGGTAATCAGTTTGGACACAGTCCGTTCCCCACATGGGGCTCACAGTCTTAATCCCCCTTTTACAGATGAGGTAACTGAGGCATAGAGACATTCATTGAGTTGTCCAAGGTCACACAACAAACAGATGACGGATTTCACTCGTATGGATTGTGTAGATTTCTTTGAGTTAAAATCTACTTCTATCTCTCAATTTTTTTTTTTTAAATGAGAGACAAATCTTTAAAAATATTTTGCTTCACTTGCTTTCTGCTGCCTCTCGGACGCAGATCTGCATTTCTCAAAATGGTGGATGGTGCGTTTATTGAACGTTTACTGTGTACAGAGGACTGTACTAAGTGCTCGGAAGAGCACATCATAGAATTGGTAAGATATGTTCCCTGTCCTCAGTGAGTTTATACCCTAGGGGGGAGACAGACATTAAAGTAAATAAATTTATGATTTGTACATAAGTGCTGTGGGGCTGCGAGAGGGGTGAATAAAGGGTGCAAATTCAAGTGGAAGAGCAATGCAGAAGATAGTGGGAGATGAGGAAATGAGGGCTTAGGTGGGGAAGCCCTCTTGGAGATGTGCTTTCAATAAGTTTTTAGAGGTGGGGAGAGTGATACTCTGCCAGAAATTAAGGTGGAGGGAGCTCTATGTCAGAGGCAGGATGGGGTGAGAGGTCAGTAGCAAGACACATCAAATTGAGGCACAGTGAGTAGGCTGGCATTAGAGGAGCAAAGTGTGTGGGCTGAGTTGTAGAGAATCAGAGAGGTGAACAGAAGAGGGCAAGGTAGGTGATTGAGGGCTTTACAGCCAATGGTAAGGAGTTTCTGGTCAATACGAAGGTGGATGGGCAATCACTGGAGGTTCTTAAGGGATGGCAAAATATGGCCAGAATATTTTGCGGAAAAATGATCTGGGCAATAGGTCAGCTGCTAAATGCCCTGAAAGTGCTTGGCATTGTTATACACCAGCTTATGGATCTCTTAACAAAACCAGTTTTAAGATCTGCTACACTCTAGTAGTAACAGCAGGGAAAACTGTGTCAACTGTGTCAACTGTGGACTAGTGTTCATTATTCAGAACTTAAAACATGAATAGGCTTTAAAGAAGATGATGTCCAAAATGAGACAAGGAAGACTAAAACCCACAGGGGATGAAAGGGAAATTGCTTTGCAAGCTTGAAGAGCTTAATCAAAGCCCCTGATTGATCAATGGTATTTATTGAATGCTTAAGGTGTGCAGGGCACTGTACTAAGCACTGAGGAGAGTACAATATAACAGTGTTGGAATACACGTTCCCTGCCCACAAGGAGCCTACAATCTAGATGGGGAGAGACACATCAATAAATAAATAAATTACAGATATTCTTTCATCCAATCAAAGGTATTTATTGGGTGCTTTCTATGTGCAGAGCAGTGTACTAAGTGCTTAGGGGAGTGAAATGCAACAGAGTAAGCAGACATGTTCCCTGCCCACAGTGAACTTATCGGTCAATCATATTTATCGAGCGCTGTGTGCAAGACACTGTACTAAGTGCTTGGGAGAACACAATATAAAAGACACGTTCCCTGCCCATAATGAGCTTACAATGCAGATATGTACCTAAGTGCCATGGGACGCAGGATGAATATCACGTGCTTAGAGAGTAAGGATTGAGAGCTTGAAAGCCTCATAAACCCTAGACTTTGCCACACATTAGTCTGGATATTGCTGGCGTCCCTCACTCTTGAGTCAGAAGGGCTCCTTTTAGCAAACAATAATAATTATAACTGTGGCATTTTTAGGTGCTCAATATGTGCCAGGTTAAACAGTGGGGTGGATACAAGCAAACTGGGTTTGACATAGTCCCTATCTCATATGGGGCTCACAGTCTCAGCACCCATTTTAAAGATGAGGTAACTGAGGCCCAGAGAAGTGAAGTGCCTTGCCCAGGCCCACACAGCAGACAAGTGGAGAAGCCAGGATTAGAACCCATGACCTTCTGACCTCCAGGCCTGTGCTCTAGCCACTACGCCATGCTGCTTCTCTCAGTGAATGCCTCCCAGTATGTGTGCTCTAAATCCCAGGGACGACATGACTCGGAACTGCCTAAGGTTTTCATCCGTCAATCAATCAATAGTATTTACTGAGAGCTTACTAGGTGCAGAACACTGTAGCAGTGGGGAGCATACAACAGAATTCAGGTGCCTCTCATCCTCTTCTTTTTTTTAAATGTTATGCTTACTGTGTGCCAGACACTGTACTAAACGCTGGCAGTAAAATAAAAAGCGGGGCAACAAAGTTACACAATAAAGATAAATACCTCTTATTTCCTGCGTTCAGAAAAGGCACTTTTTAATTAGAAATCATTCGGTAGTAGTACTCAATCAAGGAATTAATAGCATTCAATGAGCACGTCCTCTGTACACAATCCTTTACTGAGCATTTTGAAAGAGTACAGTAGAGTTAGTGGATGCAGCCACCAGATAAGTATCCAGGGTCTTATAAAACAGCAGTACGAGCAAAAGCAATGACCTGATCAAGAGTCGACTCAGGCCAATCATCATCATCACCATCAATCGTATTTATTGAGCGCTTACTGTGTGCAGAGCACTGGACTAAGCGCTTGGGAAGTACAAGTTGGTAACATATAGAGACAGTCCCTACCCAGCAGTGGGCTCACAGTCTAAAAGGGGGAGACAGAGAACAAAACCAAACATACTAACAAAATAAAATAAATAGAATAGATATGTACAAGCAAAATAAATAAATAAATAGAGTAATCAATATGTACAAACATATATACATATATACAGGTGCTGTGGGGAAGGGAAGGAGGTAAGATGGGGGGGATGGAGAGGGGGACGAGGGGGGCCAATGAAAAGCTTGCTGTATCTCCCTCCTCTCTCCATCACCTGTGCACCTTGGGTCTGTACACCCTAACCACTTTGATATTCACCAGGCCTCCACAGCAACTTAAGTACAAACCCTTATACTCCGCTACTAGCTGCCTCCATCACTGGACTGCAAGATGCTTGAGGGCAGAGATCTTGGCTTCCAACTCAATCAATCGTATTTATTGAGTGCTATCATCATCATCAATCGTATTTATTGAGCGCTTACTGTGTGCAGAGCACTGTACTAAGCGCTTGGGAAGTCCAAGTTGGCAACATATAGAGACAGTCCCTACCCAACAGTGGGCTCACAGTCTAAAAGGGGGAGACAGAGAACAAAACCAAACATACTAACAAAATAAAATAAATAGAATAGATATGTACAAGTAAAATAAATAAATCAATAGATTTAAAATAAATAAATAAATAAATGATTTTTAAATAATATATATATTTTTTATTTTAAATATATTTTAAATATAAATAAAATAAAATTATATTTTAAATATAAATAAAAAAATAATAAATAAATAGAGTAATAAATATGTACAAACATATATACATATATATGGGAGTGCTATGTGCCTAGCACTGTATTAAGCGCTTGGGAAAGTGCAGGATAACATTATACCACAGTTGGTAGACAGGTTCCCTGACCACAATAAGCTTCCAGTCTAGTACAACTCTACTGAGTTGTACTCAACTCAGTATTCAATACTGAGTTGTATTCATTTAATTGTATTTATTGAGCGCTTACTGTGTGCAGGTATTGACACCTGTCTACTTGTTTTGTTTCATTGTCTGTCTCCCCCTTCTAATAATAATAATAATAATGATGGTATTTGTTAAGCGCTTACCATGTGCAAAGCACTGTTCTAAGCGCTGGGGGGGGATACAAGGTGATGAGATTGTCCCACGTGGGGCTCACAGTCTTAATCCCCATTTTACAGATGAGGTAACTGAGGTTCAGGGAAGTGAAGTGACTTGCCCAAGGTCACACAGCAGACATGTGGCGGAGCCAGGATTCGAACCCACGACCTCTGACTCCAAAGCCCGTGCTCTTTCCACTGAGCCACTGTGAGCCCGCTGTTGGGTAGGGACCATCTCTATATGTTGCCAACTTGTACTTCACAAGCGCTTAGTACAGTGCTCTGCACACAGTAAGCGCTCAATAAATACAATTGAATGAATGAATGAATGAATGTGAGCCAGCTGCTGGGTAAGGACTGTCTCTATACGTTGCCAATTTGTACTTCCCAAGCGCTTAGTACAGTGCTCTGCACACAGTAAGCACTGAATAAAACGACTGAATGAATGAATGCAACTCTACTGAGCTGTACTCTTCCAAGTGCTTAGTACAGTGCTCTGAATACAGTTAAGTACTCAATAAATACTACTGACAGATTGCTTTCCTAAGTGAACTGATTTTTAAGCACAAAATGTGCCAACTGTCTTAGCCTTTTCTATCTTCTTGCTTGGAAAAGAAAAAAAAGTATCACATAAGAACACTTTAATAGATTTGATGTTTAGTAGGAAGCAATTATACTGCCTAGCCCAATTTAGGTTAAAACTGACTTTCTGCTTATCTGAAAGTGTGTGAGCACACTCTACTGGAAAAGCTGGACTCGATAAGGTTGGTATTTCATTGTATTTTTTTCCAGTGAAATTCAGTAGAAATAAACTTCTATATATGGCCAACGACAATTTGTACTTCCCAAGCGCTTAGTACAGTGCTCTGCACATAGTAAGCGCTCAATAAATATGATTGAAGATATATGTATACATTTGATCTTTGGATAAAACTTCCTGGTCAATGGTACGGAAGTTTTTCTATCCAGGTGTAGCAGTTCGACATCTTATTTTCTCTAATGGTGAAGTTAGATGGGAATCCCAGCTTCTCCCTCCACCCAATGTAGTTGACTCCACTCTGTAAACAATATCACTTTTCGCCGCCTTCAAAGCCCTACTGAAGGTGCATCTCCTTAGAAGCAGCGTGGTTCAGTGGAAAAGAGCCCGGGCTTTGGAGTCGGAGGTCATGGGTTCAAATCCCGGCTCCGCCACTTGTCAGCTGAGTGACTTTGGGCAAGTCACTTCACTTCTCTGGGCCTCCGTTACCTCATCTGGAAAATGGGGATTAAGACTGTGAGCCCCACGTGGGACAACCTGGTCACCTTGTAAGCTCCCCAGCGCTTAGAACAGTGCTTTGCACATAGTAAGCGCTTAATAAATGTCATTATTATTATTATTATTATCTCCTCCAAGAGGCCTTCCCAGACTAAGCCTCCTTTTCCCCAGTTCCCCCTCCCTTCCGCATCCCCTAGACTCGCTCCCTTTGCTCTCCACGCCCAACCCCACAGCACTTAAGCATATATCTACAAATCTATTTATTTATATAGATGCCTTGTTACTTGTTTTGATGTCTGTCTCCCCACCTCTGGACTGTGCTTGTTGTGGGTGGGGGTTGTCTTTATTGCTTTACTCAACTTTCCAGGTGCTTGGTACAGTGCTCGGCACACAGTAAGTGCTCAATAAATATGTCTGAATAATAATAATAATAATGTTGCCATATATTAAGCACTTACTATGTGCAAAGCACTGTTCTAAGCACTGGAAGCACTGTTCTAAGCGCTGGTGACTGAATCGAATGAACGGATCATGTTTGAATGGGAGTCTTCCTCTGCTGCTCGTGACCGTCAGGAGTTCTCCTGGTTTCAGGAGAGCCAAGACTGCCTGAAATCCTCGTAACGGGCTCTCCATAGTCAATGGGAAGTTCAAAGGGTGGGAATCACTGTTTGCTCCCAGCTTCCTTCTTCCAACTGGGGGCTCCCCAATTTCCCTGGTCCACATTTAGCTCTGAGCACAGGTGGGTTGATTTGCCCATGTGGCCCATATTCATTCATTCAATTCCTTTAATCATATTTCTTGAGCGCTTACTGTGTGCAGGTATTGACACCTGCCTACTCGTTTTGTTTAATTGTCTGTCTCCCCCTTCTAGACTGTGAGCCCGCTGCTGGGTAGGGACCGTCTCTATATGTTGCCGATTTGCACTTCCCAAGCGCTTAGTACAGTGTTCTGCACACAGGAAGCGCTCAATAAATATGACTGAATGAATGAATGCAGAGCACTGTACTAAGCGTCTCTATAGGTTGCCAACTTGTACTTCCCAAGCGCTTAGTACAGTGCTCTGCACACAGTAAGTGCTCAATAAATACGATTGATTGATTGATTGAGAGTACAATTTGGCAACAGAGACAATCCCTACCCACATGTCAATCCCAGCTCCGCCACATGTCTGCTGAGTGACCTTGGGCATGTCACTTAATTTCTCTGAGCCTCAGTTACCTCATCTGTAAAATGGGGACTAAGACTGTGAGCCCCACGTGGGACAACCTGATCACCTTGTATCCCCCCCAGCGCTTAGAACAGTGCTTTGCACATAGTAAGCACTTAACAAATGCCAACATTATTATTATTACTACCCAACAATGGGCTCACAGTCTAGAAGGGGGGGAGATAGACAACAGAGCAAAACAAGCAGACAGGCATCAATAGCATCAATAAAAATACATAGAATTATTGATATACACGCATCATTAATAAAATAAATAGAATAATAAATATGTACATATATACACACAAGTGCTGTGGGGCAGGGAGGGGGTAGAGCAGGAGGGAGGGAGTTGGGACGATGGGGAGGGGAGGAGGAGCAGAGGAAAAGGGGGTCTCAGTTTGGGAAGGCCTCCTGGAGGAGGTGAGCCTTCAGTAAGGCTTTGAATGGGGGAGTGTCATCATCATCATCAATCGTATTTATTGAGCGCTTACTATGTGCAGAGCACTGTACTAAGCGCTTGGGAAGTACAAATTGGCAACATATACAGACAGTCCCTACCCAACAGTGGGCTCACAGTCTAAAAGGGGGAGACAGAGAACAAAACCAAACATACTAACAAAATAAAATAAATACAATAGATATGTACAAGTAAAATAAATAGAGTAATAAATATGTACAAACATATATACATATATACAGGGAGTGTGCTAGTTTGGCGGATGTGAGCACATATATGTGGCTCATACCTCAACTCCACTCTGCTGACTGTCCTAGAGATTTTTCAATCAAGTTGCAAATAATGGATTCATCCCCATTACAAGGAATATGGAATCCTCTTCATCAAAATGAGATGGACGCTTTCCCTGGGCTTGGGTAAGATGATCTCTCATAGTCCAAAAGAATCCTACAAGCCTATGGTTTTAATTAAATTAATCCCCACTGTTTAACTAAGATCAAAATTTATGGGAAAATGCTGGAATGCACACTTCTGCTAATTTACTAGGGAAAATTAAGATTCAAAGAAAAAATGCAGCCAGAGCCGATAAAAACAAGATGTGTCCGAAGGGGGGGGAAAAAATGTCACGAACGCAAGTCCTGAAGTGGTGCATGTGGCAAAATGTAAACACTCACACTTGCTGAAAGATCTAAAAATCAAAGCACTGTTTTTCAGTAATAAAATTAAAATTTCAAAATGTCATAAAAAATGATTTCCCTCAGCAGAGACAAAATACACACCCGACCTAAATTTCCTTCTGTTTATTTTTAGTCGTGGTCGATTTTCACCCGTCGAGGAAACCAAGTTTCTGTAACTCGCGGCACGGGACCTGGAGGGTGGCAAGGCCAGGCATAGTCCAAGATTCCTCGGCGCTTCTAAAGCCCCTATCTATCACTACCTCTAAACTATACGCTCATTGTGGGCAGGAACTGTGTCTGTTTATTGTTGAACTGTACCCTCCAAAGCGCTTAATACAGTGTGCTGCTTACTGTAAATGCTCAATAAATACGATTGACTGACTCCTGGTGTCGAGGGTCGAGCCCCCGAGGGGCAGAGCACGGGTTTCAGGAGAGTGATGCCCCCAAATTCTCCGTTCCCAGAGCCATTTCCCATTGGCACTTCCGTGATGTGGCCAGAAACTGCCACTGAGCTCCGGGGACATGCTCTCTCCTTTTTCCAAAATAACGCGGCCAACAAACAAGAGTTTGCTACGGCCTGGATTTGTCTCTTCCGAAAGCAGTCCGTATCAGATCTTGCTTTGGCAACTGAAATACAGTAGATGATCTCTGAGAGCTCCAAATCAGGTAGCATCAATCAATCAATCAATCAATCAATCTTATTTATTGAGCGCTTACTATGTGCAGAGCACTGTACTAAGCGCTTGGGAAGTACAAGTTGGCAACATATAGAGACAGTCCCTACCCAATAGTGGGCTCACAGTCTAAAAGGGGGAGACAGAACAAAACCAAACATACTAACAAAATAAATAGAATAGACATGTACAAGTAAAATATGTATGTACAAGATATGTACAGGTAAAACTGTAACAGTTTTCCGCAACATTCCAGACAAGGAAATGTTTTCTCTAGTGAAGCAAGAAATGTAGAAATTAAACAGGGGCTTCTATTCTAATATTTTCAACAGTATTTAACATACAAAATGCAAATATTTTTTAAAAACCTTCCTAAAATTAAATTTATGGGTGGGTGAGTGCAGGGGGGGGAGCATTATTTGTACAGAAGTCTAACAGATATGCTTTCTTTAATTTTTTTTGAAAAGATCTTCCCCTTAATGCATATAACTGAAGTTAAACTATCAATTGCTAACTAATACAAGACCATTTTCTGTAAGTAAGTGCCTTCTCGACTTCTCAGAAAGGGAGTTTTGTGTGGTATTCCTTAAAACCTGCCAAATACTGCAACGGAACACAGGAGACTTGTGCACATTTTTAATACTATTCCATAAACCCCTCTGGCTAAATCGTTGCTCTACAAGTGAGACAAAGATCAGTTTACATGGCAAGGAAAATCAAAACCCAAACTTCTGACTGCTCCAATATTATATGGTGCTTTTTAAATGTGGACATTTAACATGTACATTATCCAAACAAGTTCTGGAATCTAATGAATTCTTATGAAGCAGTCATCATGAACTGACTTAAAAATATATTCATTTCTTGGTAAATCCACAGGTAATTAATCCATGATTTATTTTAATGTCTGTCTCCCCCTCTAGACTCTAAGTGCCCTGTGGGCAGGGAATAAGACTACCAACTCCTCTCCCCCTGCCACAGCACTTGTGTATATATGTATATATTTATAATTATAATTCTATTTATTTTTATTAATGATGTGTATATACCTATAATTCCACTTATTTCTAATGATGGTACTGATGTCTTTTTACTGGTTTTGATGTCTTGTTTCCCCCATTCTGGACTATGAGCCCATTACGGGCAGGGACTGTCTCTATTTGTTGCTGAATCATACTTCCCAAGCACTCAGTACAGTGCTCTGCACACAGTAAGAGCTCAATAAATACAATTGAACAAATGGATAAATGAATTCTGTTGTACTGTACTCTCTAAAGTCCTTAATACCATGCTCGTCACACCATAAGTTTTCAAGAAATTCCTTTGATCAAGTGACTGAACAAAAAAAAAAAATGATGATGTAAGGTGACTATGGGGAGAAGTCTAAAATGTCGATAAACTTAATTTTTAAATTAGTAAGAAAAACTACTACTCAAATTAAGTCAGAATTTGATTTTCTCTGGCTTACACCAGTCTTCATCTTAACGGGTATTTTACAAGCAACTCATACTTTCACATTCTGTGGTGGTATTTTAGAAGCATTATTGAGAAGCAGCGTGGCTCAGTGGAAAGAGCACGGGCTTTGGAGTTAGAGGTCATGGGTTCGAATCCCGGCTCCACCACATGTCTGCTGTGTGACCTTGTGACCCATTTTACAGATGAGGTTACTGAGGCTCAGAGAAGTGAAGTGTCTGCTGTGTGACTCTTTCCACAGTGTAAAATGGGGATTGACTGTAAGCCCCATGTGGGACAACCTGATCACATTGTATCCTCCCCAGTGCTTGGAACAGTGCTTTGCACATAGTAAGCGCTTAACAAATGCCATTATTATTATTATTATTATTCTCTGCAGACAGCGTATGTGGAAACAGCACGACACTCTGATGCAAACTGATAAAATGCTGCAGTAAAAGAATAAAGGAGGTCACTGGTATTCAACTCTTCTAAATTAAGATGGCGTTTATAACAAAGACGTACACCTAAACAAGAGGGCACTTCCAGCAAAATTCAGGGAATGTAGTTGACAAAAACAATGTGACATTTCCTCATCACTCAATCAGTGATACATGTGAGTGTTTACTCTTGTGTTTACTCTTTACTCTACACTGTACTAAGTGTAGTAAAGTAGACACAATCGTGGCCCCCAAGAACTTTACAATCTAGTGCAGGAGATAGAGACATTAAAATATTACAAGGAGAAGGAACTAAAAATAGATATACGTATAAAAGAGTAGTGTGGGTGGGGAGAGAACTTAAGTGCTTGGGCACATAGGTGCCACAGTAGGGAGGTAAAATAGGGTGGGAAGATGAGAGATTAGTGAAGGAAGCATGGCATAGTGGATAGATAGACCATGGGCCCTGGAGTCAGAGGATAGGGGTTCTAATCCCAGCTCCAAAACCTGTGTGCTGGGTGACTTGGGCCAGTCACTTCACTTCTCTGTGCTTCAGTTACCTCATCTGTTAAATGGGAAGTAAAACGCTGAGCCCTATGAGGAACAGGGACCATGTCCAACCTGAGGATGTTGTATCTTTCCCCCAGCACTTAGTACAGTGCCTGGCAAATAGTAAGCCTTTAACAAATAGCATAAAAAACAAAGGCTTCCTGGAGGAGATGGTTTTGAAGATGGGGCGGTATGGGTCAGTCAGATGTGGGGACAGAGTTCCAGGCAAGAAGTCAGGCCTGAGCAAGGAGTTAAAAGCATGAAAAATGTGAGTGAGGCACAGAGGGTGCATTGGGATTAGAGGAGCAACTTGGACTAGCTGGGCTGTGGTGGGAGAGGAGGTAGAACAGGTGGTGGGGAGAGGACTGACTGAGTACCTTACAGCTCAGAGATAGGAATTTCTTCTTGATGCAGAGGCGGATAGGCAACAGATGGAGAAGCTCAGGGAATGGGGAGACGTGTACAGACCAATATTTTAGAATAATGTTTTTCTAGCCTGGCCCAGTGAATAAAGCAGGACCCTGGGAGACAGAAGGACCTGGGTTCTAGTCCTGGCTCCACCACTTGTCTGTTGTGGGACCTTGGGCAAATCACTTAACTTCTCTGTGTCTCCGCTGCCCCATCAGTAAAATGGGGATTAATACCGTGAGCCCCATGTGAGACATGGTTTATACCCAACCTGATTATCCTGTATCTACCCCAGCGCTTGGTACAGTGGCTGGCACAGAGTAAATACCATTAAAAGAAAAAGAAGAATGATTTGAAAAGATGTAGGCAGGGAGGTCAACAAGGAAGCTAATGCAGTAGTAGAGATGAGATATGACAAGCTCTTGGACCCAATCTGGATGGAGATGAAGGGATGGATACTAAAAATGTGAAGACTGAACTAGGAGAATGTGGCGACTGACCGACTAAGTGGGTTGGTTGAAGGAGTCACAGATACTGCCAAGGTTGCAGGCACCGTTGGGCAAGGATGATGGCAGTCCCCTTTTAGACTGTGAGCCCACTGTTGGGTAGGGACTGTCTCTATATGTTGCCAATTTGTACTTCCCAAGTGCTTAGTACAGTGCTCTGCACATAATAAGCGCTCAATAAATACGATTGATGATGATGATGATGTTGTCAACCATGATGGGAAAGTCGGTGGGAGGAAAAAGTTTGGGAGAGAAAATGAAGAGTTCAATTTTGGACATGTTGAGTTGGAGGTGACAGCAGGACATCCAAGAAGAGATGACCTGAAGGCAGGAGGAAATTCAGGACTGCAGAGGAAAGAGTTCGAGGCTGGGGACGTAGATTTGGGAGTCATCTGCATAGAGATAGTAACTGAAGTCATGGAATTGGGTGCAAATAAAGAGCAGAAGAGGCCCTAGATATTGGCCTTGAGGGAGCCTCACAAGCAGAAGAGGCCCTAGATATTGGCCTTGAGGGAGCCTCACAACGGAGGAGCTGGGGAAGAGTCTTAAGACGGAGCAGCCAGAGGGGTACGAGGAAAACCAAGAGAGGTCAGTGTCACAGAAAACGAATGTGATAGTGTTACCCGGGGTTGGTGGCAATCCGCAGTGCTAAAGGCAGACGAGAGGTCAAAGAGAATAAGGATGGAGTCCGTTAGATGCATCAAGGAGGACACTACTGGTGACTTTGAAGAGAGCAGTTCATAAGGGAACAACAAGACGCTCCCTTGCTGTACCAACCCTAGAATTTTCACTTCTGACTTTTTTGATGCTTCACCCCTCACTGAAGAATCCAATTTCTAATTGCCACACACCTGGCTAATCCACCTTCTGCTGCTACCACCCGATTATCTACACTCATACCCTCACTGGAAGTTTTGCTTCGCTGTGTCATTTAATCGTTCCTTCTGTTCCACTTTGACTCAATATAATCTGTGAATACTACCATCATCCACTCTCCTCACGATCTGCCCAATGTTCAATATGGTCCGTGTGGTTTAGCGTGAGGGGACTGACTGCATTCCAGGTGTTGCTTTTTCTGATCGTGCCTTCCCAAGAGCTGTGGGTTGTAGATGCTACTGACAGTACTGCCCTGGGAGTCATTTGTGGCGCCTGAAGGAACACTGCCTTTAGGTGAGATGCTACAATTGTTCTCTCTAAACACAAAGACTATCATCTATATTCTCTCACGTGGGTGTCTGTATAAATAAATTGGGGCAATAATCACTGGCATTAAGTAGCCATGCCATCCTGAAGTAACGAAGACTTTCAAAAAAACATTAAACACATGAAAACGCAAAGTAGATACAAACAGCAACAATTAGGCAGTTTCCTTGCCGTTACCCTTCCTATTGATACCCTGACACTTTCTCCTTCAGTGTATAAACAAATTATAATTCACAGATTGAAATCCAGCATGTTCTAGATCCAGAAGGATTTTCTCAAAACGTGTCCATGATGCTATGTCAACTCCCAGAGCGGTGCTCTGCACATGGTATCACTTTTGTCAGACACTGTCACCATGGACAGGAACTTTTCTGACCCCTCCAGAACCTTCCATCAAGTGACCGCCCATAAATGTGGTATCTGACTGAACTGTTGGCTCGAGTCTTCGCGGTGCCTGGTGCTGTTTTCAACATTAATATGCGTATTTAATAATAATAATAATAATAATGGCATTTATTAAGCGCATACTATGTGCAAAGCACTGTTCTAAGCGCTGGGGAGGTTACAAGGCGATCAGGTTGTCCCACGGGGGGCTTACAGTCTTAATCCCCATTTTACAGATGAGGTAACTGAGGCATAGAGAAGTTGTGACATGCCCAAAGTCACACAGCTGACAGCTGGTGGAGCCGGGATTTGAACCCATGACCTCTGACTCCAAAGCCCGGGCTCTTTCCACTGAGCTACGCTGCTTCTCTTTAAAGCTTCCACGGAAGAAGAGCTACCTGTTAAAAGATTATTTTTATTGCATCTCTTAGGAAACTGAAGTCTTAAAATTTCAACCTAACCTATGCTTCCATTGAAAAAGATTCAATGGATAAGTCTGAATTCACAAACCTGTGTTTTTGGCTACTGGCACTAGTCAAGGATCTTCTTCAATTCCTATCAATCCTGTCATAACAAAGTTATCTCCAAAGTTAAGTTTGGCTGTATGAGAAGCAAGCAACAGCTTGAGTTATTCCCCGCTCTGACACTCCACACTTTATTTGAATTCGGCCACTCAGTTTTTGACTAGTAATCACTGCATGCACGCAACTCCATTTCCTTGAGTTTTCTCAAACAAAACAACCAAGCCAGATCCTTTGAGATGGCACAGCTATATTCAAGAACATTACAAGTATTTGCTCTTTTCCACATCAATTTTACTCAAAAATAACATGGAAAAAATGAAATGGAGAGAGCAGAATTCTTATCAGTTGGGCAAGCCTCTACCTACTGAAATTAAGTTTGAAAAAAAAGGAACATTAAATTAGCTTAGGACTTGAAATAAATCCTAAAGTGTACTTTCCAAGCGCTTAGTACAGTGCACAATAAGCGCTAAATAAATACAACAATGAATGAATGAAAGTGTCTTCTTCACATCAGAACTATACCATATTACTTCAAATGGGAATGACTTTGATTTAAGCATTCTTGAGACACTTAAGCACTTGGAGGTCAGTTTAGGAATAAAATCACATACAAGTCTTCCAGACCAATACATTGGCATTAGTGCACTATTACTAAATAGTGGACCCTGGTAGTATGAAAGAGTTTGTGCACCTTACAATGCAAAATTTGCAATGAAGACCATAATTTTTAAAAAACTGGAAAAGCCTGGAAAGTGATCCCTTTCACATATTTCAATGAAACATGATGGGATGGATCACAGTCTGCTTAGTACTTCCACTTTTACTTAAAATGTATTTTCATGTAAGCCCACTGTGGGCAGGGAATGTGACTGTTTATTGCTGTACTTTCCCAAGTGCTTAGTACAGTGCTCTGCACACAGTAAGCACTCAAATAAATGTGATTGAATGAATTTTTTTATCTTTTCGGAGGAAAAAAATACAAATATCAAAGTTGTAATGGTTAATAAAAATAAGGGACATATAACCTATAGGAGAGAAACACTGCCTTTTTCTCTTTTCAAAATATGGTCTTTTAAAAATATGAATGTACACCATGACCAAAGAAGGGAAGGAATTAACAAATCATGTTGAAGCAGTTAATAAAAAACAGTTGAAGGAATTTCATACTGAATCTTCTTGCTTACCTTTTGTAGCATTACAGCACAGACTTGGTATACTTCTTAGATAGACATAACGTGCTTATGTATGGTAATTAAATCTAAACTCGAAGCCAAAAAGCCAAAGGACAAGATACCACTCACTATCACTGGGAAAATAGCTCCTGAAGAGTGACTCTTAAGAAACGGAAGAGAGATTCACAAAGGGACAGCCAGTACTCGATATGTCGGTTCTGCTCATCCTCTACTCCCTAATCTTGGCTTCTCTGACACCATCCTCTCCTGGTTCTCCTCCTATTTCTCTGGCTGTTCATTCTCAGTCTCTTTCACGGGCTCATCCTCTGCCTCCCATCCCCTAACTGTGGGTGAACCCAAGGGTCAGTTCTGGGTCCCTTTCTATTCTCCATCTACACCCACTTTCTTGGAGAACTCATTCACTCCCATGGCGTCATCTATTACCTCTATTCGTTCATTCATCTAATCACATTTACTGAGTGCTTTCTGTGTGCAGAATACTGTACTAAGCCTTGGGAATTACAAGTCGGCAATATATTGACGGTCCCTACCCAACAATGGGCTCACAGTCTAGAATGCGGATGATACCCAAGTCTACAACTCCAACCCTAATCTCTCTCCCTCTCTATAGTCTCACATTTCCTCCTGTCTTCAAGGCATCTCTACTTGGATGTCCTCCCATCACCTCAAACTTAACACATATAAAACAGAACTACTTACCCAAACCCTTTCCCATCACAGTAGACAGCACCACCATTCTTCCTGTCTCACAAGCCAGTATCCTTGGTGTGATCCTTAACTTCTCTATCGCTTTCAATCCACATATTCAATCCATCACTAAATCCTGCTGGTTCCACCTTCACAAAAATCGCTAAAATCTGCCCTTTCCTTTCCATCCAAACTGCTACCATGTTAATCCAATCGTTTTTCATCTCACCTTGGTTACTGTATCAGCCTCCTTACTGAACTCCCAGCCTCCTGTCTCGCAATCAATCATTTTTATTGAGAGCTTACTGTGTGCAGAGCACTGTGCTAAGCGCTTGGGAGAGTACAATACAACAATAAACAGATTCATTCCCTACCCACGGCAAGTTTATGGTCTAGACTGGGGGAAGACAGACATTAATATATATTTAAAAAAAATAAATTACAGATCTGTACATGAGTGCTGTGGGGCTGGACGGGGGGATGAATAAAGGCAGCAAGTCAGGGAGACACAGAAGGGAGTGGGAGAAAAGGGGGGCTTAGTCAGGGATGGTCTCCTAGGGGAGATGTGCCTTCAATAAAGCTTTGAAGCAGGGGAGAGAGACTGTCTGTCGGAGTTGAGGAGGAAGGGAGTTCCAGGCTAGGCCCTCCCTGACTAGGCTCTCTTTTCATTCATTCATTCACTCATTCATTCATTCATTCATTCATTCAATCGTATTTATCATCATCATCAATCGTATTTATTGAGCGCTTACTGTGTGCAGAGCACTGTACTAAGCACTTGGAAAGTACAAGTTGGCAACATATAGAGACGGTCCCTACTCAACAGTGGGCTCACAGTCTAGAAGGGGGAGACAGACAACAAAACAAAACATATTAACAAAATAAAATAAAGAGAATAAATATGTACAAATAAAATAAATAGAGTAATAAATACGTACAAACATATATACATATGCACAGGTGCTGTGGGGAGGGGAAGGAGGTAAAGCAAGGGGGATGGGGAGGGGGAGAGGGGGCTCAGTCTGGGAAGGCCTCCTGACCTTCCTCTTTTCCTTTTCTTTAATTCCCTTCTGTATCGCCCTGACTTGCTCCATTTATTCATCCCCACCCCCAGCAGCCCCACGACACTTATGTACATATCTGTAATTTATTTATATTAATGTCAGTCTCCCCCTCTAGACTGTAAGCTCATTATGGGCAGGAAATGTGTCCACTATATTGTTATAGAGAAGCAGCGTGGCTCAGTGGAAAGAGCCTGGGCTTTGGAGTCAGAGGTCATGGGTTCAAATCCCGGCTCTGCCAACTGTCAGCTGTGTGACTTGGGCAAGGCTTTTAACTTCTGTGTGCCTCAGTTCCCTCATCTGTAAAATGGGGATTAAGACTGTGAGCCCCATGTGGGACAACCTGATCACCCTGCAACCTCCCCAGTGCTTTGCACATAGTAAGCACTTAATAAATGCCATCATTATTATTATTATACTGTACTCTCCCAAACACTTAGCATACTGCTCTGCACACTTCTTCAAATGCTGACACATGGACACACAAACTCCACAGACACACCCTCTTCAGAATGTCCCATCCTCTGTCGTTCTGGTAGCCCACTGTTGGGTAGGGACTGTCTCTATATGTTGCCAACTTGTACTTCCCAAGCGCTTAGTACAATGCTCTGCAAACAGTAGGTGCTCAATAAATACGACTGATGATGATGATGATGATGATAGAGTTTTCTTGGTAAGGATACAGAAGTGGTTTACCATTGCCTTCTACCGGCTCTGCACACAGTAAGCGCTCAAAAAATACAATCGACCGACTGACTTTGGAAAATAAGCAATTCTTTCCTATTTAAGAACATCACAAAAGCATGAATGTTCCTAAATTTTAAAAAAGCATTTTCTGGTGACACTCACATATTTTCTCTATAGATATCTGAATCACCATAGAAGCCACAATCTTCATTTTGAAAATTATATGCTCTTCTGTAAATTCTATGCCCACAAAACTCTCAACTCTATCATCATCAATCGTATTTATTGAGCGCTTACTGTGTGCAGAGCACTGTACTAAGCGCTTGGGAAGTACAAGTTGGCAACATATAGAGACAGTCCCTACCCAACAGTGGGCTCACGGTCTAAAAGGGGGAGACAGAGAACAAAACCAAACATGCTAACAAAATAAAATAAATAGAATAGATATGTACAAGTAAAATAAATAGAGTAATAAGTATGTACACACATACATACATATATACAGGTGCCGTGGGGAAGGGAAGGAGGTAAGATGGGGCGAGGAAGGAAGGGGCAGGAACTGTGTCTACCAGGCCTCCACGTGTTCACGTGTAATCCCGTTTTTCCCTTCTAAACTGAAGCTACCAAACATATTGAAAAGATTAAGTACACTTAACACAAATTAATCCAATCTTAATAGTTAGGGCAGAACTCTACTAAAAGCTTACATTCACAGATGAGGAACAAGAATTACAAAGGCTAATCTCTGCTCTACAATCTGACCACTTGGTGACACTCCTGTTCCACAGAAAGTAGGCTTAGCAATTCCATTTCGAAGTATATTCCATTTAGGTTTACGCGGATTGAAGGGAACGGCAGAGAGTAAATGTATCTTTATTCTAGACCACTGCTCGCTCTAGGCTTGGTTCTTTAAATACCATCCATGTATAGAAATAAGGCTCCCATACGTACTGAATAATAATAATAATAAGCGAACTAATATGTTTCTTTTACAATCACGATTGGTAGGGTTAATCACTGTATATGCAGAGTGCTGTACAAAGCACTGGAAAAGTATACCCAGAGGGTACTTAAGCACAGTCCCGATCAATCAATCAATCAATCAATCGTATTTATTGAGCGCTTACTAAGCACTTGGGAAGTACAAGTCGGCAGCATATAGAGACAATCCATATTTATTATCATCATCATCAATCGTATTTATTGAGCGCTTACTATGTGCAGAGCACTGTACTAAGCGCTTGGGAAGTACAAATTGGCAACACATAGAGACAGCCCCTACCCAACAGTGGGCTCACAGTCTAGAAGGGGGAGACAGAGAACAAAACCAAACATACTACCAAAATAAAATAAATAGAATAGATATGTACAAGTAAAATAAATAAATAAATAAATTAATAGAGTAGGGATCCGGACAGCCCGTGTCAGAGGGATGGGGAGGCCAGGGCGTGCTGAGGAGGGCTATGGTGTGGTGATGGTTTAAGACCTGCTCCAAGGTCCAGACCCACGTAATGGACAGTGGCCCCAGCAGAAATGGACTTGGGCTGGGAAAGCAGGGAAAAGACAAGATCCTGACTCCCTCTCGGCCCATACGGCCTGCCACCGAAGTGACCACGCCGGATAGGGACGGGGCCACAACGGCTGAGGGGCAGTCTAGCGCACCAATCCAAACCTCAAGAGGCCAGGCACTGGAGAATCTTGCAAAAATGAGAAACGTGCTTTGATTCGAGGAGGGTATATTATTGGCCAGTGCCTCCGATCAGAGAAAAAGGCCATTCGCTTTGCTATTTCAGTGGGCCAGACAAATAACAAAGCAATCAGAGAACTCTGGATATGACTCCGGTACTGTAGTTCAGCGAGTGTGTGAGAAAGCCAAGGTCAGCTCTTTCTAGACTCTAGAAAGAGTAGGAAGGGGAATAAAGGTCATAAATTAGAATGAGGGAGTGCATGTAACAGAGACAAGTGCTGGCAGCCTACTCTTGACATTTCTTTCATAAACTGGTTGGAATTGCATTATTTGCTGAGCATGAGCCTCAGAGACAGGGGACCTGGATCCTGCCATTTCCCTGCTGTGTGACCCTGGGTGAGTCACTTAACTTTTCTATGCCTCAGTTTCCTTACCACTGTACTCTGAATACCTTAAGAGCTCCATAAATACCACTGATTCATTCATTCAATCATATTTATTGAGCGCTTACTGTATGCAGAGCACTGTGCTAGTGCTTGGAAATACAATTCAGCAATAATTGATTGATTCCCTCAACTGCAAAAAAGGGGTTCAATGCCTGTTCTCCTTCCCCCTGCCATAGAGAGCATAGGAGATGTGGGTATAGGAGATCTCCAGGAGATGTGATAGGGAGAACAGTGGTCTGTCGGATATGAAAGGGCAGGGAGTTCCGGGCAGGGGGAGGGCATGAGAAAGAGGTCATTCATTCATTCAATCGTATTTATTGAGCACTTACTGTGTGCAGAGCACTGTACTAAGCGCTTGGGAAGTACAAGTTGGCAACATATAGGGACAGTCCCTACCCAACAACAGGCTCACAGTCTAGAAATGATCTACTGCTTATGCCTATTGATACCTTAAAAATTCCAGCAGATCGGAGACAGATGCAATATTCCCATTTAGAAATCACGTCAGTTCCCCCCGGCCCTGAATGGGTTGTGTGTTTTTCTAGAACTCATTAACCCTAATTATCCACTGCACCACTCTGCTTTCTCTAGGATGCCCACACTCTCCTTTGGAACTCCCCGGGTAGATCTGAGTTATGTTAGTCATCAGCCAGTGCTCTGGGACAATGGTAATTGGCAAAGGTTGCTTGCACATGCTCAGAAGGAATTCCACAACTACCCCCCTGAGTTTCTAATTTTCCATTTTCGTTTACAACATCCTGTTTTGTGAGCACGAGATTCTCAGGTTGGACATAGTCCATGTCCCACATGGGGCTCACAGTCTTAATTCTCATTTTACAGATGAGGGAACTGAAGCACAGAGAAATAAAGTGATTTGCGCATGGTCATACAGCAGACAAGTGGTGGAGCTGAAATTACAACCTAGATCTTTCTAACTCCCAAGACCTGTGTTCTATCCACTAGGCCATGCTGCTTCTCTATCACATCATGTACAAGAATATATTAAATGCCTATCGAAATATGAAAGAATAGAAATATCCTGGGTTACGACCACTCCAAATTACAGGTAACCCAGAGATATGTTGCCAATTTGTACTTCCCAAGTGCTTAGTACAATGCTCTGCACACAGTAAGCGCTCAATAAATACGATTGAAAGAATGAATACGTTGTACAGTATTTCCTGACATACCCAGAACATGGAATGCTCAATCCTAACATGTTCAGTCACTTAAGATAAGTCAGCGTGGCTCAGTGGAAAGAGCCCGGGTTTTGGAGTCAGAGGTCATGGGTTCAAATCTCGGCTCCGTCAATGGTCAGCTGTGTGACTTTGGGGAAGTCACTTCACTTCTCTGGGCCTCAGTGACCTCATCTGTAAAATGGGGGTTAAGACTGTGAGGACCCCATGGGACAACCTGTTCAGCTTGTAACCTCCCCAGCACTTAGAACAGTGCTTTGCACATAATATGCGCTTAATAAATACCATTTTTTAAAAAAAGTCAATTTCCTCATGCCCTTCTACCTCTCCCCAGTTCCCAGACATTTTCCGGCCCTCCCCACCCCCCTACGTGAAGACCCTGCTCCCTTCTCATGCCTCTCGCTCCAGTCTTGCTTGGTTTCACAAAGCATAGTGAGACCAGTTAAGTGACTCGCCCGGGGTCACAGAGCAGACACGTGGCGGAACCGGGATTACAATCCCACTTTTTCTGACGCCCGGGCCCGTGCTCTATCCACCAGCGGCCACTGCTGCAAACCCAGCACATGGAATGCTCAATCCTAACATTCTGTTCAATCATTTCAGATAAGTCAATTTCCTCAACCCTTTCAACCTTCTCCCAGTTCCCAGATATTTTCCAGCCCTCCCCGCTCCCCTTATTTGAACACCTTGCTCCCCCTTCTCACCCACTCGCTCCAGTTTTGCTTGTTTTAACTAAGCACAGTGAGGCCAGTGGCCACTGCTGCAAACCAAGTGTAGCCTCCCCATCCCGCCGGCCACCTTCCTCTTCCCTCTCATAGCCCAGGGAGGGACGGGGGTGGGTGGAAGAGGAGACTGGGTGACACGGTCCCCTCCCAAGCTACTACCGCTATCACCAGCCCCGTCAACTCTCTCCCTATCAGCGGGACTACACGCACGATGGGGATTAGGGGACAACAGATATGGTCACGGCAGCAGTTGCCACGATGGTTACTTTAAAAAAAGAAGAAAACTACTGGGAACTCGAGGCATGGTGAGAGGAGCCCGTTGTTGGGTAGGGACCATCTCTATATGTTGCCGACTTGTACTTCCCAAGCGCTTAGTACAGTGCTCTGCACACAGTAAGCGGTCAATAAATACGACTGAATGAATGAAGGGGGAGAGAGGATGTGGGGGACTGTGCGGGGGGACGGACTGTGAGCAAGAGAGGGGTGGGCAGCATACACAGTATATTTGGATTAACCTTTGGGACTCAGCCATCAGAACCAAACTAACTGTCCACTAACTGTATACTAACTGTATATTTTGCGGGCAAAATATACCCACAATGTAACCAATCAGTGAGCAAGGTCACTCCTTGTCTTGCCCAAAGTGGCTCTCTACCCTTTATGGTTTTTGAAGTCAGAGGGATTCATGAATGCGGGGGAATTTTACATTAACATATATTGTTTTAATCTCAATACCTGTAGTCAGATTGACGATGATCATCCCTTGGCCATCTATATCCGGAGTCATCCTGCAATAAAAAGAAATTGTTCCAACACATTCTTTGTTGAAATAATTTTGTTCTACCAGAAATACATCACTAAGAAAAGGGACAGAGAGGATTACTCATCACTCAATAAAAGCAACCGATAAACGTAACACTTTACATCTTAATTATATTTTTAGGGGTGGGGAGAGGAATTAAACCCAGTTTATACTATTTCAAAGTTTGAGTCATTGGTAGGAATAAAATCATACTTCAATCATCATTTCTAGAAACTAGACTGTACTCAGAAGCACCACTGCTTTATAATATCAAGATATTACTATTAATATCGTTACTATTTTTGAAAAAGACAAACAAATCTGAGTTTTAAAAGGTACAATCAATAAAATGCGGTGACATAAGTCTGGATTTAATTTAAAGATTTGGTGGCTTAATTTTTTGCAAAAACAGATTACTTTGCCCATCCTCTCCAATAAATATCAGGCAAGGGAACATATCTGCAAGACTTTCTTGCTTATCAGAATTAAAAATCTCTGAAGTCTAAAGAGGAAAAAACCATTAAACCTGGGACGGTCACAAGGAAGTTTCAGGAGTCAAAATGAGTCTGCATGATGTATTTCAAATGGAGGTAGGTGTTTTTAATCCTGAATATGGAATTTTTGATCAGAGAACCATGGGGTCTCCTCAAAAGAGGAGGGCTGCATTCCTTTAGACTCTACCATTTACAAAATCTGATACTGTAACCATCCATTTCTTCAGTAGACACGGCTACCTTTGTGTTGTATCTATCCTGATGCAAACTGTCGGACAAGCGACCCCCAATTCTGCCATCTGGTTCCAACCAAAACACACCTTCAAAACACTTGTAAAATAAATTTTTTAAAAATCCCTCTTCAGTTCCTCCTCTGAATTACTTTTGAAGTGAGCAGAAGGTGGCTTTCACTTCATCCGGGCCCCCAAGATCACAGGTGCGATGGATATTGTGAGCTCCACGTGGGATGGGGACTGTGTGCAACCCAATCTGCTTGTATCCACCCCAGCGCTTAGGACAGTGCTTGGCACAAAGTAAGCACTTAAAATACATTGTTATTATTATCAAACTTGGTCAGTGGGGGAAAAGGCAGCCAGAAAGCAGATGGTGAGGAGACAGGGAGGGAGAGGGCAAGGAAAGGGGAGTCGGAGCCAGAAGTTGCATGAGGTAAAGTTTGGTGACATACCATAATTGCACTGACTTTCAGTATTTGAAAGTGCTTCTCAAACACTTTATTGTGTGCACCACTTTCAGATAATATTTTACTTCAAAACACCACAAAGAGCTAAGGTAATAATAATAGTAATAATAATGGCATTTATAAAGCGCTTACTATGTGCAAAGCACTGTTCTAAGCACTGGGGAGGTTACAAGGTGAACAGGCTGTCCCAAGGGGGGCTCGCAGTCTTCATCCCCATTTTACAGATGAGGCCACTGAGGCACAGAGAAGTGAAGTGACTTGCCCAAAGTCACACAGCTGACAAGTGGTGGAGCCGGGATTTGAACCCATGACCTCTGACTCCAGAGCCCGGGTTCTTTCCACTGAGCCATGCTGCTTCCACAAGGTACAGGATATAATGTTGCTCTGAGGGAGAGGGCAGGAGATTTTTATTTCCAATTCCCCAGGGGAGAGAGTTGGCCTAATTACTCGGGGGATGTCAAATTCGTTCTGCCAAACTCTTTTCTGTTTTCACCCTCTCCACCCATCTCTACTCCTGAAAATAAGTATGACACGTAGAAACGAGCGGGAAGATGCAGAAAATGATCATCAAGTTTCAAGATTAACTCACTCATTCAACTGTACTTACTGAGAGCTTGGGAGAGCACAGTACAACAATGAACAGACACATTCCCTGCCCACAATGAGTATACAGTCTGTGGGGTGGGGAGACAGACATTAATATAAACAAATAAATTACAGATATTCATTCATTCACTCATTCAATAGTATTTATTGAGTGCTTACTGTGTGCAGAGCACTGTACTAAGCGCTTGGGAAGTACAAGTTGGCAATGTATAGAGACGGTCCTACTTAACAACGGGCTCACAGTCTGGAAGGGGGGACAGACAACAAAACAAAACATGTGGACAGCTGTCAACTCATCAGAATGAATAGAAATAAAGCTAGATGCACATCATTAACAAAATAAATAGAATAATAAATATGTACAAGTAAAATAAATAGAGTAATAAATCTGTACAAACATATATACAGGTGCTGTGGGGAGGGGAAGGAGGTAGGGCGGGGGGGATGGGGAGGAGGAGAGGAAAAAGGGGGCTCAGTCTGGGAAGGCCTCCTGGAGGAGGTGAGCTCTCATTAGGGCTTTGAAGGGAGGAAGAGAGCTAGCTTGGTGGATGTGTGGAGGGAGGGCATTCCAGGCCAGGGGGAGGACATGGGCCAGAGGTCGATGGCAGGAAAGGCGAGAACGAGGTACAGTGAGGAGGTTAGTGGCAGAGGAGCGGAGGGTGCGGGCTGGGCTGGAGAAGGAGCGAAGGGAGGTGAGGTAGGAGGGGGCGAGGCGATGAAGAGCCTTGAAGCCAAGAGTGAGGAGTTTCTGCTTGATGTGTAGGTTGACTGGCAGCCACTGGAGATTTTTGAGGAGGGGAGTAACATGCCCAGAGCGTTTCTGCACAAAGATGATCCGGGCAGCAGCGTGAAATATAGACTGAAGTGGGGAGAGAGGGGAGGATGTGAGATCAGAGAGGAGAGTGATGCATTAATCCAGTCGGGATAGGATGAAAGATTGAACCAGCAGGGTAGCGGTTTGGATGGAGAGGAAAGGGCGGATCTTGGCGATGTTGCGGAGCTGAGATCGGCAGGTTTTGGTGACGGATTGGATGTGAGGGGTGAATGAGAGAACGGAGTCGAGGATGACACCAAGATTGCGGGCCTGTGAGACAGGAAGGATGGTAGTACCATCTACAGTGATGGGAAAGTCAGGGAGAGGGCAGGGATTGGGAGGGAAGATAAGGAGTCAGTCTTGGACATACTGAGTTTTAGATGGCAGGCAGACATCCAGATGGAGATGTCCTAAAGGCAGGAGGAGATGCGAGCCTGGAGGGAGGGAGAGAGAGCAGGGGCAGAGATGTAGATTTGGTTGTCATCAGCATAGAGATGATAGTTGAAGCCGTGGGAGTGAATGAGGTCACCAAGGGAGTGAGTGTAGATCGAGAACAGAAGGGGACCAAGAACTGAACCTTGAGGTATCCCTACAGTAAGGGGATGGGAGGGGAAGGAGGAGCCCTCAAAAGAGACTGAGAATGAACGGCCGGAGAGATAAGAGGAGAACCAGGAGAGGACGGAGTCTGTGAAGCCAAGTTTGGATAGTGTGTTGAAGAGAAGGGGGTGGTCCACAGTGTCAAAGGCAGCTGAGAGGTCGAGGAGGATTAGAATAGAGTAGGAGCCGTCGGATTTGGCAAGAAGGAAGTCATTGGTGACCTTTGAGAGAGCAGTTTCAGTGGAATGTAGGGGACGGAAGCCAGACTGGAGGGGGTTGAGGAGAGAGTTGGCGTTGAGGAATTTGAGGCAGCGGGTGTAGATGACTCGATCAAGGAGTTTGGAAAGGAATGGTAGGAGGGAGATAGGGCAATAACTAGAAGGGGAGATAGGGTCAAGAGAGGGTTCTTCTAGGATGGGGGAGACGTGGGCAGGTTTGAAGGCAGAAGGGAAGGAACCAGTGGGGAGAGCAGTTGAAGATGGAAGTTAAGGAGGGGAGGAGGGAAGGGGTGAGAGATTTCATAAGATGAGAGGGAATGGGGTCAGAAGCACAGGTGGCTGGAGTAGCACTTGACAGGAGGAAGGAGATCTCATCTGAAGATACTGCTGGGAAGGATGGAAGAGTAGCAGAGAGGGTTGAGAGCAGGGGGGTTGGAGAAGGGGGAGGAGTGACTTTAGGGAGCTCAGACTTGATGGAGTTAATTTTACTAATGAAGTAGGAGGCCAGATCATTGGGGGTGATGGATGGAGGAGGGGGAGGAACAGGGGGCCTGAGAAGGGAGTTAAATGTATGGGAGAGCTGATATGTACATAAGTACTGTGGGGCTGAGAGGGGAGAAGAACAAAGAGAGCAAGGGAGTCAAAATTTCCTTGACCATTTTTGAAGAAAAAGGAGAGACCCAAGACCTTATCACAGAACTTCAAATCTGTACTGCTCTTTCCCATCATGTTTGGTATAATGCTCTGCGCAGAGCACCTGCTCAATAAATACTGCTGGAAGACTAATTCATGTCCCACACTGCAGTCTCTCTAATGCTCCAGATCTCTGTTAGTAATCTCCGATCAACAATTCTATTTATTGGGAATTTACAGTATTTAGGGCACTAAACATTTGGAGGATACAACTGAGGAAGGGATTTAGGACAATCCCTGTCCTAAAATCTGGAAACTACCAAGCAAGACATGTTTTTTTTCTAACTCATTCCATTCTACAATAATAATAATTGTGGTATTTGTTAAGCATTTACTATGTATCAGGCACTCTATTAAGTGCTAGGGAAGAAACAAGAGATTCAGGTTGGACACAGTCTCTGTCCCACATGGAACTCAAAGTCTTAATCCTCATTTTACAGCTGGGGTAAACTGAGGCATAGTGAAGTGATTTGTCCAAGGTCACACAGTGGACAAACAGTGGAGCTGGGATTAGAACCCAGATCCTTCTGCCTCTCAGGCCCAGGCTCTATCCACTAGGTGACCCTGCTTCTTACTATGTTCAACACAGCAAATATTTGTATTAAAATGATTCTGAACTGAAAAGACACTTAAACGATAAGATCGTGACACGGGAAAAAAGCTACTTACGCCTCTGTGAGGTGGCCCACTTCTTCGATCGTGAGAAAAACTGCGACCTTCATCGTAGTCTCGGTAATCGACGTGGCCATAATCATATCTGCTGAAGCCGCCTTCACCAGGTCGGTCTAGGAGAGGTGGTTTCTTAGGCACAACATTAACTACTCTATGGTAGTCGTCCTAAACAAACGGAGAGAAATATTTCACCGCTGCCACAGATGACCAAAGACAGGCTCTTAGGCTATCCAAGGGAAAGAAATACACTGATTAGTGGAGAGAAAATTCCCTATTAAGTTAGGGATTTAATCAGCATAGAATGGAGAGAAAATTCCCTATTAAGTTAGGGATTTCTATGCTGCCGTCCTGCAGTGGTATCCTGAGGAAGAAGGATAACAAGGAGGGACACACTCCAATTCAGTTGTAGGCACAATCATGAAGACAATCAAGACAATCCTACTTGTACCGTGAGTCCCATGAGGCAGAAGGACCGTGTCCAACCTAATTCATTTGTACCTACTCCAGCACTTAGAACAGTGTTTGACTCACAGTAAGTGCTAAACAAGTCCCATTTTTTTTAAAAATGGCATTTATTGAGCACTTACTGGTAGAGAGCACTGAACTATGCACTTGGGAGCTGAGTTGGTAGACGTGTTCCTTGCCCACAAGGAGGGAAGCAGCGTGGCTCAGTGGAAAGAGCCCGGGCTTTGAAGTCAGAGGTCATGGGTTCGAATCCCGGCTCCACCACATGTCTGCTCTGTGATCTTGGGCAAGTCACTTAACTTCTCTGAGCCTCAGTTCTCTCAACTGTAAAATGGGAATTAAGACTGTGAGCCCCACGTGGGACAACCTGATCACCTTGTATCCCCCCAGCGCTTAGAAGAGTGCTTTGCACATAGTAAGCTCTTAACAAATGCCATCATTATTATTATTATTAGAGGGGGCTTACAAACATCAGTAATGGTACCTCAGGGGCCAGAGCAATTAATAATCTCATTAGCTGCGCAACTTGCTGCTTATGTTAGAATAAAGCACAGTGGACTTTTGTTCAGTCCCCGTATGTCTCCCACAACTGCAAGTCTATAGAAAGAAGAATCTCACAAACTTTATATCTTCCTCTTATCCAATACACTGAAAGACTCCAATAAAAGCAACCTTTCCTTACAAAAACTTTCAGTCAAAACTTATTTTTAATCTGTAAATAAGGTTATGAACGAAACTGGAGTTTTCTCAGCCATGACTGAGTAGTGAAGAGTAACGCAAGTACTCAGCAGTAGATTCTCAACACGGGAGAATCCTTTACTGGTCGTCATCAGATCCAACATTGTCAAAGACTAAATGATGCATAGTTCTCTTAATCTTTCCTTGGAATTAGACGCTACAACACTAGGAACTGAGTCAATAATTTGAAATACTTGAGGCGCATATACAAAAATGTATACAAGTGATTAAGAAGAATTACTTTGCAAATTCAGCAGTGCTATGAAGTGACAATATATGTGAAGAAAAGTCCAGGATGACCTCATCCGTCTCAAGCATCCTCGCCGGCAATAATTCTGCCCAGCAATCCCACTTCTCCTCCCTTACTGACTCCCCTGCCCAATGGAGTTTCTGTCAAACTAGATGAAATATAAAAGGACCGTGGGAAACAAAAAAGCTTATTTTAAACAGTCTGCCCTGTCCTGACGGTTTATGAAAATATCATGCCGGGATTATTTTAAGAGGATCTAGATGCAGCTTTTTCATCTTCCCACAAAAACTTCAACCACCAGAAAGTATGTAAGAAACACGGTGGTGAATGCAGACATTAGTCCCCAAAGATGTGCAAGTTATGCAGCTTTTTCATCTTCCCACAAAAACTTCAACCACCAGAAAGTAGGTAAGAAGCACAGTGGTGATTGCAGACATTATTCCCCAAAGATGTGCAAGTTCCAAAGAAAGAGTGCTCTGGAAAAACGGGATTTGTTTATCCCTGCAACAGAACCAGGTTTTAACAAATTCACTCAGAAAAAAAACTCAGCTTTAGTGTTACAAACTACTTTGGGCCAGCTCACGACAATGTGATTCTTCCTCATGGCTCATTCTCTTCTACAAGCACAACCTGGAAAAGGGCAGGAAAGGATTTTTTTTTCTTGTGGTATTTACTAAATGCTTACTATGTGACAGGCACTGTCCTAAGCGCTGGGGTAGATACAAGCTAATCAGGTAGGGCACAGTCCCTATCCCACATGGGGCTCATAGTTATAATCCCTATTTTACAGACGAGGTAACTGAGGCACAGAGAAGTGAAGTGACTCCCCAAGGTCACTCAGGAGACAGGAATGAGAACCCAAGTCCTTCTAACTCCCAGGCACATGCTCTATCCACTCTCCAGAAGATAAAATTCCACATACGGTTGGCTGAAAATTCCCTTGCCCTCCCATGTTGAGAAGAGTAAATGTAGAAAGTAAAATAGAGAGAGCACAAGAGATAGCGGGGGAGAGATTGTGTGAGAGAGAAAGCCGGACAGCGAGAGAGAGACTGTGTGGAGAGTGGAGGGAAGGGTGCTACTGAGTGCCCTAAGAAAAACATGACAGGGAGGAGGGGGAAAAAAAGGATAAAAAAGGGAGAGGTGGGATGGGTAAACAAGTGAAAATGAAAAAGGAGGCAACAACAGGAGAACAATAATAATAATAACAACAACTGCGGTACTTGTTAAGCGCTTACTATGTGCCAGGCACTGTTCTAAAGACCCGGGGTACAAACAAGATAATCGGGTTGGACACAAGTCGCCATCCCACATAGGGCTCGCAGTCTTAATCCCCATTTTACCGATGAGGGAACTGAGGCCCAGAGCAAAGTCCAGTTCCAAGGTGGGGGCTCAGCCCATCTTTCCTCTGGCCTCCAGGCCCTCCCTGTCCTGGGGTTCTCCCTATCCCTAGTTCTCATGGAACAGCGTCCCAGGATCCGGCCTTTCTGCTTCTCCACACAATGAGGGAGTTCGGCTTCCTCTCCTCTCCAGTCAGCACCCCCCAGACTGCTCTTTCCCCATCCACAGCAAGAGTCAAACAAAGGCCTAGTACTTTTGTTCTCACTTTGGCTAGGCCCTACTGTAAGAAATCCTGAAACAGAATTCAAAATCCCTGATTCAATCTGCTCTCAAGGAAATGAACTCTGGTGGCCCCCCATTTCCTACTATTCACCGACTCTGGAGAACTGATGTCATCACAGACTGAGACCCCAGACTGAGCCCCCTTTTTCCTCTCCCCCTCCCCATCCCCCCCGCCCTACCTCCTTCCCCTCGCCACAGTATCTGTATATATGTTTGAACAGATTTTTTACTCTATTTACTTGTACATATTTATTATTCTATTTATTTTGTCTGATGACTTGACACCTGACCACATGTTTTGTTTTGTTGTGTGTCTCCCCCCTTCTAGACTGTGAGCCCATTGTTGGGTAGGGACCGTCTCTATATGTTGCCAACTTGTACTTCCCAAGCGCTTAGTACAGTGCTCTGCACACGGTAAGTGCTCAATAAATACGATTGAATGAATGAATGAATGAATGAATCACAGAGTTGAGCGATTTTCCCCATCCCAGTCCAAAAAGTCCCGCGTACTGTGGGGGAAGTGACGGAGAATGGAAATGTCCAATGGGCAGTGCAAGGTCAGACTATTCTTCCCCCATCTGATACACATTTCCATGTCCCATCTGCCTCTTTTGCCCATGTCAACTACTCTGATCGCTAACAGAAGCCAGTAAGAGCCCCCAAATCGGCTTTTCTCAGAATTCCGCACAGTCATCTCCCAGGAAGTCCTTGGACTTTACACCATTTCAGTCTGAAAATTGCATCGATTTGAAACAAGGTCGGAACCCATCGTCTCAGAAGAACAAGAGGGAGTTGATTCCTGGACCAAACTTTCATTCCCTACTTTACCCAAATGACCCAGAGTGATTCAATTATAGAAGAGTAAGAGAGCTAAAATAGCAATGTTAATGGACTGGAGTCAGAGAGGTTCCACGACTGGGTTACTAAATTCACTGAGAGAGAAATGGGCGTGTTGACCATCCCCGATGACTTCCCCTGACCCATCTCTTTCCACTGCCCCCCCATTTTCACTCATGCCCCCTTGCCTCTCCCACTCGGCCCACCTTGCCCTCTTTAACCTTTCTGTCCCATTCCGCCCGCAAACACGGCTTTTAAAATTGTGTTTCCATTTCCTCACAGGGGTCGAGAGCCCCGGGGACTGGTGTCATAAAGGAGACTAGTGTTGCGTAGATAAAACTGGTAAGTTGTAAAGCTGAAAGAGGGTGTGAAGACCGTGAGCTTTCCAAGGGACAGAGACCGCCTGTATAGTCTCTCCCAATGCTTAGTACGGGGCTCTGTGCACAGTAAATGATTAATAGATATTATGACTACTAAGTCAGATAGTTGTATTATTACATCTTACATAGAAAGGCAGCAGTTATTACACGGAGAAGTAACATGGCATAGTGGCTACCGCCCGGGACTGGGAGTCAGAAGGTCAGGGGTTTTAAGCCCAGCTCTACCGCCTGTGAAAACTCACCCATGCTGGGCAACAGCGGCATGGGAGAGAGTCGAGGGCGGAGACTCGAGTTTACTGTGCGGAAGGCGGCGATGGTAAACCACTACCAGATTTTGACCAAGGAAACTCTCTGGATTCACTATCGGAACAACTGCAGATGGAGAGCGGGGCTTTCTGGGCGAGATGTGTCTGTGGAGTCGCTATGGGTCAGAGATGGCTCGACGGCACAAGACGACAACAACCCCCTCTAGACTGTAAGCACATTGTGGGCAGAGATCGTGTCTGTTAGACTGTACGCTCTCGAGTGTACTCTCACAACCTCCTCACTGTACCTCGTTCTCACCTGTCCCGCCGTCGACCCCCGGCCCACGTCCTCCCCCTGGCCTGGAATGCCCTCCCTCCGCACATCCGCCAAGCTAGCTCTCTTCCTCCTTTCAAAGCCCTACTGAGAGCTCACCTCCTCCAGGAGGCCTTCCCAGACTGAGCCCCCTTTTTCCTCTCCTCCTCCCCACCCCCCTGCCCTACCTCCTTCCCCTCCCCACAGCACCTGTATACATGTTTGTACAGATTTACTACTCCATTTATTTTACTTGTACATATCTACTATTCTATTTATTTTGTTAATGATGTGCATTTAGCTTTAATTCTGTTTGTTCTGATGACGACACCTGTCCACATGTTTTGTTTTGTTGTCTGTCTCCCCCTTCTAGACTGTGAGCCCATTGTTGGGTAGGGACCGTCTCTATATGTTGCCAACTTATACTTCCCAAGCGCTTACTACAGTGCTCTGCACACAGTAACCCCTCAATACGATTCAATGAATGAATGAATGAATGAATGTGTGACCTTGGGCAAGTCACTTCACTGTGCCTCAGTTACCTCATCTGTAAAACTGGGATTGAGACAGTGGGACGGGGAGTACGTCCAACTCGATTTGCCTGTACCCACCCCAGTGCTTAGAAACGTGCCTGTCACATAGTAAGTGCGTAACAAATACCATCACTACATCTTGTGTTGAGAACTTTCCGTAATACTTCGCTCCTCTAATGCCAACCCCCTTGCCCATGTTGTCCCTCTGGCCTCTCCCTCCCCCTTCAATATCCAACAGACGATCACTCTCCTCATCTTCAAAACCTTATTAAAATCACATCTCCTCGAAGCGGCCTTCTCCGACTAAGCCCTCATTTCCCCTACTCCCTCTCTTCCTTCTGCATCACCTAAACACTTGGATCTGTACCCTTTAAGCACTTGATATGCATTCCACCCTCAGTCCCACAGCATCTCTGTGCAGATCCATAATTTCTTTTAATGTCTGTCTCCCCTTATAGACTGTAAGCTCCCTGTGGGCAGGGAATGGTCTACCAACTCCACTGACTGGGACTCTCCCAAGTACTTAATACGGTCCTCTACACTGTAGAGCACTCCATAGGTATCCTATTCTGAGGTATCTATTCTGAGCCAGCGGGGCTCAGTGGAAAGAGCCCGGGCTTTGGAGTCAGAGGTCATGGGTTCAAATCCCGACTCTGCCAATTATCAGCTGTGTGACTTTGGGCAAGTCACTTAACTTCTCTGGGCCTCAGTTCCCTCATCTGTAAAATGGGGATTAGGACTATGAGCCCCCCGTGGGACAATCGGATCACTATGTAACCTCCCCAGCGCATAGAACGGTGCTTTGCACGTAGTAAGCACTTAATAAATGCCATTATTATTATTATTAAATATGACCAACAAGAACTAAGGTTTCTTTCACGTAGTTTTACCTACCACAGAGTGAGCTCGCGGAGGTAGTCGCTCTCTTGGAAGTCTTTCATACTCATACCGTCCATCAGACCACATTTCATCTCGTCTGTATGCCACTGCAGTGAAAAATAAAAACACAAAACCTGTCTTCATGATGAGAAACTTTTAATTTTGTCTTGCCTTATGCTGTCGTCTCCGACCTATAGTGACGCCATGGACGCATCTCTCCCAGAATGCCCCGCCTCCAACCGTAATTGTTCTGGTAGTGTATCCGTAGAGTTTTCTTGGTAAAAATACAGAAGTGGTTTACCATTGCCTCTTTCCGTGCCGTACACCATTTTTAATATTGAAAGAAAATTAGAAGATAATTCTTCCTGGGGCAAGTGCAGTGCACCAAACAAAAGATGAGCATTGGTACTACTTTTTTTAATGTGTTACCCTAAACTAATACTTCCCAAAATAGGCTACAAGGCAGTGGAGCTGTGGAGCTATGCAAAGTAAATTAAAACAAAGATGCAGATATATGCACTTTGCCTAGGTTTAATAAATAATGTACATCTCATTCTGACCCCTGTGCAGTTTTCATTTTCTGGCTCTGCTTTCCTACAATCTGTGGACTATGCCACTGTTCTATCACTGCCTGACTATCTACGTTTATGTGTCATTCTTTTAGACTGTGAGCCCACTGTTGGGTAGGGACTGTCTCTATATGTTGCCAACTTGTACTTCCCAAGCGCTTAGTACAGTGCTCTGCACACAGTAAGCGCTCAATAAATACGGTTGATTGATTGATTGATTGATTGACTGAGTTTCCCACCCTGTGGCTCATTTGTGTGTACACCCTGCATATTTGGGTATGGGACTGTGAGGATGGACGGACTGCACATTTACGGTGGACTGCAGAAGAAATGCAGTGGCAAGAATGCATGTGTATATATGTATATATGTTTGTATATATGTTTGTACATATTTATTACTCAATTTCTTTATTTATTTTACTCGTACATATTTATTCTATTTATTTTACTTTGTTAATATGTTTTGTTTTGTTGTCTGTCTCCCCCTTCTAGACTGTGAGCCCACTGTTGGGTAGGGACCGCCTCTATATTTTGCCAACTTGTACTTCCCAAGAGCTTAGTACAGTGTTCTGCACAGAGTAAGCGCTCAATAAATACGATTGAATGAATGAATGAATGAATGAATGAATGTGTCTGTCAGTTTCTGGGGTACGTATGGGCAGCTGGCTATGGGTCTTTGAGAGTGGTGGAGAGAATTAAAGGGTGTGTGTGTGTGTGTGTGTGTTTGCATGCATTTTCTCTCTCTCTCTTCCCTTCCCTCCACCCTATTCCCCTCTTTCCACCCTACTCTTACCATTTTCTGCCTTCCAAGCCACTTCCCGTTGTTTCTGATCTCCATCTTCAAAGCTGTCCTTTCTTGCTATTCCCACTCTCATCTTTCACTTCTTTCTCCTCATTCTCTTCCATGCTGACCATCCCATTCCTAATCCTCCGTTCACAAATCCTGGCCAGGTTAGAGGCAAGGGCGACTAATAATCATGATTATTAATCATCTTACCTCCTTCCCTTCTTACCCTTCTTCCCATCTTACCCCCCATCTTACCTCCTTCCCTTCCCCACAGCACCTGTATATATGTATATATGTTTGTACATATTTATTACTCTATTTATTTATTTATTTTACTTGTACATATCTATTCTATTTATTTTATTTTGTTAGTATGTTTGGTTTTATCTCCCCCTTTTAGACTGTGAGCCCACTGTTGGGTAGGGACTGTCTCTATATGTTGCCAACTTGTACTTCCCAAGCGCTTAGTACAGTGCTCTGCACACAGTAAGCGCTCAATAAATACGATTGATGATGATGATGATAATAATTATGGTATTTGTTAAGCGCTTACTATGTGCCGAGCACTGTTCTAAGGGCTGGGGTCGATACAAGGTAATCAAGTTGTCCAACGTGGGGCTCACAGTCTTAATCCCCATTTTACACTGAGGCACAGAGAAGTTAAGTGGCTTGACCACGGTCACACAGCAGACAAGTGGCAGAGCCAGGAACAGATCTCATGTCCTCTGACTCCCAAGCCCGTGCTCTTGCCACGGAGCCACGCTGCTTCTCTAAAAACCAAGTGCAGCGAGCGCTCCGTTCCCACTTCCATCTTCCTCACTCCAGGCCCCAGTCTCCATCCCTCAGGCTCCCTCCTGACCTCTCTCTGGCCCAGGGAGCAGTCAATAAATCCCAAGGCTAAATGGCTATCCCAAGCCTTCCTTTAGAAATGGACAGAGATAGACAGATTAGAAGGTGAGTTTCTTTTCACCAGCCTTGACTCTCACTCCATCAGAATCTGACAGATCTGCTGAGTACATTTTTTCAGGGGGTTATTTTGTGTTGCCTTAATGAGATGCCATTACTCACTGTGACAGCCAGATGATAGTTCCTATGAAACTGTAAGGTAATAGCTCCAACTTCTGTTAAGAGGGAAGATTTTTTTGAAACCTAAAGGGGAAAAAACTATGTCTTTGGCTAAACCTGTGAATCACATTAAGACCCACAAATAAATGGCTAGGGCAGTTTTCACTGGTTACCGTGGACAGGCTCAGTTCCTTTGTTAGCCGAGATTTTTCTATACTAATCCGCCACACTGAAATATAATTTAGTGTAGTAGAGCTGTCCAGCTGTACTGCAGGAGAAAGAGTACCGCGAAAATACGAAGATGTGTTTGGGTGCTTTCAATAAAAATGGTTTGGCAAGCACTGCCTTAAAGTGACCTGGAAAAAGGGCTGGAAAACAATGGAAGGGGCTAAACAAGAAAATCCCATAAAGGAGGGGAGATAATTCCTATCAGCTCTTCCACCAGGAAGAATGATTTCTATCTTCTATCTTCATAATCCACTTTATAATCCTCCATTTTAGGGTGTTTTAAAACCTTTCACAACAGGCTCCCTCACTTTTCAGGAAGATATAGGTCATATGAAGACGTAAGTTATAGCCTAATATAATTTTATGGGTTTTTTATGATTTATAATTTTTATGTAATCATGCAGGCAGCCTTAGGCATGAAATGCTTCTCATTCATTCAATCGCATTTATTGAATGCTTACTGTGTGCAGAGCACTGTACTAAGCATTTGGGAAGTACAAGTTGGCAACATATAGAGACGGTCCCTACCCAACAACGGACTCACAGTCTAGAAAGGGGAGACAGAGAACAAAACAAAACACATGAACAGGTGTCAAGTCATCAGAATAAATAGAAATAAAGCTAGATGCATGTCATTAACAAAATAAATAGAATAGTAAATATGTACAAGTAAAATAGAGTAATAAACCTGTACAAACATATATACAGGTACAGTGGGGAGGGGAAGGAGGTAGGGTGGGGGGGATGGGGAAGAGGAGAGGAAAAAAGGGGGCTCAGTCTGGGAAGGCCTCCTGGAGGACGTGAGCTCTCAGTAGTGCTCTGAAGGGAGGAAGAGAGCTAGCTTGGCGGAGGTGCGGAGGGAGGGCATTCCAGGCCAGGGGGAGGACGTGGGCCGGGGGTCGACGGCGGGACTGGGAGGAATGAGGTACAGTGAGGAGGTTAGCGGCAGAGGAGCAGAGGATGCGGGCTGGGCTGGAGAAAGAGAGAAGGGAGGTGAGGTAAAAGAGGGCAAGGCGATGAAGAGCCTTGAAGCTGAGAGTGAGGAGTTTTTGCTTGATGCGTAGGTTGACTGGCAGCCACTGGAGATTTTTGAGGAGGGGAGTAACATGCCCAGAGCGTTTCTGCACAAAGATGATCCAGGCAGCAGCGTGAAGTATAGACTGAAGTGGAGAGAAACAGGAGGATGGGAGATCAGAGAAAAGGCCGATGCAGTAATCCAGTCGGGATAGGATGAGAGACTGAACCAGCAGGGTAGCAGTTTGGATGGAAAGAAAAGGGCGGATCTTGGCAGTGTTGCAGAGTTGAGACCGGCAGGTTTTGATGATGGACTGAATGTGAGGGGTGAACGAGAGAGCGGAGTCGAGGATCAATCAATCAATCACGAGGATCAATCAATCAATCAATCAATAGTATTTATTGAGCGCTTACTGTGTGCAGAGCACTGTACTAAGCGCTTGGGAAGTACAAGTTGGCAACATATACAGTCCCTATACAACAGTGGGCTCACAGTCTAAAAGGGGGAGACAGAGAACAAAACCAAACATACTAACAAAATAAAATAAACAGAATAGATATGTACAAGTAAAATAAATAAATAGAGTAATAAATATGTACAAACATATATACATATATACAGGTGCTGTGGGGAAGGGAAGGAGGTAAGATGGGGGGATGGAGAGGGGGACGAGGGAGAGAGGAAGGAAGGGGCTCAGTCTGGGAAGGCCTCCTGGAGGAGGTGAGCTCTCAGTAGGGCCTTGAAGGGAGGAAGAGAGCTAGCTTGGCGGATGGGCAGAGGGAGGCCATTCCAGGCCCGGGGGATGACGTGGGCCGGGGGTCGACGGCGGGACAGGCGAGAACGAGGTACGGTGAGGAGATTAGCGGCGGAGAAGCGGAGGGTGCAGGCTGGGCTGGAGAAGGAGAGAAGGGAGGTGAGGTAGGAGGGGGCGAGGGGATGGACAGCCTTGAAGCCCAGGGTAAGGAGTTTCTGCCTGATGTGCAGATTGATTGGTAGCCACTGGAGATTTTTGAGGGGGGAAGTAACATGCCCAGAGCGTTTCTGGACAAAGCTAATCTGGGCAGCAGCATGAAGTATGGATTGAAGTGGGGAGAGACAGAGGATGGGAGATCAGAGAGAAGGCTGATGCAGTAGCAGTACGGATGACACCAAGGTTGCGGGCTTGTGAGACGGAAAGGATGGTAGTGTTGTCTACAGTGATGGGAAAGTCAGGGAGAGGGCAGGGTTTGGGAGGGAAGATAAGGAGTTCAGTCTTGGCCATATTGAGTTTTAGATGGCGGGCAGACATCCAGATAGAGATGTCCTGAAGGCAGCAGGAAACACGAGCCTAAAGGGAGGGAGAGAGAGCAGGGGCAGAGATGTAGATTTGGGTGTCATCAGCGTAGAGATGATAGTTGAAGCCGTGGGAGTGAATGAGGTCACCAAGGGAGTCAGTGTAGATAGAGAACAGAAGGGGACCAAGAACTAACCCCTGAGGAACCCCTACAGTAAGGGGATGGGAGGGGAAGGAGGAGCCTACAAAGGAGACTGAGAATGAATGGCTGGAGAGATAAGAGGAGAACCAGGAGAGGACGGAGTCTGTGAAGCCAAGGTTGGATAGCGTGTTGAGGAGAAGGGGAGGGTTCACAATGTCGAAGGCAGCTGGGAGGTCGAGGAGGATTAGGATAGAGTAGGAACCACTGGATTTGGCAAGAAGGAGGTCATTGGTGACCTTTGAGAGGGCAGTTTCAGTGGAGTGAGGGGGACAGAAGCCAGAGTGAAAGAGATTTAGGAGAGAGTTGGAGTTGAGGAATTCGAGGCAGCGAGTGCAGATGACTCATTCTAGGAATTTGGAAAGGAAGGGTAGGAGGGAGATAGGGCGATAACTAGAAGGGGCAGTGAGGTCAAAAAAGTGTTTTTTTACGATGGGGGAGACGTGGGCATGTTTGAAGGCAGAGGAGAAGGAACCAGTGGAGAGTGAGCGGTTGAAGATGGAAGTTAAGAAGAGGAGGAGGGAAGGGGCAAGAGATTTCATAAGATGACAGGGAGTGGGGTCAGAAGCACAGGTGGCTCGAGTAGCACTTGAGAGGAAGGAGGAGATCTCACCTGAAGGTACTGCTGGGAAGGACGGGAAAGTAGCAGACAGCTGTGGGGATGGAAAAAGCTCAGACCTGATGGTGTTAATATTATTAATGGAGGAGGTGGCCAGATCATTGGGGGTGAGGGATGGAGGAGAGGGAGGAACAGGGACCCTGAGGAGGGAGTTAAATGTCCAGAACAGCTGATGGGGGAGATGGGCATGGGTGTCAATAAGGGAAGAAAAATAGTTTTGCCTGGCAGAGGAGAGGGCAGAGTTAAGGCAGGAAAGGATACACTTGAAGTGAACAAGTTTGGCTTGAGGTTTAGACTTTTGCCAGCAGTGTTCAGCAGCTCGAGCATAACAGCAAAGGAGGCAGACAGTAGCGGTGATCCAAGGCTGTGGGTTAGTGGTGCGAGAGTGACGAAGGCAAAGGGGAGCAAGTGGATCTGGTCATCAAGATTGGGTAGAGAGGATAGGAAGGTGAGGTGGGGTGTGACGCACTGAGAGAGACGGATGGGGTCGAGAGAACGGAGGGGTCTCTGTTGGGGAGTAATATAAATTTACAAGGGGGAGGAATGAGAGAGAGGAGGCAGGTGAGAAGGTGATGATCAGAGAGAGGGATTTCAGAGTTGGTGAGGGTGGAGACAGTGCAGCGGTAGGAGATGATGAGGTCGAGGGTGTGACCAAGTTGGTGAGTGGGAGAGGTGGGGTGGAGCAGGAGGTTGGCAGCGTCAAGGAGAGACAGAAGGAAGGCGGCAGAGGAGTCACCAGGGACATCCATGAGGATGCTGAAACCTCTGAGGATCAGAGTGGGCATGGAAAAGGAGAGAAGGAAGGTGAGAAAGGGCTCAAAATCGTTAAAAAGGTTGGAGGTAGGGCCGGAGCGGGGCGCGGGGGTAGATGACGGCTACAGGAATCTGGAGGGGGTGGTAGGGGCGAATAATATGGGCTTCAAAGGAGGGGAAGGAAAGGGAAGCAGCATGGCCCAGTGGAAAGAGCCCAGGCTTTGGAGTCAGAGGTCATGGGTTCAAATCCCAGCTCCACCATTTGTCAGCTGTGTGACTTCGGGCAAGTCACTTAACTTCTCTGGGCCTCAGTTCCCTCATCTGTAAAATGGGGATGAAGACTGTGAGCCCCATGTGGGACAACCTGATCACCTTGTAACCTCCCCAGCGCTTAGCACAGAGCTTTGCACATACTAAGTGCTTAATAAATGCCATCATTATTATTATTAAGGGGGAGGACGGATAGTGTAAAAGCGACACTGGGGTGCGAGAAGGAAGCCGACACCTCCTCCTTTCCTAGTGAGTCTGAGGAAGTGGAAGAAGAAGAGGCCTCCGCTGGAGAGGGCAGCAGAATAGACCGTGTCATCAGGGGTGAGCCAAGTCTCGGGGAGGAGGAGGAGGAGAGAGTGGAAAAGGAACAGGTCAAGGATGAAAGGGAGCTTATCTATAATGGAGAGGGGGTTCCATAGGCCACACTTGGCAGCAGCTGTGGAGGGAGGGGAGAGAGAGGGAAGGGTGCAAGGGGTGGGGAGAGTTTGGATGGGATTGAGTTGGCAGGGGCCTGGGAGGGGAGAGGGGGATGAGGGATGGCGATGAGAAAGGAGAACTGGGATGGGGCGGGGGCAGGGAGAAGGGAAGGGAAGGGGTTAGAGGGAAGGGGTTGAGGGTTGGCACTGGTACAGAGGGATTCTGGGGAGGGGGTGGGAAGTAGGGGTGGGGATAGAGAAAGGGAGGGAAAGAGCTGGGTGGGAGAAGGGAAGGGGAAGGTGAGGATTGGGAATGGCAGATGGGAGCAGGGGACTTGATAGTTCATGGTGAGGTCAGCAAGGTAAATGATAGCACAGCGAGCAGTTAGCATAATAATAATAATGGCGTTTATTAAGCACTTACTATGTGCAAAGCATTCATTCATTCATTCATTCAATCACATTTATTGAGCACTCACTGTGTGCAGAGCACTGTACTAAGTGCTTGGGAAGTACAAGTTGGCAACATATACAGACAGTCCCTACCCAACAGTGGGCTCACAGTCTAGAAGGGGGAGACAGACAACAAAACAAAACATATTAACAAAATAAAAGAAATAGAATAAATATGTACAAGTAAAATAGAGTAATAAATATGTACAAACATATATACATATATACAGGTGCTGTGGGGAGGGGAAGGAGGTAATGGGGAGGATGGGGAGGAGGGGGAGAGGAAGGAGGGGGCTCAGTCTGGGAAGGCCTCCTGGAGGAGGTGAGCTCTCAGTAGGGCCTTGAAGGGAGGAAGAGGGCTAGCTTGGCAGATGTGCGGAGGGAGGGCATTCCAGGCCCGGGGGATGACGTGGGCCGGGGGTCGATGGCGGGACAGGCGAGAACGCGGCACGGTGAGGAGATTAGCGGCAGAGGAGCGGAGGGTGCGGGCTGGGCTGGAGAAGGAGAGAAGGGAGGTGAGGTAGGAGGGGGCGAGGGGATGGACAGCCTTGAAGCCCAGGGTCAGGAGTTTCTGCCTGATGCGTAGACGGACCTGGACGGACTAGAGGTCACTTCGAGGGGTGAGTCTAGTGATGATGGGAGGGGGCCCAGGCCAGGGGAGTTGGATGGTCAGCAGAGAGCTCAACTCTCGACTTATAGAAACTGTACAGGGGTAAAGCACTGTTCTAAGCGCTGGGGTGGTTACAAGGTTATCAGGTTGTCCCACGGGGGGCTCACAGTCTTAATCCCCATTTTACAGATGAGGTAACTGAGGCACAGAGAAGTCAAGTGACTTGCCCAAAGTCACACAGCTGACAATTGGCGGAGTAGGGATTTGAACCCATGACTTCTGCTTCTTCATGCAATAGCAACAATAAAATAAGCAGATGATAACATCACAGGCATCAGTTAGCAATTAACATGCAATAGCAACAATAAAATAAGCAGATGACATCACAGAGAGCAGTAAACAATTAACATGGAATAGCAACAATGAAATAAGCGGATGATGACATCACAGAGAGCAGTTAACAATTAACATGCAATAGTAGCAATAAAATAAGCAGATGATGACATCACAGAGAGCAGTTAATTAACATGCAATAGCAACAATGAAATAAGCGGATGATGACATCACAGAGAGCAGTTAACAATTAACATGCAATCACAACAATAAAATGAGCGGATGATGACATCACAGAGAGCAGTGAACAATTAACATGCAATAACAACAGTAAAATAAGTGGTTGATGACATCACAGAGAGCAGTTAACAATTAACATGCAATAGCAACAATAAAATAAGCGAATGATGACATCACAGAGAGCAGTTAACAATTAACATGCAATAGCAGCAATAAAATAAGCGGATGATGACATCACAGAGAGCAGTGAACAATTAACATGCAATAACAACAGTAAAATAAGCGGATGATGACATCACAGAGAGCAGTGAACAATTAACATGCAATAACAACAGTAAAATAAGCGGATGATGACATCACAGAGAGCAGTTAACAATTAACATGCAATAGCAACAATAAGCGGATGATGACATCACAGAGAGCAGTTAACAATTAACATGCAATAGCAACAATGAAATAAGCGGATGATGACATCAGAGAGAGCAGTTAACAATTGACATGCAATAGCAACAATAGAATAAGCGGATGATGACATCACAGAGAGCAGTTAACAGTTAACATGCAATAGCAACAATAAAATAAGCGGATGATGACATTACAGAGAGCAGTGAACAATTAACATGCAATAACAACAGTAAAATAAGCGGATGATGACATCAGAGAGCAGTTAACAATTGACATGCAATAGCAACAATGAAAATAAGCGGATGATGACATCACAGAGAGCAGTTAATAACTGACATGCAATAGCAACAATGAAAATAAGCGGATGATGACATCACAGAGAGCAGTTAACAGTTAACATGCAATAGCAACAATAAAATAAGCGGATGATGCCCAGAGCAGAGGGGTGAATTGTCCGTGGGTCACTCAAATCGAAAAGACTAACGGCAAGGACAGTTCAGGGGCTCTTGGCAGAACTGTCTCTGAGGTGGTGGAGGAAGGAGTCCTGTGGATGGCAGTTCTGGAGCAGGGCGGAACAGTTATGGGGGTTCATGGGAGAGGAAACGCCTGGGAAGAGGAGTAAACAGCCAAATAACTTGGGTGGGCTGAGAAGGTGCAAATGCGAGTTGTTGCTATAGTAACAGTGAGAACAAGGACCAGTCCGGTCAGGTCCAAATGCAGGGAAGGAGGGAGTGGAGGCTCCCCAAAGAAGGTCGGTTATGGGGGCGGAGGGGGGAGCAGGGGGACACAATCAATCAATCAATCAATCAATCAATCAATCATATTTATTGAGCGCTTACTATGTGCAGAGCACTGTACTAAGTGCTTGGGAAGTACAAATTGGCAACACATAGAGACAGTCCCTACCCAACAGTGGGCTCACAGTCTAAAAGGGGGAGACAGAGAACAGAACCAAACATACCAACAAAATTAAATAAATAGGATAGAAATGTACAAGTAAAATAAATAAATAAATAGAGTAATAAATATGTACAACCATATATACATATATACAGGTGCTGTGGGGAAGGGAAGGAGGTAAGATGGGGGGAAGGAGAGGGGGGCGAGGGGGAGAGGAAGGAAGGGGCTCAGTCTGGGAAGGCCTCCTGGAGGAGGTGAGCTCTCAGCAGGGCCTTGAAGGGAGGAAGAGAGCTAGCTTGGCGGATGGGCAGAGGGAGGGCATTCCAGGCCCGGGGGAGGACGTGGGCCGGGGGTCGACGGCGGGACAGGCGAGAACGAGGTACAGTGAGGAGAACGAGGTACACAATGTCCCACAACCCCAGTTGGCTACCTGGACGGACTAGAGGTCAATCAATCAATCAATCAATCGTATTTATTGAGCGCTTACTGTGTGCAGAGCACTGTACTAAGTGCTTGGGAAGTACAAGTTGGCAACATATACAGTCCCTACCCAACAGTGGGCTCACAGTCTAAAAGAGGTCACTTCGAGGGGTGAGTCTAGTGATGATGGGAGGGGGAGTTGGATGGTCAGCAGAGAGCTCAACTCTCCACTTATAGAAACTCTACAGGGGTAAACGTTATTTGAAAAAAAAATAACAGCTACGACAGCTTACTAAAAATACTGCTCTCAGGTTAGCCTTTTAAGCTGCACTGTCGAAGGCATCAGATCTGTAGTGCAGGCTTTAATTTATTTCAGCAATGTGACAAGAAACCACACATCAACACCCGACGTCTTTGATGATATAATTAATGAGGGATAAAAGCGGAAGCTTCCATTTCACTAGTAATGCCAGTAATTAGCAACGGTAGAATTTAAAGAAAAAAACTGTATGCTATTATAGAAAGCTGTGGAGTTTCGACACAGATGAAATAGCCAGGGCAGAGGAGCAGCGTGGCTTAGTGGAAAGGGCACATGCCTGGGATCTAATCCCAGATCCAGCCACTTGAATGCTGTGTGACCTTGGGCAAGTCACAAAGCTTCTCTGTGCTTGTTACCTCATCTGTAAAATGGGGATTGAAACTGTGAGCCCCATGTAGGACATGGACTGTGTCCAACCTTGTATTTACTAACGCTTTGGCCAGTGCCTGACACATAGTATGCCCTTAGAAAAGAGCATTAAAACATATATGTATATACATATTTAGAATTGATAAGGGTTAAGGAAGACTAGGAATGGTGGAGGAGAAAATACATTTGAAAAATACTTCTTATGGCCAAGTCCTGTTATAAATCACAGTTTCAACAACCACTCCCTTCTATTTCAAGTGCTCCTTTTTTTTTAACAATAAACCCACCACCATAACTAAAGAGAGGCTTTTAAAATTCTACTACAGAAAACTCTAACTACTCAAACTTTAATGTCTAGGGTAAATTAATCTAGAACACTGGAAAACACAAGGCAATATATCTTGCTTGACAGTATTTCAGAAGAATTCTTATTGCCTAAAATAAAAACAAATCATACAAGAAAAAAAAAGGGAATCACTCCTTTTCCTCCCTAAAAGAGGTTTTTTTCTCCATTTCCTTCTTCCTAAACCCACTGGGCGGGGGGACAAAAAACCTACCACCTGGGACAGCCTGTGAGAACCTAGACAACTTAAGCTAAAGACCTAGTATTCGACAAAGGGTACAGAAACTGGATCCAGGGCTTTTTGGGTTCATAAGCCAAAACCATGAGTAGAATGATGAAAGGGAAAGATTAAAGAGCTAGAAAGGGAAAAGAGAGGAAAACTGAAATTGAAAATTTCAACTTTCACAATGCCAAAAGTGATTGGCCATTAAGCCACAAAAGGAAAATGCATTTTAAAAACTACTCGCGTGAAATTAAAAATACCGAATTTACTCCTTGTCCCACAAAGAAATCAGCAAGAATAACTATTACGGAACTTACTTGTGTCTCTTCAAGAATCAATTTTTAAATCTTCAAGGAGTTCCTGGGAATTAAAAAAATAAAATCATTAAAACAATTTAACATTATGTTTCCCATACTATCTTTTCATTCATTCATTCATTCAATCGTACTTACTGAGTGCTTACTGTGTGCAGAGCACTGTACTAAGCACTTGGGAAGTACAAGTTGGCAACATGTAGAGACGGTCCCTACCCAACAACGGGCTCACAGTCTAGAAGGGGGAGACAGACAACAAAACAAAACATGCGGACAGGTGTCAAGTCATCAGAACAAATAAAGCTAGATGCACATCATTAACAAAAAAAATAGAATAGATGAGCAGCCTCTGGAAGTTCTTGAGGAGTGGGAAGACATGGACTGAACGTTTCTGTTGCAAAAGTTGGGTGCCAACTTGTACTTCCCAAGTGCTTAGCACAGTGCTCTGCAAACAGTAAGCGCTCAATAAATACGATTGATGATGATGAAAATGACCCGTGCAGCAGAGCGAAGTATGGACTGCAGTGGGGACAGATGGGAGGCCGGGAGGTCAGCGAGGAGGCAGATGGAGTAGTCAAGGTGAGATAGGCTAAGTGCTTGGATCAGCGTGGTGGCCGTTCGGATGGGGAGGGAAGGGCAGATTTTAGCGATGCTGTGAAGGTAGAACTGACCGGATTTGATGACAGATTGAATACGCGGGTGGAATGAGAGAGATGAGCAGAAGGCCTAGATAAGGTTACGGCCTTGTGAGATAAGGAGGATAGTGGTGTGAACTGCAGTGACAGGAAAGACGGTGGAGGACGGGGTTTGGGGAGGAAGATAAGGAGTTCAGTTTTGGACATGTTTACTTCGAGGTGTCTGTGGGACTTCCCGGTAAAGATGTCCTGAAAGCAGGAGGAAATGCAAGATGGCAGGGAGGGAGAGGGGTCAGGGCTGGAGATGTAGACTTGGGAATCACTTGCCTAGAGATGGCAGTTCATCCATTCATTCAATCGCATTTATTGAGCACTTGCTGTGTGCAGAGCACTGTACTAAGCGCTTGGGAAGTACAAATCAGCAACATAGAGAGACGGTCCCTACCCAACAACGGCCTGGAGCACTTACTCTGTGCAGCGCGCTGTACTAAGTGTTTGGGAGAGTTTAATACAAAAGAGTTGGTAAACACGTGCCCTGCCCAGAATGAAATTACAGTCTAGAGAAACTCCACCACGTGCCTGCAGTGTGACCTTGGGCGAGTCACAATGTCTCTGTACCTCAGTTTCCTCATCTGTAAAATGGGGATTCAATACCTGCACTTGAGTCCCACATGGGACCGGGACTAGGTCCAACTTGATTATCTTGCATCTAACCCAGTACTTAGTACAGTGTCTGGCACATAGACACTGTAATGGGATAATATCTACTAGCCTACTGCACCCACCCAGTTGCTTTGTAGTGTACTCTGCCACAGCAGGCATGCAATCAATATTATTGATTATTGATTGCAGAGTCATGTTATAACATTTGCAGTACATCAATGCTTTATTGTATAATCTCTTTCTCTTGAATCAAAATCTAATTGAATCATCATCAATCGTATTTATTGAGCGCTTACTATGTGCAGAGCACTGTACTAAGCGCTTGGGAAGTACAAATTGACAACATATAGAGACAGTCCCTACCCAACAGTGGGCTCACAGTCTAAAAGTTGAATGGCAGATTGCCCCCTCAACAGGATTGGGCCTTCAGGCATCCACTAACCAAATATCAAATAATCCATCAATCTATTTACTGAGCGCTTACTGTGTACAGAGCCCTGTACTAAGAGCTTGGGAGAGTACAGTATAACAGAGGAGTGGGGAGACATGGACTGAATGTGTGGTAGACACATTCCCTGCCCACAGCGAGTTTACAATCTAGGAGCAGAGATAGACATTAGAAATAAATTATGGGGCTGTGGGGCTGAGGGAGGGGTGCAAAACGGGAGCAAATTCAAGTGCAAGGGCGATGCAGAAGGGAGGAGGAGAAGAAAAATCTGGGATGTTGATTTTAATCATCCTTCGTCTGTTCCAATTTGCACCTAAACTTTTCCCCAGATCTGCTCTTGCCTGGTGTCTCACTGCCTCTGCTAGTAAAATAGTTTCTCACGCTCACGCTTCCCTTCCTTGACAATCATAGAGGTAAGTATCACCTTTCAGTTAGCTGTCTACAAAGATTTTTGCCTGACCACTTGCTGGGGGAACTGGGGGATTGAGCCCTGGTTGGATGGTATGCCACCCTATTCTAGCTGCATGTCCTAGATTAAACAACAACATTTGTAACATCATCATCATCATCAATCGTATTTATTGAGCGCTTACTGTGTGCAGAGCACTGTAAGTACAAGTTGGCAACATATAGAGACAGTCCCTACCCAACAGTGGGCTCACAGTCTAAAAGGGGGAGACAGAGAACAAAACCAAACATACTAACAAAATAAAATAAATAGAATAGATATGTACAAGTAAAATAAATAAATAGAGTAACAAATATGTACAAACATATATACATATAAACAGGTGCTGTGGGGAAGGGAAGGAGGTAAGATGGGGGGGATGGAGAGGGGGACGAAGGGGAGAGGAAACAACCAAACATCCAAACTACCACAACAAAGTAGTAGTAACGGCAACGGCAGCATTTATTGAGCGCCTCTTTTGGTACAATGTACTGTACTAAGCAACTGTAGAGGATGGATATGAGTATATTCATAGCGCTGGAGAAACAAATTAACCAATCCCTAGGGAAATGAAATTATTGTAAGGAAACTAAGCTTTAAGCTTGGTGTGGGCAGCAAACATTCCTACCAACACTTGAACTGCCCTCGCACAATGCACTGCACTCAGAAAGCACTCAAATACCAATATAATACTAATACTAATATATACAGCACCTGTATATATGTATATATGTTTGTACATATTTATTACTCCATTTATTTATTTATTTTACTTGTACATATCTTTTCTATTTATTTTATTTTGTTAATATGCTTGGTTTTGTTCTCTCTCTCCCCCTTCTAGACGGTGAGCCCACTGTTGGGTAGGGGCTGTCTCTATATGTTGGCAACTTGTACTTCCCAAGCGCTTAGTACAGTGCTCTGCACACAGTAAGCGCTCAATAAATACGAATGACTGATTGATCACTGATGAAGAAGAAACTGGATCGATTCAGTTGAGCTTCAGCCTGTATGTGGCTGGGTGTTATTTCTGTCAGGCATCTGAGTCACTGCCACTTTACTATATAGCCTGGGGGAATTAAGTCACAGTGTAGGTTGTCTAAAGGTACCTTAAAAGTTTGTTAGTGTCCTGCACAGAATCAATTTCATTGAGTCTCCTGTCCAACTTTCTATGGCTGTGTCCACGCAAATGACATTTGTTAAGCACTTACTCTGTGTCAGGCCCAGTACCTGGATATATGTTTGTACAGATTTATTCCTCTATTTTACTTGTACGTATTTACTATTCTATTTATTTTGTTAAAGATGTGCACCTAGCTTTATTTCTATTTATTCTGATGACTTGACACCTGTCCACATCTTTTGTTTTGTTGTCTGTCTCCCCCTTCTAGACTGTGAGCCCGCTGTTGGGTAGGGACAGTATCTATATGTTGCCAACTTGTACTTCCCAAGTGCTTAGTACAGTGCTCTGCACACAGTAAGCGCTCAATAAATATGATTGATAGATTAGGGACCATCTCTATATGTTGCCAACTTGTACTTCCCAAGCACTTAGTACAGTGCTCTGCACACAGTATGTGCTCGATAAATACGATTGAATGAATGAATGAATGAATGAATGAATACTAAGCACTGGAGTAGATACAGGCATATGGTGTGGGGGAGTAACTAGGCAGCAATCAATCAATCAATCATATTTATTGAGCGCTTACTGTGTGCAGAGCACTGTACTAAGCACTTGGGAAGTACAAGTTGGCAACATATAGAGACAGTCTCTACCTAACAGTGGGCTCACAGTCTAGAAGGGGGGAGACAGAGAACAAAACCAAACATATTAACAAAATAAAATAAATAAAATAGATATGTACAAGTAAAATAAATAAATAAACAGAGTAATAAATATGTACAAACATATATACAGGTGCTGTGAGGAAGGGAAGGAGGTAAGATGGGGGGAAATGCAGGTTTTCCTTATCACGGGGTTCTGTGAGAAAACAACCCTCCCCACCCCTCACTCTAGGGGAATTGGTTGCAGGTCACATATACATAAAGAACTAAACATTAATTAAAACAAAAGCATGGTCATCTTCTGAACGAGCCCTGACTCAAAGATGACTGGCTTGAAAATTCAAGGTACCAATCGGACCACCAGAGGCCACCCAAGTTTCAGGAGAGTAACAACTGAAGTAGTACTGAAAATGGAAAAAAAATGAAAGATTATAATAATAATTATGGTATTTGTTAAGAGCTTGCTGCATGCCAGGCACTGTACTAAGCGCTTAGGTGAATACAAGCAAATCAAGTTGGACACAGTCCCTGTCCCACGTGGGGTTTCCGGTTTCAATCCCCATTTTACAGATGAGGGAACTGAGGCCCAGAGAAGTGAAGCGACTTGCCCAAGGTCACACAGTAGACAAGTGGCAGAGCAGGGATTAGAACCCACGACCTTCTGACAAATGTGCGGGGGTACATAAATGTCTCAAATCTGACCACTCTCTGAAGAAAGAAATGAAAGCTCTTCAAAGGAGTTTTTAGGAATAATGAGATGTCTTTCCAACTGAGTTTTCAGTGATTGCTTGTTTGTGAGGAAAACTACTCCGACCACTCAATGGTACTTACTGAGTGGTTACTGTGTGGAGAGCAGGGTGCTACATGTTAGGGAAACTACAATCCCACAGAGTCGGTACTCTACTGATGATTCCAGCACCTCCCCAATGCAGCCCTCCCTCCAGCAGTAGATGATGTGGCTGCCTGGTGGGAAAACCTCTATCACACCCTCTCTGCATCAGACGTAGTCCTTTCTCCTGGCTTGGAAGTCCTCCACTCCTGATCTACCTCATTTTACCTCTATTCCAGTCTCCCTGCTTCAATGAGACTCACCGGGTTTTAAGCATGTGTTTTTCTCTCTCTTTCTAGCTAGTCTTATTTCTTTTGCCCAGACCATATCTAAAGCCTATTATACTCTTCCTTTCCCATCCAACACTGAAGTACTCTGATTCTTTAAGATCCAGGATGCCCTCTTATTAGGAAGAGGGCTGTATATATGTATATATGTTTGTACATATTTATTACTCTATTTATTTATTTATTTTATTTGTACATATCTATCCTATTTATTTTATTTTGTTAGTATGTTTGGTTTTGTTCTCTGTCTCCCCCTTTTAGACTGTGAGCCCACTGTTGGGTAGGGACTGTCTCTATATGTTGCCAATTTGTACTTCCCAAGCGCTTAGTACAGTGCTCTGCACATAGTAAGCGCTCAATAAATACGATTGATTGATTGATTGATTGATTGATTGATTGACTGAAGAGTCCCTGGGGTGATCATTCTTCTAAACACACCCACACACACACAAAAAAAGTTCAGTCCACATCTCCCCATTCCTGCAGAACCTCCAGTGGTTGCCCATTCACCTCCGCTTCAAACAACAACCCCTTACTATTGGCTTTAAACCATCAATCGCCTTGCCATCTCCTACCCCACCTCATTGATTTCCTACTACGACACAGCCCACACACTTTACTCCCCTATCGCCAACCAGATCACCGTACCTCGGACCTCATCTCCAAACCCTCGTCCACGTCCTCCCTCTGGCCTGGAACTCCTTCCCCTTCACATACGACAGACCATCACTCTCCCCACTTTCTAAGTCTTACTAAAATCATAGATAATAATAATAATGATAGCATTTGCTAAGCGCTTACTAGGTGCCAAGCGCTGTTCAGAGCACGGGCGGTGGGTACAAGGTAATCAGGTTGTCCCACGTGGGGCTCACAGTCTTAATCCCCATTTTACAGATGAGGGAACTGAGGCCCAGAGAAGTTAAGTGATTTGCCCAAAGCCACACAGCTGACAAGTGGTGGAGCTGGAATTAGAACCCATGACCTCTGACTCCCAGCCTGTGCTCTTTCCACTGAGCCACGCTGCTTCTCTAATGCTTCACATCTTTCCCGACTAAGCCCTCACTTCCCCTACCCATTCTGCCTTCTGCTCACCTATGCACTTGGATCTCTGCCCTTTGAGCACTGAATATTCAGCCCACCCTCAGCCCCACAACACTTACGTACGCGTCCAAAATTTAGACTAATGCCCGTCTCCCTTTCTAGAGGGTATGCTCGGTGTGGGCAGTGAATGTGTCCACCAACTCTTTTGTACTGTTCTCTCCCAAGTGTCTATTACAGTGGTCTGCATACAACACATCTTCAATAAATATTATTGATTATAAGAATAATAATAGACTCTGGTATTTATTGAGTGCTTACTATGTGCCAGGCACTGTTCTAAGTGCTGGGGTGTAGCAAATAAGGTTGGACACAGTCCTGTCCCATTTGAGCCTCACAGTATTAATCCCCATTTCACACATGAGAGAACTGAGGCCCAGAGAAGTGAAGTGACTTGCCCAAGGCCAAATAGCAGACAAGTGGCAGAGTTAACATTAGAACTCAGGTCCTTCTGGCTCCCAGGTCTGTGCTCTGCCATGCTAAATTGTGCATGCTTATTTTTAACCTCCTTGTTCAATCAATCAATCAATCGTATTTACTGAGCGTTTACTGTGTGCAGAGCACTGTACTACGTGCTTGGGAAGTACAAGTTGTTAACATATAGAGACAGTCCCTACCCAACAGTGGGTTCACAGTCTAAAAGGGGGAGACAAAGAACAAAACCAAACATACTAACAAAATAAAATAAATAGAATAGATACGTACAAGTAAAATAAATAAATAGAGTAACAAATATGTACAAACATATGTACATATATACAGGTGCTGTGGGGAAGGGAAGGAGGTAAGATGGGGGGATGGAGAGGGGGACGAGGGGGAGAGGAAGGAAGGGGCTCACATCTGGGAATATAGGGAATTTTACTACAGCTCGCCTGGCCTAACTCCTAGGCTACCTGCCCACACATAAAATGCTGGCCCTCACCTCACAACGGGGTTGTAAACTACCAGAGCTGAACATAGCTCTTCCAAGTGGCCTTCTCTGCCAAAGCTCTCCCTTTCCCTATTTTCCCACTCTTCTGCATGGTCAGCAAGCCTTTGATATGCACCCCCTCCTTCAGCCCCCTAGCCCTTGTGTACACAATAATAATAATAATAATAATGATAATAATAATAATAATGCTATTCCTTTATCTGTTATTTATTTTACTGTCTGTCTCCCCACCTAGTCTGTAGACAAGTTGTGGGAAGGGATTTTGTACCTTCAACCTCTACTAAATTGGATTCTCCCAAGGGCTTCTAACAGAGCTCTGCAAACAGTAAGCACTCAATAAATACCACTGACTGACTGATTGATTGACTGGATGGTGGAGGGGGTTAAGGAGGGCAGATGAGACAGTCAGAAGTAGGGGAATGTTCGCTAAGGTTATGCCATAATAATAATAGTAATAATGATGGCATTTATTAAGTGCTTACTATGTGCAAAGCACTGTTCTAAGTGCAGGGGAGGTTACAGGGTGATCAGGTTGTCCCACTTGGGGCTCACAGTCTTAATCCCCATTTTACAGATGAGGTAACTGAGGCACAGAGAAGTGAAGTGACTTGCCCAAAGTCACAAAACTGACAACCGGCGGAGCCGGGATTTGAACCCAGGACCTCTGACTCCAAAGCCCAGGCTCTTTCCACTGAGCCACGGCTAAGCATGATGTAGTGGACAGAATACGGGCCTGGGAGTCGGCAGGTCACGGGTTCTAATCCCCGCTCCTCCACTTGTCCGCTTTTCAGCCTAGGGCAAGTCACTTCACTTCTCTGTATCTCAGTTACCTGTTCTGTAAAATGGGGATTGAGACTGTGAGCCCCACGCGGGAGAAGGGACCGTGAACAACCCAATTTGCTTGTATCCACCCCAACATTTAATGCAGTGCCTGGCACGTAGTAAGCACTTAAATACCACAGTTATTATTACGGTTATTATTCTGATCAATGAGCTACCTAGGGCATAGTGGATAGGGTCAGCAGGAATCTTAAAAATAGCCTGCTACAGCCTGCTCAGGAGCGACCATCTGGGACCAGGATTTTGGTGCAATGGTGCTTTCTTTTGGACAGGAGTCCACCATCGCCGTCCCCATCACCGTCATCCCCAGCCCCACGGAGGAAACACCTACTTAGGCAGGATGACTGACTGGAAGGACTTGTTTGGACTACCACACTGTCCCTGGGGAACCGGCCATCTCAAGGTCAAATGCTATCTCGTGGCCGCCTGAGCCAACAGGTGGAACTCAGAAGTGAGGGTGGGATACCGCCCACACAACACAAATTGCTAGATTGACAGCCCGAGCCGGGAATACAGAAGGTGTCCCTCGCCCCTGTGCCAATCAAATTAAGTATTGGGGGTGGGGGGGAAGAGATTGGATAAACTGAGGCTGGAATGGCCTAGGAGCACAAGTGATACATCCCTGTGTCCTCCGATCCCCACAGCACCTGTATATATGTTTGTACGTATTTATCACTCTATTTATTTATTTATTTTATTTGTACATATTTATTCTATTTATTTTATTTTGTTAATATGTTTTGTTTTGTTGTCTGTCTCCCCCTTCTAGACTGTGAGCCTGCTGTTGGGTAGGGACCGTCTCTATATCATCTTCATCATCATCATCATCAATCGTATTTATTGAGCGCTTACTATGTGCAGAGCACTGTACTAAGCACTTGGGAAGTACAAATTGGCAACATATAGAGACAGTCCCTACCCAACAGCAGGCTCACAGTCTAAAAGGGGGAGACAGAGAACAAAACCAAACACCGTAACAAAATAAAATAGAATAGATATGTACAAGTAAAATAAATAAATAAATAAATAGAGTAATAAATATGTACAAACATATATACATATATACAGGTGCTATATGTTGCCAACTTGTACTTCCCAAGTGCTTAGTACAGTGCTCTGCACACAGTAAGCGCTCAATAAATACGACTGAAGGAATGAATGAATGATCCTCTGTGCAGAGCATCGGGACTCGCAGCAGATGGCCACAGGGCGCCTCGGTCCAAAGTGTGAGAAGCCGGCTCTGCCTGCTGTGGGATGGATGGGTGAGGGTCCCATCAATCAATCAATCAATCAATCAATCGTATTTATTGAGCGCTTACTGTGTGCAGAGCACTGTACTAAGTGCTTGGGAAGTACAAGTCGGCAACAGATAGAGACGGTCCCGACCCAACAGTGGGCTCACAATCTAGAAGGGGGAGACAGAGAACAAAACATATTAATAAAATAAGTAGAATAGATATGTACAAGTAAAATAAATAGAGTAATAAATACGTACAAACATATATACATATATACAGGTGCTCGTGGGGCTGGAAGCCAGGCGCTTTGCCATGGGTATGGAACACACGAATGGATTCCTCCCAGGGGAAAATCCTCGTGGGTGGGAGCTAGGGGCTTCCCCACAGGGGTGTAAATCAAGTGGAATCCTCCCAAGTGGGAAGTGCACGTGGATAGGAGCTAGCCGCCCCACCGCGTACAAACTGTCAGGGAATTCCGCCTGGGTGGGACCTGGGGGGTTCTGCCACACATTAGGGAAGCTCTAATATTACTAATCAATCACATTCCTCCTGAAAGGGAAGTTCAATTCATTGCGCCTAAACAATTAAATAGTTCGATTCGCCTCGCGGAATAAATTTTATATAAAACTCAGGCTTTCCATCCCCGGCCACTCTCTCTCTCTTTCTCTCTCCACGCCGAATACCGAACGAACCCGTCCCCGGATGACAGGTGACGCACACGCATCCCAATTTCGGGAGGAAACAGCTTGTGCGCAAACATGCGGAAGAGCCCCAGGGTGGGGGGAGAACCCAGGGGCTGGCCCCCAGGGACAATTTTGCACTGCGGTGTTTTCTATGTGGAAGGCACTGTTCTAAGTGCTGGGGTAGAGGCAAGTTAATCAGGTTGGTCACAGTCCACGTCCCAAGTGGGGCTCACAATCTTAATCCCAATTTTACGGATGAGGCAACTGAGGCCCAGGGAAGTGAAGTGACTCGCCCAAGGTCACACCGCAAACAAGTGGTGGAGCAGGGATTGAACGTCAACTCTAAATGGGACCTGGGACCAAGTTAATGTCTCCTCTCCGAGTGCTCGGCTTTGGCTGGCTTGGGATCAGATGGTAGATTTTGACTTGAGCAAGGCTCTTCTTGGAAATTCAAATGTTAGTCGAATGGAAGTCTTTAGCGCAGGGAAGTATTTTACCAATTGATACTCCTGCACATCCGTCATGGCCTAGTGGAAAGACCATGGGCCTGTGACTCAGATGACCTGGTTTCTAAACCTGACTCGGCCACTTTTTTTGTTTTTAATTGTATTTGTAAAGTGCTCACTTTGTGCCAGGTGCTGAAGTAGATGTAAGATCAGCTTCAGGTTGGACAGAGTCCAAGTTCCACAAGGGGTTCACAGTCTTGTGACTTAATGGAAAGAGCCCGGGCTTGGATGTCAGAGGATGTGAGCTCTAATCGCGGCTCCGCCACTTGTCAGCTGTGTGACTCTGGGCAAGTCACTTCACTGGGCCTCAGTGACCTCATCTGTAAAAGGGGGATAAAAGGAGTGAGCCCCACGTGGGACAACCTGCTTACTTTGTATCTACCCCAGCGCTTAGAACAGTGCTTGGCACATAGTGCTTGGCACATACAGTATATACCTGTATATATGTATATATGTTTGTACATATTTATTACTCTATTTACTTATTTATTTTATTTGTACATATCTATTCTATTTATTTTATTTTGTTAGTATGTTTGGTTTTGTTCTCTGTCTCCCCCTTTTAGACTGTGAGCCCACTGCTGGGTAGGGACTGTCTCTATATGTTTCCAATTTGTACTTCCCAAGCGCTTAGTACAGTGCTCTGCACATAGTAAGAGCTCAATAAATACGATTGATGATGATAGTAAGCATTTAACAAACACCATCATTATTATGATTACTCCCCATTTTACAAAAGAGGTGACTGAGCCACAGAGAAGTGAAGTGACTTGCTCGAGGTCACATAGCAGACAAGTGGCAGAGGCAGGATTAGAATGCAAGTCCTCTGACTCCCAGGGCCACTCTCTTTCGACTAGCCCACTCTGCTTCTCTTACTTACTGTGCGACCTTGGGCAAGTCACTTAACTTATCTGTGCCTCAGTTCCCTCATCTGGGGACTCAGAACCTGCTCTGCCTCCTGCTTAGGCTGAGCCCCCTGTGGTACCTGATTATCTTCCATCTATCCCAGTGCCTGGAGAAGCAAGCATGGCCTAATGGCAAGAGCACAGGTTTGGGAATCAGAGAATGTGGGTTTCATTCATTCATTCAATCGTATTTATTGAGCGCCTACTGTGTGCAGAGCACTGTACTAAGCACTTGGGAAGCACAAGTTGGCAACATATAGAGACGGTCCCTACCCAACAGCGGGCTCACAGTCTAGAAGGGGGAGACAGACAACAAAACAAAATATATTAACAAAATAAAATAAATAGAATAGTAAATATGTACAAGTAAAATAAATAGAGTAATAAATACGTACAAATATATACAGGTGCTGTGGGGAGGGGAAGGCGGTAAGGTTCTAATCCCCATTCTGCCACTTGTCTTCTGTGTGACCTCGGGCAAGTCACTTAACTTCTCCGGGCCTCAGTTACCTTACCTGTAAAATGGGGATTAAGACTGCAAGCCTCCTGAGGGACAGGGACTGCGTCCAACCCGCTACTGGGTAGGGACCGTCTCTATATGTTACCAACCTGTACTTCCCAAGCGCTTAGTATAGTGCTCTGTGTAAGCGCTCAATAAATATGATTGAATGAATGAATGAACCTGATTACCTGGTTATCTACCCCAGTCCTTAGAACAGTGTTTGGCACATAGTAAGCGCTTAACAAATACCATTATTATTATTATTATTATTATTCATTCATTCATTCAATCGTATTTATTGAGTGCTTACTGTGTGCAGAACACTGTACTAAGTGCTTGGGAAGTGTAAGTTGGCAATATATCGAGACGGTCCCCACCCAATAACGGGCTCACAGTCTAGTTGGGGGAGACAGACAACAAAACAAAACATGTAGATAGGTGTCAAAGTCATCAGAACAAATAGAATTAAACCTATATGCACATCATTAACAAAATTAATGGAATAGTAAATATGTACAAGTAAAATAAATAGAGTAATAAATCTGTATAAATATATACAAGTGCTGTGGGGAGGGGAAGGAGGTAGGGCGGGGGGGATGGGGAGGAGGAGAGGAAAAAGGGGGCTCAGTCTGGGAAGGCCTCCTGGAGGAGGTGAGCGCTCAGTAGGGCTTTGAAGGGAGGAAGAGAGATAGCTTGGCAGATGTGTGGACGGAGGGCATTCCGGGCCAGGGGGAGGACGTGGGCCGGGGGTCGACAGCGGGACGGGCGAGAACGAGGGACAGTGAGGAGGTTAGCGGCAGAGGAGCGGAGGGTGCGGGCTGGGCTGGAGAAGGACAGAAGGGAGGTGAGACAGGAGGGGGAGAGGTGACGGACAGCCTTGAAGCCGAGAGTGAGGAGTTTTTGCTTCATTCGAAGGTTGACAGGCAGCCACTGGAGATTTTTGAGGAGGGAAGTGACATGCCCAGAGTGTTTCTGTACAAAGATGATACAGGCAGCAGAGTGAGTATAGACTGAAGTGGGGAGAGACAGGAGGATGGGAGATCAGAGAGGAGGCTGATGCAGTAATCCAGTCGGGATAGGATGAGAGACTGAACCAGCAAGGTAGCGGTTTGGATGCAGAGGAAAGGGCAGATCTTGGCGATGTTGTGGAGGTGAGACCAGCAGGTTTTGGTGATGGATTGGATGTGTGGGGTGAACGAGAGAGCGGACTCAAGGATGACATCAAGGTTGCGGGCTTGTGAGACGGGAAGGATGGTAATGCCGTTTACAGTGACAGGAAAGTCAGGGAGGGGGCAAGGTTTGGGAGGGAAGACAAGGAGTTCAGTCTTCGACATGTTGAGCTTTAGGTGGCGGGCAGACATCCAGATGGAGATGTCCTGAAGGCAGGAGGAGACCCGAGCCTGAAGGGAGGGAGAGAGAGCAGGGGCAGAGATGTAGATTTGGGTGTCATCAGCGTAGCCGTGGGAGCGAATGAGGTCACCAAGGGAGTGAGTGTACATAGAGAACAGAAGGGGACCAAGAACTGACCTTTGACAAACCCCTACAGTAAGGGGATGGGAGGGGGAGGAGGAGCTTGCAAAGGAGACTGAGAATGAACGGCTGGAGAGACAAGAGGAGAACCAGGAGAGGACGGAGTCAGTGAAACCAAGGTTGGATAGCGTTTTGAGGAGAAGGGGGTGGTCCACAGTGTCGAAGGCAGCCAGAGGTCGAGGAGGATTAGGATAGAGTAGGAGCCATTGGATTTGGCAAGGAGATCACTGGTGACAGTGCTTGGCATATAATAAGCACTTAACAAATATCACAATTATTATTTGCAAGGCTGTCTTGTTATCAATGGAATTGTATTCTGGAAAACACTGAACAGAGCTAAAAAACACAATTCCTGCTGTTGAAGGGTTTACAATCTACCAATGATTTCTTCCAAGCCCTTATTCTGTGCATTGCGCTAAGTGCTTGGGAGAGTACAATATATAGTGGGTACACACAACCCCTGTCCTCAAGGATCTTACAGTCTAATGAGACCTATAGTCCTTCTCGGAGGATGTTATATGTTTAGCAACATATTACTTCGAAGAAAGTATTTTAAATCATCCTAAATGCCCTAGTGCGTACCCAAGCCATATGATCTTAAACAGAGGTCTACAGAGGTCTGATCAAAATTCCAACATGCTTCACAAAACTGCTTGGGTTTTTTTTTGTTTGTTTGCATAAGTTTATCTAAAGCCAAATGAAAATTCAAATGAACTTGAACAGCATGGTTAATTAGAACTTTACATTGCCATACAGAGTCCGTCAATTTTGAAATTCCTCTTCACGCCAACCTCACTAGGACGGTCATGGTAGAACCGCAGCTGTTTCCAAATCTCTTCCCTGTTGAATTACACTTAAAAGTTATCTTTAATGGAAATAACCTCAAGTATTGTTTACAGTGTTTAGCTTACATTCTATTCCTCTGAGGCTTAAAGAGTACTTGAAATTAAACAAAAATTGATGAAATGTAACACAAGGTGATGCTCCTTGTGGGCAAGAATGTGTCTGTTGTTATACTGTACTCTTCCAAGCACTTAGTACAGTGCTTGCACACAGTAAGTGCTCAATAAATACGACTGATTGAATGAATGTACTCAGTAAGTCCATAAATTGGAAAAAGTTGTCCCACAAAATCCTCCTCAAAACCTGATGAATTATACTTGAGGATTTCCTCTTCATCACAGAGCTAGTTTATTTAGCTTCCCCATGGGCACTGTGCTAGGGGCTACACAAAACAAGGTAAATATGCCCGTCCCCTCCTCCTGATTGCTTCTACCTGAAAATCATCTTTTCATTCCAATCATTCATTCCTTCAATCGTATTTATTGAGCGCTTACTGTTCAGAGCACTGTACTAAGCGCTTGGGAAGTACAAGTTGGCAACATATAGAGATGGTCTCTACTCAACAACGGGCTCACAGTCTAGAAGGGGGTGACAGACAACAAAACAAAATACATTAACAAAATAAAATAAATAGAATAGAAAATATGTACAAGTAAAATAAATAGAGTAATAAATCTCTACAAACATATATACAGGTGCTGTGGGGAGGGGAAGGAGGTAGGGCGGGGGGATGGGGAGGGGGAGAGGAAGGAGGGGGCTCAGTCCAATCGTATTTATTGAGTGACTGTGTGCAAAGCACCGTACTAAGTGCTCTTTTCTACTAAGCTCTTAGCAGAAGATCACAAAAGAAGAGTTGGTTTCCCCAACACTACCCACACATCCAGTATTGCTCTCACATAGCCCTCCCGCACCAGTTTTTTACTCCCCTAAAAGACGCTGCTTCTCTTTTGGCCGGGGGTTAAACCCAAAGTAATTTTACCAGGCCTCTGCCTTCAAGGGAGGGAAGGAACAAAGCACTGGTTACTCCGGATTGATCCTTCCAATGGGATGTTTGCCCTACTAGTAAAATCAACCACCAAGAACACAGAGACTCTGAAGTAATAAGATAACTTGTTTAGCCAATGCTTTTTGTTCAAATTTTTCTAAGGTACCAAATAATAAACCAGGTCAAATTTCCATTTAAACATACTAGTTTTGCTTTGAAGAGCTTGAAAGAGGATGTGTTTGTAGTAAACTAATGATTTTACACCCCATGTTTAGGAAATCTTAGGAAGCATAGTGCTTTCAACAGACTTTAAAGCAGCTTTAGATTTACTTACTTCCCCAGGACAAGAAACAGGAGAAAGGAGAGAATGTTCATTTCACCAACTCCACTGACGTATCACTCTATGGTGGTCTGACACAGACTGGGGTCATACGGAACAGGCTGTTTACAGTTCTTGTAATTTACATTTAATTATACTTAAAGTAATTTTAACCTTCACTGATTTCTCTCCTATTTTTTAAAGGACAAAGGAGCACGTCCATATTTACTAATAGCTAGGAACCACTGAACTTGTGAATTTCCAGATGCTTGGGAAAACTCTAGCTGGAAAAATCTCTCAGAAGAGTTCTAGATCAAAGAAATAATTAAGATAATAATCCAAGTAAAATGTAAAATTCCAGTCCTTCCAGGAGAGTTTAAATGTTTTACTTAACTGTTGGTTACGGGATAGTAGAACCGAACAAGTATTTGACTTGAAATAATTCTTTTCTGTGATGGAGACCTTAAGAATTCATTATAAAACTAGTCACGTTATATCACTCTGTACTAATTCAAAAGGGTGAGAATATTTAATATAAACTAGTGCTTAATATAAACTTTAAAGTGACATTTAATATAAACTTTTAAACTGATATTTTTGGCTCCTACCAAGCTTTTCTACTCTAAAGATCTTGTAAAGGTCTTTAATTCATTCGACTCCTTTTATAGTACAGGTTATAGTCAGCCTCCTCTCTAAATCTACCCTTTCCACCTGTCCTGCTGATCCCATCCCTTCATATCTTTTTAAAATACTCGGCCTTCTCCCTTCTTCCCTCCTTGACTGTCATCTTTCATTAGTTCAATCGTATTTATACAGTGCTTACTGTGTGCAGAGCAGCATACTAAGCGCTTGGGAAGTACAAATCGGCAACATATAGAGACGGTCCCTACCCAACAACGGGCTCACAGTCTAGAAGGGGGAGACAGACAACAAAACTTCAGCAGTTCGCTTTCCGACGGCTTCTTCGCCACTGTTTTCAAACATGCTTATCCTAAAAAACCCCTCCCTTGAACCCCACTGCTCCCTCTGGTTATCGCCCCATCTCCCTCCTACCATTCCTCGCCAAACTTCTTGAGAGAGCAGTTAACGCCCGTTGTCTCCATTTCCTCTCTTTGCCCCCCTCCAATCTGGCTTCCACCCACCTCGCCCACCGAAACCGCCCTCTCTAGGTAACCAATGACCTTCTTCTCCCCATATCTGACGGCCTCTACTCCATCAATCAATCAATCGCATTTATTGAGTGCTTACTGTGTGCAAAGCACTGTACTAAGCGCTTGGGAAGTACAAGTCGGCAACATATAGAGACGGTCCCTACCCAACAGTGGGCTCACAGTCTAGAAGGGGGAGACAGAGAACAAAACAAAACATATTAACAAAATAAAATAAATAGAATAAATATGTACAAGTAAAATAGAGTAATAAATACGCGCAAACATATATACAGGTGCTGTGGGGAAGGGAAGGATGTAAGGCGGGGGGGATGGAAAGGGGGAGGAGGGGGCTCAGTCTGGGAAGGCCTCCTGGAGGAGGTGAGCTCTCAGTAGGGCCTTGAATCCTTGAATCCTACTCTTGAATCCTAATCTTCCTAGACCTCTCAGCCTCCTTTGACACCGTAGACCACCCCATTCTCCTTGAAACTTTATCCAGCCTTGGCCTCACTGACAATTCATTCATTCATCCAATTGTATTTATTGCACACTTACCGTGTGCAGAGCACTCTACTAAGCGCTTGGGAAGTACAAGTTGGCAACGTATGGAGACGGTCCCTACCCAACAACGGGCTCACAGTCTAGAAGGGGGAGACAGAAAACAAAACAAAACATGTGGACAAGTGTCAAGTCATCAGAATAAATCCTGTCTTGGTTCTCCCCCTACCACTCTGACCATGCCTTCTCAGTCTCTTTTGCTGGTTCCTCCTCTGCCTCCCACCCTCTGACAAAGGGGGTCCCTCAAGGCTCAGTTTTAGGTCCCCTTCTATTCTCTTTCTACATCCACTCCCTTGGAGAACTCATTCGCTGCTATGGCTTTGAATACCATCTCTATGCAGATGACTCCCAAACCTATCTCCAGCCCTGACCTCTCTCCTGCCCTGCAATCTTCTATTTCCTACGGCCTTCAAGACGTATCTACTTGGATGTCCTGCCAACACCTCAAATTAAGCATGACCAAAACTGAACTTCATATCTTCCCCTACAAACCCTGTCCTCCCGCCTTCTCTTTCCCATCGATGTAGACAACACCACTCTCTTCCCTATCTCACAAGCCCGTAACCCCGGTGTTGTCCTCGACTCATCTCTGTCGTTCCACCCACACATTCAATCTGTCTCTAAACCCAGTTGGTTCTATCTTTACACATTAGTAAAATCCACTCTTTCCTCCCCAACCAAACTGCCACCACATTGATCCAAGCACTTATCCTTGACTACGCCATCTGCCTCCTCGCTGACCTCCCAAACTCCTGTCTGTCCCCACTCCAATCCATACTTCACTCTGCTGTGTGGATCATCTATCAACAAAAACGTTCAGTCCATGTCTCCCCACTCCTCGAGAACCTCCAGTGGTTGCCCACCCAGCTCCGCATCAAATAGAAAATCTTTACGATCAGCCCACACCAGCCCAGCCCCGGACACTCCGCTCCTCCAGTGCCAGCTTATTCACTGTGCCCCGATCTCATCTATCTTGCCACTGACCCCTTTCCCACGTCCTCTCCCTAGAATGAACTCCCTCCCTATCCATATATGCCAGACCACCACTCTTTCCACCTTCAAAGCATTATTAAGGTCGTATCTTCTCCAGGAGGCTTTCCCCAATTAAGCCCTCTTTTCCCCAGCTCACTCTCCCTTCAGCACCATCTATGCACTTGGATCTGTGACTTTTGGATATGTGATAGTCACTCCACCCCCACCGCATTTATAATAATAATAATGATGGTATTTGTTAAGCACTTACTGTGTGCCAAGCACTGTTCTAAGCGCTGGGGTAGATACAGGTAATCAGGTTGTCCCTCGTGGGGCTCAGTCTCAATCCTCATTTTACAGATGAGGTAACTGAGGCCCAGAGCAGTCAAGTGACTTGCCCAGAGTCACACAGCCGGTAAGCGGCAGAGCCGGGAATAGAACCCACAACCTCTGACTCACAAGCCCATGTTCTTTCCATGAAGCCAAGCTGCTTCTCTGCTTCTAATGTATAGATCTCTAAATGTATAAATTACTTATTCTTATTAGTGTCTGTCTCCCCCTCTATACTGTAAGCTCGTTATAATCACGGAAGATGTCTGCTAATTCCGCTGTACTGTACTCTCCCCCGAGCATTTAGTACAATGCTCTGCACACAGGAAGTGCTCAATAAATACTACTAATTGGAGATTGAGTCCTGAGCCACCTCCTCCTGAAAACTGTTGAACTGCTCTATTTTTTATGTTGAGCAACATTAAGTTACTACATACTATTATAAATTCCAACACACCTCATTTAACTCCTCTGAATAGAATACTTTAATGCATATCTAATTCATCACTGGTATTTGTTGAGTGCACAGCACTGTAGCAAGCATTGGAAAAGTACAAAAATAGAGTTGGTAGACCTGATCTCTTTTGGCAATAACTCAATGATCACGGTGGTGTAATTCAGGAATATTTTATTGAAGGTATCACGGATAAAAATCCACCCAGGATTAGCAAACTCTTTCACCTCTATATGGAAATTCCTAGACTGTAAACCCCTCATGGGCAAGGAATGTGTCTACAAATTCTGTTGTACTGTACTCACCAAGCACTTGGTTGGCACTTAGAACAGTGCTTGGCACATGGTAGTGCTTAACAAATACTATCATCATTATTATTACAGTGCTGTATGCACAGTAAGTGCCTAAAAAATATCACTGATTGATTGACTTATCTTGGGTACACATTCCCCATGTAACGGGTGACCCCTGTGTGGGTTTTTTAAATTATTATTTTATGGTATTTTTAAAACGCTTACTCTGAGCCAGGCACTGTGCTAAATGCTGGACATATACAAGCTAACCAAGTAGGACAGCCCCTGACCCACAACTGGGAACACAGTCTTAATCCTCATTTTACAGATAGGGTAAACCGAGGCACAGAAAAGTGACCAGCCTGAAGTCACACCATTAATTTGCTCCAGCTCGGCGACTCGGTTCTACTGTGCAACTACTTCTAGGCAATTCTTGTGCAGAAGCTTCCCAGGCATTAACAAATGGAGACAAGATAATGGGCTAGTAAAAACAACATTGGCAAAAAAAATAGTAACAACACCTAGGGCAACTAACATCACGTGTCCGTGGTTCAATTTCCTCATCTGTAAAATGGGGACTGAATACCCGTTCGCCCTCCCTTTTAGTTTGGGAGCCCCATGTGGAACAGAGACTAGACTGGATTATGTTGTATCTAACCCGGTGTTTAGTCCAAAGTTCGGTGACATTACAATTACGATGGTAGCCGTCAGAAATCCCAAACTCCCAAATTGTGTTCTGCCCGAAACAGACAGTGAAAAACGGTTACGGGGGTAATTTCCACAGTCACCCTCCTCTCCTTTTTAGGGGCCAGCAGGGCCCTCGAGGGTCACCTGAGAAGCCTTTTCCATTCTAGGCAGGGCTGGACAATCAGTCGGGCTTGGAGGCCACCTGGTAACTTTCGTCAGACTTCCATGGTTTGATGGTGAGAAGAGCAGAGGAGTCCTGGAGCCCCGAGATGCAGTCAATTTTCTGGCTTCCGCTCCCGCCAGATCGATCCACCGATCAGTCAACGGAACTAAGCGCTTGCTGCGCGCACAGCACTGTACCAACCGCTTGGTAAGTACATGACAGAGTTGCTGGATATAGTAGGAAATCCCCGCGGGGCTCTTCTCGGGGCCATGGGATCAGGTAGACGCCCATGGGAACCTTGTACGGGCTCATGGGTGAAGTGACTTTGAGGGCAGCGGGCTGGTCCTCTTGGGCCCATCCATTCTGAACTTTCCAAATCAAAGTGTGGAAAACAGATCGCTGCTGCTCACATACTGGATTACCGCATCAGCCTCCTCTCTGATCTCCCATCCTCCTGTCTCTCCCCACTTCAGTCTATACTTCTCGCTGCTGCCCGTATCATCTTTGTGCAGAAATGCTCTGGCCATGTTACTCCCCTCCTCAGAAATCTCCAGTGGCTACCAGTCAACCTATGCATCAAGCAAAAACTCCTCACTCTCGGCTTCAAGGCTCTCCATCACCTCACTCCCTCTACAGCCCAGCCCGCACCCTCCGCTCCTCTGCCGCTAACCTCCTCACTGTGCCTTGTTCTCACCTGTCCTGCCAACGACCCCCGGCCCACGTCCTCCCCTGGCCTGGAATGCCCTCCCTCCGCACATTCATTCATTCAATCGCATTTATTGAGCGCTTACTGTGTGCAGAGCACTGCACTAAGCGCTTGGGAAGTACAAGTTGGCACATCCGCCAAGTTAGCTCTCTTCCTCCCTTCCAAGCCCTACTGAGAGCTCACCTCCGCCAGGAGGCCTTCCCAGACTGAGCCCCTTCTTTCCTCTCCCCCTCCCCACCCCCCCCACCCTACCTCCTTCCCCTCCCCACGGAACCTGTATATATGTTTGTACAGATTTATTACTCTATTTTACTTGTACATATTTACTATTCTATTTATTTTGTTAATGATATGCATCTAGCTTTACTTCTATTGAGAGAAGCAGCGTGGCTCAGTGGAAAGAGCACGGGCTTTGGAGTCAGACGTCATGGGTTTGAATCCCGGCTCCACCACAAGTCTGCTGTGTGACCTTGGGCAAGTCACAACTTCTTTGAGCCTCAGTTACCTCATCTGTAAAAATGGGGATTAAGACTGTGAGCCCCACGTGGGAGAACTTGATCACACTGTATCCCCCCCAGTGCTTAGAACAGTGCTTTGCACATAATAAATGCTTAACAAATGCCATCATTATTATTATTATGATGATGATGATGATGACTTGACACCTGCCACATGTTTTGTTTTGTTGTCCATCTCCCCCCTTCTAGACTGTGAGCCCGTTGTTGGGTAGGGACCGTGTCTATATGTTGCCAACTTGTACTTCCCAAGTGCTTAGTACAGTGCTCTGCACACAGTAGGCGCTCAATAAATACGATTGACTGAATGAATGAATGTTCAGCGTCCTCCTGAAACCACATCTCCTCCAAGAGGCCTGTTTAGATTTATTTCTAATCCCCTCACTGTTGATGCCATTTCAGCAACTGACCGTCATGTAAGTGCTTTAGGACTCCTAGCACTCTTGTAGCCCCTGTCAGTCACATTTAGTGAGCAAGTACTGTTTGCAGGGCACTGTATTAAGTGCTTGGAGGGGTACAATATAACAATAAAACAGACACACTCCCTGCCTACAAGGAATTGGCGATACCCATAGCTTCAGATCACGGTAGGTGCCGAAACCCCTCTCAGGGTCACACCTGGAGAGTTTCGGTACTCTACCAGTCTCGCCTGCGGGAGGGAGAGTCACGAAGAGGCCTACACAAGAGTCACAAGAGGCTGCTCGTGAGAAGCAGCGTAGCTCAGTGGAAAGGGCCCAGGAGTCAGAGGGCGTGGGTTCAAATCCCTACTCCGCCACTTGTCAGCTGTGTGACTTTGGGCAAGTCACTTAACTTCTCTGGGCCTCATCTGTAAAATGGGGATTACAACTGTGAGCCCCACGTGGGACAACCTGATCACCTTGTATCCCCCCAGTGCTTAGAACAGTGCTTTGCACATAGTAAGCGCTTAACAAATACCATTATTATTATTATTATTATTACCCATTCCATTCCTGGCCTGGGCAGTGGCTAACCAGTGGAAAGCAATCTGCTACAAGTCACCCGTGCTGGGCAGCAGCGGTGTGGGAGAGAGTCGAGGGCGGAGACTCAAATTTACTGCAGGGAAGGAGGCAATGGTAAACCACTTCTGTATTTGTACCAGGAAAACTCTATGGATCCACTCCCAGGACGACTGCAGATGGAGGTGGGGAGTGCTGAGAGAGATGCGTCCATGGCGTCGCTATGGGTCGGAGAAGACTCGATGGCCTAAGACAAGACAAAGCGCTAAACACACGTCCATCTTACTGACTTTATTCTCTATCACTCCCTTCTCTGCAATTTATACTAGTGTCTGTCTCCCCTCCGGTTTTCAAGCTCCCCTAGAGCAGGGATCACACCTCCTAATTCCATGGTATCATCGTCATCATCATCAATCGCATTTATTGAGCGCTTACTGTGTGCAGAGCACTTTACTGAGCACTTGGGAAGTACAAGTTGGCAACATATAGAGACAGTCCCTACCCAACAGTGGGCTCACAGTCTAAAAGTGTACTCTCCGAAGCATTAGATTTGACATCCTGCCTCAAGCCTGGAACTCCCTCCCCCTTCACATCCAACAGCCGATCTCTTCCCGCTTTCAAAGCCTTTTTAAGATCGTATATCCTCCAAGAGGCCTTCCCCAACAAAACCTTCATTTTTCCTATACCCTATCATCATCAATCGTATTTATTGAGCGCTTACTGTGTGCAGAGCACTGTACTAAGCGCTTGGGAGGTACAAGTTGGCAACATATAGAGACGGTCTATCCTTTTCACTTCACCGTTACATTTAGATTTGAACACTTTTTTCACCTTATCCTCAGCCTAACCGCGCTTCTGTACATAGCTGTAATTTACTTTTAATATCTGTCTCCCCTCCTAGACTGCCAACTCCTTGTGGGCGGGGAATGTGCCTACTAACTCTGTCGCATTGTACACTCCCAACTCCTTAAATATAGTGCTCTGCTCGCAGGGAGCACTAAATAGGATTGACTGAATGATTGATTAGACCATGCTCTTCTTACCAGTTCTTCCTCTGACATTTCCCTTCCTCTCCATCCAAAGTTATACCCTGCTCCAAGCTCGAATCATTCCTCGATTGACTGCAGAATTCTCCAGCTCCAGCCTGCCATACCACAAAGTCCCCAAAATCAGTTCCCATTTCACCTAGTCCCTCTCGCTTCCATGACACCTTTGCAGTTGCATCTGTATTCATTCATTCAATCGTATTTATCGAGCGCTTACTGTGTGCAGAGCACTGTACTAAGCGCTTGGGAAATACAAGTTGGCAACATATAGAGACGGTCCCTACCCAACAACGGGCTCGCAGTCTAGAAGGGGGAGACAGACAACAAAAGAAAACAAAACATGTAGACAGGTGTCAAGTCATCAGGATAAACAGAAATTGATACTACCCCATCGCCAGCCCCACAGCACTTAAAAATTACAATTACGGTATTTGTTAAGTGCTTACTATGTGCCAAGCACTGTTCTAGGCGCTGGGGTGGATACCAGTATGAATCCCCATTTTACAACCACTCAACAAAATGCCTCATTCCCTGCCCGTGACGAGTTTACAATCAATCGCATTTATTCGGTCCTTACTGTGTGCAGAGCACCGTACTAAGCGCTTGGGAGAGTATGACACAATACGATAGACCGAGTCCCTGTCCACAATGAGCTTCCTGTCATTCAACCTATTTTTTGAGCATCTATTGTGTGCAGAGCACCGTACTAAACCCTCCGGAGAATACAACACAACAATATGATAGGCACAGTACCTGCCCACGACGAGTTTACAGTCAGCCAGTCAATCGCATTTATTGAGCATTTACTGTGTGCTGAACACTGTACTAAGCGCTTAGGAGAGTACAACACAACAATAGGACAGTCACATTCCCTGCCCATGACGGGTTTGCTGTCGGTCAATCGCATTTATTGAGGGCACTGTACTAAGCCCGTTGTTGGGTAGGGTTTGTCTCTGTTGTCAAATTGTAATAATAATAATAATAATAATAATAACGATGGTATTTGTTAAGCACTTACTATGTGCCAAGCACTGTTCTAAGCGCTGGGGGAGATACAAGGTAATCAGGTTGTCCCACGTGGGGCTCACAGTCTTAATCCCTATTTTCCAGATGAGGTCACTGAGGCACAGAGAAGTTAAGTGATTTACCCAAAGTCACACTGCTGATCAGTGGCGGAGCCGGGATTAGAACCCATGACATCTGACTCCCAAGCCCGCGCTCTTTCCTCTGAGCCACGCTGCTTGGCGCTTAGCAAACACCATCATTACCACTTTTATAGCGCTCCATACATAGGAGTTCAATAAATACGATGGACTGACCGCCTGACTGACTGGAACCTCGTTATGGGCAAGGACTGCATCTGTCATAGTGTGGTGTTCATTCACTCACTCGCATTTATTGAGTGCTTACGCTATGCCGAGCACTGTTCTAAGCGCTGGGGGGGTGGGGGGGGTGAGGGGGGCTACAAGGTGATCGGGTTGTCCCAAGGAGGGCTCACAGTCTTCATCCCCATTTTCCAGATGAGGGAACTGGGGCTCAGAGGAGTGAAGTGACTTGTCCAAAGTCACACAGCTAAGTGGCGGAGTCCGGATTAGAACCCACGACCTCTGACTCCCAAGCCTGGGGTCTTTCCGCTGACCCACGCTGCTTCCCTTAATTGTAACTGAACTTTCCAAGCGCTTAGTCCAGTGCTTTACACACAGCAATAAATAAATAAATTAACTTGATTTATAAATAATTACATAATTTATAAATACGATTGATTGACCAGGGACGAAAGGCATGGGTGGACCAAGGCAGGCTGGCAGAGGGGTACCTGGGCTGGGAGGCAGAGGGGTACCAGAGCCGAGAAGTGGCAGGGACCAGTGCTTAGAACAGGGCTTTGCACATACAAAGCGCTTAATAAATGCCATTATTATTATTATTATTATCATTATTCCCCAGCGCTTAGAACAGGGCTTTGCACATAATAAGCGCTTAATAAATGCCATCATTATTATTATTATTCTCTGGGCCTCAGTCACCTCATCTGTAAAATGTGGATTAAAACTGTGAGCCCCACGTGGGGCAACCTGATCGTCTTGTAACCTCCCCAGCGCTTAGGACAGGGCTTTGCCCCTAGTAAGCGCTTAATAAATGACATTATCATCTTTACTATTCCCCAGCGCTTAGAACAGCGCTTTGCACATAGTAAGCGGTTAATCAATGCCACCATTATCGTTATTCTTCTTCTCTGGGCCTCAGTGACCTCCTCTGTAAAATGGGGATGCAGACCGTGAGCCCCACGTGGGACAACCTAACCACCTTGTAACCTCCCGAGCGCTTCGAACAGTGCTTTGCACAGAGTAAGCGCTTAATAAATGCCATTATCATCATTACTATTATTATTCCCCAGCGCTTAGAACCGTGCTTTGCACACGGTAAGCGCTTAATACACGCCGTTATCGTCATCACGAACAAATAGGACGGAACGAATGAGTGGCCACCGTCCCGACGAGGGCACTGAGCGAGCGGTGGGTGCGGAAGGAGGCTGGGGGGGACGCGCGGTTACTGGGCGCCGAGCGCCGGGGACCGACCGACCGACCGACCGACCGACCGACCGACGGCCGGACCGACGGCCGGGCTCCCCGCGCGGCGGCCCCACGCACCTGGCTGGCTGTCTGTCTGCCTGCCTGCCTGCCGGCCTGCCCGTCGGTCTGTGGGTGTCCGTGGCGGGGGACGGGGGCGGGCGGTCGGGCAGACAGCCGTCCCCGGGCGGGCGGGCGGGCGGGCAGGCAACCGTCCCCCGCCGCCGGCCCGACAACCGACCCTTCCGGCGGCACGAGGCACGTCAGCGGAAGCCCGCACGGTGTCCCGCCCACCCGCCCGCCCGCCCGGCCTCCGCCTCCCAGCCCGACCAACGGACAGGAAGCCGCCGCCGCTTCTTCCTGCTCCGGGGCCTTCTCCTCCTCCTCCTCCTCCTCTTTCTCCTCTTCCTCCGCCAATTCCTCCACATCTTCTTCCTTCTCCTCTTTCTCCTCCTCTATCTCCTCCTCCATCTCTTCCTCCTCTTCTTTCTCCTCTTCCTCCTCTTCTTCTTTCTCCCCCTCATTCTCCTCTTCCTTCTCTTCCTCCTCTTCTCCTCCTCTTCTTTCTCCTCTTCCATCTCCTCCTCTTCCTCTTCCTTCTCCTCCACCTCCTCGTCCCCCTCCTTCTCCTCTTTTCTCCTCCTCCTTCTCTTCTCCCCCACCTCCCCTCCTCCTTCCCTTCTTTCTCCTCTTCCTCCTCCTTCTCTTCTTTCTCCTCCTCCTCCCCTCCACCTCCTCTTCTTTCTCCTCTTCCTCCTCCTTCTCCTCTTTCTCCTCTTCTCCACCTCCTCCTCCTCCTTCTCTTCTTTCTCCTCTTCCTCCTCCTTCTCCTCTCCTTTCTCCTCCAACACCTCCCTCTCTCCTTTCTCCTCCTCTTCCTCCTCTCCTCCTCCACCTCCTCCTCCTTCTCTTCTTTCTCCTCTTCCTCCTCCTCCTCCTCCCCTTCTCCTCCACCTCCTCCTCCTCCTTCTCTGCTTTCTCCTCTTCCTCCTCCTCCCCTTCTCCTCCACCTCCTCCTTCTCCTCTTCTTTCTCCTCCAACTCCTCCTTCCCTTCTTTCTCCTCCTCCTCCTCCTCCCCCTTCTCTTCTTTCTCCTCTTCCTTCTCCCCTTTCCCCCCCTGCTGCTGCTCCCCCCGGTCGCGGTCCCGCTGGCGGTGGGCCCCCCACCCCCGGCCTCCCCGCCCTCCCGATGAGGGGCCGCGGGCGGACAAGGCGCACCTGAGCCCCCCCCATCCGGCCGCAGGTAAAAAGCCCCCCACCCCCGCCCTCCTCCCCCCCACCACCTCCCCCTCTCCCTCCTCCTCCAGGCCTCGGACTCACTGGGCGCTGACGGCACGCCCAGCGCCCTGTTCACCCAGTCGCATTTATTGAGCGCCTACCGTGTGCTCAGCACTGCACTAAGCGCTCGGGAAAGTACACTTCGGCAACAGACACAGTCCCCGGCCATCAACGGGCTCACGGTCCACAAGGTGGGGAGACACCGCAAAACAAGGCGACAGGCATCAGTGGCATCGTTATACATAAGTAGAGTTGTTGATCTGTGCACATCATTAATAAAGATAAATAGAATTATAATTAGTATGTACATATAAGTAGGTACAAGTGACGTGGGGCGGGGAGGGGGTATTAGGGAGGGGTGGGGGAACAGAGGAAAAGCGGGGATTAGTCTGGTATTTGTTGAGCACTTACTGTGTGCCAGGCACTGTTCATCATCATCATCAAGCGTATTTATTGAGCGCTTACTATGTGCAGAGCACTGTACTAAGCGCTTGGGAAGTACAAATTGGCAACATATAGAGACAGTCCCTACCCAACAGTGGGCTCACAGTCTAAAAGGGGGAGACGGAGAACAAAACCAAACATACCAACAAAATAAAATAAATAGAATAGATATGTACAAATAAAATAAATAAATAAATAAATAGAGTAAAAAATATGTACAAACATATATACATGTATACAGGTGCCGTGGGGAAGGGAAGGAGGTAAAATGGGGGGGGGGGTGGAGAGGGGGACGAGGGGGTCTTATTATCACTGTTCTGATAATAAGAATAATGCTGGTATTTGTTAAGCCCTTACTATGTGCTAAGCAGTGTTCTAAGCTGCTGGGGTAGAAACAAAGTAATCGGGTTGTCCCACGTGGGACTCACAGGCTCAATCCCCATTTTACAGATGAGGGCAGAGAGAAGCGAAGTGAGTTGTCCAGAGACCCACAGCTGACAAGTGGCAGAGGCGGGATCAGAACCCACGACCTCCGACTCCCAGGCCCGGGCTCTTTGCCACTAAGCCACGCTGCTTCTCTACTGTGGAGTAGTTGCATGTGGATCCACTCATCTGCTGTGTGACCTTGGGCAGGTCACTTCATTTCGCTGTACCTCAGTTACCTCATCTGTAAAATGGGGATTAAGACTGAGGCCCATGTGTGACAGGGACTGTGCCCAACCTGATTATCTTGTATCTTATAATAATAATGGCATTTACTAAGCGCTTACTATGTGCAAAGCGCTGTTCTAAGCGCTGGGGAGGTTACCAGGTGATCAGGTTGTCCCACAGGAGGCTCAATCCCCGTTTTACAGATCAGGTAACTGAGGCACAGAGAACTTAAGTGACATGCCCAAAGTCACACACTTGACTAGTCGAACCCATGACCTGACTCCAAAGCCTGTGCCCTTTCCACTGAGCCACGCTGCTTGTACCTACCCCGGCACTTAGTACAGTCCCTGGTACATAGTAAGCGCTTAGCAAATACCATAACTTTAGACTGAAAGCTCATTGTGGGCGAGGAATGTGTCTGCTATTTCTATGATATCGTTCTCTCCCAACCATTGATTGATTTATTATGTGCTTACTACCTGTCAAGCACTGCTCCAAGTGCTGGGGTAGATACAGTTAATTAGGGCGGAGAGTCCTAAGTAAGAGAAAAGTTGGGTAGTGACTCCCCATTTTATAGATGAGGAAATTGAGGTAGAGAGTAAGTCACTTGTCCTCGATCACACAAAAGACACATGACATAGATGGGATTAGAGAAGCAGCGTGGCTCAGTGGAAAAGAGCAGGGGCTTTGGAGTCAGAGGTCATGGGTTCAAATCCCGGCTCTGTCAGCTGTGTGACTTTGGGGAAGTCACTTCACTTCTCTGTGCCTCAGTTACCTCATCTGTAAAATGGGGATGAAGACTGTGAGCCCCCCATGGGACAACCTGATCACCTGTAACCTCCCCAGTGCTTAGAACAGGGCTTTGCACATAGTAAGTGCTTAATAAATGCCATTATTATTATTATTATTATTATTATTATTATTGTTATTATTATTATTGTTAGAACCCAGGTTTCCTGACTCTTAGCCTTGGGCTCTTCCCAGCTCCACCGGGCAAGTCATTTAACTTTCTTGTGCTGCATTTCCCTCATCCGCAAAATGGTGATTCAATGCCTTTTCCCTCTCTTACTTGTGAGCCCTATATGGGACCTGATTATCTTTTTGTGTACTCCAGCACCTAACTCAGTACTTGGCACATAGTAAGCCCTTAGGAGATGCCACAGTTATCACCCACTAAGCCTCACTGCTTCATACTTGGCACTAGAGTGGTTAAGAGCAATTAGTAGAAATAACGCAAACAGGTTCAGGTCCTGCATTACTACATCTTTATTAATATTTTTTCTTCCCGGCAGCATAGTTTCTCTTAGACCAGAACTCGCAGGGTGACTGCATGCCTGTTTACCATCTTAAAGAAAATTGCCATGTGTGAAAATGCTTTTGAAGGTCATTTACATATTTGTAAAATGCTTGTGTAAGGTAAAGGCTGTTCTTCTGATAATAGTCCAAATTGACTACATGAAGAAATTTTAGTGACTTACAAAAAGCGAAATGAAGTGTATACAACCTCATTTAGTAACTCCTCCCCCAACTTCAAAGAGCAGACTGTAAGCGATGAAAGAAAAATTAGTTATAAAATATGATGAAATGCTTACAAAATATATCATACAAGATCTAAGAACATGCACGCTTTGCTGACTAAATTCTAGGTTGCTGTTTAGTCTCCAGCAATCTTCACGCATTGAATTCCGATCCCCAAAGAGAATGCTTGGCTTTCTAAAAGTTCTGAATCCAGGTCCTAGTGCTGCCCATAGAAGCAAGAAACTAAAGCATAAACAAACCTTAAAACTTCTCTATTAGAGTTTTTGTTCTTGAAAACTTAAACAATAGAGAGAAAACATGAGTACTTTCAGTTTCTTCCTTTATTGTCTCGATGTTGGAGTCTTCTGGTGAAAAATGGAAAGGCCTCAATCCTGAGGCTTCAGGTTTAAGAACCTGCATGAAGAAATTAATTTTAGTGCTGGTGGTTTCACAGTGCCACTTGCACTCTTATCCTTTCCAACTATGTTCCCACCGAGTCACAGAGTGCAATGAACTGGTAGGTGGGCAGAACGCAGTGCAAAATGCGCAGGAAGGTTTTTATCGGGCAGATTCCATTTAAGAACAAATTGGCCACCGGGTAGCAGTGGTTGCTATCCTCTGTCCTCTCCCTGACTTTCCCGTCACTGTGGACGGCATTACCATCCTTCCTGTCTCACAAGCCCACAACCTTGGTGTCATCCTTGACTCCGTTCTCTCATTCACCCCACACATCCAATCCGTCGCCAAAACTTGCCAGTCTCACCTCCACAACATCGCCGGGATCTGCCCTTTCCTCTCTATCCAAACCGCTACCTTGCTAGTTCAGTCTCTCATCCTATCCCAACTGGATTACTGCATCAGCCTCCTCTCTGATCTCCTATCCTTCTGTCTCTCCCCGCTTCAGTCTATACTTCACTCTGCTGCCCGGATTATCTCTCTACAGAAACGCTCTGGGCATGTCACCCCCCTCCTTAAAAATCTCCAGTGGTTGCCTGTCGAACTTCGAATGGAGCAAAAACTCCTCACTCTCGGCTTCAAGGCTCTCCATCACCTCTCCCCCTCCTGTCTCACCTCCCTTTTCTCTTTCTCCAGCCCAGCCCGCACCCTCCACTCCTCTGCCGCTAACCTCCTCACTGGGCCTCATTCTCGCTTGTCCCGCCGTCAACCCCTGGCCCACATCCTACTCCTGGCCTGGAATGCCCTCCCTCCACACATTCATTCATTCATTCAATTGTATTTATTGAGCGCTTACTGTGTGCAGAGCACTGTACTAAGCGCTTGGGAAGTACAAGTCGGCAACATATAGAGACGGTCCCTATCCAACAATGGGCTCACAGTCTAGAAGGGGGAGACAGACACCAAAACAAAACATATAGACAGGTGTCAAAATAGTCAGAACAAATAGAATTAAAGCTATGTGCACATCATTAACACAATAAATAGAATAGTAAATATGTACAAGTAAAATCAATAGAGTAATAAATCTGTACAAATATATACAAGTGCTGTGGCGTGGGGAGGGAGGTAGGGCTGGGGGGGATGCGAAGGAGGAGAGGAAAAAGGGGGCTCAGTCTGGGAAGGCTCCTGGAGGAGGTGAGCTCTCACATCCTCCAAAGTAGTTCTCTTCCTCCCTTCAAAGCCCTATTGAGTGCTCACCTCCTCCAGTAGGCCTTCCCAGACTGAACGCCCACCTTTTCCTCTGCTCCTCCTCCCCTCCCCATCACCCCCACTCCCTCCCTCTGCCCTTCCCCTCCCCACAGCACTTGTGTATATCTGTACATATTTATTACTGTATTTATTTTGTTAATAATAATAATAATGGCATTTATTAAGGGCTTACTATGTGCAAAGTGCTGGGGAGGTTACAAGGTGATCAGGTTGTCCCACAGGGGGCTCACAGTATTCATCCCCATTTTACAGATGAGGGAACTGAGGCCCAGAGAAGTGAAGTGACTTGCCCAAAGTCACACAGCTGACAAGTGGCAGAGCCGGGGTTTGAACCCATGACCTCTGACTCCAAAGCCCGGGCTCTTCTCCACTGAGCCACGCTGCTTCTATTAATGATGTGCATGTAACTATAATTCTGTTAATTTTGATGGTATTAACACCTGACTACTTGTTTTGTTTTGTTGTCTGTCTCCCCCTTCTAGACTGCGAGCCCGTTGTTGGGTAGGGATTGTCTCTATCTGTTACCGAATTGTACTTTCCAAGCTCTTACTACAGTACTCTGCACACAGTAAGTGCTCAATAAATATGAATGAATGAATGCTATGATACCTGCCGTGGCCTTTACTACTCATGTTAGCCAGCTATTTTTCTAGTTTTTTTGCTGTTCTGTCCGTCTCCCAGAACGCCCTAGTGTTTTCTGGGCAGAAATTTCTACGGCTTGATGACGGAGCCCTACTAAGCACAATCCAGTCAATCAGTTCCATTTATTGAGTGTTTGCTGTGTGCAGAGCACTGTACTAACTGTTTGAGAGAGTATAATGCAGACTTGATAGGTTCGCTCCCTGCTCATAAGGAGCTCACAGTCTAGAGAGGGTGACAGATATTAAAATAAATGACGGATCTGGACATGCACCAAGGTGCCGGGGGCGGGATGAATAAAGTGTACAGATCCAAGTGTAGGTCCAGGTCTCCTGATATCTAAAACAGTGCTCTTCACACTGGACCAGTAGTAGGAATGTTTTATGTAGCAATGAAACCGGTACTGATGACTTTTGACAACATCGTGGACTTTGGCAGATGAGACTTCCGTCTCTACCTAGTCTGAACTATGAAAAATCGAGAAGCGAGGTAACAGATGTGTCTGTTTCTCTGCTTTCATTTTTCACTGAAAAACATTTTATTTAAAGGCTCCAAAATAATTTATTTTTCTTTCTGTCCCAGAAATGAGTGGTGGATTGGCACCAAGTAAAAGCACCGTGTATGTTTCCAACTTGCCCTTCTCACTGACAAACAATGACTTATATAGGGTAAGCAATTTATACCACAGCTACTACGGTCACAGTATTCCAATTTACATTACGGTTCATGTCCAAAAAAATAATCATGGTTGACTTCATATAGTTCACGTGGTTGTCAAGTACTTACATAGTCAATAGCTTTCACAATTATAGCCCAGAGGATATCTATAGATGAGGTGCGCCCAAGAGATGGATCTTAAACCTACTTAAAATGTAGACCGTAGATTCCTCCTTGGCTCTTTGGCTGTTGTAGAAATCAGGCATCAACCCTCTCCTCTGATACTGAGGCTGGTTTGGTTTTTTTAATGGCATTTATTAAGTGCTTACTATGTGCAAAGCACTGTTCTAAGCGCTGGAAAGCCTGAAGACGGGAAAAAAGAGGCTTCCCGATGGGGCCCACGGTACTGTTCTCTGACAGAGGGCCGGGGAAAACTGCTGAGAGGTGGTGGTCTTTTCTCTCCATCGTGGACTGGACTGTTCATTTAGCTGCTTTCTTGGGCCAGGAGTATCATGAGTCTTCATTGTGGAAGCGAGAAAATAGAGGGTGGTGAATGGAGATTTTTTCGGGCCTTTTTTTCATTTTTCCTTCATGCTTAGAACGGAGTGCCTGGCATGCACTGAGAAGAGCAAGCACTGCTCAAATCTGTTTTCACAGGAAGAAAGACTGCCTCTTCCAATCTAAAAATACTTGGGTTTCTGCTGCCACAATGGGAAAATATTAGTCCCATAGAAGCTCAAATATATCACAAAGAGATTGTTTTGACATTGATGCCCGTTTTCTGACCATCCCAGGTTTACCGCTAGGATTTTAGGAATTGCTTTATAATAAGCTATCATAATTTTACCTATGGCAAACAATCTCGCAAAGATTGCCGTCTTAAATACCTTGAATTACTTCCATGATGATACATACTTTGTCAAGCAAGTGAGCCCAGACTATGTCAGGTTTCCGCCTTCCTGATTTTCCCGTTCGAAACCTAAAGACTCGGCCCAATTTTATTCCTCGAGTTAACTTTGTGGGAACTGTCCAGTCATCAGGATTACAGTGTCCGAGGGTCTTCCATGGTGTCCACCTTCTCAGGGGATGATTTTAATTGGTGGGAAGGAAATTTCATCAGCAGCCAGTCCAGATTGGCACAGCATTAGGTGGAGGTAGTCCTGCGCCCGTCTCCGAAGCCAGAGCCTTGCCAGCCCAACCCATCCTCCCGTCTGCACCGTTCATTATGTAGAATGGAGTTAGTGACCCCGACTTTACCTTGCCACTTGACGGCTACCAAGCTACCCAATATCCCCAGCCAGCCAAGACTGGTTCGGGGTAGTCTTTTATGAAATATATAAAAAGTAGTTTGACTAATTGTTTTCATAAGGAATGTCTCTGTGTGCTGCTGTATAATTTTAGAATAAATCCCTGACTCTGATTTGGATGGTCTTTGTTCCAGATATTCTCCAAGTACGGAAAAGTTGTGAAGTGAGTATCAAAAGCATCTTTCGAATTGTCCAATTTATTTTCTCTCTCATAGATTTTAGGCTTGCTGCGTTGCAGTTTTTTTGCACTGAATATTTTGAATGCACTTGCCAGAAATTTATGGATTGAGGAAATGCTGTATGTTTTATTTTTGTGAAGAGCTGGTTACTCGTTCCGCTCGCTGTAAAAATGTACGTTCAGACCCACTGCTATCCTGTCTTTGACTGGATTTAAGTCAGTAATAGTAGTAGCATCCAGTTCATCATCATCATCATCAATTGTATTTATTGAGCGCTTACTGTGTGCAGAGCACTGTACTAAGTGCTTGGGAAGTACAAGTTGGTTACATATAGAGACAGTCCCTACCCAGCAGTGGGCTCACAGTCTAAAATCCAGTTGGTTTGGAGCTCTGTACTGTGCCCTTGGGAAGAAAAGAATAGAGTAGTAGCACCTTCCTTGCCCACAAGGAGCTTACAGTCAAACACCGGGAGGCAGACAAAAGTATTTACAACTAGAATACTCAAAATAAATCACTGAGGATACACATATACACATGAATCCTAGGGAGTGGGTAAATAAGTTCATAATAAACAGAACACCTGGGAATCAGAAGGTCACAGGTTCTCATCCCGACCCTGCCACTTGTCTGCTGTGTGACCTTGGGCAAGTCACTTCTCTGTGCCTCAGTTTCCTCACCTGTAAAATGGGGATTGAGACTGTGAGCCCATGTGGGACAGGGACTGTGTCCACCCTGATTTGCTTGTATTCATTCATTCAATCGTATTTATTGAGCACTGTACTAAGTGCTTGGAAAGTGCAATTTGACGACGTACTACAGACAGTCCCTACCCAACAACGGGCTCACAATCTAGAAGGGGGAAACAGACAACAAAATAAAACAAAGCAAGACACCCCAGCACTTCATTCAGTGCCTGGCACATAGTGAGTGCTTAACAAATACCGCAGTCCTTATTATACCAAAACATTGTCTTGTCTTATGCCATCCATTTGTCTCCGACCCATAGCGATGCCATGGACACATCTCTCCCAGAATGCCCCACCTCCACCTGCAGTCGTTCTGGTATCGGATCCATTGGGTTTTCCTGGTGAAAATACAGAAGTGGTTTACCATTGCCTCCTTCCGCACAGTAAACTTGAATCTCAGCCCTCGACTCACTCCCATGCTGCTGCTGCCCCGCACAGGGGAGCTTTGACTTGTAGCAGATAATTTGCTAGCCACTGCCCAAGCTAGGAATTTCCTGAATGGATGTGCTTCTACTTGACTCTTTCCCCCCCCACCATAGTCAAGACTGGTACTGGAGACTCTCCAGGTGTGACCCTGAGAGGGGCAAAACATAGTACCACACCCAATAATGATGGTGAGCACAATTCCACATAGCAAAGATATCAGATTCGTATATATTCACGCCACTTATGAACCTATCCATAGTATATTAATTTATACTATCTATCAATCACTGGTATTTATTGAGCACTTACTGTGTGCAGAGCACTGTACTTGAGAGAGTACAGTATAAACAGACACATTCCCTGTCCACACTCCTAATAATAATAATGATGATGGCATTTATTAAGCACTTACTATGTGCAAAGCACTGTTCTAAGCGCTGGGGAGATTACAAGGTGATCAGGTTGTCCCACAGGGGGCTCACAGTCTTAATCCCCATTTTACAGATGAAGTAACTGAGGCACAGAGAAGTTAAGTGACTTGCCCAAAGTCACACAACTGACAATTGGCGGAGCCGGGGTTTGAACTCATGACTTCTGACTCTAAAGCCCGAGCTCTTTCCACTGAGCCACGCTGCTTCTCTCCTAGACTCTAAGCTCGTCGTGGGCAGGTAACGTGCCTACCAACTCTGTCGTATTGTACTCTCCCAAGTGCTTAATGCAGTGCTCTGCAGGCATTAAGCACTCAATAAATGCCACTGATTTATCCACAGGGAAAGGATGTCTTCCTTTGAAAATGGTATTAAATCAGGATTAGGAAGGGAGTACTCAGAAGATTTTGCTCCTGGCCAGGAGGGATGTGGACATGGGCCTGAAGCCCCTTCCTCCTTGAAACCTCTTTCTCCAGCCTTTTGCCTTTATTTTGAATGGAGCTGAGAGCAAGAGGAGCCAGTCTTAGGAAAGTAGTGATCAAAAGACTGCCCCAGGTCCTTGGCATTGTCTTCGGCTCATCTCTCTGTCAACCCACTTGTTCAGTGGCATTGAAACCTGTCAGCTCAACCTTCACAGCGTTGCTAAAACTGCCTTCCTCTCCATCCAAACTGCTGTTACCCTAATCCAAGTACTTAGCCTATTGTGCCTAGACTACTGCATCAGCCTCCTCACTGCCTCCAGTCTCTTTTCCCTCTACCCTCTACTGCACAGATGGTTTTTCTAAAACCTACATCCTCCCCCTTCATATACAACAGATCACCACTCCGCCCACCTTCAAAGTCTTATGAAGGTCAAGCAGCGCTTAGAACAGTGCTTTGCACATGGTAAGCGCTTAACAAATGCCAACATTATTATTATTATTATCTCGTCCAAGAGGCCTTCCCCGACTAAGCCCTCGTTTCCCCTATGCCCTCTCCCGTCTGCTTTGCCCTGGCACTTAGATCTGCACCATTTTTTCACCCCTCCCTCAGCCCCACAACACTTATGTACATCTCCTTAATTAATTTTAATGTCTGTCTTCCCCTCTATTCTGTAAGCTCCTCATTGGCAGAGGACCATGTTGACCAACTCTGTTATATCGTACTCTCCTGAGTGCTTAATAGAGTGCTCTGCATACAGTAAGGACTCAAAAATAGGATTGATTGATTAATTTATTCCTCTCTAACAATTGTCTCCTCGTCTTCCCCATTCCATTCAGAGCCACACATTGGCTCGTAGACTCCTACCTTCAACATCAACCTCTCCAGCAAACCGAAGTCTCTCACACAACCAGCCCCGTCCCGTGGTCATGCCAGTAGTCCGACTACCACACTCCTTCGCCCCTGCAACTGCACATTATTGATATAAATCCAAGCGCCAGGCTGACTTGCCACTTCAAATTCACTCGTACCCACTGCAACTCTGCCCCTTCTTTTCCAAAGCAACACTACTGTACCTCTCAACAACTCCCGTGCCTGCAGTCCCCGTGTCCTTCCTCTGGCCTGGAACGCCCTCCCTTTTCATATCTGACAGTGACTCTCTCCACCTTCAGAACCTTATTCAAGGCACATCAACTCTAAGAGGCCTTCCCTGACTAAACCCTCATTTCCTCTTTTCACGCTCGCTCCCTTCTGTGTTGTTCAGATTTGCTCCTTTCATTCCCCTATCCCTTAGCCCCACAGCACTTACGTATCCATCATTCATATTAATGTCTGTCTCTGAAGTGCAGAGAAGGCTTTCTTAGTATACGTGAGACATGAGTGAATTGTAATGCAAAGGCGAAGGACCCAGAGATTGAAGATGTCCTTCCCATCACACCCCTCTCTAATCCCTGCCATTTGCTTCATTGACTAAATAAAAACCATCAAATAGGAACTTCCCAAAGTCCTTCCATGTTCATAACCTATTCATTGCTCCACCATCCCCAACTCTTCTTTTTCCTCCTTTCTTAGCCACTTCTGAAGAGGTGAAGAGGTCTCCTGCCCCTCTAAATATACACCCTCGGCTTCAGACCCCAATCTCGCTCAACACTCACTCCCCCACTTCTTCTCCTCCTCTACTGCTGTCTTCACTCTCTGAGTCCTTCACGTTAGCGTTAAAATTCATTCATGTCCCAAATATCCTAAGAAAGCCCTTGGTGTACTTCAGAACTTCCTGAAGAGAGAGTTCAATCTGACAGACACATTCCCTGCTCACAACGAGCTTACAGTCTAGAAGGCCCAATAAGTATTTTGGGGCCAGAATTGCCTGAGTAATTTGATATTTTCACCTTGTAGGAGAGAGTATTTTCATTTCTTTTCATGATTTGCAACTGGGAAAAGTAGAGTTTATTGTAAAAGGTTACATTATCCCTTGGTATTTTTCAGTGTGAATCAAAAATCAGTCTACCTCAATTTTCATCTACCTCAGGTTGGTTTGACTTGTTAGGAGCGTAATTTGCTTTCAAATTTTATTTTCAATAGTACATTTCTTTACTTTATCCTCTCTCATTTTCTATAACCATTTTAGAAGTAGTTTCAGATTTGCCAGGTCCATTAACAGATCTCCTTCTGATCATAAAACGTTTATGATTTAAATCCTATTTACGTATTTTGTATGTTTTTCTTGGCACTCATTTGCCTGTTTAGTTTCTTGCTGGTGCAATGTAACAGAATGTATGTTTATTTCAGGGTTACCATTATGAAAGACAAAGATACAAGGAAAAGTAAAGGGGTCGCATTTATTTTGTTTTTGGATAAAGAGTCAGCACAAAACTGCTCCAGAACCTTGAACAATAAACAGGTAAGCCAGTCACTTGGGTTAAAAATTCCTGAACCCAGAAATTGGTGCAATAGTTGAAGGAGTCATTTGCTGTTAGGAGGTAGTGTAAAAAAAAAAAAACCACCACTGGAGAGATGAACAGGTGCGTAAGTACCCTGTGGCTCTACAAACTGAAGATGGGAGCAAACTTCAAACACAACCAGAAGGCAGAGATCCCCATCAACAAATTACTGGCATAGCAAAGAAAGTATTACTCTTCTGCTGCCGCACAAAATTGTAACAAGCAATGATAGCATGGTTTTTTTTGTGGGATTCCTGAAGTCACTCTGAGTAGTTGAGTATCAATCAATCAATCAATCGTATTTATTGAGCGCTTACTGTGTGCAGAGCACTGTACTAAGCGCTTGGGAAGTACAAGTTGGCAACATATAGAGACAGTCCCTACCCAACAGTGGGCTCACAGTCTAGAAGGGGGAGACAGAGAACAAAACCAAACATATTAACAAAATAAAATAAATAGCATAGATATGTACAAATAAAATAAATAGATAGAGTAATAAATATGTACAAACTTATATACATATATACAGGTGCTGTGGGGAAGGGAAGGAGGTAAGACGTGGGGGTGGAGAGGGGGACGAGGGGGAGAGGAAGGAAGGGGCTCAGTGTGGCAAGGCCTCCTGGAGGAGGTGAGCTCTCAGTAGGGCCTTGAAGGGAGGAAGAGAGCTAGCTTGGCGGATGGGCAGAGGGAGGGCATTCCAGGCCCGGGGGAGGACGTGGGCCGGGGGTTGATGGCGGGACAGGCGAGAACGAGGCACGGTGAGGAGATTAGCGGCAGAGGAGTGGAGGGTGCGGGCTGGGCTGGAGAAGGAGAGAAGGGAGGTGAGGTAAGAGGGGGCGAGGGGATGGACAGCCTTGAAGCCCAGGGTGAGGAGTTTCTGCCTGATGCGCAGATTGATTGGTAGCCACTGGAGATTTTTGAGGGAGGGGAGTAACATGCCCAGAGCGTTTCTGGACAAAGACAATCCGGGCAGCAGCATGAAGTATGGATTGAAGTGGGGAGAGACATGAGGACGGGAGATCAGAGAGAAGGCTGATGCAGTAGTCCAGACGGGATAGGATGAGAGCTTGAACGAGCAGGGTAGCGGTTTGGATGGAGAGGAAAGGGCAGATCTTAGCAATGTTGCAGAGCTGAGACTGGCAGGTTTTGGTGACGGCTTGGATGTGAGGGGTGAACGAGAGAGCGGAGTCGAGGATGACACCAAGGTTGCGGGCTTGTGAGACGGGAAGGATGATAGTGCCGTCAACAGTGATGGGAAAGTCAGGGAGAGGGCAGGGTTTGGGAGGGAAGACAAGGAGTTCAGTCTTGGACATGTTGAGTTTTAGGTGGCGGGCAGACATCCAGATGGAGATGTCCTGAAGACAGGAGGAGATGCGAGCCTGGAGAGAGGGGGAGAGAGCAGGGGCAGAGATGGAGATCTGGGTGTCATCAGCATAGAGATGATAGTTGAAGCCGTGGGAGCGAATGAGGTCACCAAGGGAGTGAGAGTAGATCGAGAACAGAAGGGGACCAAGCACTGAACCTTGGGGAACCCCCACAGTAATGGGATGGGAAGGGGAGGAGGAGCCTGCAAAAGAGACTGAGAATGAACGACCGGAGAGATAAAAGGAGAACCAGGAGAGGACGGAGTCTGTGAAGCGAAGGTCGGATAGCGTGTTGAGAAGGGGGTGGTCCACAGTGTTGAAGGCAGCTGAGCAGTCGAGGAGGATCAGGGTAGAGTATGAGCCGTTGGATTTGGCAAGCAGGAGGTCATTGGTGACCTTTGAGAGAGCAGTTTCCATGGATGTAGGGGACGGAAGCCAGACTGGAGGGGGTCGAGGAGAAAGTTGGTGTTGAGGAATTCGAGGCAGCGCGTGTAGACAACTCGTTCAAGGAGTTTGGAAAGGAATGGTAGGAGGGAGATTGGGCGATAACTAGAAGGTGAGGTGGGGTCAAGAGAGGGTTATTTTTAGGATGGGAGAGACGTGGGCATGTTTGAAGGCAGAGGGGAAGGAACCAGTGGAGAGTGAGCGGTTTAAAATGGAAGTTAAGGAGGGGAGGAGGGATGGAGCGAGAGATTTCATGAGATGAGAGGGAATGGGGTCAGAAACACAGGTGGCTGGAGTAGCACTTGAGAGGAGGGAGGAGAGCTCCTCTGAGGATACTGCTGGGAAGGATGGGAGAGTAGTAGAGAGTGTTGAGAGCCGGGGGGATGGAGAAGGCGAGGGAGTGACTTTGGGGAGGTCGGACCTGATGGATTGAATTTTGTTAATGAAGTAGGAGGCCAGATCGTTGGGGGTGAGGGACGGAGGTGGGGGAGGAACCGGGGGCCTGAGAAGGGAGTTGAATGTACAGAAGAGCTGACAGGGTTGATGGGCGTGGGTGTCAATAAGGGAGGAGAAATAGTTTTGTCTGGCAGAGGAGAGGGCTGAGTTAAGGCAGGAAAGGATAAACTTGAAGTGAACGAGGTTGGCATGGTGTTTAGACTTTCGCCAGCAGCGTTCGGCAGCTCGAACATAAGAGCGAAGGAGGTGGACAGTGGCAGTGATCCAGGGCTGTGGGTTAGTGGTACGAGAGCGGCGAAGGGAAAGGGGAGCGAGTGAGTCTAGCTGAGTAGAAAGGGTAGAGTTGAGAGCAGTAATCTGATCATCAAGACTGGGTAGAGAGGAGAGGGAGGCGAGGTGGGGTGTGAGGCACTCAGAAAGATGGATGGGGTCAAGAGAGCGGAGATCTCTGTGAGGGGGTAATATGGATTTACAGGGGAAAGGAGTGTGAGTGAGGAGGCAGGTGAGAAGATTATGATCAGAGAGAGGGATTTCAGAGTTGGTGAGGGTGGACACAGTGCAGCGGTAGGAGATGATGAGGTCGAGGGTATGACCAAGTTGGTGGGTGGGTGAGGTGGGGTGGAGGAAGAGGTTGGCAGCGTCAAGGAGAGATAGAAGGCGGGCGGCAGAGGAGTCGTTAGGGATATCCATGTGGATATTGAAGTCTCCGAGGATCAGAATGGGCATGGAAAAGGAGAGAAGGACGGTCCACAGAGCATGCATAGCATTACCTAGGGAACATTATTAAAGACCTGCCCTCAAGAAGCTGCAAGTCTGTTAGGGACTTGGCTGGTATTTTTAGTCCTGAATTCAGCGTAGCACATTCATTTCTTTCCCCTTGGTTTAGTTGTTCGGCCGAGTAATAAAAGCCAGCATCGCTATCGATAACGGAAGAGCTGCAGAGTTCATTCGAAGACGTAATTACTTTGATAAATCCAAGTGTTATGAATGTGGGGTGAGTATGCCGAAACAGACTCATTTTGTTTCTGTTTTTCCATTTTTCATCCCCTTCTATTTTAGGCACTTAAAACTCTGATTTCCCGAAACTGCTGGAAGTTAAAATGGTACTCGAGAAATCCGGGCATATGTTTAACATCTGAAAAGTAAACTTGTAGTATATAGTTGTAATGAGCACGGGCTTGGGAGTCATAGGTTGTGGGTTCTAATCCCACCTCTGCCACTTGTCTGCTGTGTGACCTTGGGCAAGTCACTTCACTTCTCTGGACCTCAGTTCCCTCATTTGTAGAATGGGGGTTAAGAGTGTGAGCCTCATATGTGACAGGGGCTGTGTCCAACCAGATTACGTTGCGTCTACCCCAGTGCTTAGAAATAGCATGTTAAGCACATAGTAAGCGCTTAAAAAATGCCATAATGATTATTTTTAGTAGTCCCCTTTCACCTGAATTTTTCATCCTGAGCAACATGCTTTTGAACGCATCAAGAGTGCTATAACCATGAGTATGTCATTGACTAAAAGAATGGAGTCCTCTTCAGGGATATTATTATTACCGTTCATTTAATCATGGGTTAAGTGACCCTCAAATGTGTGTTCTAAGAATGAGGTGTAGCCGTGCTTGAGCTGTAGTGATTTTTCATCAATGCTAGGTTGTTCCAGTTCACACTTATGGAAATTTTTGAAAACTAACCAAGAGGCCAAATGCATAAATACATTCTACCATACGAAATTGGAAAATCATATTGAAATGTGAATTTAGATCATTACTAGAGAATTCATTTTGGTCATATTTTAAGATGCTAAAGCACCAACTCTGCAGCTTTCCAGATTGTGGCTCATTATTCCTGTTTTTAAAATTTATTCTGGACCTGCATAACATAATCTAAATTAAACTGGAAAGACTAGAAGAAAATTCAGAATGAGGAAGAGTTTTTAGTAGCGCTATCTTCCTTTCTCTTTCCACACCCACCTCTTTCTTGAGGAAAGCCTGGAGTTTATCAAGAGTAGTTGTAAAACATATTGCGGTATGTAAATATTGAAAATTATGCTATTTCTAATAATTATACGTATTAGTAAACTTTAGAATATTTAGGAAGAAAATAGTCTTTCTTAATATTTACTCTCGTTAAGTTCCAGCCAAATATTAATGGTATATGTTTCTTAATTCATAAAGAAATATTAAACTTTATCTTTTCATTCAAAGATTGACAGGCTTGTAACTTTTTATTGTAATCCTTTTTAATTCTGAATTGTACTGTAGCAGTTTCGTCTTGGTGATTCCATGAATCATTTCTAAAATTCTAATATTATGCTTAAGAGCAAGACAAATTTCTTCCAACTATATTTTTTCTTTATGGTTTTTAACTAAGGAAACAGGGCACTTGAGTTATGCTTGTCCTAAAAATATGCTCGGAGAACGCGAACCACCCAAAAAGAGAGATAAAAAGAAAAAAAAGAAAATAGTTGAGCCAGAGGAAGAAATGTATGTATATCTGCCTTTTTTTATTCACTTGAAATTGTATTGCACCCATTTTCTTCTTCTACTTGCTGCATATTTTGCATTATTTTTCCTACCTTCCAGTGAAGAAGTGGAAGAAAGCGAAGACGAGGGAGAAGACCCTACTCTTGATAGCCTCAGCCAGGCCATAGCTTTTCAGGTAACGACTCCTGAATAGCCTCAATCAGTGGTATCTATTAATCGCCTACCTTGTGTAGAGTGCTGTACTAAGCGCTTGGGAGAGTACAACAGAGTTGGTAGACTTGTTCCCTGCCCGCAACGAGCTGACAGTCTAGACTCCCTGTTTCATCCGTAGAACCATTGCCTATGTGGTTTGGGCAAGTATGAAATTGATTCCTGTCATTCTGCTTCTCCTCCATCTCACTCTGTACTGATATTTCATGCTTTTTTCCCCTGATTCTTCGGGAAGGCAAGGGCACCTCTCATCATTGGCCTCTCTCTCCTCCGCTGAGGGTCCGTACCCTCCTCCGGCAGTTTTTATCTCCTTAACGGGAACGACAACAGAGGGGCAGCAAGGTCCCCGGAAACATCGCTTTTCCTTCTTGTGCCACCCCTCATTGTGGGCAGGAAACGTGGCTGTTGTATTTTACTCTCCCAAGCATTTAGTACAGTGCTCTGCGCCCGATAAGTGCTCAGTAAATATCATGGATTGATCGGTCCACATCCTATTAGCAAGTGATCGTTCTCTTTAATGCCCTGTCTCGAAACTTTGAGACAAGGACAGTCCAACTAGCTGATTGAACTGGATCATCAGCACCCAGAAAAGGAACCCTGTTCCGCAAAATTCATATTTTCGGGAAAAAAATCAAAGAATGTGAAACCTAGAGTTGAATTTTGTGCCATAAAAGGTCCCCGAGAGAAGTGTAAAAAATAAAGATTCTGGGTGTGGGGAACTTTTGCTTTTCTGTAAAAGTATTTTCGGGACTGTAGCTTGAGATTCATTAGGACACAAGTTGCATTCTTTCTTCATAACTACTTGATGTAAAGGTAATTTGACTTCAGCTATCACCTTGAACGGCGCTTGAGTGATTAGTACAGTGCTTTGCACATAGTAAGCGCTCAATAAATACAGTTGAATGAACGAATGAACAATGTGTGAGGATTCAGTGCACCGGAAATAGTATCTAACACCCAGCATTTTCACTCATCTCTGTTTCAGCAAGCTAAAGTGGAGGAAGAGCAGCAGCACTGGAAACCTACTTCAGGAGAACCTTCAACGTCGGATGACTCTAGGCGGCCGCGGATAAAGAAAAGTGCATATTTCAGCGATGAGGAAGAACTCAGTGATTGAAGCTGGTATGTCTCGTGTATCTTTTTGGAAATACAGTGAGACTTTTCATTGGCACTTCAAACTGCCACGGGAACCCGAAGAGTGGAACAGAAAAGTGTAGGTAATGTTAAAAGAAGTAAGAATGTTAAGTGTGAAGAGAAATTTCACGACAGCTCTATTGACCGCAAATGAAATTCATTTGTATTCAATGTCTACTGTGTGCTGAGCACTGTACTAGACACTTGGAGGGTAAAATAAGTATAGAAGACACAGACTACCCTTGAGGAGTTTACATTCTGAAAGGGTTCATTGAGCTGCAGAGTTCAGAAATGCACTTTTAAAGTTGATTACATTGGAGAAACAGATGTTTCGTAGACTTCCGATATGTTGAATAACTACGTTATTTGGAAACATGCTCTTTGTTCAGATTGCCTGGAGATCTTTGTTTTTAAAGATCAATGAACATTTTTTGGTTCTGAAGTGTAATTTGTATTTTTAAGTGATTTTTATTTTAATAAATACTTGAAAATTAGCTCTGCCCAAGCTTTTAGTGTGGGGTGTTTCATTCAGGTTAACTGGTCCTGCACCATTAAACCAAATTTCTCTTCTTACTTTATTTTTATGGACCATCGGTAAATATGTTAGAAACTCTAAACTATCAAGATAGGTTTCTTCAAAATTTTCTCCACTCGTAAAGACTTTCCCCATTTATATTTCTGTCTTCAAACAAAATCAAAGGAAAGATCGTGTTTGGTTTTTTTTAATACAGCCAGGTGATGAAATAGCCGTTATTTCATCGCACTGCCCACATTTAATTTTCTTTTCTTTGTAACTAGGGAAAATTCACTTTTATAATTTTTTGGATTTATCTTTAAATGATCGGGTATCATACTATATAACCAATTCCCAAACTTTTGATACACTTGCTTCCTGAAAATGCATTGTAAATCAAAATGGTGTAAATGGGAACCAATTTTCTCACAGAACAATAGTATAGATAGGAGATTAATTAACCTAGATTGGATGGTCAGTTTTTACCAAAATGACCTAGTAGGGTGTACTTACTTATCAGTATGGAATGTAGGCACACGGATGTATTTACATTGAGTCGGAGAGATTTCACAATAGGTTAGCCTAGTTTTATTGGAAGTAAAATTGATATGTCAGTGTGTCTTCATGAGTCCCCCTGTCAGTCTGCCTTCCCTCTCCACTTCCAGCCTCTCCTGTTCCACCCTCCAGTCCTCTTTCAACTTTCTTCTCAGCATGAGAAGCAGCGTGGCTCAGTGGAAAGAGCACGGGCTTTGGAGTCAGAAGTCATGGGTTCAAATCCCGCCTCCACCAATTGTCAGCTGTGTGACTCTGGGCAAGTCACTTAACTTCTCTGTGCTTCAGTTACCTCATCTGTACAATGGGGATTAAAGACTGTGAGCCCCCGCGTGGGACAACCTGATCACCTTGTAACCTCCCCAGTGCTTAGAACAGTGCTTTGCGCATAGTAAGCGCTTAATAAATGCCATCATTATTATTATTATTATGACCTAGTAGATAGAACACAGGGCTGGAAGTCAGAAGGTCATGGGTTCTACTCCCATATCCTGGGCAAGTCTGTTCATTTCTCTGTGCCTCAGTTACCTCATCTGTCCTATGGTGATTGAGACCGTGAGCCCCACGCGTGACAGGGACTGTGTCCAACACTATTTGCTTGTATCCACCCCAGCGCCTATCCCAACTGGATTACTGCATCAGCGTCCTTTCTGACCTCCCAACCTCCTGTCTCTCCCCACTTCAGTCTGTACTTCACTCTGCCGCCCAGCTTATCTTTCTACAAAAACATTCAGGATATGTCACCCCCCTACCTTCTCAAAAAGCTCCAGTGATTGCCTGTCAATCTTCAAATGAAGCAAAAACTCCTCACTCTGGGCTTCAAAGCTGTCCATCACCTCACCTCCTCCAACTTCACCTCCCTTCTCTCCTTCTACATCCCAGCCCACACACTCCACTCCTCTGCCGCTAACCTTCTCACTGGGCCTCATTCTTGCCATCCTCCCTTGGGCCACGTCCTACCTCTGGCCTGGAATGTTCTCCCTCCTCAAACCTGCCAGACCATCATTCTTCCCCCTTCAAAGCCCTACTGAAGGCTCACCTCCTCCAAGAGGCCTTCCCAGACTAAGCCCCCCTTTTCCTCAGCTTCCTGTCCCCTCTGCATATCGCCCCGACTCGCTCCCTTTCCTCTACCCACCTTCCTCGCACCACAGCACTTGTGTACATATTTATAATTCTATTTATTTATAGTAGTGCCTGTTTGTTTTGATGTGTAAATATATCTATAATTCTATTTATTTACATTGATGTCTGTTTACTTGTTTTGATGTCTCTTCCCACTTCTAGACTGTGAGCCCGGTGCGGGTAGGGATTGTCTGTCTCTCTTGCTGAACTGTACTTTCCAAGTGCTTAGAACAGTGCTCTGCATACAGTAAGCGCTCAATAAATATGACTGAATGAATGAATGACCTCTGACTCCCAAGCCACTAAGCCATTCTGCCAGTAGTGATATTTGTTACTCTGTGCCAAGCAGTGTTCTAAGATGTCCCACGTGGGGCTAAGTCATTTTCCCTGCCCTCAAGGAGCTTCTAATCTAGTGTAAATTTCCTCTTCTGCAAAGGGAGCATAAAATATGTTGTGAGCCTCATATGGGACAGGGCCAGTCAGTCAATCCTATTTATTGAGCACTTACTGCAGGCAGAGCACTGTACTAAGCACTTGGGAAAGTGAAATAGAACAGAACAGACGCATTCTCTCATAACTTTGTGTCTACGTCTTGCTTAGCACATAGCATTAAATAAATTATCATTGTTTTTATTACCATCATTATTATTTATATAGTAGACTTTGAGGTGAGGAAACTCTGGGGGAGGGAGCTAAATCATAGAAAAAGAGATACGAATGTAGATACAGACTAAGTACCGTAATGAACAAGCCTGGAAATATACTTAGAGACATGGCGGAAGTGGTTAGTTCAGTGGTTTGGGAAGAGATTGACATTTGTTCAGATAACTGTGGCTTCAGTACCAACTTAATGAATCCTAGGTTTAAGGCAGGTAACTGATATTGCTCCAAAGTGGCATAAAAAGGCCAGTAAATGACCACATTCAGGCTATTGAACCTCAGAAAATAAAATGTCTCCTATTAATATAACCTCATTCAAACATTTTCCAAAATTCCATCCAACTGAAAGGGTCACTTTTTCCCCTCTGTGCCTTTTACAATATGACACAAGAGAATATATAAAGCCATTTGGCTGTAATTAATTACTTGGAAGAGTTACTCTTGGCATTCTTAAATTTCTTAAACGCAAATGTAATTTTTGAACATAAAAACTAACCCGAATGAATGCAATTATATTAAAATTATTTCACTGTTCATTACACTTGGTTTTATACCCACTGTTTCTTAAGCAGTACTCATGTGCAGTTCTAGTTTTAAAACTACTAAGGTAAAATGTGCAATACTTTCAATCGGTGGTATTTATAACTACTAAGGTAAAATGTGATCAGTCGTATTTATTGAGTGCTTACTGTGTGCAGAGCACTGTACTATGCACTTGCGTAAGTACAAGAGCACAGTTAGTAGACACATTACCGCTTAGTACAGTGCTAAGCGCTTAGTACAGTGCTCTGCACATAGTAAGCGCTCAATAAATACGATTGATGATGATTACCTGCCTACAAAGAACAGAGAGACCTAGTGGACAGACCAAGGGCCTGGAGATCAAAAGGACCCGGGTTCTAATCCCAGTTTGTCTGCTGTGATCTGGGACATGTCAATTTCTCTGTGCCTCAGTGACCTCATCTGTAAAATGGGGATTAAGACTGTGAGCACCATTGGGACATGGACGTGTCCAACCTGATTATATTGTACCTACACCAATGCTTAGTGCTGTGCCTGGTACATAAATAAGCGCTGAACAAATACCATTAAAAAAAGGAACTTGCAGTCTAGAAGGGAAGGCAAGCATTAATATAAATAAATAAATTACGGATATGTACATAAGTGCCTTGGGACTGAAGGTGGGGTGACTATCAGGTGCTTAAAGGATAGTAATAATAATAATGGTATTTGTTAAGCGCTTACTATGTGCAAAGCACTGTTCTGAGCGCTGGGGGGATACAAGGTGATTAGGTTGTCCCATGTGGGGCTCACAATCTTAATCCCCGTTTTACAGATGAGGTAACTGAGGCTCAGAGAGTTAAGTGATTTGCCCAAGGTCACACAGCAGACATGTGGCAGAGCGGGAATTCGAACCCATGAGTGCAGGGGTAATGCAGAAAGGAGAGGCAGTAGGGGAAAAGAGGACTGAATCAGAAAGTCTATCACCCATACCTCTAAATTTTTATACTCAAAGTGGTTAAGAAGCTGACAGAAAAGACCATACTATCCTGTCTGATGTAGAGATTAAAATGAGCCACATTATGGAACTCCCAATAGGATTCAGAAATGGATGGTAGGAGGCCAGGATTCAATTGTTGTTGTATTGTTTTCTCCCAAGTGCTTAATCCCAATTTGTACTTCCCAAGCGCTTAGTACAGTGCTCTGCACACAATATATGTATATATCACCTGTATATATGTATATATGTTTGTACATATTTATTACTCTATTTATTTATTTTACTTGTACATATCTATCCTATTTATTTTATTTTGTTAGTATGTTTAGTTTTGTTCTCTGTCTCCCCCTTTTAGACTGTGAGCCCACTGTTGGGTAGGGACTGTCTCTATATGTTGCCAATTTGTACTTTCCAAGCGCTTAGTACAGTGCTCTGCACATAGTAAGCACTCAATAAATACGATTGATGATGATGATGATGATTGCTCTGCACCCAGTAAGCACTCAGTAAATTCAGTAATATTAATTGAGCGCTTGTGGGCAGGGAATGTTTTTTGTTGTATGATACTCTCCCAAGATCTTAGTACAGTGCTTTGTACACATTAAGCGCTCAGCAAATAAAATTGAATGAATGAATGTATGCAGAACACTGTACTAAGCACTTTGGAGAGTACTACGCACCAATAAACAGACACATTCCCTGACCACAACAAGCTTACAGTTTAGAGGGGGAGACACACGTTAATATAAATGAGTAAATAAATTACAGGTACATACATAAGCGCTATAGGGATTGGGGGGCCGTGAATGAAGGGAGCAAGTCAGGGTAATGCAGAAGGGAGTGGGAGAAGAGGAAAGGAATAAATGAAATTGATGATTTCTGGATCCATTGCTATTAGTGGAAGTGTGTGTGTCAGGTTAATCGTGAGAGGGAGAGAGAGAGAGAATGAATGAATGAATGAATGAATGAATGAGAATGTGTGTGTTTGTTCGTGAGAGGGCTTTGCCCAGAGAGTGAGAATAGAAATTTCTGCAAGTGAGTGAGTTTCAGGTTACAGACGTGTCCCAATCCCAGGCAAGGCTGAGCAATTAATTCAGTAATGAATAAAATTATTAAAAACACCCTTAAAAATACGAAATGTTATCCTTATCTTATGCTGTCACATCATCTCTGACCCAGAGTGATGCCATAGAGATGTGGAGATGGACACATAATAATAATAATAATAATAATAGCATTTATTAAGCGGTTACTATGTGCCAAGCACTGCTCTAAGCACTGGGGAGGTACAGGGTGATCAGGTTGTCCCACAGGGGGCTCACAGTCTTAATCCCCATTTTACAGATGAGGTAACTGAGGCACAGAGAAGTTAAGTGACTTGCCCAAGGTCACACAGCTGACAATTGGCAGAGCTAGTATTGGACACATCTCTCCCAGAACCCCCACTCTTCCATCCGCATCTGCGAAGAATCCCACAGGCAAAGCCTGGAAAAGATTGTTGTCGACGCGGAGGCCAGAAGACTCAGCCCCAGAAGAGGACCAACCCTTGAGACCTTGACCGCCTGCCTGTCTAGTCCAGGGGAGAGCAAGCAACAGGTTCAGATCTGGTACTCCAGCGATGGTTAGGCCCAGTGGTTTGTTTAATGCAGATGGAAGTTTGTCGGTATTGACCCAGGTCCCGTAAAAGAGAAATTTTGCCCACTCTCACCTCCACGGCCTGGACTTTTTATTCCAGGGCAGACTGTTAGATCTTTTTCTCTGAAGGAAAATTACTCATGATCAATTCTTCCTGTGATGTAGTGCATTGGTGTGTGTGTTGCAGTCAAACATGTCCCAGAGAGCTCTAGTGGGTCCTGGGAAGGTTACAGAAGAAGAATAAAGCATGGGCCTTGCCCTTTGGGGCTCACAATCTAACGGGAGGGACAATCACTCCGGTTCCCAAGAAGAAACAATAAGTGTACAAAATGCCTTCTATTGTATTATCCCAAACACTTCGGACAGTACTCTGCACATAATAGATGCTTAATGAATGCTATTGATTGTAGCAAAGTACAAATGTTGGGAGTATGGAATTCAGCCTCCTATCTGCAGCCAGGTAAATGAGGGAAGTAGTAATAGTAATCATTAAGCACTTACTCTGTGCAAAGCCTTGTACTAAGCACTGGGAGAAAACTCTACAGATGAGATGTAGACATGGTCCCTGGTACTCAAAGGGTTCTCAGTCTGAGATGGGTGGCTGTTCTTCCTGAATGTTCTTTAGGGATGCAGATTTTCCAACCTCTCTTGCTATCTTGATCCAGTATTTAGCACCCTGATTGTCTAGTTACTTCTCCTCACATCTTACCTAAATCCATTCTGCTTAAATGAAGCCCACTGAGGAGAGAGAATTGGTCAGTGTCCACATTTTAAAAATCTTCAAGCAGTTGAACACACACTTCTCTTCTCTAGACCAAACGGGCTAGTTCCTTTTTCCTTTCTTTACAGGATCCATTTTCTAGCCCTTTAATCACTTTTGTCATATGTTTAAAAGAACAGTAGCCTTAACTGGACCCAATTTTCCTCTAGGCCTACAGAGTGAACGATGGCTCACTCTAGACTGTGAGCCCGTTGTTGGGTAGGGACCGTCTCTATATGTTGCCGACTTGTACTTCCCAAGCGCTTAGTACAGTGCTCTGCACACAGTAAACGCTCAATAAATACGATTGAATGAATGAATGAATGAATGAATCTGCAGTCGTTCTGGTAGTGTATCCATAGAGTTTTCTTGGTAAAAATACAGAAGCGGTTTACCATTCCCTCCTTCCGCGCAGTAAACTTGAGTCTCCACCCTCGACTCTGTCCCATGCCCCTGCTGCCCGGCACGGGCAAGTTTTGACTTGCAGCAGATTGCCTTCCGCTCACTAGCCAGTGCCTAAGCTAGGAATGGAATGGGTGGGCTTCTGCTTGACTCCCCCTCCCGTAGTCGAACTGGGAGAGTACTGGAAACTCAAGGTGCGACCCTGAGAAAGGATGATGCTAAATATCATAGGGACACTGGGGAAGTGGTTCACTTGAAAAAGTATGTTTTCTATTTAGATTATTTACTTTTTGCAAAGGAAGGACCTACGAAGGGTAGTATGTAATAGAACAATACCATCATCATCAATGCCATCATCAGTGGCATTTATTGAGTGCTTACTATGTTACACTGTTCTAAATGGGAGAGTACAGTGTAACAGAATTGGTCGACATGTTGCCCACAGGAAGCTAATAAATGGTTAAAGCCATATATTGGTTACAAAATGCATTTCACAATTTATAAATCATATATGTGTTGGACATATATAGAAATGTCTAGTCCAACAAGAGACTTGGAATCAAATGCATTCATTCAGTCGTATTCATTGAGCACTTACTGTGTGCAAATCACCGTACTAAGTGCTGGTAAAGTACAGAATAGGGTTCCCCGAGAAACTCTTCCTAGTCAACAGACTTCAAAAGGTAGAATAGCTGCAGGCAGGGGCTAAGCCTAAAGTCCCCACATCCAAGAAGACAGGCAAGAGATGGTACTTTTCTGCGGTGAGACCTTGGCCGAGTCACTTCACTTCTCTGGGCCTCAGTTACCTCACCTGTAAAATGGGATTGAGACAGGGAGCTCCACGTGGGACAGGGACTCTGTCCAACCTGATTTGCTTGTATCCGACCCAGTGCTTTGTAGTGCATGGTATATAGTAAGCACTTAACAAATACCATAATTATTATTCTCCATCCCTATACTGAGGACTTCGGTGTCCATGTGGATGTCCTCAATGATCCTTCCATTGTCCACCTCCTCACTCCTCCACTCCAGTGACCTCCTGTTCCACCCTACTTCCCACCCTCACCATCTTGGGCACACACTTGATTTTATCATCTCTAGTCTCTGTACAATCTACCCTCACCAATTTGGAAATTCCTCTATCAGACCACAACCTCCTCACTTGCTCTCTTTCCCATCCACCCACCAAAAAATCTGTCCTGTTCCCCCACAGAGACTTTCGTTGTTTTGACCCCATCTATTATTCTTCAGCCAGCCTACCCCATTTTTGTCTCCATACCCAAACTGCCTTCCTTCGATACTCAAATCAACACCCGCAGCACCTCCCTCTCCACTGAACACAACTCCCTCGCTCCCCTATCCCTCCACCGATCTCACACCACTAACCCCCAACCCTGGATTACCTCCACAGTATGCTTCCTCTGCTCCTGTGCCTGAGCTGCAAAGCACCATTGGCAAAAATTCTCTCTGACCTCGTTCACCTTGAAATTACTCTCTCCTGCTTCAATTCAGCCCTCTCCTCTGCCGACAACAATACTTCTTAATTCGCTTTCATACCCACTGCCCCCTCCAGCTACTCCAGACATTCAACTCCCTCCTCAAACCTCCTGTCCCGTTCATTCATTCATTCAATCGTATTTATTGAGCACTTACTCTGTGTCCCGTTTTCTGACTAACTCTTTCCTCAAATGACCTGGCCACATATTTCATCGACAAAATTGAAACCATCAGGCCTGATCCCCCTAAAATCTCCCCTGCTCCTCTCTAATACCCAATCCTCTGCCCTCTTCAACTCTCCCTGCATTGCCTGCAGTAACTTGAGATCTCTTGCCTCCTCTCTAAATCTACTCCCTCCACCTGTCTTCTGACCCCATCCCTTCATGTCTTTTTAAAACACTCAACCTCCTCCTTTCTTCCTTCCTTGACTGTCATCTTAGACGATTCGCTTTCCAAGTGAATGGCTCTTTCCCACTTTTTTCAAACATCCTTATGTCTCCCCTATTCTAAAAAAAAGTCCCTCAACCCCATGTCTCCCTCCAGCTGTCACCCATCTCCCTCCTACCATTCCTCTCCAAACTCTTTGAGTTGTTTGCACCTGCTATCTCCATTTCCTCTCCTCCAATTCTCTCTCCTTGATTCCTTCCCATCTGGCTTCCGCCCCCTTCACACCACGGAAACATCCCTCTCTTAGGTAACCTTCTCACATTCTCTGCCAGCCTCTTGTCTTGCCTTACGCTGTTGAGTCGTTTCCGACCCACAGCGACTCTGAGGGTGCATCTCCCCCAGAACACCGCCATCTGCAATCGTTCCGGTAGTAGATCCGTAGAGTTTTTTTGGTAAAAATAGGGAAGAGGTATTGCCTTCTTCCACGCAGTAAACTTGAATCTCCGCCCTCCACTCTCTCCCATGCCGCTGCTGCCCAGCACAGTTGAGTTTGGACCTGTAGCAGATTGCCTTCCGCTGGCTAGCCACTGCCCAAGCTAGGAATGGAAGGGGTAGGCCCCCGCTTGACTCTCCCTCCCTTAGCCGAGACTAGTAGAGTCCTGGAAACTGTCTAGGTGCCATCCTGAGAGGGGACTGCCGGCCTCTACTCTAGTCTAATCCTCCCGGACCTCTCAGCTGCCTTTGACACTGTAGATCTCCCTGCCTCCTGTCTCTCCCCACTTGGATCCATCCTTCATCAGCTGCCCGCATCATTTTGCCGCAAAACCACTGAGTCCATGTTTCCCCACTCCTCAAGAATGTCCAGTGGTTGCCCATCCACGTCCGCATCGAACAGAAACTCCTTACCATCGGGTTGGAGCACTCAATTACCTGGCCCCCTCCTACCTTTCTTCCCTGATTTCCTGCTCGAACCCAGCCCACTCGCTTAGTTCCTCCAACGGCATCCTACCGCCGACCCTTGGCCTTCGTCCTGCCTCTGGTCTGGAACGCCCTCCCTCTTCACATCCAACAGACATTCACACTCCCCCCTTCATCAATCGTATTTATTGAGCGCTTACTGTGTGCAGAGCACTGTACTAAGCGCTTATTGAAAGCTCATCAAAGCCTTTCAAAGCCTTATTGAAAGCTCATCTCCTCCGAGAGGCCTTCACTGACCGAGCTCTCATTTCCTCTTCTCTCACTCCTTACTGCATTGCCCTTAATAATAATAATAATAATGGTATTTGTTAAGCACTTACTATGTGTGAAGCACTGTTCTAAGCGCTGGGGGGATACAAGCTGATCAGGTTGACCCACATCGGGCTCACGGTTTTAATCCCCATTTTATAGATGAGGGAACTGAGGCACAGAGAAGTGTAGTGAGTTGCCCAAAGTCACACAGCAGACAAGCGACAGAGTTGGGATTAGAGCCCATGACCTCTGGCTCCCAAACCCGGGCTCTTTCCACTGAGCCACGCTGTTTCTGATGGTGGAGGCGGGGGAGGAGGAGGAGGAGGAGGAGAAAAAGAGGAGGAGAGGGGAAAAGAAGCAGAAGCAGTGTGGCTTAGTGGAAAGAGCACGGGCTTTGGAGTCAGAGGTCATGGGTTCAAATCCCGACCACCAATTGTCAGCTGTGTCACTTTGGGCAAGTCACTTAACTTCTCTGGGCCTCAGGTACCTCATCTGTAAAATGGGGACTAAGACTGTGAGCCCCCCGCGAGACAACACGTGGCCTAGTGGCAAGAGCATGGGCTTGGGAGTCAGAGGTGGTGGGTTCGAATCCCTGCTCCACCATTTGTCCGCTGTGCGACCTCAGGCAAGTCACTGCACTTCTCAGTGCCCCAGTTCCCTAATCTGTCAAAGGGGATTGAGTCTGTGAGCCCCACGTGGGACAACCTTCTAGACTGTGAGCCCGCTGTTGGGTAGGGACCCTCTCTATATGCTGCCAACTTGTACTTCCCAAGCGCTTAGTACAGTGCTCTGCACACAGTAAGCGCTCAATAAATACGATTGAATGAATAAATGCATGAACAACCTGATTACCGTTTATCTACCCCAGTACTTAGAACATTGCTTGGCACATAATAAATGCTTAACAAATAAAATAATAATTATTATTCACTGGGCCTCAGTTACCTCATCTGTAAAATGGGGATTGAGACTGTGAGCCCCACTTGGGACGAGGACTGTGTCCAACCCGATTTGCTTGTGTCCACTCCAGCGCTCAGTACAGTGCCTGGCATATAGTAAGCACTTAGCAAATACCACAATTACATCCAATTAGATGACTGGATTACAATAAGATGAGCTCACAATTAGATGAGCAGCATGGCTCAGTGGAAAGAGCCCGGGCTTTGGAGTCAGAGGTCATGGGTTCAAATCCCAACTCCGCCAATTGTCAGCTGTGTGACTTTGTGCAAGTCAGTTCACTTCTCTGGTCCTCAGTTACCTCATCTGTAAAATGGGGATGAAGACTGTGAGCCCCCTGTGGGACAACCTGATCACCTTGTAACCTCCCCAGCGCTTAGAATAGTGCTTGGCACATAGTAAGCGCTTAATAAATGCCATCATTATTATTATTATCCAGTTCCTTGAGCAGTAGTAGTAATAGTAATAGTAGTAGTCTTAGTACTTGTACAGCTTGTTCTCTTGACTCTAAGCTCACTGTGGGCAGGGAATTTGACTACCAACTCTGTTATACTATACTCGCCAAAGCACTTAGTACAGTGCTCTGCATGCAGTAAGTGCTTAATAAATATGATTGGCTGATTGATAGTAGTAATAATAATAATAATTATTATTATTACTTACCTCCTTCTACCCTACCTCCTTCCCCTCCCCACAGCACCTGTATATATATGTATATATTTGTACAGATTTATTACTCTATTTATTTTACTTGTACATATTTACTATTCTATTCATTTTGTTAATGATGTGCATCTAGCTTTACTTCTATTTATTCTGATGACTTGACACCTGTCCACATTTTGTTGTCTGTCTCCCCCTTTTAGACTGTGAGCCCGCTGTTGGGTAGGGACCGTCTCTATATGTTGCCAACTTGTACTTCCCAAGCGCTTAGTACAGTGCTCTGCACACAGCGCTCAATAAATACGATTGATTGATTGATTGATTGATTGATTAAGGAGATGTGCCTTCAAATAAGGCTTTGAGGCGGGAAGAGTAATTGTCTGTTGGATATGAGGATATACCTTTATATATGTATATATGTTTGTACATATTTATTACTCTATTTATTTATTTTAATTGTACATATCTATTCTATTTATTTTATTTTGTTAGTATGTTTGGTTTTGTTCTCTGTCTCCCCCTTTTAGACTGTGAGCCCACTGTTGGGTAGGGACCGTCTCTATATGTTGCCAACTTGTACTTCCCAAGCGCTTAGTACAGTGCTCTGCACACAGTAAGCACTCAATAAATACGATTGATTGATTGATTGATTAAGGAGATGTGCCTTCAAATAAGGCTTTGAGGCGGGGAGAGTAATTGTCTGTTGGATATGAGGATATACCTGTATATATGTATATATGTTTGTACATATTTATTACTCTATTTATTTATTTATTTTAATTGTACATATCTATTCTATTTATTTTATTTTGTTAGTATGTTTGGTTTTGTACTCTGTCTCCCCCTTTTAGACTGTGAGCCCGCTGTTGGGTAGGGACCGTCTCTGTATGTTGCCAACTTGTACTTCCCAAGCGCTTAGTACAGTGCTCTGCACACAGCAAGCGCTCAATAAATACGATTGATCGATTGATTGATTGATGAGGAGAGAAAGTGTTCCTGGCCAGAGGCAGGACATGGGTGAGAGGTTGGCAGCAAGACAGACAAGAACAAGATACAAGCAACCTGAAAATCTTAAATTGGCTTAATTTTTTATTGCGTAATTTTTATTAGTTTTGGACAACATAGAGCAGATATTAAAGGTCCTTTTGGGAAAGTGAGGTGAAAAGGATGCAAAATATATTTTAAACCTAATGAATTTAGGTCTCGTTTATGAATAAAACGGATTCCTTAAAAAAAAAAAAAGGTTTCTAAGAGTAGAATTTGGAGATGGGAATGTCAACTGAAAAAACCTTATTAGATGTTATATTCATTCATTCAGTCAGTCGTATTTATTGAGTGCTTACTGTGTGCAGAGCACTGTAGTAAGCGCTTGGGAAGTATAAGTTGGCAACATATAGAGACGGTCCCTACCCAACAACGGGCTCACAGTCTAGAAGGGGGAGACAGACAACAAAGCAATACAAGTAGACAGGTGTCAATACCGACAGAATAAATAGAATTGTAGCTATATACACATCATTAATTAATTGTTATTAATTAATTAATTAAATACATCATTAATTAGAGAAGTAGTGTGGCTCAATGGAAAGAGCAGGGGTTGGGAGTCAGAGGTCATGGGTTCAAATCCCGGCTCTGCCAATTGTCAGCTGTGTGACTTTGCGCAAGTCACTTAACTTCTCCATGCCTCAGTTGCCTCATCTGTAAAATGGGGATTAAGACTGTGAGCCACACATGGGACAACCTGATCACCTTGTAACCAACCCAGCACTTAGAACCGTGGAGTGAGAATCACAGCAGGGCACCTCCGAACCTGGTCTGAGACCTAGATCAACGAGTCGATTGATAAGAGAAGCAGCGTGGCTCAGTGGAAAAAGCATGAGCTAGGGAGTCAGAGGTCATGGGTTCTAATCCCGGCTCCACCACATGTCTGCTGTGTGACCTTGGGCAAGTCACTTCACTCCTCTGAGCTTCAATTACATCATCTGTAAAATGGGGATTAAGACTGTGAGCCCCACGTGGGCCAACGTGATCACCTTGTATCCTCCCAGCATTTAGAACAGTGCTTTGCACACAGTAAGCACTTAACAAATGCCATCATTATTATTATTATCATTATTATTATGCCCAGAGCATTTCTGTACAAAGATAATCCGGGCAGCAGAGTGAAGTATATCAAAAGGCATTTATTAAAAACCCCTGTGGGGTTGAATAGAGTAGGTTAAACTGATCATTCTTTTAATAGATCTTCCTAGATCATAAACTCCTTGTGGGCAGGGAATATCATTCGATCAGTCAATCAATCAATGGTATTTATTGAGCACTTACTATGTTTAGAGCACTGTCATAAGCACTTGGGAGAGTACTATACAACAAAATCAACAGACACATTCCCTGCCCACAAGTTTACAGTCTAGATACAAGTTACAAGGTGGTAGATATGATTCAATCCATCAATCGTATTTATTGAGTGTTTATTGCTATACTAAGCACTCGGGAAAGTACAGTATAACAGACTTGGTAGATTTGTTCCCGGCCCACAAGGAGCTTGCAGTCTAGATTCCTGCCCTCAAGTGCCTTACAGTCTAGATGGGGACACAGACATTAAAATAAATTAGAGATATGGGAAACTGCAGAGTAGATAAACATGTGACATCCGTATATATCTGTTATTTATTTATTTGTCTATTTATATATATATATTAATGTCTGTCTCCCCCCTAGACTATGAGCTCATTGTGGGCAGGAATGTGTCTGTGTTATATTGGACTCTTCCAAGCATTTAGTATAGTGCTTTGCATACAGGAAGTGCTCAATAAATACAATTGAGTGAATTTGGCTGCGTAGGGTAAGTATCAAAGAGCTAGAGGGGATGAGGAGAAGCAGCATGGCCTACTGGCAAGAGCGTGGGCTTCGGAGTCAGAGGTTGTGGGTTCTAATCCCGTCTCCACCACTTGTCTGCTGTGTGACCTTGGGAAAGTCACTTCACCTCTCTGTGCCTCAGTTATCTCATCTGTAAAATGGTGATTAAGACTGTGAGCCCCATCTGCGACCAACCTGATTACCTTGTTTCTACTCCAGCGCTTAGAACAGTGCTTGGCACATAGTAAGTACTTAACGTGCTTTAGAGAAGCAGCATGGCCTAGTGGATAGAGCCCAGGCCCGGGAGTCAGAAGGTCGTGGGTTCTAATCCCGGCTCTGCCACTTGTCTGCTGTGTGACCTTGGGCAAATCAGCATCACTTCTCTGTGCCTCAGTTACCTCATCTGTAAAATGGGGATTAAGACCATGAGCTCCTCCTGGGACAACCTGATTACCTTTTATCTACCCCAGCGTTTAGAACAGTGTTTGGCATGTAGTACGCGCTTAACAAATGCCATTATTATTATTAATAAACAAACGCCATGTGGGGCTGAGGTGGGGAAAGAATCAAAGTTCTTCAGGGGGACTGTGAGCCCACTGTTGGGTAGGGACTGTCTCTATATGTTGCCAACTTGTACTTCCCAAGCGCTTAGTACAGTGCTCTGCACACAGTAAGCGCTCAATAAATACGATTGACTGATTGATTGATTGATTGACAGACTCAAGTGTGTAGGCAATACAGAAAGGAGGGCAAATGGTTGGAGAAATAAGGGGTTAGGGAAAGGTTCTCAGAGGAAATGTGAGGTTTGGAGGATGGAGAGAGTGGTGCAATGTTGGATATGAAGGGTGAGGGAGTGTATATACCAATTCTGTTATACTCTACTTTCCAAGCGCTCAGTACAGTGCTCTTCACACAGAGAGTGCTCAATAAATACCATTGATTGATTGATTGGGAGGGAGATCTTGGCATGACAAAGGACAAAAGACGGAGTCATTAGCGAGACAGACAACGTCCAGGTACAGTGAGCAGGTTTGCTTTGGACGAGCAAGGCGTTGCATGCTGGGTTTTAGCAGGCGATTGCCATGGTAAGGTAGGAAGGGGAAAGTTGATTGAGGGGCTTAAATAATAATAATAATAATGGCATTTATTAAGCGCTTACTATATGCAGAGCACTGTTCTAAGCGCTGAGGGGGTTACAAGGTGATCAAGTTGTCCCAAGTGAGGCTCACAGTCTTAATCCCCATTTTACAGATGAGGTAACTGAGGCTCAGAGAAGTTAAGTGACTTGCCCAAGGTCACACAGCAGACATGTGGTGGAGTCGGGATTCGAACCCATGACCTCTGACTCCAAAGCCCGTGCTCCTTCCACTGAGCCATGCTTCTCCTCCATTAAAGCCAATGGTAAAGAGTTTCTGTTTGATGTGGAGATGGACGGGCAATCATTGGGGATGTATGAGGAGTAGGGAGTTGTGAACTGAATTTTTTTAAAAAAGAAAAACTGATCTGAGCAGCAGAGTAATGAAGTATGGACTGGAGTTGGGGCAGACAGGAGGCAGGGAGGTCAGTGAGGGGTTGATGCTGTTGTCAAGGAGGAATATGGGAAAAGCGTGGATCAGCATGGTGGTCATTTGGATCATCATCAATCGTATTTATTGAGCGCTTACTGTGTGCAGAGCACTGTACTAAGCGCTTGGATGGAGAGGAAAGGGAAGATCTTGAGATGCTGCCAACGTAGAGCCAACAGGATGTGGGGACAGATTGAATAGGTGGGTCAGAAAAGAGAGATAAATTGAGGACAGTGCTGAGGTTATGGACTTGTGAGACAGAGAGGGTGGTGGTGCTGTCTACAGTGATGGAAAATTCATGGGGAGGACAGGATTGGGTTGGGAAGATGAAGAGTTCTGTTTTGGAAATGGTAAGTTTTAGGTGTCAGCAGGACATTCAGGTAGAGTTGTCCTGAAGGCAAGTGGAAATGTGAGACTACAGAGAAGCAGAGAGTCTGGAGATGTCGATCTGGGAATCATCCACCTAGAGACAGTAGCTGAAGCCGTGGGTATGAATGAGTTCTCCAAAGGAATGCGTGCAGATGGAGACTAGAAGGAGACCCGGAACTGAGCCTTGAGGGACTTCCATATTTAAAGGTTGGGAGGAGTTCACGACAGAGGCTGAGAAGGAGCAACTAGAGAGATGGGAGGAGAACATGGAGAGGACGGGCTCAGTGGAGCCAAGGTCCATGGAACTGAAGGCAGCTGAGAAGTTGAGGAGGATTAGGATGGGAGTAGAGGCTGTTGGACTTTTAGACCTGTGAGCCCACTTTTGGGTAGGGACTGTCTCTATATGTTGCCAACTTGTACTTCCCAAGCGCTTAGTACAGTGCTCTGCACACAGTAAGCGCTCAATAAATACGATTGATTGATTGACTTGGTAAGCTGGAGGTCATTTGTGACCTTACAGAGGGCAGTTTCCATGGAATGTAGGGGGCAGAGGCCCGATTGGAGGGGGTCAAGGAGAGAATTGGAGGAGAGGAAGTGGAGGCAGCCGGTGTGGACAACTTCCTTAGGCCCTCAGTCTAAGAGGGAGGGAGAACAAGTATTTAATCGCCGTTTTATAGATGAGGAAACCAAAGCACACAGCAAGCAAGTGGTGGAGCTGGGCTTCAAACCCAGGCCTTCTGGCTCTCAGTGGGCTCTTTCCTCTAGGCCACAGGGAAAAATCCTTGTTTGGTCTCCTTGGAGGATCTTGGGGGACAATTCATATCTTCCAATGTTAAATGACAGAAGCTGTCAATACACAGAAATACTTTGAAAACGCCTTGCTGCGTATGCTCTGAACATTAACACAGGCTTTCTTCTTTGGTGTGGTGAGGTAATCAATCAATCGGTAGTATTTATTGAGGGCTTCCTTGTGCAGAACACCGGAAATATAGGAAATGGCGTCTTCCGAAAAGAGGTTCTGGTTGATCTGTAAAGATTTCTGGCAGACATGGGATTTTAAGACCTGCAGAGCAATGGAAATTGAGTTTGGAGAGTTCTTCATCGGCAGAATTTCATTTACTGAGCTCCTACCGTGTACTGAGAATTGTTGCAGGCATTTGGGAGACATAAAAAGGAAGTAGAGGACATAATTCCTCTCTCCAAATGGGAAAGGCAAGTAGACTGAAATTGGCAGATAAACAGAAGTAGGAAAGGGAGGGTATTGAGATAAACAATAAATAAGCAACAAATAAACCAATACTTACATAAGTATGTTGAGTGCCTCAAGGAATGGCATGCTTAGGAAGGTTGAAAGACAGAGTGTTACAACTAGAGAAGCAGTGTGGTTTATTGGAGTCAGAAGGACCTGAGTTCTAATCCCAGCTCCGCCATATGTCTGCTGTGTGACCTTGGGCAAGTCATTTAACTTCTTTGGGCCTCAGTTACCTCATCTGTAAAATGGGGATTAAGACTGTGAGCCCCAGGTGGGACAGGGACCATGTCCAACCGGATTAACTTGTATCTATCCCAGCGCTTAGAACAGTGCTTGACATATAGTAAGCACTCCATAACTACCATCATCATTATTATAATTATTATCTAGAGCCTGGTTTAGGAGGAGAGTTGGGTATAGTGTGGCCTAGTGGGAAGAACATGGCCTATTGTGAATTAGGAAACCTGGATTTACGTCCCAGCTCCTCTCCTTGCCTGCTGTGTGAGCTTGGCCAAGTCAATTAGCTTCTCTGTGTCTCAGTTTCTTCATGTGTCAGATGGGGATAGAAAATCTGTTCTCCTTCTTAGATGTGTGCCTCCCGGGGGAAAGGAACTGGGTTCAATTTGCTTGTTGTATGCTTTCCCTAGCCCTCAGTAAAGTGTTTGGTACACAGTAAATGTTTGATAAGTTTAATAATAATGTTTATAATAATAATAATAATAATAATAAAGTTTAATAATAATGTTTAATAAGTACCATCATTATACGTAGGAATGGACTGATTGGACAAAGCTAACAGTAATAATAATAATAATTGTGGTATTTGTGCAGCGCTTAGAACAGTGCTCAGCGCTTAGAAGAGTGTTTTGCACGTAGTAAGCGCTTAACAAATACCATCATTATTATTTATTATTATTAAGCACTTACTATGCATCAAGCACTGTACTAAGCACTGGGGTAATTACATGGTGGTTGGGTTGAATGCCATCTCTGTCCCACACTGGGCTCGCAGTCTTAATTCCCATTTTATAGATGAGGTAGCTGAGGCACAGAGAAGTAAAGTGACTTGCCCAAGGTCACACAGCAGACAAGTGGTGGAGATGGGATTAGAACCCGGGTCCTTCTGACTCTCAGGCCTGTGCTGTATTCACTAGGCCACACTGCTTCTTGAGATGTAGCAATCTTGATATTCACCTCACCGTCAGCTCCACAGCGTTTTTGTACATATCTGTAACATCTGTATTAATGTCTGACTCCCTCTCTAGACTGTAAGCTCATTGTGGGCAGGGAACGTGTTTCCAAACTCAGTTGTATCGTACTCTCCCAATAGCTTAGCACAGTGCTCCGCACGCAGTAAGCACACAGCCACTATTTGCCTGGACTGTGAGCCTGATGTGGGCAGGGATTGTCTCTGTCTGTTGCCGATTTGTACTTCCCAAGCGCTTAGTACAGTGCTCCGCACACAGTAAGCACTCAATAAATACGATTGAATGAATGAATAAATACCACCGATTGACTTATTGGTGTGTATGGTATTTCTAAGTTTTCGGGAATAATAAAATACGTATTTGGAGCCATGAATTGTGAAGTCTTTTTTTTATTAAGAATGGCTGGCTTGGAGGAAAGAGGTATTAGAATCAGAGAAGCCTTTGAGGAGTCAATCGATCAGTTAATCATTAGTAAAAATAGCTCTGTGCAAATCAGCGTGCTGAATGCTCGGGAGAGTACAATAGAGTTCTAGACATGATCCCTTCCCTCAAGGAGCTTACAGTCTAACACAGGAGACAGACACTAAAATCAGTTACAGATGGGGAAGCAGCGTGGCTCAGTGGAAAGAGCCCGGGCTTTGGAGTCAGAGGTCATGGGTTCAAATCCCAGCTCCGCCAATTGTCAGCTGTGTGACTTTGGGCAAGTCACCTCACTTCTCTGGACCTCAGTTCCCTCGTCTGTAAAATGGGGATTAAGACTGTGAGCCCCCCGTGGGACAACGTGATCACCTTATAACCTCCCCAGCGCTTAGAACAGTGCTTTGCACATAGTAAGCGCTTAACAAATACCATTATTATTATTGTATGGAGAAGAATTTACCGATATACACCTAAGAACACTGCGGGCAGAGGGAAAGCACAGGTATCCAAGTGCTGAAGGAACGTGAAAGTGCTGAAGCGGCATTGCCGGGAGGAACCGTGTGGGATTTCAGATTCCTGATTCCTGAAGGTCTTTGAAGATGGGAAAAGCCGTAGTCTTCCGGATGTGAAGGTGGACGGAGTTCCAGGGGGAAGGGAGGGTGCCAGCAAAAGATCTGGGGCTTGGGGAGAGAGACGAGAAGGAAGCACCATGAGTGGGTTATCTTGAGAGGAGGTAAACATACAAACTGGGACAGGGAGAGAAGAAGGAGAATAGGTAGGAGGGAGAGAGAACTGAGTTGTATTTTTCTTTAAAATGGAATGCGTTAAGCACTTACTATGTTTCAAACACCGTTCTAAGCGCTGGGGTAGACACAGTTATTAGGATTGGACATCGTCCCCGTCCTGTGTGGGGCTCACAGTCTACGTTGGAGGGATAATAATAATAATAATAATAATAATAATAATAATAATAATAGCATTTGTTAAGTGCTTACTATGTGCCAAGCACTGTTTTAAGTGCTGGGGGGATACAAGGTAATCAGGTTATCCCACATGGGGCTCACAGTCTTAATCCCCATTTTCCAGCTGAGGGAACTGAAGCCCGGAGAAGTTAAGTGACTTCCTCAAAGTCACCCAGCTGACAAGTGGCGGAGCCAGGATTAGAACCCATGACCTCTGACTCCCAAGCCCGGGCTTTTTCCGCCGAGCCACGCCACTTCTCGTAGAAGAATAGGAAGATTGAGGCACAGAGAAGTTAAGTGACTTGCCCAAGTTCACTCAGCAAGCATTTGGCAGATCCGGGATTAGAATCCAGGTCCTCCGACTCCTAGGCCCGTGCTTTTCTGCTAGGCCATGCTGCTTTTCATGGTTCTGCATAATAAAAATAGTAATAATTGTGGAATTTGTTAAGTGCGTCCTATGTGCCAGGCCCTGTACTGAGCGTCGGGGCAGATACAAGGCAATCAGGATGCCTTTATATGATATTTAGACTGTGAGCCCACTGTTCGGTAGGGACTGTCTCTATATGTTGCCAACTTGTACTTCCCAAGCGCTTAGTACAGTGCTCTGCACACAGTAAGCGCTCAATAAATACGATTGATTGATTGATGGACACCATCCCTGCCCCACATAGGGCTCACAGTCGTCATCCCCATTTTACAGTTGAGGTTTTAAAACAGGTGGGACAGAGTGTTTTGAAGCTGCTGGGGAGGAGTTTCCATTTGGTGGGGAGGTGGATGACCAACGGTTGGAGGCTTTTGGAGGAGTGGGGAGACCAGCGCTAAATGATATTTTAGAAAAACAATCCAGTTAGTAGAGGGAAACATGCCCTGGAGTGGGGAGTGACTGGAAGAAGGGAGGCCTGGGAAGAGGCCGATTTGATAGTTGAGTCGTGTAGGACAATCAATCAATCAATCGCATTTATTGAGCGCTTACTGTGTGCAGAGCACTGTACTGAGTGCTTGGGAAGTACAAGTTGGCACCATATAGAGACAGTCCCCACCCAACAGTGGGCTCACAGTCTAGAAGCCAAGGACAAGAAGTCTAGAAGTCTAGAACAAGTGTACTACTTGCCTAAGGCCCTACTGAGAGCTCACCTCCTCCAGGAGGCCTTCCCAGACTGAGCCCCTTCCTTCCTCTCCCCCTCGTCCCCCTCTCCATCCCCCCATCTTACCTCCTTCCCTTCCCCACAGCACCTGTATATATGTATATATGTTTGTACATATTTATTACTCTATTTATTTTACTTGTGCATATCTATTCTATTTATTTTATTTTGTTAGTATGTTTGGTTTTGTTCTCTGTCTCCCCCTTTTAGACTGTGAGCCCACTGTTGGGTAGGGACTGTCTCTATGTGTTGCCAACTTGTACTTCCCAAGCACTTAGTACAGTGCTCTGCACACAGTAAGCGCTCAATAAATATGATTGATTGATTGATTGATTGATTGATTGATTGTTCAGACCAGCGTGGTGGGTAGTTTGGATGGAGAGAAAGGAGCCGAGTCTGGCTATGTTGTGAAGAAGAGAACCAAAGGAGAGAAGCAGCATGTCTCAGTGGAAACTGCACGGGCTTGGGAGTCAGAAGATGTGGGTTCTAATTCCGCTCCGCGCCCTATCTGCTGTGTGACCTTGGGCAAGTCACTTAATTTCTCTGTGCCTCAGTTACCTCATCTGTAAAATGGGGATTAAGACTGTGAGCCCTTCATGGAACAACCTGATTACCTTGTAACTACCACAGTGCTTATAATAGTGCTTGGCACATAGTAAGCGCTTAACAAATACTAATAATAATGATGGCATTTGTTAAGTGCTTACTATGTGCAAAGCACTGTTCTAAGCTCTGGGGGAGATGCAAGGTGATCAGGTTGTCCCACGTGGAGCTCACAGTCTTAATCCCCATTTTACAGATGAGGTAACTGAGGCACAGAGAAGTTAAGTGACTTGCCCAAGGTCACACAGCAGACACGTGGAGGAGCTGGGATGCCATTATTATTATTATTTAGTGATTGAATATGGGAGTTGAAAGAGAGGGAATAGCTTAAACAGAAGATGACCAAGACTTAGACAAAGTATTTGGCCAAAGGAATGGAAAGGAAGGGCCTAGTGAAGAATACAGTTTGGAGGAAGAAGAATGGAGATTTAACATTTTACACAGTAGTAATAATAATGGTATTTCTTAAGCACTTACTATGTGCCAGGCACTGTTCTAAGCGCTGGGGTGGATACAAGCAAATCAGGTTGGACACAGTCTCTGTCCCAGGGTGGAGCTCACAGTCTCAATCCCCCTTTTCCAGATGAGGTAACTGAGGCACCAAGAAATGAAGTGACCTGCCCACGGTAGTAACAATAATCAATCAATCAATCAATCAATCAATCAATCGTATTTATTAAGTGCTTACTGTGTGCAGAGCACTGTACTAAGCGCTTAATAATAATAATTATGGTACTTGTTAAGCGCTTACTATGTGCCAAGCACTGTTCTAAGCACTGGGGGAGATACAAGTTAGTCAGTTTGGACAGCGTCCCTGTCCCACGCAGGGCTCACACTCTTTAATCCCAGTTTTACAGATGAGGTAACTGAGGCCTAGAAAGTGAAGTGACCGGCCCAAGGTCACACAGCAGAATCAGGATTAGAACCCGTGACCTTCTGACTCGCAGGCCCCTGCTCTATCCACTAGGCCATGTGGTTTCCCTGCATGTAGACTCTAGGTCTACCTATCTCCCTACCCTAGACCGTAGCTCGTTGCAGGCAGGGAACGTGTTTTCCAACTTTGTTATATTGTACTCTCCCAAGCACTTAGTACAGTGCTCTGCACACAGTAAACACTCAGTAAATATGATTGATTGATTGATTGATTGAAAGACCACACAGTCCATAGCTGAATGGGGACAAAAGCCCATCTCTCTTGATTTGCAGTTCAATGCTTTCTCTAAGATGACATTGCCTCTGAATGTGTTTTCAGCCTTATAATAATAATAATAATAATAACAATAATAATAATGGCATTTATTAAGCGCTTACTATGTGCAAAGCACTGTTCTAAGCGCTGGGGAGGTTACAAGGTGATCAGGTTGTCCCTCGTGGGGCTCACAGATTTAATCCCCATTTTACAGAGGAGGGAACTGAGGCCCGGAGAAGTTAAGTGACTTGTCCAAAGTCACACAGCTGACAAGTGGTGGAGCTGGGATTTGAACCCATGACCTCTGACTCCAAAGCCCATGCTCTTTCCTACTGAGCCACGCTGCTTCTCTAACCTTAATTCATTACTGTGGGAGAAACTGCACAGCAATGCACCTTTGTGACCCAAGATTTATAGGATCTTTACTGGTTTAACGCAGATGGAATTTTAAAGGGAAAGTAATAAACAGTGAATATGCTTTCTAAATAGGAACGGGTAATGTCTCGAAATAATTTTCCTGGAGCCAAATTTATAGGGGGAAAGCCGGCATGTTACTGCGACTCGCAAAATTGAATACCGACTGCAGTTGTCAAATTGGAAAAGTTTATAAGTAAACATTCTGATGATGCCCAAATGTATTGTAAATTGATTTCTTATGGCAGAGATGTGCACTTAATGCTCTTATCTTCTTAAATGCTTGCATGGAATGACGTATCTAAAGATAGATGTTTATGTACATTTTCCATCATTTTGTGCCAACATTAAAATGAACTAAGTACAGCCATGGTAGCTGTAAAATATTTTCAGGGAAACAACACCCACTCCATATTGAAATCAAAATGACTTCCAAAAACCCGCCATCTATATAGTCAAAAATCTATCCCAGAGGAAAATGTATCTCCAGTGGGAGTGTTATTGTGGATGACCTCTTAAATTGGGTAGTAGCACAGTGTCCTTTTTATTTGCATTTCCTTGTTGATTCTACTCCTGTCCGAGGCTGTTTGTGGAATATTTGTTTTCAACACTTCTCAATATTTAGAAACTGCATTCTTTCATGTGCAGATGAAAGCAATGAAGCAGGAGCGCTCAATAAATATGATTGATTGATTGATTGATTGAAGGAAAGTCTCAGGAAGCAGAGAATTGTGAAGGAAAGTAAAGTCTCTGACCACTCATTGGAAGAGGTCTCTACAACTGACCGAGGATTTATAGTTGGGCAATCCTTTTGAAGGGAACAATAATAACAATAATGATATTTGTTAAGTGCTTACTATGTACCAGGCATTGATCTGGTAAGGAAGAAGCATGGCTCAGTGGAAAGAGCATGGGCTTTGGAGTCAGAGGTCATGGGTTCAAATCCCAGCTCTGCCAATTACCAGCTGTGTGACTTTGGGCAAGTCCATGGTGCACGCCTACAAAAAAAGAGTGGCTCTGAGCAAAAGTTTTGTAAGAAATGACAAACAAGGAAGCATAATCAATGCTAGACTCTGCAAACATTAAACATCCTCTAGACTGTAAGCTCACTGTGGGCAGGGAACATGTCTACCAACCCTGCTATAGTGTACTCTCCCAAATGCTTAGTACAGTGCTCTGCACACAGTAAGTGCTCAATAAATATGATTGATTGATTGACGACAACATAACAAGGGATGGCCTTTTTTGTGTGCACAGTGTGGCTGGGACCGGGAGTCCTGCATTGGCCTACATGCACCCAGAGGTGAGTTTCTCCATCTGTGGTATCTTTCCTAACATGATGGATAATTATATATCATCCATATTTAGCTTTGTGCCTGAGAAGCAACCCAGCCTAGTGGATAGAGCACAGGCCTGAGAGTCAGAACCATCTGGGTTCTAATCCCAGCTCCTCCACTTGTCTGCTTTGTGACCTTGGGCAAGTCACTACACTTCTCTGGGCCTCAGTGACCTCATCTGTAAAATGGGGATTAAGGCTGTAAGCTCCATGTGGGACAAGGACTCTGTCTAGCCTGAATAGCTTGTATCTACCACACTTAGAAAAGTGCTTGATACGTGGTAAGCACTTAACAAATGTGGCCTCTGGAACCCCCGCTGCGTTTTAAGTAAGATCCCTTTCATCCTGGACCTGTTCCTTTCCAGGTCTCTACTCCTCCTCACCCTAACTGAAACATGGTCGTCTCCGGACGACACGGTCTCTTCTGCTGCTCTCTCCAGTGGAGGCCTCTTCTTCTCCCACTCCCCCAGACTCACCAGGAAAGGAGGAGGTGTCAGTTTCCTTCTCGCCCCCCAATGTCGCTTTCGCCCTATCCCTCCTCCCCCTTCCCTTTCCTTCCCTTCCTTTGAAGCCACATTATTCACCTCTACCACCCCCTCCAGATTCTTGTAGCGGTCATCTACCGCCCTCCCGGCCCCACTTCCAACTTCTTTAACGACTTTGACCCCTTCCTCACCTTCCTTCTCTCCTTCTCCATGCCCACTCTGATCCTCGGAGACTTCAATATCCACATGGATATCCCTAACGACTCCTCTGCCGCCCGCCTTCTATCTCTCCTTGACGCTGCCAACCTCTTCCTCCACCCCACCTCGCCCACTCACCAACTTGGTCATACCCTCGACCTCATCATCTCCTACCGCTGCACTGTGTCCACCCTCACCAACTCTGAAATCCCTCTCTCTGATCATAATCTTCTCACCTGCCTCCTCACTCACACTCCTTTTCCCTGTAAATCCATATTACTCCCTCACAGAGATCTCCTCTCTCTTGACCCCATCCATCTTTCGGAGCGCCTCACACCCCACCTCGCCTCCCTCTCCTCTCTACCCAGTCTTGATGATCAGATTACTGCTCTCAACTCTACCCTTTCTACTCAACTAGACTCACTCGCTCCCCTTTCCCTTCGCCGCTCTCGTACCACTAACCCACAGCCCTGAATCACTGCCACTGTCCGCCTCCTTCGCTCTTGTGCTCGATCTACCGAACACTGCTGGCGAAAATCTAAACACCATGCCAACCTCGTTCACTTCAAGTTTATCCTTTCCTGCCTTAACTCAGCCCTCTCCTCTGCCAGACAAAACTATTTCTCCTCCCTTATTGACACCCATGCCCATCATCCCCGTCAGCTCTTCTGTACATTCAACTCCCTTCTCAGGCCCCCGGTTCCTCCCCTTCCTCCTTCCCTCACCCCCAACGATCTGGCCTCCTACTTCATTAACAAAATTCAATCCATCAGGTCCAACCTCCCCAAAGTCACTCCCCCCCTTCTCCAACTCCCCAGTTCTCAGTACTCTCTGCTACTCTCCCATCCTTCCCAGCAGTATCCTCAGAGGAGCTCTCCTCCCTCCTCTCAAGTGCTACTCCGGCCACCTGTGCTTCTGACCCCATCCCCTCTCATCTCATGAAATCTCTCGCTCCATCCCTTCTCCCCTCCTTAACTTCCATCTTCAACCACTCACTCTCCACTGGTTCCTTCCCCTCTGACTTCAAACATGCCCATGTCTCTCCCATCCTAAAAAAACCCTCTCTTGACCCCACCTCACCTTCTAGTTATCGCCCCATATCCCTCCTACCATTGCTTTCCAAACTCCTTGAACGAGTCATCTACACTCGCTGCCTCGAATTTCTCAACACCAACTCTCTCCTCGACCCCCTCCAGTCTGGCTTCCATCCCCTACATTCCACGGAAACTGCCCTCTCAAAGGTCACCAATGACCTCCTGCTTGCCAGATCCAACGGCTCCTACTCTATCCTGATCCTCCTCGACCTCTCAGCTGCCTTCGACACTGTGGACCACCCCCTTTTCCTCAACACGCTATCCGACCTTGGCTTAACATACTCCGTCCTCTCCTGGTTCTCCTCTTACCTCTCTGGTCGTTCATTCTCAGTCTCTTTTGCAGGCTCCTCCTCCCCCTCCCATCCTCTTACTGTGGGGGTTCCCCAAAGTTCAGTGCTTGGTCCCTTTCTGTTCTCGATCTACACTCACTCCCTTGGTGATCTCATTCGCTCCCACGGCTTCAACTATCATCTCTACACTGATGACACCCAGATCTCCATCTCTGCCCCTGCTCTCTCCCCCTCTCTCCAGGCTCGCATCTCCTCCTGCCTTCAGGACATCTCCATCTGGATGTCTGCCCGCCACCTAAAACTCAACATGTCCAAGACTGAACTCCTTGTCTTCCCTCCCAAACCCTGCCCTCTCCCTGACTTTCCCATCACTGTTGACGGCACTACCATCCTTCCCGTCTCACAAGCCCGCAACCTTGGTGTCATCCTCGACTCCGCTCTCTCATTCACCCCTCACACCCAAGCCGTCACCAAAACCTGCCGGTCTCAGCTCCGCAACATTGCCGAGATCCGCCCTTTCCTCTCCATCCAAACCGCTACCCTGCTCGTTCAACCTCTCATCCTATCCCGTCCAGACTACTGCATCAGCCTTCTCTCTGATCTCCCATCCTCGTGTCTCTCCCCACTTCAATCCATACTTCATGCCACTGCCTGGATTGTCTTTGTCCAGAAACACTCTGGGCGTGTTACTCCCCTCCTCAAAAATCTCCAGTGGCTACCAATCAACCTACGCATTAGGCAGAAACTCCTCACCCTCGGCTTCAAGGCTGTCCATCACCTCGCCCCCTCCTACCTCACCTCCCTTCTCTCCTTCTCCAGCCCAGCCCACACCCTTCACTCCTCTGCCGCTAATCTCCTCACCGTACCTCATTCTCGCCTGTCCCGCCATCGACCCCCTGCCCACGTCCTGCCCCGGGCCTGGAATGCCCTCCCTCTGCCCATCCGCCAAGCTAGCTCTCTTCCTCCCTTCAAAGCCCTACTTAGAGCTCACCTCCTCCAGGAGGCCTTCCCAGACTGAGCCCCCTCCTTCCTCTCCCCCTCCTCCCCCTCTCCATACCCCCTGCCTTACCTCCTTCCCTTCCCCACAACACCTGTATATATGTATATATGTTTGTACGTATTTATTACTCTATTTGTTGATTTATTTTACTTGTACAGATTTATTCTATTTATTTTATTTTGTTAATATGTTTGGTTTTGTTCTCTGTCTCCCCCTTCTAGATTGTGAGCCCACTGTTGGGTAGGGACTGTCTCTATATGTTGCCGACTTGTACTTCCCAAGCGCTTAGTACAGTGCTCTGCACACAGTAAGTGCTCAATAAATATGATTGATGATTGATTGATTGATTGATTGATTGATTATTCATGCATCAACAAATATTATTTAGAAATGTCAAGTCTCTGCTTCCCCCATCAAACAAATTTACCCTTTATTCTTAAATCCTACCTGAGATCACTCACTGTGCTTCAATCTCCCCCTTGTTACTCTGTTGGAATGTGAGGGCTCTAAAATTAACACTGGAATGACAAAAAAAGCTAATCCTGAAAGGGTGTAATACTTTCAAAGATGAAAGATTAATTTATCTTCGAAGAGTAAAGATGGATTTAAAATTCAGCTAGTAATAATCCCAGTATTAATATAAAAATGCCATCAAACCCTGTAATAAGCTTAGAGGACTAATTTTTCTACAGTTTCCATCATATCAGTACCAGTGTAAAACCCAAGATGGTTTCTCTCTTTTGTTATGGCTACAGTTTTAGAGGATCACCTCATGCCTGGCCCTTCAGATAGTCTACATTCGCCTCATTAGGAAAGAGAACATACTCAATTCTTTTAAAAAACTGGCACTCAGAGTTCTCTGTAATTTTCTGCATCAGTCTATCAGAATGACAGTTTACCCTGCTAAATGTCAAGGTTCGATCCCTACTTATATTTAAATAGAAGAAACTATTATGTTCTCAAATTCATCCCCTTTATTCTCATCAGATAACTTCAACAAGTATCACGGCACGAATTTCTGACCTTTCCATCCACATGTGAAAATAGCCATTAGATAATCGCTTAGAACAGTGCTTTGCACATAGTAAGCGCTTAATAAATGCCATTATTATCATTATTATTATAATCGGACACATGCATGCATCAAATAGTGAACTGTGTTCTGTTGTTCAGTATCCCTAGGTGAAAATCTCAGTTGACTAGTGTAGATAAATTTTGATTTATGCTATAGTTTTACCTGGAGTAACATATAGCAAACCTCTTTATAGCTACAATCCCAGACAAATTTTGAAGACAAATCAAGGGGATCACTTCATCAGAAGTAATGGGGCTATGTCCAGAGATCCAGTAAGTGCTCAGTGAATACAACTGAACTGAATGAATGAAGTAACATATAACAAACCTCTTTATAGCTACAATCCCAGACAAATTTTGAAGACAAATCAAGGGGATCACTTCATCAGAAGTAATGGGGCTATGTCCAGAGATCCAGTAAGTGTTCAATGAATACAACTGAATGAATGAATGCATAATAATAATAATGATGATGGTATTTGTTAAACGCTTACTATGTGCCAGGCACTGTACTAAGCACCGGGGTAGATACAAGCAGATCGGGCTGGACACAGTCCTTGCCCCATTTGGGGCTCACAGGCTTCATCCCCATTTTACAGATGAGGGAACTGAGTCACAGAGAAGTGAAGTGGCTTAGCCAAGGCCACACAGCAGACAAGTGGTGGAGCTGGGATTAGAACCCTTGACCTCCCAGGCCTGGGCTCTATTCATTCATTCATTCAATCGTAGTTATTGAGTGCTTACTGTGTGCAGAGCACTGTACTAAGCGCTTGGGAAGTACAAGTTGGCAACATATAGAGCCGGTCCCTACCCAACAGTGGGCTCACAGTCTAGAAGGGACTGTGGGCTCTAGCAACGAGGCCATGCTGCTCCTAGGAATGAATGAATCTGTTGCAAGTCAGGTTAGGGTCTTCTCTGTCTGCGAGGTCAAGGGTCGGGCCAAGCCAGGGTGAATGGAGGAGGGGTGGGAGAGGACGACCGCCAGCCTCCCAGGCTGGGAAGGGGGAGGCAGCGGGGAAGCGGGATTATCCCCGGCTCACCCTGGGCTTCAAGGCTGTCCATCCCCTCGCCCCCTCCTACCTCACCTCCCTTCTCTCCTTCTACTGCCCAGCCCGCACCCTCCGCTCCTCCACCGCTAATCTCCTCACTGTACCTTGCTCTCGCCTTTCCCGCCATCGACCCCCGGCCCACGTCATCCCCCGGGCCTGGAATGCCCTCCCTCTGCCCATCCGCCAAGCTAGCTCTCTTCCTCCCTTCAAGGCCCTGCTGAGAGCTCACCTCCTCCAGGAGGCCTTCCCAGACTGAGCCCCTTCCTTCCTCTCCCCCTCGTCCCCATCTCCATCCCCCCATCTTACATCCTTCCCTTCCCCACAGCACCTGTATATATGTATATATGGTTGTACGTATTTATTATTCTATTTATTTATTTATTTATTTATTTTACTTGTACATTTCTATCCTATTTATTTTATTTTGTTGGTATGTTTGGTTCTGTTCTCTGTCTCCCCCTTTTAGACTGTGAGCCCACTGTTGGGTAGGGACTGTCTCTATGTGTTGACAATTTGTACTTCCCAAGCGCTTAGTACAGTGCTCTGCACATGGTAAGCGCTCAATGAATACGATTGATTGATTGATTGATTGATTCCTCCCTTCAAGGCCCTGCTGAGAGCTCACCTCCTCCAGGAGGCCTTCCCAGACTGAGCCCCTTCCTTCCTCTCCCCCTCGCCCCCCTCTCCATCCCCCCATCTTACCTCCTTCCCTTCCCCACAGCACCTGTATATATGTATATATGCTTGTACATATTTATTACTCTATTCATTTTACTTGTACATATCTATTCTATTCTACTTATTTTATTTTGTTAGTATGTTTGGTTTTGTTCTCTATCTCCCCCTTTTAGACTGTGAGCCCGCTGTTGGGTAGGGACTGTCTCTATATGTTGCCAACTTGTACTTCCCAAGTGCTTAGTACAGTGCTCTGCATACAGTAAGTGCTCAATAAATACGATTGATGATGATGATGATGATGAAATGGAGTCACCCGCGGAAGTCGTCACAACCCTTTCTCTTCTCCCAAAGTAGAAATTGGGCCAGTTGCCAATTGCACCACTGGTCCCGGCTGCCCTCCAGATCCCAGGAGGAGCAGGACCAGGGCCCCAGGCCTGAGCCCACTGGCAAGGCAGCAGGACAAACCCCGCTTCTGGCTCGGCTCTAGACTATAAGCTCCTTGTGGGCGGGGACTGTGTCTACCAACTCTCGTTAAAATGTACTCTCCCAACTGCTTAGTAGAGTGCTCTGCCCATCCAGTAAGTGCTCAATAAATACGATTGATTGATCGATTGATTCTGACCGATTCCTCTCCGGTTCCTGGAGGCGGGAAAGGACCAATCAATCAATCAATCGTATTTATTGAGCGCTTACTGTATGCAGAGCACTGTACTAAGCGCTTGGGAAGTGCAAGTTGTACCTAGATTTCACCTTTCTCATCATCGACCCCTTGCTCGTGTCCACCCTCCTGCTGGAACTTCATTCTCCTTCATATCCTCCAGATCACTCAATCAGCTCTCCATCTTCCAGCGTGGCTCAGTGGAAAGAGCACGGGCTTTGGAGTCAGAGGTCATGGGTTCGAATTCCGGCTCCGCCAATTGCCAGCTGTGTGACTTTGGGCAAGTCACTTCACTTCTCTGGGCCTCAGTTCCCTCATCTGTAAAATGGGGATTAAGACTGTGAGCCCCACGTAGGACAACCTGATCACCTTGTAACCTCCCCAGCGCTTAGAACAGTGCTTTGCACATAGTAAGCACTTAATAAATGCCATTATTATTATTATTACCTTACCTCACTGATCTCTTACTGTAACCCAGCCTGCACATCTCTCTCTTCTCTAGCACCAGTCTACTACACTCCACCTCAATCTCGTCTATCTCGCCACCGACCCCTTTGCCCACGTCCTCCCTCTGGCCTGGAACTGATTCCCCCTTTGTAGCCAACAAACCACCTCTCTCCCCAATTTCCAAGCTCTACTAAAATAATTTCTCTCCAACCAGCTCACGGTGGGTAGGGAATGTTTCTGTATATGTTATACTGTACTCTCCCAAGTCCTTAGTACAGCGCTCTGCACACAGTAAGCGCTTAATAAATCATCATCAATCGTATTTATTGAGCGCTTACTATGTGCAGAGCACTGTACTAAGTGCTTGGGAAGTACAAATTGGCAACATATAGAGACAGTCCCTACCCAACAGTGGGCTCACAGTCTAAAATAATAAATGCAATTGAATGAATGAATGAAGCCTAACCTCTCATTCAGTCATATTTATTGAGCGCTTACTGTGTGCAGAGCACTGTTTTCCGCCTCCATGCCCCCTCCTTTCTGGGTCACCTTCCCACTTGGCTCTGTCTTTACTAAACCCTTTGATCCTCACCCCTACCACACTGCCACAGCACTTACGATCATATTCTTATTTTCTAACCTTTCCCCTATCTCTAATTTACAGTAATCTTTCTCCCCTACTAAACAGCCTGGCTTAGAGGAAAGAGCCCGGGCTTGGGAGTCAGAGGTTGTGGATTCTAATCCCGCCTCTTCCACTTGTCAGCTGTGTGGATTTGGGCAAGTCACTTAACTTCTCTGTGCCTCAGTTCCCTCATCTGTAAAATGGGGATGAAGCCTGTAAGCCCCATGTGGGACAACCTGCTTACCTTGTATCTACCCCAGTGCTTAGAAAAGTGCTTGGCACATAATAAGCATTCAGCAAATGCCATTATTATTATTATTATTTTATTTTAATGGTATTTGTTAAGCACTTACTATGTGTTAGGCACTCTACCGAGAGCTGGGGTGGATACAAGGAAATTGGTCTGGACATATTCCCTGTCCCACGGGGGGCTTACGGTCTCTATCCCTATTTTACAGATAAGGGAACTGAGGCACAAAGAAGTGAAGTCACTTGCCTAAGGTCACACAGCTGACAGGTGGCAGAGCCGGGATTAGAACCCGCGTCCTCTGATCCCCAGGCCTGTGTTCTATCCACTATGCCACGCTGCTTCTCCTTGAGGGTGGGAATTGTGTCTACCAACTTTGTTGTATTGTACTCCCCTGGTGCTTATTGCAGTGCTCTGAGCAGAGTAAGTACTCAATAAATACCATGATTGAATGATTGATTGATTGATTGATTGATTGATAGCTATGCCACCTCCCTGCCCAAAAAACTGTGGGGGGCAAATAAAGAGAGAAGCACTGTGGCTCAGTGAAAAGAGCACGGGTTTAGGAGTCAGAAATCATGGGCTCTAATCCCGCTCTGCCACTTGTCAGCTGGGCAAGTCACTTCACTTCTCTGGGCCTCAGTTCCCTCATCTGGAAAATGGGGATTAAGACTGTGAGCCCCACGTGGGGCAACCTGATCACCTTGTATCCCCCCCCAGCGCTTAAAACAGTGCTTTGCACATAGTAAGCGCTTAACAAATGCCATCATCATCATTATTATTATTATGAGACAGGAAGCAAATGATGAGGAGGAGGAGGAGGGTATTTGTTAAGCGCTTACTTTGTGCTAGGCATTGTACTAAGTGCTGGGGTGGATACAAGCAAATCAGGTTGGACACAGTCCCCGTTCCATGTGGGGTTCACAGTCTTAATCCCATTTTCCAGATGAGGGAAGCAGCATGGCTCAGTGGAAAGAGCATGGGGCTTTGGAGTCAGATGTCATGGGTTCAAATCCCAGCTCCTCCAATTGTCAGCTGTGTGACTTTGGGCAAGTGGCTTAGCTTCTCGGGCTTGGGAGTCATATATACCTGTATATATGTATATATGTTTGTACATATTTATTACTCTATTTATTTATTTATTTATTTTACTTGTACATATCTTTTCTATTTATTTTATTTTGTTAGTATGTTTGGTTTTGTTCTCTGTCTCCCCCTTTTAGACTGTGAGCCCAATGTTGGGTAGGGACTGTCTCTATATGTTGCCAATTTGTACTTCCCAAGTGCTTAGTACAGTTCTCTGCACATAGTAAGCGCTCAATAAATATGATTGATTGACTGATTGATTGATTCTCTGTGCCTCAGTTACCTCATCTGTAAAATGGGGATTGAGACTGTGAGCCCCCCACGGGACAACCTGATCACCATGTAACCTCCCCAGTGCTTAGAACAGTGCTTTGCACATAGTAGGCGCTTAATAAATAACCACCATTATCATCATGAGGTAACTGAGGCCTAGAGAAGGGAAGGGAAGGGAAGTGACTGGCCCAGACTCACACAACAGACAAGTGGGGGAGGCAGAATTAGAACCTATGTCCTTCTGAGTCTCAGGCCCATTCTCTACCCACTCCACCTCACTCACCGGCCCTCCTGGCATCAGTTTCCCCACGGATGACACCTAGAAGGCAACTTTTCATCTTGAGCACAGTGGCAAATGGAGGATGGGCTTCGTGGTAAAGGATGGCAGACTTTGCTGGGTGACCTTGGGCAAGTCACCTAACTTCCCTGTGCCTCAGAACCCTCATCTGCAAAATGAGGATTCAATACCTATACTCCCTCCTACTTCGACTGTGAGCTCCATGTGGGGCCTGATTATCTTGCGCTTAGTAGAGTGCTTGGTACATAATAACCCCTTAACAATATATATGTTATTATTGTTATTATTATTAGAAATGGAGAGAGGTGCCGGCATTGGGGATTAAGACTGCGAGCCCCCCGTGGGACAACCTGATCACCTTGTAGCCTCCCCAGTGCTTAGAACAGTGCTTTGCACATAGTAAGCGCTTAATAAATGCCATTATTATTATTATTATTATGTGGGGATACATCTTGCAAATCACCCAGAGCTAGAAACCACCACTAGAAAACTTCAGAGGAGACAGGCTGGAGAGACACAGCCGGGGAAGGACCCCGGTTTAGGTTATTATCAGAGAAGTGGAAAAGGAGAGAGAAGAGACGCTGGAGAAAAGATGATCGGAAAAGGGGAAGGCTGACTACATGCTCTCTGTCTTCAAGGAGCTTACAGTCTAGTAGACGAGAGAGATTCTAAACTAAATTACGGGTCGGGGGAAACACCCAGGGACAGATCGAGAAACAAATGCGGAGGAAGAGACGGGGAGAGACGGGCAGTTTGCTATCCACAAGGTTGGTGGAGGCCAGGCCGCAGCTGGCAAAAGGCAGGGGACAGCCAGAGCTTAAGCTATCGTTGGGTAGGGACTGTCTCTATATGTTGCCAATTTGTACTTCCCAAGCGCTTAGTACAGTGCTCTGCACGTAGTAAGCGCTTAATAAATACGATTGATGATGATGATTAATGGGAGCGGCGGCAGCAAATGTTGGCTCGTGGCAACCGCCCCCACCACCTCCACACCAGAAGCCCTGGGGATGAGGCCAACTGCCAGAATCCCAAAGGGGTGGAGAGTTGGAGAAGGAGCAGTCATTATCATCATCCCCATTTATCTCCCGAGACATAGACACATAGGCCCGGAGAGCTGGAAACCCAACAGCAAATCAGTCCAGGAAGAGGGTGGTTTTCAGAGCGAAGCTAGTGGAATGGAAAGTACTTCCTCTTTTTAATATCCCCCTCCTGTCCAGAGTTATGCAATGCTGCTTTGCCTGGAGCTGCTCTGCGAGCACTAGAAAATGTTGGCAAATTCACTCTCACCAGTCAGAATAATAATAATAATGACAGTATTTGTTCATCATCAATTGTATTTATTGAGCGCTTCCTATGTGCAGAACACTGTACTAAGCGCTTGGGAAGTACAAATTGGCAACATATAGAGACAGTCCCTACCCAACAGTGGGCTCACAGTCTAAAAGGCTGTTATTTGTTAAGCGCTTACTATGTGCGAAGCACTGTTCTAAGCGCTGGGGGATACAAGGTGATGAGGTTGCCCCACGTGGGGCTCACAGTCTTAATCCCCATTTTACAGATGAGGTAACTGAGGCACAGAGAAGCAAAGTGGCTGGCCCAAGGTCACACAGCTGACAACCGGTGGAGTCAGGATTCGAACCCATAACCTCTGACTCCCAAGCCCGTGCTGTGTCCACTGAGCCACGCTGCTTCTCTAATGTTGGCATTTATTAAGTGCTTACTATATGCAAAGCACTGTTTTAAGCGCTGGGGAAGTTACAAGGTGATCAGGTTGTCCCACAGGGGGGCTCACAGTCTTAGCCCCCATTTTACAGATGAGGTAACTGAGGCACTGAGAAGTGAAGTGACTTGCCAAAAGTCACACAGCTGCCAGTTGGCAGAGCCGAGATTTGAACCCATGGCCTCTGACTCCAAAGCCCGTATGCCTGCTACACAGAAAGATCCCCTCCCCCATCTCTTTTAATCAATTTAGGGGCAAAATCTGGCACCACCTTAAAGTTTTCAATTTGGGGTGACCCGCTGTCTTCCCCAGCTCCAAAAACCGGTTCTGTTCAATCAATCATTCATTCATTCAATCTTATTTATTGAGCACTTACTGTGTACAGAGCACTGGACTAAGCGCTCGGAAAGTACAATTCAACAACAAAGAGAGACAATCCCTGCCCATAACAGGCTCACAGTCTAGGAGTGGGGAGACAGACATCAAAACAAGTAAACAGGCAATAATGATATTTGTTTAGCGCTTCCTGTATGTCCAACACTGTTTTAAGCACTGGAGTAGATACGAGCTAATCAGGTTGGACACAGTCCCTGCCCCACATGGGGCTCCCAATCTTAATTCCCATTTTCCAGATGAGGTAACTGAGGCATAGAGACATTAAATGACTTGCCCAAGGTCACACAGAAGACAAGTGGCAGAGCTGGGACTAGAACCTAGGTCCTTCTGAATCCCAGGCCCATGCTCTAGCCATTATTCATTCATTCATTCAATCGTATTTATTGAGCGCTTACCGTGTGCAGAGCACTGTACTGAGCGCTTGGGAAGTACAAATAGGCAACATATAGAGACGGTCCCTACCCAACAATGGGCTCACAGTCTAGAAGGGGGAGACAGCCAACAAAACAAAACAAGTAGACAGGTGTCAATATCATCAGAATAGATAAATGGATTTATAGCTATAGTCACATCTAATAAAATAGAGTAATAAATATGTACAAATATACACAAGTGTCGTGGGGAGGTGAAGTGGGTAGGGCAGAGGGAGGGAGTGGGGGTGATGGGGAGGGGAGAAGGAGCAGAGGAAAAGGGGGGGCTCAGTCTGGGAAGGCCTCCTGGAGGAGGTAAGCTCTCAGTAGCGCTTTGAAGGGAGGAAGAGAGCTCCCTCTGCTCTTCGGCCGCTCACCTCCTCACCGTGCCTCGTGCTCGCCTGTCCCGCCGTCGACAGCCGGCCCACATCCTCCCCCTGGCCTGGAATGCCCTCCCTCCGCACATCCGCCAAACTAGCTCTCTTCCTCCCTTCAAAGCCCTACTGAGAGCTCACCTCCTCCAGGAGGCCTTCCCAGACTGAGCCCCCTTTTTCGTCTCCTCTTCCCCATTCCCCCGCCCTACCTCCTTCCCCTCCCCACAACACTTATATACATTTGTACAGATTTATTACTCTATTTATTTTACTTGTACATATTTACTATTCTATTTATTTTGTTAATGACGTGCCTATAGCTATAATTCTATTTCTTCTGACAATTTGGACACCTGTCTACATGTTTTGTTTTGTTGTCTGTCTCCCCCTTCTTGACTGTGAGCCCGTTGTTGGGTAGGGACCGTCTCTATATGCTGCTGACTTGTACTTCCCAAGCGCTTAGTACAGTGTTCTGCACACAGTAAGCGCTCAATAAATACAATTGAATGAATGAATTAATGTGAGGAGGGAGGGCATTCCAGGCCAGGGGAAGGATGTGGGCCAGGGGTTAATGGCGGGACAGGCGAGAACGAGGCCCAGTGAGGAGGTTAGCGGCAGAGGAGCGGGATGTGTGGGCTGGGCTGGAGAAGGAGAGAAGGGAGGTGAGGTAGGAGGGGACGGGGTGATGGACAGCCTTGAAGCCGAGATTGAGGAGTTTTTGCTTCATGCAAAGGTTGATAGGCAACCACTGGAGATTTTTGAGGAGGGGAATGACATGCCTGCTCTGCTTCTCATAAATCGATGGTATCTATTGAGCGCTTACAGGGTGTAGAGCACTGTACTTAGGGCTTAGGGGAGTACCATCCAATAGAGTTGGTAGACATGATTCCTGCACACAAGGTCCTCACAAGGCTACAGGGGGAGGCAGATTTTAATATAAAATGCAGATAGAGGAAATGGCAGGGTATAAGAATATGTTCATAAGTGCTGTGGGCTGAGGGTGGGGTGAATATCAAGGGCTTTAAGGGGAAATAATAACAATAATCATAATAATGATAGTATTAGTTAAGCGCTTACTATGTGCCGAGCACTGTTCTAAGTGCTGGGGTAGATATGAGGTAATCAGGTTGTCCCACATGGGGCTCACAGTCTTAATCCCCATTTTCCAGATGAGGTAACGGAGGCACAGAGAAGTTAAGTGGCTCGCCCAAGGTCACATAACTGACAAATGGCAGAGCCGGGATTAGAACTCATGACCTCTGACTCCCAGATCCAAGTGCATAGGTGACACAGAAGAGAGGATAAATAGGGGGAAATGAGGGTTTAGTCAGGGAAGGGCTCTTGAACAGAATACAGGAGGTACTTTTTGTCTCTCCAAATGACAAAACATAGGAACTTTGCAGGAAGTTCTGTGTGCTTTAAATACTGTCTTTTACTCAATGAGATTTCACGAGTCTGAAACTTAAAAGTTCTCCGCCCGGAAACACTTTCATTTTTGAGCTCCAAATTTAAAAACCTTGGATTTGAAATTGAAATGCCTTTTTCCGTGGTTAGGAATCCATGAAGGCGTGTAAAGACCCCATGGCTCCCTAAACACAGGACAGAATGGCTAGAGCTATAATAATAATAATAATAATGATAGCATTTATTAAGCGCTTACTAGGTGCAAAGTACTGTTCTAAGCGCCGGGGAGGTTACAAGGTGATCAGGTTGTCCCATGGGGGGCTCACAGTCTTCATCCCCATTTTACAGATGAGGTAACTGAGGCCCAGAGAAGTGAAGTGACTTGCCCAGAGTCACACAGCTGACAGTTGGAGGAGTCGGGATTTGAACCCATGACCTCTGACTCCAAAGCCCGGGCTCTTTCCACTGAGCCACGCTGCTTCTCTATTCTCTATTCAAGAGGGAAAAGCTGAGCTTTTTCCATTTCTTTGATCGTAATTAGTATGATGCAACCTGGATAGAGTAGAGATGAACTGGGAAAGGGAATTGGTGGGCAGGGGAGGATGACAGTGAGTCTTGTATTTTATTTCCCTGCTTTCAGTTGGATTTGCACTCTTCACTCACCCCTCCCTCAGCCCCACAGCATTCTTGTATATATCCATAATTCATTTATTTATTTTAATGTATATCCCCTGCTCTAGACTGGAAGCTCAATAATAATAATAATAATAATGATAATGAAAATGATGGTATTTGTTAAGTGCCAAGCACTGTTCTAGGCTCAGGGATAGATACAAGGTTATCAGGTTGTCCCATGTGGGTCTCACAGTCTTAATTCCCATTTTGTAGATGAGGTAACTGAGGCACAGAGAAGATAAGTGACTTGCCCAACGTCACACAGCTGACAAGTGGCGGAGCCGGGATTAGAACTCACAACCTCTGACTCCCAAGCCCGTGCTCTTTCCATTGAGCCACGCTGCTTCTCTAATAATGATGGCATTTGTTAAGCGCTTACTACGTGCGAAGCACTGTTCTAAGCGCTGGGGGGGGGATACAAGATGATCAGGTTGTCCCACGTGGGGCTCACCGTCTTCATCCCCATTTTACAGATGAGGGAACTGAGGCCCAGAGAAGTCAAGTGACTTGCCCAAAGTCACACAGCTGACAAGTGGCAGAGCCGGGATTAGGACCCTTGTCCAATGACTCCCAGTCCCGAGCTCTTTCCACTGAGCCACACTGCTTCTGTGTGGGCAGGGAATGTTTCTACCAACTCTGTTTTATTGTACTCTCCCAAGTGCTTAGTACAGTGCTCCACACCCAGTAAGCGCTCAATAAATAGGATTGATTGATTCATATAATCAGCGTCAACTGTATTTAGGAGGCATCTACTTTCATGAGCAGCCGGTGCAAGTGTGCAAGAGATTTTCCCACCCATGGGCACAATCTCACCATCAGAAGCCTTGTCTGAATTGCAGGACAATTCTCCTGGGTGCAAAGTACTGAAATCAAGCACTCAACAAATGGTACTTATTGAGCGTTTGTTGTGGGCAGAGCGCTACATTAAACACTTGGGAAAGTACAATATAATAGAGTTGGTAGACACAATTCCTGCCCCTTCCTTCCTCTCCCCCTCGTCCCCCTCTCCATCCCCCCCATCTTACCTCCTTCCCTTCCCCACAGCACCTGTATATATGTATATATGTTTGTACATATTTATTACTCCATTTATTTATTTATTTATTTATTTTATGTGTACATATCTATTCTATTTATTTTATTTTGTTAGTATGTTTGGCTTTGTTCTCTGTCTCCCCCTTTTAGACTGCGAGCCCACTGTTGGGTAGGGACTGTCTCTATATGTTGCCAACTTGTACTTCCCAAGCGCTTAGTACAGTGCTCTGCACACAGTAAGCGCTCAATAAATACGATTGATTGATTGATTGATTGCCCACAAGGAGTTTTCAGTTTAGAGGCGGAGACAGACATTAAAATAAATTAGGGAGAGGGGAAATGGCAGAGTGTAAGGATGTATACGTAAGAAGCAGGGACTGTCTCTATATGTTGCCAACTTGTACTTCCCAAGCGCTTAGTACAGTGCTCTGCACACAGTAAGCGCTCAATAAATACGATTGATGATGAAGCAGCGTGGCTTAATGGAAAAAACACAGCCTTGGGAGTCAGGGGTCGTGGGTTCTAATCCCCGCTCCGCCGCTTGTCAGCTGTGTGACCTTGGGCAAGTCACTTAACTTCTCTGGGCCTCAGTTCCCTCATCTGTAAAATAGGGATGAAGACTGTGAGCCCCGTGGGACAACCTGATTACCTTGTACCTACCCCAGCGCTTAGAACAGTGCTTGACTCATAGTAAGCGCTTAACAAATACCAACATTATTATTATTATTATTATTATTGTTATACTGCTGAGGCTGGGGCTGAGGGTGAATGTCAAATGTTCAACAGGTACAGATCCAAGTGCAAAGGTACTACAGCACGAGGGGGGCGGGGGGAAGGGGAAATGAGGTCCTATCCTAGTTAAGAAAAAGAAAAGATTAAGGTACAAAGAATATATTAATCACTAATAAAGAAATAGATAAATACATGAATGCTGAGGTGACTGGTGGGATGGCATGACTAGGAATGTGGCCGGGAGAAGGAGTGTGACCTTGTGGAAATAATAATATTATGGGATTTGTTAAGCACTTACTATGTGCCAAGCACTGTTCTAAGAGCTGGGTTAGCTACAGGGTAATCAGGTTGACCCACCTGGGGCTCGCAGTCTTAATCCTTATTTTACAGATGAGGCAACTGAGGCACAGAGATATTAAGCGGCTTGCCCAAGGTCACACAGCAGACAAGTGGCGGAGCCGGGATTAGAGCCCACGTTCTCTGACTCCCAAGCCCGGGCTTTTTCCACTAAGTTACAGGCTGCTTGAACATAGGACTGGGGTAGATACATTAAATAATTATAATAATGTGTATAATATCTATATATCTGTAGACATACATGTGAAACCACTGCACACAAGCAATAGTGCCAAATCAATCAATCAATCAATCATATTTATTGAGCGCTTACTGTGTGCAGAGCACTGTACTAAGCGCTTAAAAGACATTACACTGTGGTCTCAGAGCCAAACCCAGTCTAAATCCAACCAGATATGACTTTGTCTTACTTAGCTCAGGCTGGACAGTGACTGTCCCCTACCCAAGGGTTCTCTGAAAGGAACACTTAAAAAAATAAAATTCATTCATTCAGTCATATTTATTGAGCGCTTACTGTGTGCAGAGCACTGTACTAAGCGCTTGGGAAGTACAATAAAAACAATTTCTAAGTTAAGGCAGCCTGACATATTTATTGCCTAAGTGAACACTGGTGAAGACACACTGTAGAAGATAATTTATCTGATTAGCTGAATATTTCCTAATTCAATTAAGCCTTGGGTCATTCCAGAGCCCACTAATTAAAAACCCACATTTTGGTAGAGTCACTGCACAGTTCAAGTAAGGAGGAAATAAATGGACAGGTAAGTTTTGTCAAAGAACAGGTTTTGCCGTCAGGATTTTTGTGCTTTATGATGGCTTCCCGTCGCTCACTCAATCAATTAATCAAATATATTTACTGAGCACTATGTGCAGAGCACTGTACTAAGCGCTTGGGAGAGAACAATATACAGATTTGGTAGACATGTTCCCCGACCACAGCTGTAAGTCTTCCCTCTTCTTTTTTCAATCAATGAGTACAATGCCTTCCACACAGTAAGTGTTAATAAATACGATTGAATGAATGAATGATGACTCAATCAATCAACAGTATTTATTGAGCCCTTACTGTGGGCAGAGCACTGTACTAAGCACTTGGGAGAGTGCAGTACAGTTGATAGACATGCTCCCTGCCCTCAGAGCTTGCCGTCTACTTCATAATTGTGGTATTTGTTAAGGGTTTACTGTGTGCCAAGCAAGCATTGTACCAGGGACTGGGGTAGATACAAAGTAATCAGGCCGGATACAGACCCTGTCCCTCATTGGACTCACAGTCTAGGAGCAAAAGCGGGTATTGAATCCCCATTTTAGAGATGAGAAAAGTGAGGCACAGAGAAGTGAAGTGACTTGCCCCAAGTCGCCCACGAGACAGGTGGCAGACCCCAAGTAAGAACCCGGATCCTCTGACTCCAGGCCCTTGCTCTATCCACCAGGCCAAGCTGCTGCTATCAACACTGTGCACAAATGATTTTTCACTTGTGATGGCTTCCCGGCACTCCTCTTCTTTGATACTGTCGATGAACTTTCTTTTAACCTTGAGAGAAAATCACGACTAACCACGTCCTGGGTGAACCTTAATAGAGTTTTCCTGAAAGTGAAGCCCTGCTGTCAGTAAGCTGACCTTTGAGCCTGTTCTTGGGTAGGGACCATCTCTATACGTTGCCAACTTGTACTTCCCAAGCGCTTAGTACAGTGAGCTGCACACAGTAAGCGCTCAATAAATACGACAATGAATGAATGAACGAGACTGAGCCCCCTTTTTCCTCTCCTTCTCCCCATCCCCCCGCCCTACCTCCTTCCCCTCCCCACAGCACTTGTATATATTTGTACAGATTTATTACTTCATTTATTTTACTCGTACATATTTCCTATTTTATTTATTTTGTTAATGATGTGCATATAGCTATAATTCTATTTGTTCTTTCAATCATATTTATTGAGCGCTTACTGTGTGCAGAGCACTGTACTAAGCTCTTGGGAAGTACAAGTTCGCAACATATAGAGACAGTCCCTACCCAACAGCGGGCTCATAGTCTAGAAAGTTGTCCCACGTGGGAATCACAGACTCAAGCCCCTATTTGTTTTGTTTTGTTTTGTTGTCTGTCTCCCCCTTCTAGACTGTGAGCCCATTGCCGGCTAGGGACCGTCTCTATATGTTGCCGACTTGTACTTCCCAAATGCTTAGTACAGTGTGCTGCACACAGTAAGCGCTCAATAAATACGATTGAATGAATGAATGAGCGAGTGCTTGGCATCCAGAGAGCTAGCTTCTAGTCATAATCCCATCTGCTGGCTTTATACGGTCAGAGGTCGAGGTTTTTGACCCAAGAACCGCCAAGGGAACTCCAGTAAGCGCTCAATAAATACGATTGATTGATTGATTGATTGATTGACAGGCTCAGCAGGCCCCCCGGAAAAGATCTGGTCAGTAGGGACCATGTAGACTGCAGTGGCTACCGAGGCCACCAACCGCTGAGTCACACGGTGCTACCACACCACATCAACCCTAGGTCCCTTTCGTTCAGTCGTATTTATCGAGTGTTTACTATGTGCAAAGCACTATAATAAGCACTTGGGAGAGTGCAATATAAAAACAAACAGACACACTCCCACTCCCCCCCCCCCACCACAACGAGCTCACAGTCTTGAGGGGATTAGACTGTGAGCCTAAATGTGTCTACTTAGAAGCCTTTTAGGGCCTTTTCCAATGCGCTATTCCCCTGCCCTCTGAGATCCTCCCAAGACTGTGAAAAGAAGTGTAAGACTGTAGACTGTCAACTCCTTGTGGGCAGGGAATGTGGCAACCAACTATGTTGCATTATACTCTTCCAGGCACTCAGTAAGTGCTCAGTAAATTCCATTGACTGATGAAGACCGACATAACATCGCCCCCTTCTAGGCTGTTCCCCCTTCTAGACTGTGAGTCCGCTGTTGGGTAGGGACCGTCTCTATATGTTGCCAACTTGTACTTCCCAAGCGCTTAGTACAGTGCTCTGCACACAGTAAGCACTCAATAAATACGATTGAATGAATGAATGAATCTGCCCTTTCCTCTCCATCCAAACCGCTATCATGTTAGTACAGTCACTCATCCTATCCTGACTGGATTACTGCATCAGTCTCCTTCCTGGCCTCCCAACCTCCTACCTCTCCCCACTTCAGTCCATACTTCACTTCGCTGCCTGGATTATCTTTCTACAGAAACGTTCAGGGCATGTCACCCCACCTCGCCTCAGAAATCTCCAGGGGTTGCCTATCCACCTCCATATCAAGCAAAAACTCCTCACTACTGACTTCAAAGCTCTTTATCACCTCACCCCCTCCTACCTCACCTCCCTTCTCTCCTTCTACATCCCAGCCAGCACATTCCGCTCCACTAATGCTAACCTTCTTACTGTTCCTCATTCTCATTACCTGTATATATGTATATATGGTTGTACATATTTATTACTCTATTTATTTATTTATTTATTTATTTTACTTGTACATTTCTATCCTATTTATTTTATTTTGTTGGTATGTTTGGTTCTGTTCTCTGTCTCCCCCTTTTAGACTGTGAGCCCACTGTTGGGTAGGGACTGTCTCTATGTGTTGCCAATTTGTACTTCCCAAGCGCTTAGTACAGTGCTCTGCACATAGTAAGCGCTCAATAAATACGATTGATTGATTGATTCTCGCCTCTCCCGCCATCAACCCCTGACCCACGTCCTACCTCTGGCCCTCCCTCTTCAAATCCACCAAACAACCACACTGCCCCGCTTCAAAGTCCTACTGAACACTTCTGAACACTTCCCCTCCCCTTCACCCCGACTCGCTCCCTTTGCTCTACCCCCCCCCCGCCCCACAGCACTTGTGTATATATGTACATATCTATAATTCTATGTATTTATATTAATACCTGTTTACTGGCTTTGAGGTGTATCTAGCTATAATTCTATTTGTTTATATTGATGCTATTGATGCCTGTTTACTTGCTTTGATGTCTGTCTCTCCCCCTCTAGACTGTAAGCCCGGTGTGGGCTGGGATTGTCTGTCTCTATTGCCGAATTGTACTTTCCAAGCACTTAGTACAGTGCTCTGCACACAGTAAGCGCTCAATAAATACTATTGAATGAATGAGACAGCATGACTAGCACTTGTTTCTACACCAGTGCTAAGCACTCAATAAATACTATTGAATGAATGAGAGAGCATGACTAGCACTTGTTTCTACCCCAGTGCTTAGTACGTTACTTAGCACAAAGTAAACATGTAACAAATACTACAATTATTATTATTATTACTATCATTATTATTAATTCACTATAATTAATTCCTCCCCACAAAGTCTCGGTCCTGAGGTCTCCGGCCCGAAGCTCATCAGTTGTTGCTGGGGGGGGTTTCATGGTGTTTCTTAAACCCTTACTATGTGCCGGATACTCTACCAAGTGCTGGGGTAGATGCAAGATAATCAGGCTGGTCAGAGTCCATGTCCTACATGGGGCTCACAGCTTTCACCCCCATTTTCCAGAGGAATAATAATAATAATAATAATGGTGGCATTTATTAAGCGCTTACTATGTGAAAAGCACTGTTCTAAGCACTGGGGTAGATACAAGGTAATCAAGTTGTCCCACGTGGGGCTCTCAGACTTAATCCCCATTTTACAGATGAGATAACTGAGGCACAGAGAAGTTAAGTGACTTGCCCAAAGTCACACAGCTGCCAAGTGGCAGAGTCGGGATTTGAACCCATGACCTCTGACTCCAAAGCCCGTGCTCTTTCCACTGAACCATGCTGCTAATAATAATAATGGCATTTATTAAGCGCTTACTATGTGCAAAGCCCTGTTCTAAGAGCTGGAAGTAAAGGAGGCACAGAGAAGCTAAGTGACTTGCCCGAGGACATGCAGCAGGCAAATGTCAGAGCCAGGATTAGAACCCAGGTCCTCTGACTGCCACGCCCATACTCTTTCCTGACAGGCTCCATCACCCTTTTCCTGAAGAGAATTCTCTTTCCTGATCCCAGAATAGTTGGGTATCATCGTCTAGAGTAATAAGCCACTCTCTAGAAATTTAGCCAAGGCCTTGAACTGAACAGAAGCATGCCAGCGTGAAAGCCACGGACCCAAATCTAGATAAAATTTTTAAAGCATGACTTAAAATTCTTCACTGAATGGAAAACTAATCCGTGCAGTGGATCAGATGCAGAAGAAGAAGGAACCAAATCTATGCTGCTCTCCCGCCCTCTTGGATTGAGAGCCCCAGGTGAACTGAGGCAGCAGTGTGGCTCAGTGGAGAGAGCCCCGGCTTGGGAGTCAGAGGTTGTGGGTTCTAATCCCGGCACTTAACTTCTCTGTGCCTCAGTTCCCTCATCTGTAAAATGGGGATTAAAACTGTCAGCCGCACGTGGGACAACCTGATTAACCTTGTATCCCCCCAGCGTTTAGAACAGTGCTTGGCACATAGTAAGGGCTTAACAAATACCATCGTTATTACTATTATTATTATTATCATCTCATTATCTGCCCTAGCATGTGGCACATTCCCTGGCATATAGTAAGTGCTTAATGAATACCCATAACAATTTGTTTTATCTACTCTCTACCTCTGTTGTTATCTTCTAAGCGCTTAGTACAGTGCTCTGCACACAGTAAGCACTCAATAAATATGATTGATTGATCTTCTCTGTTTCCATTTTCCCAAAACCAGCAGGAGCACAAGGCTGGATAAGATCGCTAGAACTTCAAAATGATACCTACTGATTTCCCCCAGTACTAAGTGCTTAGTACAGTGCCCTGCACACAGTAAGTGCTCAATAAATATTATTGACTGTGACTGACTCCTGCAAAACTACTCCTTAGACGCTTCAGATAGACGAAAATCAAGGTTTTTTTAAAAAGACTTCCGGACAAGGAAGCTCCATAATCTTTCTCGGTAACATATTCTGCACTAGGATTGAACGGTTCCCACTGCAAAGAAATCCATATGCTGCAATTTAAGCCATTTCTTCCTGTTCCGTCTTTGGCGGAGATGTAAAACAGCCGGTCGCTATCATCTTTATAATTATCACTATCAAAAAACCATCTACTAAGCCCTTATCGACATGTGGCTCTAGCTTGAAATGTCATGTTCTTGAAGATCGGAAAGGGGAGTGGAATTTGATCAGAAGCCTGGAGACCTACACGGGGAAAGAAATGTAAATCATTATTTATCTTTGAAGAGACTAAAAAGAGATGTGCGGAATAAGAGAGATGAAGGAACGATCTCTTGAAGGCGATGCGTTCTTAATTCTCCTGACTCCCCACTGGCTTCCAGAGAGATTTCAAGAAGTGGGGACAGCGTGGAAGAATTAAATTCTGTCAAATGCTCGGCAGCTGGTAATTGGAACGAAGGGACCATATGCAGTATTTTTGTGTTGTTTCTAGTTAACCTTTGCAATGGAAGGTGGCAGGAAATGAGTCAATAATATAAAAGGATTGAGAGTTAGATAAGGATATTCTATAAAATGAAAACATATGGCCTAGTGGATAGAGCACAGGCCCGGGAGTCAGGAGGTCATGAGTTCTAATCCCAAATCCGCGACTTGTCGGCAGTGTGACCTTGGGCAAGTCTCTTAACTTCTCTGGGCCTCAGTTCCCTCAACTGTCAAATGGGTATTAAGACTGTGAGACCTATATGGGACCGGGACTGTGTCCAGCCCAATTTTTTTGTATCTACCCCAGCAATTGGAACAGTGTCTGGCACAAACTAAGCACTTCACAAATACCATAATTATTACTATTATTTGTAGTCCTTTTAACTAGTTTAAAGGCAGTTCCACTATCTATTTAGAATGAAGTGATTTCCCTCAAAATATGCTGCATTGCAGCTGCCTTGCCTTTCTTTTCGAAACATCAGACAGGCCGTAATCAGGGTATTAGAAATGAAGAGCAGTGTAAGAAACTCTTTTTTTCCTCTAGGATACAGATGAGAAATTCCTGTTAAAAATGAAAAGCAGCAAAGGAAAGTGCGCTACAAAGATTAGGAACTTAAGGTTCATTCTGGTAGTGAGGCACGCATATTCAGGGTTCCCATACTAAATGACAGACCCTCCTCCCCTCCCCATTGCCCCTACTCCCTCCCTCTGCTCCACCCCCTTCCCCACCTCACAGCACTTGTGTATATTAGTACATATTTATTATTCTATTTTATTAATGATGTGTATACCTCTATAATTCTATTTATCTATCTTGATGCTATTGATGCCTGTCTACTTGTTTTGATTTGTTGTCTGTCTTTCCCTTCTAGACTGTGAGCCCGTTGTTGGGTAGGGATTGTCTCTATCTGTTGCCGAATTGTACTTTCCTAGCGCTTAGTACAGTGCTCTGCACACAATAAGTGCTCAGTAAATACGATTGAATGAATGAATGAATAAATGAGTGACATACAAACCTCAGTCCAATCAGGAATACGCAGGGATCGAGAACCTGTAGGAAGAGATTGCTACGCTCATGCATAATAGTAATAATAATAATGATGGCATTTATTAAGCGCTTACTATGTGCAAAGCACTGTTCTAAGCACTTGGGAGGTTACAAGGAGATCAGTTTGTCCCACGGGGGCTCACAGTCTTAACCCCCATTTTACTGATGAGGGAACTGAGGCACAGAGAAGTTAAATGACTTGCCCAGAGTCACACAGCTGACAGTTGGCAGAGCGGGGATTCAAACCCATGACCCCTGACACCAAAGCCCATGCTCTTTCCACTGAGCCACGATGCATGTGGCTTCACTCACACCCTCTCGTCTCTGCCGGTCATGTTCCCCAGGGGATCCTGGAAGCCACAGGTAACTAGGTGGGCAGCACTGCAATGCATACAGAGGGCATGCAAACATAATAATAATAATAATAATAATAACAGTAATTATGGTATTTGTTAAGCACTTACTATCCTCATGTAAGTTAAGGCTAGTAAGTCAGTTTAGCAAGTAAGTAAGGTTAAGTAAGCACTTACTATGTTCCAGGCCCTGTACTAAGTGCTGGGGTGGATACAAGCAAATCAGGTTGGACACAGTCCCTGTCCCACTTGGGGCTCACAGTCTCAATCCTCATTTTCCAGGTGAGGTAACTGAGGCCCAGAGAAGTGAAGTGACTTACCCAAGGTCACACAGCAGACAAGTAATGAAGCTGGGATTAGAACCCATGACCTACTGATTCTCAGGCCCGTGCTCTATCCACTACACCATGCTGCTTCTCGTATCTTATGGGCAACTCATTTACGGCCCGAGTGGCCACAGCATAATGCCGATACTGTGCCTTACCTCGCTCAATCAGTCAATCAATCGATGATATCTATTGAGCATTTACTATGTGCACAGCATTGTATTAAGTGCATGGGAGGGTATACAGCAAACAGGCAGTTGCCAGGATAGCTGCCTTGGTGGCCTCTGCAGTCTTTGCTGCCCATGGTAGGTAGGAATTTTCAGGATTTCTTCTGAGCGTGTTCGTCATGGAAAATTATTAGCATGCTTAATCACCTTGCCCCATTCTATCTTACCTCATTGCTGTCCTTCTACAACCCAGCCCGCACACTTCACTCTTCTTAATGTCAACCTGTTCACCATATTTCATCTCGTCTATCTCACCGCTGACCTCTCTACCACATCCAGCCTGTAGCCTGGAACTCCCTCCTTCTTTATATCCGACAGATGATCACTCTCACTATCTTCAAAGATTAATAAAGGCACATCTCCTCCAAGAGGCTTCCCTGACTAAGTCTTCGTTTCCTCTTCTCCAACTCCCTTCCTCATCACCCTTGCCCTTGGATTTGCTCCCTTTATTCACCCCTCCCTCAGACCCACAGCACTTATGTCCATACCCATAGTTCATTTATTTATATTAACGTCTAACTCCCCCTCTAGACCGTAAGCTCATTGTGGGCTGGCAACGTGTCTACCAACTCCGTTATATTGTAGTCTCCCAAGAGCTTAGTACAGTTCTCTGTACATAGTAAGCACCCAATAAATATGATTGATTAAAATACCTGAGGTGGTTCTTTAGCTAGAAAACTTCACTACTGATGGTCTAGCCTCAGCATACATTCCCCTATTTTTAATAATGTGTAATGTACTCTCTCAAGTGGTTAGTACAGTGGTCTGCACACAGAAAGCACTCAATAAATACTACTGATGAAAATGATGATGATGATGATTTATTCATTCATTCAATCATATTTATTGAGCGCTTACTGTGTGCAGAGCACTGTACTAAGCTCTTGGGAAGTACAAATCGGCAACATACAGAGACAGTCCCTACCCAACAGTGGGTTCACAGTCTAGAAGAGGGGAATGATGTATTTCTTAAACACTATGTGCCAAGCACTGTACTAAACTATTTCTAGATGTTTCATCTCCCACACAGTGAGAAGTGGGTTGAGTTTGGTGGGGTGGGGGGTCATTACATAAATGCTAGCAAAGTAACATTTAATATGACTACTTTATTTAATATGACTGTTTTTGTAATGTTCACTGGATATTTTTCAAATCAAAAACAGTATTTAATATGGCTGTTTTTGCTTTGAAAAATATCCAGTGAACATTACAAATTACATCAGAGATCATTTTCGCGTGATTATTATCGAAGCTTTAATGTGAGCTTTCAATCAATCAATCAATCAATCGTATTTATTGAGCACTTACTATGTGCAGAGCACTGTACTAAGCGCTTGGGAAGTACAAATTGGCATCACATAGAGACAGTCCCTACCCAACAGTGGGCTCACAGTCTAAAAGGGGGAGACAGAGAACAGAACCAAACATACCAACAAAATAAAATAAGTAGGATAGAAATGTACAAGTAAAATAAATAAATAAATAAATAAATAAATAGAGTAATAAATATGTACAACCATATATACATATATACAGGTGCTGTGGGGAAGGGAAGGAGGTAAGACGGGGGGATGGAGAGGGGGACGAGGGGGAGAGGAAAGAAGGGGCTCAGTCTGGGAAGGCCTCCTGGAGGAGGTGAGCTCTCAGCAGGGCCTTGAAGGGAGGAAGAGAGCTAGCTTGGCGGATGGGCAGAGGGAGGGCATTCCAGGCCCGGGGGAGGACGTGGGCCGGGGGTCGATGGCGGGACAGGCGAGAGCGAGGTACAGTGAGGAGATTAGTGGTGGAGGAGCGGAGGGTGCGGGCTGGGCAGTAGAAGGAGAGAAGGGAGGTGAGGTAGGAGGGGGCGAGGTGATGGACAGCCTGGAAGCCCAGGGTGAGGAGTTTCTGCCTGATGCGCAGATTGATCGGTAGCCATTGGAGGTTTTTGAGGAGGGGAGTAATATGTCCAGAGCGTTTCTGGACAAAGATAATCCGGGCAGCAGCATGAAGTATGGATTGAAGTGGAGAGAGACACGAGGATGGGAGATCAGAGAGAAGGCTAGTGCAGTAGTCCAGACGGGATAGGATGAGAGCTTGAATGAGCAGGGTAGCGGTTTGGATGGAGAGGAAAGGGCGGATCTTGGCAATGTTGCGGAGCTGAGACCGGCAGGTTTTGGTGACGGCTCAGATGTGAGGGGTGAATGAGAGAGCGGAGTCGAGGATGACACCAAGGTTGCGGGCTTGTGAGACGGGAAGGATGGTAGTGCCGTCAACAGAGATGGGAAAGTCAGGGAGAGGACAAGGTTTGGGAGGGAAGACAAGGAGCTCAGTCTTGGACATGTTGAGCTTTAGGTGGCGGGCGGACATCCAGATGGAGATGTCCTGAAGGCAGGAGGAGATGCGAGCCTGGAGGGAGGGGGAGAGAGCAGGGGCAGAGATGTAGATCTGGGTGTCATCAGCGTAGAGATGATAGTTGAAGCCGTGGGAGCGAATGAGGTCACCAAGGGAGTGAGTGTAGATTGAGAACAGAAGGGGACCAAGCACTGAACCTTGGGGAACCCCCACAGTAAGAGGATGGGAGGGGGAGGAGGAGCCTGCAAAAGAGACTGAGAAAGAACGACCGGAGAGATAAGAGGAGAACCAGGAGAGGACGGAGTCAGTGAAGCCAAGGTCAGATAACGTGTTGAGGAGAAGGGGGTGGTCCACAGTGTCAAAGGCAGCTGAGAGGTCGAGGAGGATTAGGACAGAGTATGAGCCGTTGGATTTGGCAAGCAGGAGGTCATTGGTGACCTTTGAGAGGGCAGTTTCCGTGGAATGAAGGGGACGGAAGCCAGACTGGAGGGGGTCGAGGAGAGAGTTGTTGTTGAGGAATTCTAGGCAGCGCGTGTAGACAACTCGTTCAAGGAGTTTGGAAAGGAATGGTAGGAGGGATATGGGACGATAACTAGAAGGTGAGGTGGGGTCAAGAGAGGGTTTTTTTAGGATGGGAGAGACATGGGCATGTTTGAAGGCAGAGGGGAAGGAACCAGTGGAGAGTGAGCAGTTCAAGATGGAAGTTAAGGAGGGGAGAAGGGATGGAGCGAGAGATTTCATAAGATGAGAGGGAATGGGGTCAGAAGCACAGGTGGCCGGAGTAGCACTTGAGAGGAGGGAGGAGAGTTCCTCTGAGGATACCGCTGGGAAGGATGGGAGAGTAGCAGAGAGTGTTGAGAGCCGGGGGGTTGGAGAAAGGGGGGAAGAGACTTTGGGGAGGTCGGACCTGATGGATTTAATTTTGTTAGGAGAAGGGGAGGAGGGGGGCCGGGAGGGAGAAGCGGAGGACCTGCGCTGATACAGAGGAATCCTTGGTAGGGGTTGAGGGGGAGCGGTCTTGGTGGGTGAGAGGGAGGGAAACAGCTGGGTGGGAGAGGGGAAGGGGAAGGTGAGGAATGGGAATGGCAGTTGGGAGCAAGGGAACTGGAAGTTCATGGTGAGGTCAGCAGGGCGAGTGACAGTACCGCGGGGGGTTAACAATTGAGATGCAGAAGCAATAAAACAGTAGCAATGATAAAAGTAGGCATGGCATCACAGGGTGTAGTTGAGCAATCAATATGCTAAGGCAATAATAGAATTGGCAGACAATGATGCCACAGAGAGCAGATACAAACTATTAAGAGCTGGAGTAGGGTGGGCCAGTTAAGGGGGGTCAGGGAGCAGAGATACCTGGGGAGGGGAGCGAACAGTCAACTAGCATGGGAGGGCTGAGGAGGTGTGAATGAGGTTGTCGTTAATGCAACATGTAACATGGAGCTAACATGGTGCTAACAAGGTGCTAACAAGGGCTTTTTACCTTTTTACCTTTCAGAAAGCCTATAAGGCATGGTTAAGATACAGATTTTGGAATTAAAATATTATAAGGGTTGGCAGTTGAAGATGAGTTAGGATGTCATCCCCCAGGCCTGGAATGCCCTCCCTCTGCCCATCCGCCAAGCTACCTCTCTTCCTCCCTTCAAGGCCCTACTGAGAGCTCACCTCCTCCAGGAGGCCTTCCCAGACTGAGCCCCCTCCTTCCTCTCCCCCTCGCCCCCTCTCCATCCCCCCCCATCTTACCTCCTTCCCTTCCCCACAGCACCTGTATATATGTATATATGTTTGTATATATTTATTACTCTATTTATTTTACTTGTACATATCTATTCTATTTATTTTATTTTGTTAATATGTTTGGTTTTGTTCTCTGTCTCCCCATTCTAGACTGTGAGCCCACTGTTGGGTAGGGACTGTCTCTATATGTTGCCAACTTGTACTTCCCAAGCGCTTAGTACAGTGCTCTGCACACAGTAAGCGCTCAATAAATGCGATTGATTGATTGATTGATTGACTGAAAATCAATCTAAAATCTAAAATCACATCTCCTATAAGAGTTCTTCCTGGGCTAAGCCCTCGTTTCCCTTATCCGCCCTCTCCTCTGCTGCGCCTATGCCCTTGGCTGTGTAATCCTTAAGCATTTTGATCCTCACCCCAGCCCCACAGCACTTACATGCATATCCTTTTATTCTACTATTCCCCACATCTGTAATTTATTTGCTCCTCTCTAGACCATAAGCTACTTGTGGGCAGGGATGGTGTCTATCAACTCTATTGTACTGTACTTTCCCAAGTGCTCTGCACACAGTAAGCGCTCAATAAACACAATTGAATGAATGAATGAATGAAAAGTGCCTTTTGCAAAATGAGTACTGAGCAAGTACTAATTGTTTGATCGACTGCTGTTCTCAACCCCTGCCGTTGTGTCCTGAGGAGGGACAATGATCCCGGCTCTGCCATTTTTCTGTGGTGTGACCATGGACAAGCCACTAACAGTTTTGCTGGCTTTAGGAAGAAGCAGCTTTCGTGACACTTGGAAAGATGGTAAAAACTGAGTGTGGCCATGGTTTGGACAGAATACAGTGGAGAATTAGGGACCCTTCTTCTCACAATACAAATTGACTTTGGCTAGGAAACGTGAGCCCTAAGACGGTGCAAGAAGAAACAGCCGCGCACCTGCACATCATGTCAAGCAAGGTGTGAGGCTTTTTATTTTATTTTGTTAATATGTTTGGTTTTGTTCTCTGTCTCCCCTTCCTAGACTGTGAGCCCACTGTTGAGTAGGGACCGTCTCTATATGTTGCCAACTTATACTTCCCTAGTGCTTAGTACAGTGCTCTGCACACAGTAAGCGCTCAATAAATATGATTGATTGATTGATTGAGCTTCCCAGATTCTCCCTCAACTCTATATCGTACCACACAGGACTTTGGAGTTTTGGAGTCTTTTTGCAATTTTACACTTTTTAATACAGTAGAAGAAAAAGGAGTGGTAAGGGTGCACAGCAGTGTACAGGAACATGAAAATGATATAGGAATTTATAACCAAAAATTTCAGTCATGGTGATTACTTTGAACTATTTACTTAATAGTAATAATAATAATAGTATTTATTAATCGCCTATTATGTGCCAGGCACTGTAATAAGTGCTGGGACGGGTAGAAGCAAATCAGATTGGACAGAGTCCCTGTCCCTTGTGGGGTTTAAAGTCTCAATCCCCATTTTACAAATGAGGTAACTGAGGCACAGGGAAATGAAGTGATTTGCCCAAGGTCACACAGCAGACAAGTGGTAGAGCCAGGATTAGATCCCATGACCTTCTGACTCCTTGTGCTATTCACTATGCCATGCTGTTTCTCATCCTAATCCATTAATCTCTATTCAATAAATGATCACTATTAACATGATGGTCCCATAGCCCATGGTTCCTCGAAAACATACCTGCCATGTCACAGCAGCAATGGTTGTACTTTGAATTCCTCTGCTAGCGTAGCTTAGTGGAAAGAGCACGGGCTTGGGAGTCAGAGGTTGTGGGTTCTAATCCTGGATCCGCCACTTGTCGTCAGCTGTGGGACTTTGGGCAGGTTGCTTAACTTCTCTGTGCCTCAGTTGCCTCATCTGTAAAATGGGGGTTAAGACTGTGAGCCCCAGGCGGGACAACCTGATTACCTTGTATCTACCCCAGCGCTTAGAACAGCGCTTGGCACATAATAAGTGCTAAACAAATACCATCAATGTTATCATTATTCTAACCACTGAATGAAAATGCTATTGAGTCCATTTTTTTTCTTATTAGATGGTTCTTTTGGACAAAGTTTGTATGAACAACATTTGTTCTTTCATTTCTTTTTTCTGTGTTCGCAGTTCCGACTCGACGATTAAATGCCCTCCTTCCCTACCCCATTTTTTGAACGGGTCTAATGCCACACAAATGCCACAGGAAATGGGTAGTCTTTGATCCCTTCCATCTGTGAAAACAGAGGAGGTGATGGAAAAACTGTGCAGCAACGGTTGAGAGAGTGGGACTGAAACGACATAAATTTCTCGTTAAATACTCACATGCAAATTGTTCAGCCACCTGATGATCTATTTATATAGTCATGAGAAGTAAAAATTTCTCCCTTGTTGAATTGGCACCGATTTTATGAGGTGAGTGAATAGACGACTGAAATTTCTTTAGCTACACCTATCACTCCCCCACCCCCGACTCATGACAACATAGAGATTTTTTTTCCTTTTACATTCCCAGCCCTCCTGTAATCCCACCTCCTCCAGGCAGTCTTCCGTGATTAATTTTCCTTTCCCGCAGGTCACCGAGAACTTCATCATTTTTGAGTCACTGGAAATTGTTGGTCTTACTAAGTGTCTAGGTTTGTGTCCAGGATTTATTTTTGGCAGAGGCAGCTTATAAATAGCCATTTAATTTAGGTCAGAATAGAATCTTGAAAACACTGAAATAAATATGTATTGGACGTGTATATTATATAAAGGACAGTGCTTGGAACATAGTAAGTGCTTTACAGAGATAATGATGATGATGATGATGATAGTAATAAAGGCGTGCTTATTTCCTGGCTATCTTAAGCTGCTTACAAATGTTGATTATAACATAAAAAATTGCCCAGGGTCAATTTGCTCTTCCTTTGGCTCTCTGTCTATTGGAAGCCTGCCACCTCTGCAAAGTTCAATCAGGAATCTCAGCCCTGAGGCAGATTTTAAACACTTCAAGTAATGGCTAATATCCTTGGCTCCAATAAGGAAGATGAGAAAGAATGAGATTAAAATGACAAGAAAGAAAGATCAGAGACCAGCTGACGAGGATAAAGAGGAGAGGAAAATAGGACCGAAGAAATAGCCAAGTAAGAAAACAGAGGATATAGAATGTGTCTGAGAAAATCGAACAAACGTGGCTCAGTGGAAAGAGCCCGGGCTTTGGAGTCAGAGGTCATGGGTTCAAATCCCGGCTCCGCCAACTGTCAGCTGTGTGACTTTGGGAAAGTCACTTCACTTCTCTGGGCCTCAGTCACCTCATCTGTAAAATGGGGAATAAAACTGTGAGCCCCCCATGGGACAAACTGTGAGCCCCAGCGCTTCGAACAGTGCTTTGCATCATCATTCTCATCATCATCAATCGTATTTATTGAGCGCTTACTGTGTGCAGAGCACTGTACTAAGCGCTTGGGAAGTACAAGTTGGCAACATATAGAGACAGTCCCTACCCAACAGTGGGCTCACAGTCTAAAAGGGGGAGACAGAGAACAAAACCAAACATACTAACAAAATAAGATAAATAGAATAGATATGTACAAGTAAAATAAAATATATAAATAAATAGAGTAATAAATATGCACATAGTAAGCACTTAATAAATGCCATTAAAAAAAAAAACAAAAAGACAATAAGTGTAGGACAAACGGTTGCAAAATGAAGAGCATGTACAAAAAAAGGACAATGGAAGATAATAATGAGAAAAATGAGACTTTGGAGAGGGAATGGAGCAAAAAACACAAAGAACGTTAGAGGGAAATAGGTCACTGAAAAATTATACACAGTATATAGCATTTGATTTCATTTATGAGGATACAAATGAAACAGATGCACTTTTATGGTATTTGTTAAGCGCTGACTAGGTGTCAAACACCATTCTAAGCTCTGGGGTGGATACAAGTTAATTAATTAGGTTGGACTCAGTCCCTCTCCCACATGGGGCTCACAGGCTAAGAAGGAGGGAGAAGAGGAGAACTGAGGCACGGTGAAGTTGGCAGAGCCGGGATTAGATCCCAGGTGCTCTGACTCCCAGGGCCATGCTCTTTCCACTAGGCCATACTGCTTCTTACTTGGCAGAGAAGGAGCCCAGCCACAGCAACTGTGATAGTGGTGACATTCATTCATTCATTCAATCGTATTTATTGAGCGCTTACTGTGTGCAGAGCACTGTACTAAGCGCTTGGGAAGTACAAATTGGCAACATATAGAGATGGTCCCTACCCAACAGCGGGCTCACAGTCTAGAAGGGGGAGACAGAGAACAAAACAGAACATACTAACACAATAAAATAAATAGAATAAATATGTACAAGTAAAATAAATAAATAAATAGAGTAGTCATCATCATCATCATCATCGTCAATCGTATTTATTGAGCGCTTACTATGTGCAGAGCACTGTACTAAGCGCTTGGGAAGTACAAATTGGCAACATATAGAGACAGTCCCTACCCAACAGCGGGCTCACAGTCTAGAAGGGGGAGACAGAGAACAAAACCAAACATACTAACAAAATAAAATAAATAGAATAGATAAGTACAAGTAAAATAAATAAATAAATAGAGTAATAAATACGTACAAACATATATACATATATACAGGTGCTGTGGGGAGGGGAAGGAGGTAAGGTGGAGGGGAGGGGAAGGGGAAAGAGGGGGAGAGGAAGAAGGAGGCTCAGTCTGGGAAGGCCTCCTGGAGGAGGTGAGCTCTCAGTAGGGCTTTGAAGGGAGGAAGAGAGCTTTGAAGGGAGAAGGGAGGGAGGAATATTGTCAGCTTTGTCCGGGGGAGGTGAGGGTGCTCAAGATGGGTTTGGATGGAAATAGTAGGAAAGCAGGGATAAAGAAAGGGAGATGAAAGAAACAGAGAAGGAGAACATAAAGAGATGGGGAACACGAAAAGGGAGAGCAGAGAGCAAAGAGGAAGAGGGAAGGAAAGGCTTGGCACATAGTAAGCGCTTAACAAATTCCATTATCATTATTATTATTATTATTATTATTATTATTATTAATAGTAGCACCATGGTTCAGTGGAAAGAGCCTGGGCTTTGGAGTCAGAGGTCATGTGTTCAAATCCCAGCTCCACCAATTGTCAGCTGTGTGACTTTGGGCGAGTCACTTAACTTCTCTGGGCCTCAGTTACCTCATCTGTAAAATGGGGATGGAGACTGTGAGCCCCCACCCGTGGGACAACCTGGTCACCTTGTAACCTCCCCAGCGCTTAGTACAGTGCTTTGCACATTGTAAGTACTTAATAAATGCCATTATTATGATTATTTATTAAGCCCTTACTGTGTGCCGAGCACTCTTATCAAGTGCTGGGAAAGAATACGGAGGTGGGAATTAGACATGTTCCCTATCCCTTGGGGGAGCTCACAATCTCAAAAAGGAAAGAGGAAGAGGAGGAAAGAAAAAAAAGAAAAAGAGGAAAAGGTTCATTCATTCAATCATATTTATTGAGCGTTTACTGTGTGCAAAGCACTGTACTAAGTGCTTGGGAGAGTGCACTATAACAACAAAAAGAGAAAGAAGGGAAGATGGGAAAAGGGGCAGACACACACACTGCCTCAATCAATCAATCAATGGTATTTCTTGAGCGCTTACCATGTGCAGAGCAGTGTACTAAGCATTTAGGAGAGTCCAGTATAACAGAGTTGGTGGACATGCTCCCTGTCCACAACGAGCTTACAGTCTGGAGGCTGTGCCATCTTCTACCAGGGCCGGATTAACTCCCTGGGACTTCACTTCATTTTTAAAACATCCGTAATAAAGTATCAATTCAAAATAGCCAACAGTTGTGTCCAAAATAGCCCCATGCTGTGTCCAACCTTATTAACTTATATCTAGACAGTAAATCTGTGGGCAGGAAACATGCCTGCTAGTTCTGCTATGTTGTACTCTCCCCAGTGCTTAGTACAGTGCCCTCCACATAGTAAATTCATTCATTCAATCGTATTTATTGAGCGCTTACTGTGTGCAGAGCACTGTACTAAGCGCTTGAAAGTAGAAGTTGGCAACATATAGAGACGGTCCCTACCCAACAGCGGGCTCACAGTCTAGAAGGGGGAGATAGTAAATGCTCAATAAATACAACTGATTGATTGATGGATCTCCCCAGTGCTTAGAATAGCATTTGACACATAGTAAGCACTTAATAAATACCATTAAAAATAAATCTAGATCACACTCGTAGATAATTACGGACTTTCTGCAGGGCCAGGTGGATAGAGCACAGGCCTGAGAGTCAGAAGGACCTGGGTTCTAATCCCGCCTCCACCACTTGTCTGCTGGGTGACCTTGGGCAAGTCGCTTCACTTCTCTGGACCTCAGTTACCTCATCTGCTTAGAGAAGCAGCGTGGCTCGGTGGAAAGAGCCCGGGCTTTGGAGGCAGAGGTCATGCGTTCAAATCCCGGCTCCGCCGCTTGTCAGCTGTGTAACTTTGGGCAAGTCACTTCACTTGGGTAGGGACTGTCTGCATATGTTGCCAACTTGTACTTCCCAAGCGCTTAGTACAGTGCTCTGCACACAGGAAGCTCTCAATAAATATGATTGATGGATTGATTGATTCTCTAGGCCTCAGTTCCCTCATCTGTAAAATGGGGATTAAGACCGCGAGCCCCACATGGGACAACCTGATCACCTTGTAACCTCCCCAGCGCTTAGCACATAGTAAGCGCTTAATAACTGCTTTCGTTATTATTATTATTATTATTATTATCTGTGAAATGGGGATTAAGACTGAGAGCCTCATGTGAGCCCACTGTTGGGTAGGGACTGTCTCTATATGTTGCCAACTTGTACTTCCCAAGCACTTAGTACAGTGCTCTGCACACAGTAAGCGCTCAATAAATATGATTGATTGATTGATTGATTGACGGGGACTGTGTCCAACCTGATTAGCTTGTGTCTTCCCCAGTTCTTAGAACAGTGCTTGACCCAACAGCAAGCTCTTACCATCATTCATTCATTCATTCATTCAATTGTATTTATTGAGCGCTTACTGTGTGCAGAGCATAGAAGAGGAGCCCCGGCGTTGCAGCCCCTAGACTCGGGCATTAATCTGTCCCCATCCACCACTCCCCTTTTAGACTGTGAGCCCACTGTTGGGTAGGGACTGTCTCTATATGTTGCCAATTTGTACTTCCCAAGCGCTTAGTACAGTGCTCTGCACATAGTAAGCGCTCAATAAATACGATTGATAATGATAATCCACCAAGAACACCGCTGCGGACCACAGTAGTATGTTTGGTTTTGTTCTCTGTCTCCCCCTTTTAGACTGGGTGCCCACTGTTGGGTAGGGACTGTCTCTATATGTTGCCAACTTGGACTTCCGAAGCGCTTAGTACAGTGCTCTGCACACAGTAAACACTCAATAAATACGATTGATGATGATGACGGGAAACGCCGTCCAGCAAACCACGACTGCCTCTGCCAGCCTCTGGCTGCCAGAGTCGTTTGTGAGACTGACTGACTGTGGGGGCGGGGGGCAGGCACCCCGCAGCTCACCTCCTCCAGGAGGCCTTCCCAGACTGAGCCCCCTCCTCCCCCTCCCCATCCCCCCCCGCCTTACCTCTTTCCCCTCCCCACAGCACCTGTATATATGTATATATGTTTGTACGGATTTATTACTCTATTTCATTTGTACATATTTATTCTATTTATTTTATCCTGTTAATATGTTTTGTTTTGTTGTCTGTCTCCCCCTTCTAGACTGTGAGCCCACTGTTGGGTAGCGACCGTCTCTATATGTTGCCAACTTGTACTTCCCAAGCGCTTAGTGCAGTGCTCTGCACACAGTAAGCGCTCAATAAATACAATTGAATGAATGAATGAAAGAGATAGCCTGGGAAGAGGCCGGCTCAGCTGCAGCTGTCATGATGATGGTGGGGTGGCAGTAGCAATCAATCAATCAATCGTATTTATTGAGCGCTTATTGTGTGCAGAGCACTGTACTAAGCGCTTGGGAAGTACAAGTTGGCAACTGAGCCTCCCTTTTCCTCTGCTCCTCCTCCTCCTCCTCATCATCATCAATCATATTTATTGAGCACTTACTATGTGCAGAGTACTGTACTAAGCGCTTGGGAAGTACAAATTGGCAACATATAGAGACAGTCCCTACCCAACAGTGGGCTCACAGTCTAAAAGGGGGAGACAGAGAACAAAACCAAACATACTGATTCTGAGGATGACACCAACAGTGGGCTTACAGTCTATATATGTACATATTTATTATTCTATTTATTTTTATTAATGTTGTGCATGTATCTATCATTCTATTTATTTATAATGATGCTATTGATGCCTGTCTACTTGTTTTGTTTTGATGTCTGTCTCCCCGCTTTTAGACCGGGAGCCTGTTGTTGGGTAGGGATTGTCTCTATCTGTTGTCAAATTGTACTTTCCAAGCACTAGTGCAGTGCTCCGCACACAGTTAGCGCTCACTAAATACGATTGAACGAAATGAAATGGGAAGTAACATGGCCAAGTAGCATGGCCTAGTGGCAAGAGCAAGGGCTTGGGAGTCAGAGGATGTGGGTTCTAATCCCTGCTCCGCCACTTTGCTGTGTGACCTTGGGTGAGTCACTTCACTTCCTCTGTGTCTCAGTAACCTCATCTGTAAAATGGAGAGAAGACTGTGAGCTTCATCTGGGACAGGGACTGCGTCCAACTTGATTACCATGAATCTACCTCAGCGTTTAGAACAGTGTTTGGCTCATAGTAAGTGCTTAATAAATACTGTAATTATTATTATTATTATTATTATTAATAATAACTGTCACAGCAGGGCTGAATTAACACATGGGTTTTAGTTAAGGAGGTTGGAGAGGGAGCGTGCTGCAAAATTCCCAGTATGTCACCACAGGTAAAATCCGGAGCTTTGTTGTGCAGTAATTGCCAACATTCCCCAGGAATGATAAGCCCTCTCTCCACACTCTCCCAAACGTTCTGTCCAGTTCCTAGAGGGAAAGTTCACTCAAGCAAACCTGAAGCAGCTTGGAGGAGCAGTGTGATCCAGTGGAAAGATCCCAGGCCTGGAAATCAGAAGGACCTAGTTTCTAATTCCGACTCTGCCATTTGCCTGACGGGTAAGTCACTTCATCATCATCATCATCATCATCAATTGTATTTATTGAGCGCTTACTGTGTGCAGAGCACTGTACTAAGCACTTGGGAAGTCCAAGTTGGCAACATATAGAGACAGTCCCTACCCAACAGTGGGCTCACAGTCTAGAAGGGGGAGACAGAGAACAAAACCAAACATACTAACAAAATAAAATAAACAGAATAGATATGTACAAGTAAAATAAATAAATAAATAGAGTAATAAATATGTACAAACATATATACATATATACAGGTGCTGTGGGGAAGGGAAGGAGGTAAGATGTGGGGGATGGAGAGGGGGACGAGGGGGAGAGGAAGGAAGGGGCTCAGTCTGGGTCTCAGTTACTTCATCTGGAAAATGGAGATTAAGACTGCAAACCCCATGAGGGCTCTGGATTGGGTCCAACCTGATTAGGAGGCCTGCCCAGACTGAGCCCCCACCTTCCTCTCCCCCTCCCCATCCCCAGGGAAGCAGCGTGGCTCGGTGGAAAGAGCCCGGGCTTTGGAGTCAGAGGTCATGGGTTCAAATCCCGGCTCCGCCAATTGCCCGCTGTGTGACTTTGGGCGAGTCACTTCACTTCTCTGGGCCTCAGTTCCTTCATCTGTAAAATGGGGATTAAGACTGTGAGCCCCCCGTGGGACAACCTGATCACCTTGTGATCTCCCCAGTGCTTAGAACAGTGCTTTGCACATAGTAAGTGCTTAATAAATACCATCATTATTATTATTATTATTATCCCCCCCGCCCTACCTCCTTCCCCTCCCCACAGCACCTGTATATATGTTTGTACATATTTATTACTCTATTTATTTTACTTGTCCATATTTACTATTCTATTTATTTTATTTTGTTAATGGTGTGCATCTAGCTTTACTTCTATTTATTCTGATGACTTGACACTGGTTCACATGTTCTGTTTTGTTGTCTGTCTCCCCCTTCTAGACTGTGAGCCCGTTGTTGGGTAGGGACTGTCTCTATATGTTTCCAACTTGTACTTCCCAAGCACTTAGTACAGTGCTCTGCACACAGTAAGCGCTCAATAAATACAATTGAATGAATGAATTATCCTGTACCTACCCCAGTGCTTAGTACAGTGCTTAGTGCACAGTAAGAGCTGAACTAATACCATTTAAAAAAAGGATTACAATGGGGAGTTGAGCTGCCAGAGCCCAGGATATCCAGGATTAAGGCTCACCACTTTCTGGGTACAGTGCTCTGCACTTTCTTAGTACAGTGCTCTGCACACAGTAAGCGCTCAATAAATATGATTGATTGATTGATTAAGTCTCTTGTTTGCTCTAAATTGCTTATTTCTCCCACTCCAGACCCTGAAGACCGTCTGTACTGCCCTAGGCAGCCTTATCAGGAGGCCGTCCCTAAATAAGCCCTCCTCTCCTCTGCTCCCACTCCCTTCTGCGCCGCTTTTACTTGCTCCTTCATTCATCCTCCCTCACATCCCCGCAGCACATATGTATCTGTAATTTGTTAATTTATTTATTTATCTATTTATATATATTAACGTCTTGCTCCCCCTCTAGACTGTGAGCTTGCTGTGGGCAGGAATGTGTCTGGTTGTTATTGTATTGTACTCTCCCAAGTGCTTAGTACTGTGCTTTGCTCAATAAATATGATTGAATGAATGAATGAATGAATCAATCGTATTTATTGAGCGCTTACTGTGTGCAGAGCACTGTACTAAGCGCTTAATGAATGAATGAATGAATGAATGAATGAACGAATGAATATCAGGAGGGGTGGCAGGGTTATGCAGGAGAAGCTCTTGATGGTTTTAGAGGGAGGGTTCTTGAGAGCATACAATCACCTTGCCCTCCCTTATTTTACCTCTGTGCTCTCCTAGACGACCCAAACACCCTCCACCCCCTGATTTTCCCATCACTGTAGACAGCACCACCAACCTCCCTGTCTCACAAACCTATAACCTTGGCGTTATCCTCGACTCATCGCTCTCATTCGACACACATATTCAATCTGTCAAAAAATCCTTGCAGTCGAACCTTCACGACATCACTAAAATCCGCCCTTCACTCTCCATCCAAATTTCTGCCACGTTAATCCAAGCATTTATTCTATCCTGCCTTGATTACTGCATCAGCTTCCGTGCTGTCCTCCCAGCCTCCTGTCAATCAATCAATCAATCAATCAATCGTATTTATTGAGCGCTTACTGTGTGCAGAGCACTGTACTAAGCGCTTGGGAAGCACAAGTCGGCAACATATAGAGACAGTCCCTACCCAACAGTGGGCTCACAGTCTAAAAGGGGGAGACAGAGAACAAAACCAAACATACTAACAAAATAAAATAAATAGAATAGATATGTACAAGTAAAATAAATAAATAAATAGAGTAATAAATATTTACAAACATATATACAGGTCCACTTCAGTCCACAGAGGAGCAGCGTGGCCTCGAGGAAAGAACCTGGGCCTCGGAGTTAGAGGACTTGGGTTCTAAACCAGACTCCATCACATACCTGCTGAGTGACCTTGGGCAAGTCTGTGAGCCTGCTCTTGGGTAGGGATTGTCTCTATCTGTTGCCAAATTGTACTTTCCAAGTGCTTAGTACAGTGCTCTGCACACAGTAAGCGCTCAGTATATACGATTGAATGAAAATCATTTCACTTCTCTAATGCCTTAGTTTCCTCATCTGTAAAATGGGGATTCAGTACCTGTTCCCCCTCCTACTTAGACTGGGAGCCCCAGGTAGGACAGCGACTGTGTCCAACCTGACTAGCTTATATCTATCATCATCATCATCATCAATCGTATTTATTGAGTGCTTACTGTGTGCAGAGCACTGTACTAAGAGCTTGGGAAGTACAAATTGGCAACATATAGAGACAGTCCCTACCCAACAGTGGACTCACAGTCTAAAATGGGGAGTCAAAACCGAACATACTAACAAAATAAAATAAATAGAATAGATATGTACAGGTAAAATAAATAAATAAATAAATAGAGTAATAAATATGTACAAACATATATACATATATACAGGTGCTTAGCTCATAGTAAACACTTAACAAATACTATTATTATCATTATACTTCACTCTGCTGCCCAGATCATTTTTCTGCAAAACTGTTCAGTCCATGTTTCGCCACGCCTCAAGAACTTCTGGTGGTGTCTCACGCACCTCCACATCAAACCGAAACTCCTTACCATGGGCTTTAAAGCACTGGATCGCCTTGCCCCCTCCTACCTCCCCTACTACAACTCAGCCAGCGCATTTTGCTTCTCTAATGTCAACCGACTCACTAAACCTCCATCTCACCTACCTTAAAATAATAATAATGATGGTATTTGTTAAGCTCTTACTATGTGCAAAGCACTGTTCTAAGCGCTGGGGGGATACAAGGCGATCAGGTTGTCCCACGTGGGGCTCACAATCTTAATCCCCATTTTAGAGATGAGGTAACTGAGGCCCACAGAAGTGAAGTGACTTGCCCAAAGTCACACAGCTGACAAGTGGCGGAGCCGGGATTAGAACCCATGACCTCTGACTCCAAAGCCCATGCTGTTTCCACTGAGCCACGCTGCTTCTCCCACTGCTACCTTGCCACCGACCCCTTTTCCATTTCTTACATCGGGCCTGGAACTCCCTCCCGCTTCATGACCTACAGCCTACCAACTGTCCCCACCCTCAAAGCCCGAGTAGAAGTACATCTCCAAGAGGCCTCCTCTGACTGTCCTCATTTCTTCTTCTCCCACTCCCTTCTTCACCACACCTTGCACTTGGATTTGCACCCTGGATTCACCCCTCCCTCAATCAATCAATCACATTTATTGAGCGCTTACTGTGTGCAGAGCACTGTACTAAGCGCTTGGGAAGTACAAGTTGGCAACGTATAGAGACAGTCCCTACCCAACAGTGGGCTCACAGCCCCACTGCAGTTATGTACATATCCATAATTTATTTCTAACAATCACACTTCTAGACCGTGAGCCCGTTGTTGGGAAGGGACCGTCTCTATATGTTGCCGATTTGTACTTCCCAAGCGCTTAGTACAGTGCTCTGCACTCAGGAAGCGCTCAATAAATGCAACTGAATGAATTTATTGAGCCCTTACTGTGTGCAGAGCATCATCATCATCACCAACTGTACTAAGCGCTTGGGAAGTACAAGTTGGCAACATATAGAGACAGTCCCTACCCAACAGTGGGCTCACAGTCTAAAAGGGGGAGACAGAGAACAAAACCAAACGTACTAACAAAATAAAATAGAATAGATATATACAAGTAAAATAAATAAATAAATAGAGTAACAAATATGTACAAACATATATACATATATACAGGTGCTGTGGGGAAGGGAAGGAGGTAAGTTGGGGGGATGGAGAGGGGGACGAGGGGGAGAGGAAGGAAGGGGCTCAGTCTGGGAAGGCCTCCTGGAGGAGGTGAGCTCTCTGTAGGGCCTTGAAGGGAGGAAGAGAGCTAGCTTGTTGGATGGGCAGAGGGAGGGCATTCCAGGCCCGGGGGATGACGTGGGCCGGGGGTCGATGGCGGGACAGGCGAGAGCGAGGCCTTAAGGTGAGGAGATTAGCGGCGGAGGAGCGGAGGGTGCGGGCTGGGCTGGAGAAGGAGAGAAGGGAGGTGAGGTAGGAGGGGGTGAGGTGATGGACAGCCTTGAAGCCCAGGGTGAGGAGTTTCTGCCTGATGCGCAGATTGATTGGTAGCACTGTACTAAAGACTGATTTATCTATTATTAAATGTTGGTCTCCCCCTCTGGACTGTAAGCTTGTTGTGGGCAGGGAACAGGCCTACCAATTCTGTAATATTGCACACTCTCAAGTGCTTAGTATGGTGTTCTGCACAGAGTAAGCACTCAATAACTATGGTTGATTGATTGATTCCACTTTCTTGGTGCTGTGCCACTGCAGCAGCAAAGGTTCTTCAATTCACTCCCACCAACATGGCTGATAGATGGTCCTTAAAGGACCCCTCTGGACTGGAACGCCCTCCCTCCTCAAATCTGACAGACAATTACTCTCCCCCACTTCCGAAGTGCCTTACTGAAGGCACATCTCCTACAAGAGGCCTTCCCTGACTAAGCCCCCCCTTTCCTCCATTCCCACTCCCTTGAGTCGCCCTGACTTGTTCCCTTTGTTCTTCCTCCCTCCCTGCCTCCACAGCACTTATGTAATAATAATAAAAATAATGATGGCATTTGTTAAGCGCTTACTATGTGCAAAGCACTGTTCTAAGCGCTGGGGGGATATAACATGATCAGGTTGTCCCACGTGGGGCTCACAGTCAATCCCCATTTACAGATGAGGTAACTGAGGCTCAGAGAAGTTAATTGACTTGCCCAAGGTCACACAGCAGACATGTGGCGGGGTCAGGATTCGAACCCATGACCTCTGACTCCAAAGCCCGTGCTCTTTCCACTGAGCCACGCTGTACAGATCAGTAATTTATTTATAAAAATGTCTGTCTCTCCCTGCTCTAATAATAATAATAATAATAATAATGGCATTTATTAAGCACTTACTATGTGCAAAGCACTGTTCTAAGTGCTGGGGGGATATAACATGATCAGGTTGTCCCACGTGGGGCTCACAGTCAATCCCCATTTACAGATGAGGTAACTGAGGCTCAGAGAAGTTAATTGACTTGCCCAAGCTCACACAGCAGACATGTGGCGGGGCCAGGATTCGAACCCATGACCTCTGACTCCAAAGCCCGTGCTCTTTCCACTGAGCCACGCTGTACAGATCAGTAATTTATTTATAAAAATGTCTGTCTCTCCCCGCTCTAATAATAATAATAATAATAATGGCATTTATTAAGCGCTTACTATGTGCAAAGCACTGTTCTAAGCGCTGGGGGGATACAAGGTGATCAGGTTGCCCCACGGGGGGCTCACAGTCAATCCCTATTTTACAGATGAGGTAACTGAGGCACAGAGAAGTTAAGTGATTTGCCCAAGGTCACACAGCTGGCAATTGGCGGAGCCAGGATTTGAACCCATGACCACCGCTCTAGACTGTAGGCTCATTGTGGACAGGGAATGTGTCCATTTATGGTTGCATTGTACTTTCCCAAGCACTTAGTACAGTGTTCTGCACACAGTAAGTGCTCAATAAATATGATTGAATGAATGAATAAATAAATGAGTAGTGGGAAGAAATCCCCCAAAGTGTGATTGTCCTGACTGGAGCCTTTCACCCGGTCCAGCTAAACTGTGGAGGTGATTGAACAAGAAATATCTCTGATTCCTTTCAATTCCTCTGCTATTCCTACTTTCGAAGCCATTCTGCAATAACATCTTCAGGAGGTCATCCGTGATTAATCTCTCCCCTGCCCCCCCATCCTATTTCCCCCCACCCCTCCACCAGCACTTCAGCACTCCCCATAAACCAAGTTCTTGGGTAACCATGCCTCTCCTTCCCCTGGGCCATTAATGCATCTCCATTTAAACTTAATGTGTAATTTTTCTCCTCACTTGAAATTATTTTAATGTTTCACTCTCTGGCTAGATGGTAAACTCTTCTAGGGCAGGGATAGTGTCTTTTAACTCTACTCTCTGACAGAGAACGTGCTCCATAAATATTATTGATCGATTACTCAATCAATCAATGGCATTTATTATGCGTTTACTGGGTGCAGAGTACTGTACTCAATGCCTGGGAGACACAAATACACCAGAGTCGATAGACACTTTCTCTTCCCACAATGAGTTTTCAGTCTAGAGGGCGAGACAGACTTTAATGTAAATAAATAAATAAATAAATAAATAACGGTGGAAAGGAGCACCAGCTTGGGAGCCAGAGGACGTGGGTTCTAATCCAGGCTCCGCCACTTGTCTGCTGTATGACCTTGGGCAAACCGCTTCCAGTGGTTGCCTATCAGCCTTCGTATCCAGCAAAAACTCCTTATTATTGGCTTCAAAGCTCTCCATCACCTCGCCCCTTCCTACCTCACCTCCCTTCTCTTCTTCTCCAGTCCAGCCCACACCCTCCGCTCCTCTGCCGCTAACCTCCTCACTGAGCCTCTTTCTCACCTGTCCTGCCGTCCACCCCTGGCCCACATAATAATAATAAGAATAATAATAATGGCATTTATTAAGTGCTTATTATGTGCAAAGCACTTTTCTAAGCGCTGCGGAGGTTACAAGGTGATAAGGTTGTCCCTCAGGGGGCTCACAGTCTTAATCACCATTTTACAGATGAGGTAACTGCGGCACAGGGAAGTTAAGTGACGTTCCCGAAGTCACACAGCTGACAATTGGTGGAGCCAGGATTTGAACCCATGACCTCTGACTCCAAAGCCTGTGCTTTTTCCACTGAGCCACGCTGCTTCTCACATCTTACCTCTGGCCTGGAATGCCCTCCCTCCTCACATTTGCCAAACTAGCACACTTCCCCTCCTCAAAGCCCTACTGAAGTCTCACCTCCTCCAAGAGGCCTTCCCAGACTAAGACCCCCTTTTCCTCAGCTCCCCCTCCCTTCTGTGTCACCTTGACTTGCTCCCTTTGCTCTTCCCCCCCTCCCTGCCCCAAAGAACATACATATATATATATATACATATACATATATATAAAATACTATTTAGTTATATTGATGCCTGTTCACTTTTATTGATGTCTGTCTCCCCACCACCCCCTAGACTATGAGCTCATTGTGGGCAAGGATTGTCTCTCTTTGTTCCTACATCATACTTTCCAAGTTCTTAGTAAAATACTCTGCACACGCTAAGCGCTCAATAAATATGATTGATTGAATGAATGAATGAATGAATGAAGGGGCACGGGCGTCAGAGGATGTGGGTTCTAATCTCAGCTCTTCCACTTGTCTGCTGTGTGACCTTGGGTAAATCAGTGACCTCATCTGTCAAATGGGGATTAATAATAATGTTGGTATTTGTTAAGTGCTCACTATGTGCAAAGCACTGTTCTAAGTGCTGGCACTGTTCTAACCCCATGTGGGACAACCTGATTACCTTGTATCCACCCCCAGCGTTTAGAACAGTGCTTGGACCTAGAAAACGCTTAACAAAGACGATCCTCACTAAGAGGAAAGGAGGGCGTAGTCAGGGAAGGCCTCTCGGAGGAGACGTGCCTTCAATGGGGCTTCGAAGAGGGGCCAAGTGAGGGTCGGTGAGATCTGAAGGGGGTCGGGGCCCTCTCAGGGAAAGCCAGGGGAGCAAGGGGGTGCCGGGGGGGAGGTGTGCAGGGGGCACCCCACCTGGACGGCCCAAAGGAGGGGCGGGTGGCCCTGAGGGCCAGGGAGGGAGGCCGGCCCTGACGGGGACCATGGTCCTGAGGCAGGGGATGGTCCTAACGGGACGGAGGGAGGGAGGGAGGCCCTGATGGGGACCATGGTCCTGAGGTGGGGGCAGGCCTTGATGGGAGGGAGGGAGGCCCTGAGGGGAGGGAAGGAGGGAGGCCCTGAGGGGAAGGACAGCCTTGGGGGCCAGAGAGGCCCTGAGGGGGAAGAAGGGAGTCCCTGAGGGGAGGACGGCCTTGGGGGCCAGAGAGGCCCTGAGGGGGAAGGAGGGAGGCCCTGAGGGGAGGACGGCCTTGGGGGCCAGAGAGGCCCTGAGGGGGAAGGAGGGAGGCCCTGAGGGGAGGACGGCCTTGGGGGCCAGAGAGGCCCTGAGGGGAGGACAGCCTTGGGGGCCAGAGAGGCCCTGAGGGAGAGGGAGGGCGGCCCTGAGGGGGAGGACGGGTGGCCTTGAGGGTGAGGGAGGGCGGCCCTGAGGGGGAGGATGGGTGGCCCTGAGGGCGAGCGAGGGGTAGCCCTGAGGGGGAGGATGGGTAGCCCTGAGGGCGGGCGAGGGAGGGCGGCCCCGAGGGGGAGGATGGGTGGCCCTGAGGGCGGGCGAGGGAGGGCGGCCCTGAGGGCGAGGGAGGGCGGCCCCGAGGGGGAGGATGGGTGGCCCTGAGGGGGAGGATGGGTGGCCCTGAGGGCGAGGGAGGGCGGCCCTGAGGGGGAGGACGGGTGGCCCTGAGGGGGAGGATGGGTGGCCCTGAGGGGGAGGATGGGCGGCCCTGAGGGGGAGGACGGGTGGCCTTGAGGGCGAGGGAGGGCGGCCCTGAGGGGGAGGATGGGTGGCCCTGAGGGCGAGCGAGGGGCGGCCCTGAGGGGGAGGATGGGTAGCCCTGAGGGCGGGCGAGGGAGGGCGGCCCTGAGGGGGAGGATGGGTGGCCCTGAGGGCGGGTGAGGGAGGGCGGCCCTGAGGGCGAGGGAGGGCGGCCCCGAGGGGGAGGATGGGCGGCCCTAAGGGGGAGGGTGGGTGGCCCTGAGGGCGAGGGAGGGTGGCCCTGAGGGGGAGGATGGGCGGCCCTGAGGGCGAGGGAGGGCAGCCCTGAGGGGGAGGATGGGTGGCCCTGAGGGCGAGGGAGGGCGGCCCTGAGGGGGAGGACGGGTGGCCCTGAGGGGGAGGACGGCTGGCCCTGAGGGCGAGGGAGGGCGGCCCTGAGGGGGAGGGAGGGTGGCCCTGCGGGCTAGCGAGGGCGGCCCTGAGGGGTAGGACGGATGGCCCTGCGGGCGAGCGAGGGGCGGCTCTGAGAGGGAGGACGACCCTGAAGGCGGCCCTGAGGGCGAGAGAGGGCGACCCTGAGTGGGAGGACGGGTGGCCCTGAGGGCGAGGGCGGCCCTGAAGGGGAAGGACAGCCGAGGGGGGGATTTATTTATTTGTTTGTGTGTGTGTGAGGAGGAGGAGGCCGGGGGGGGGGGGGGGGGGGGGCGGAGAGTGTGTGAGGAGAAGTGCCTTGAGGGGAGGCCCTGCGGTGGGGGCGGGGCTGAGTCCCGGCGGCGTTCGGCCCCTTTTGAAGTGAGGAGCGCGGCCGCCGGTTGGCGGGCGCGGGTCACGTGGGCGGGCGCGGGCACGGGCTCCTAAAGGGCCCCGCCTCCCGACAGCTGGAGCCCGCGCGGGAGGCGGCGCTGCGAGACGGCGGCGGCGGTGGCGGCTCCTCCTGCTCGGCGTCCCCTCCTGCTCGGCGTCCCTCCCCGCCTCCCTCCCCTCCCTTCCCCTCTCCTCCGGTTTCCGCTTAGGGTCGATTAGCCCCCGCGCCGCTCTGACACATCCACACACACACACACGCCCGGCCGTAAGCTAGGCACACGGACACAGGCAGGGAGGCAGACTCAGCGCGCGCCGCGGCCGTCAGTCCGTCCGTCCGTCCGACCGTCCGTCCGTCCGACCGACCGGCGGGCCCCAGTCCAGCAGCCATGGGAGACAAGAAGAGCCCCACCAGGTGAGGGACGGAGGGAGGGAGGGCCCCGGCCGAGCGGGCTCGGGCTCGGCCTTCGGCCCCACAATGGAGCAGCCATGGCGGCGGCGGCGGCGGCGGTTGGCAGTGTCAGGAGCCGCCCCTCCCCCTGCCGGGCCCTGTGCCCTCGGCCGCGGGGCCGGGGTTGTGGGGCGAGGTGGGGGGGTGTGTGTGTGTCCGTCCGTGGGGGGTGCGCGGGGGGTTGCCCGTGTGCCGGCCGCTGACCGCTCCGTCTGCCGTTTTGTGTGGGTTGTGTTGCGGCGCGGCGCAGGCCGAAGCGGCAGCCCAAGCCGGCCTCCGACGAGGGCTACTGGGACTGCAGCGTCTGCACCTTCCGCAACAGCGCCGAGGCCTTCAAGTGCATGATGTGCGATGTCCGCAAGGGCACCTCCACCCGGTGAGTCCGGCGGCACCCCCCCCCGGAACCCCCCCACCCCCCCGGCCCGGCCCGCCGGAGCCTGGCCCCACACCCAGCCCCCAGCCCTCCCCACACCACCTCTGTATAGGTTTGTACACGTCTTTCTTACTCTATTTTATTTGTACATATTTATTCTATTTATATTTATATTATGTGATGAGGGAGGGAGGCAGAAGGCCTTCCCAGACCGAGCCCCCTCCTTCCCCTCCCCAGCCCTCCCCACACCACCTCTGTATAGGTATATATGTTTGTACGTCTTTATTACTCTATTTTGATGGAAAATACTTATTCTATTTATATTTATATTCTGTGATGAGTGAGGGAGGCAGAAGGCCTTCCCAGACCGAGCCCCCTCCTTCCCCTCCCCAGCCCTCCCCACACCACCTCTGTATAGGTATATATGTTTGTACGTCTTTATTACTCTATTTTGATGGAAAATACTTATTCTATTTATATTTATATTCTGTGATGAGTGAGGGAGGCAGAAGGCCTTCCCAGACCGAGCCCCCCTCCTTCCCCTCCCCAGCCCTCCCCACACCACCTCTGTATAGGTATATATGTTTGTACGTCTTTATTACTCTATTTTGATGGAAAATACTTATTCTATTTATATTTATATTCTGTGATGAGTGAGGGAGGCAGAAGGCCTTCCCAGACCGAGCCCCTTCCTTCCTCTCCCCAGCCCTCCCCACACCACCTCTGTATAGGTATATATGTTTGTACGTCTTTATTACTCTATTTTGTTTGTACATACTTATTCTATTTATATTTATATTCTGTGATGAGTAAGGGAGGCAGAAGGCCTTCCCAGACTGAGCCCCCTCCTTCCTCTCCCCAGCCCTCCCCACACCACCTCTGTATAGGTATATATGTTTGTACGTCTATATTACTCTATTTTGTTTGTACGTACTTATTCTATTTATATTTATATTCTGTGATAAGTGAGGGAGGCAGAAGGCCTTCCCAGACTGAGCCCCCTCCTTCCTCTCCCCAGCCCTCCCCACACCACCTCTGTATAGGTATATATGTTTGTACGTCTTTATTACTCTATTTTGTTTGTACATGTTTATTCTATTTATATTTATATTCTGTGATGAGTGAGGGAGGCAGAAGGCCTTCCCAGACTGAGCCCCCTCCTTCCTCTCCCCAGCCCTCCCCACACCATCTCTATATAGGTATATATGTTTGTCCATACTTATTCTATTCATATTTATATTCTGTGATAAGTATATTCTGTGATAAGGCCCTGCTGAGAGCTCACCTCCTCCAGGAGGCCTTCCCAGACTGAGCCCCTTCCTTCCTCTCCCCCTCGTCCCCCTCTCCATCCCCCCCATCTTACCTCCTTCCCTTCCCCACAGCACCTGTATATACGTTTGTACATATTTATTACTCTATTTATTTATTTATTTATTTTACTTGTACATATCTATTCTGTTTATTTTATTTTGTTAGTATGTTTGGTTTTGTTCTCTGTCTCCCCCTTTTCGACTGTGAGCCCACTGTTGGGTAGGGACTGTCTCTATATGTTGCCAATTTGTACTTCCCAAGCGCTTAGTACAGTGCTCTGCACATAGTAAGCACTCAATAAATACGATTGATGATGATGAAGTAAGGGAGGCAGAAGGCCTTCCCAGACTGAGCCCCCTCCTTCCATTCCCCCTCCTCCCCCCCCGCCTTAACTCCTTCCCCTCCCCACACCACCTGTATATAGGTATATATGTTCGTACGTCTTTATTACTCTTATTTGTACGTATTTATTCTATTTCTATTTATATTATATGATAAGGGAGGCAGAAGGCCTTCCCCGACTGAGCCCCCTCCTTCCTCTCCCCCTCCTCCCCCTCCCCATCCCCCCCGCCTTACCTTCTTCCCCTCCCCACACCACCTGTATATAGGTATATATGTTTGTACGTCTTTATTACTCTGTTTTATTTGTACATACTTATTGTATTTATATTTATATTCTGTGATAAGTAAGGGAGGCAGAAGGCCTTCCCAAACTGAGCCCCCCTTCCTCCTCTCCCCCTCCTCCCCCTCCCCATCCCCCCGCCTTACCTCCTTCCCCTCCCCACACCACCTGTATATAGGTATATATGTTTGTACGTCTTTATTACTCTATTTTATTTGAACATATTTATTCTATTTATTTTGTTAATATGTTGTGTTTTGTCTGTCTCCCCTTTCTAAACTGTGAGCCCGCTGTTGGGTAGGGACCATCTCTAGATGTGGCCAACTTGTCCTTCCCAAGCGCTTAGTACGGTGCTCTGCACATAGTAAGCGCTCAATAAATGCGATTGAATGAATGAATGAGGGGCCCCCAAAACGCCGGTCCGGGTTCCCAATCCACTCGGATTTCAGTGCTTAGCACAGCGCTCTGCACCCCCTAAACGCGCACTAAATAGGACTGATAAATAAGGGAGGCAGGAGGCCTTCCCAGACTGAGCCCCCTCCTTCCTCTCCCCACAGCACCTGTATGTATGTATATATGTTTGTACGTATTTATTACTCTATTTTATTTGTACATATTGTATTTATTTTGTTAATATGTTTTGTTTTGTTGTCTGTTTCCCCCTTCTAGACTGTGAGCCCACTGTTGGGTAGGGACCGTCTCTAGATGTGCCAACTTGTACTTCCCAAGCGCTTAGTACGGTGCTCTGCACAGAGTAAGCGCTCAATAAATGCGATTGAATGAATGAGGAGCCCGAAATGCCGGTCCGGGCTCCCAGTCGGCTCGGATTTCAGCGCTTAGCACAGCGCTTTGCACCCCCTAAATGCGCACTAAATAGGACTGATAAATAAGGGAGGCAGGAGGCCTTCCCAGACTGAGCCCCCTCCTTCCTCTCCCCCCTTCCCCCTCCGTATCCCCCCGCCTTACCTCCTTCCCCTCTCCAAAGCATCTGTATATATGTTTGTACGTATTTATTACTCTATTTGTACATATTTATTCTATTTTATTTTGTTAATATGTTTTGTTTTGTTGTCTGTCTCCACCTTCTAGACTGTGAGCCCGCTGTTGGTTAGGGACCGTCTCTAGATGTTCCCAAGTGCTTAGTACGGTGCTCTGCACAGAGTAAGCGCTCAATAAATACGATTGAATGAATGAACGAGGGGCCCCCGAAATGCCGGCCCGGGCTCCCAATCGGCTCGGATTTTAGCGCTTAGCACAGCGCTTTGCACCCCCTGAACGCTCGCTAAATAGGACTGATAAATAAGGGAGGGATGGGGGTGAGGTGGGGGCTGGGGGAGAATCTCCGAGCTGCCCTGGCCACTGGGGATGCCGAAGTGGTTGGGCTGCTCCCAGGGAATCCAACATTTCGGGATAACGGCCGGAATTAACCACACCACACAACACAACCCCCCTGACACACACCCCTCTGGTTTAGTCTTGGTCGCATTGTTGCGTCTGGCCTTTACAGTCCACTGGAGACCGTGTAATCCCCGACCGGGGCAGGGAAAGGGGCGGTTTGCACAACACAGATCTCGTTTGACAGCAGAGAAATCCGTCCGGATTACGCTTTTTTGGGGTTTTTATTTTTTTACGTTTCGTTAAAATTTTCCAACTCTCAGTTTTAATGGAAACAGTGGAGCTCAAACAAAAGCCCACTCAATGATGGGTTAAAATGTCCTATTAGTGGTCCACTGAAAAATCTGATTTTCATTTTTAATTTTATCTCATAATTATCTTCTTAAGAAAAACTGTATTATGTAGGTTCAGGCATTTTGGGGGAATTTAACTGACACTTCCTGCCTGATTGGAAAAAAAAAATGTTTACAGGAATATTGGCTGTAAATTAAAGGGAAGGTGACTGTCTCATGTACAGAATAAGGTTGATCACCGAGTGATAGGCTGTAATCAGTTCATCATCCGCAAAACAGAAACCTGCCAAAAGGGGTTTTACTGGTGGTGCATAAATGGATCTATTCACTACTACAGGAATTGTATTTCTAGTTAACGTTCATAATCTGGCGATTTTAATTGTTCAGTAAACGAGTAAAATCTTTTTCCAAATTTTTTGCCTGGGAATGCAGTGTCTTAAAATTTCAAGTTGTCTGTCATTTTATGTAATAATAATTACAGTATTTAAGCACCTAGTGTGTGCCGGGCACTGTACTAGGCACTGGGATGGATACAAGCGGATCGGGTTGGACGCGGTCCCTGTCCCACCTGGGGCTCACAGTCTCAATCCCCCTTTTGCAGATGAGGTCACTGAGGCCCAGAGAACCCCGTCTCCATCCCCCCCATCTTACCTCCTTCCCTTCCCCACAGCACCTGTATATATGCATATATGTTTGTACATATTTATTACTCTATTTATTTTACTTGTTACCTATCTATTCTATTTATTTTATTTTGTTAGTATGTTTGGTTTTGTTCTCTGTCTCCCCCTTCTAGACTGTGAGCCCACTGTTGGGTAGGGACTGTCTCTATATGTTGCCAGCTTGTACTTCCCAAGCGCTTAGTACAGTGCTCTGCACACAGTAAGCGCTCAATAAATGCGATTGATTGATTGATTGAAGTGACGTGCCCAGGGTCACACAGTAGACAAATGGAGCTGGGATTAGAACCCACGACCTTCCGATTCCCAGGCCTGTGCTCTCTGTCCACCATACCATGCTGCTTCTCTTGTAGTGGTCTTTATGTACTAACTGCCGATTTCCCCCAATTTAAAAAACAAAACAGACTCTAGGCATCCCGTACCACCCACAACCAAATTAATACCCAGTTTTAAGAGGGCAGTCTTTTTTTTCCCACATTAGGGGAATGCTCTTCCTGCTTCTTCTAAATCTGACTTAATTAGTATTTTGATCACACCTGGTCTTAGCATCTCAAATTGTGTTTTGAAAATAACAAGGAAGGATTGGGTTACATTTTGGAGGCAAAAAAAAAAAGAAACTAAATATTGTCAACTCTCTAAAGCTGAAAAACTTGGTGCTGTGGGTTTTAAAGAGTCAGGGTGGTATAAATATACCACCAGGGTGGTAATATACCAGGGTGGATAAAGTATTTCATTTTTTCTGCTCTATACTTTGCAGTTTTTAGTGCACTAGCACCGTGAAAGACATGAACCCCGATGGTCCCAAGCATTACATTAGTTTACTCATATGCAGTAAGCGTCCTTCTGGGAAGTATCAGAATTTTAAGAATTTCCAGGATGTGTAATTTTTATCCCTGTAATTCCTAGTCAACTTCTTTTAATGCCTTTGCACAGAAACAAAAGTTTGACAGGACTTCTAAGATGAGGGGAGATAAAGTCAATTCTCTTCACCCCAGTTACTCATATGTAAAATTGGGATTAAGACTGTGAGCCCCACTTGGGACAACCTGATTACCTTGTATCTACCCCAGCGCTTAGAACAGTGCTTGGCACATAGTAAGCACTTAACAAATACCGTCATTATCATCATCATCATCTCTGCCTCAGACTTTTTTATTTTAGGGTTCTCCTCCCAGGAGAGTGGTGTTAAAGATCAAGGGATGAGAGAAAGGTAGACAGGGGAAAGTAGCCTCAGTGGATGAGGTAATTCTACCTCGACTCATCCTCATCCTTTCTGCTCTGTTCTGGATCCTTCTTCTGGCCTCCCCTTATGCCTCTGGCATCAGGTAGTGTTTTAAACTTCAAGCGTGTTCATTTTTGCTCCGTATTTCTAGCCTCCCCTCCTAATATCTAGTGGGATTCTTGTTTGGAGCCAGGAGCAGAGCAGGCATGAAGCCCCCAGAAAAGCAGCTCATGCTTAATATAGTAGGCCTTGGTCACAGGTTGGGGTGTTTTATTTTCCTTTCATTGGGAATGTTAGAGGCCTTAAGCACACTGTTGGAGGCAGGACTCGCAGCAGTTTGAAGTAATCATATACCACATGTCTGAGTCACATGCTAATTAGCAGTCAGTATGTCTCCAAGGCAAAGGCACTACTTAAGCAAGTCAATACTGGAGGGGGGAGAATGTGGCCTTAAAGAGCAAGGTTGACTCTTACAAATGAGTTTGAATTGGCTGGTGAGTTGATGAAAGAGAATAGGGCTAGAAAACAAATCTAGTTCAGTCCTTCAGTGTCCCTCAGTTGTATTGAGTGCTCATTGCGTGCAGAGCACTGTGCTAAGCGCTTGAGCGAGTTCAGTATAACAGAGTTGGAGAGTCGGTCGATCTGGGCCCTGCCTACAAGGAATTACAGCCTAGACGGGGAAACAGACGGGATCCAGAATCGGAGTTCTAATCCCGGTTCCACCACTAACCTGCTGTGTGACCTTGGGCAAGTCATTTAACTTCTCTGTGCCACAGTTCCCTCACCTGCAGAATGGGGGTTTGATATTTGTTCTCACTTCTACTTCAACTTGAGTCTTGTGATGGGAGCTGATTACCTACTATCTATCCCAGCACTTAGTATACTGCTAGGCAACATAGAGCTTAACAAATGCCATTATTATTATTATTGTTATTAATACATTAAGCTGTGAATATGTACATAAGTGCTGTGGGGTTAATAAAGGGAACAAATGTGAGGGTGACACACAGGAAGAGGGAATAAGGGAAATCTGGGCTCAATCAGGGAAGGCCTCTTGGAGGAGATTTGATTTTAGTAAGGCTTTGGAGCTGGGGAGAGTGATGGTCTGTTAGATACAAAGGAGTTCTACACCAGAGGCAGGACATGGACGAGGGGTCAGCGGGGAGATAGATGAGATTGAGGTACAGCGAACAGGTTGGTGTTAGAGGAGCAAAGTGAGAGGTCTGGGTTGTAGTAGGAGGAGTTCTTGAAAGAGACTGAAAATGAGTGTCCAGGGAAATGGGAGACCCACGAGTGGACATTGTCAGTGAAGTCAAGATTAGGTAGTGTTTTCCAGGAGTAAGGGGGTAGTCCACAGTGTTGAAGGCAGATGAAAGGAAAATTGGGATGGAGTAGAGGCCACGTTGGATTGGGCAAGAAGATAATAATAATAATAATGGTATTAAGGACTTACTCTGTGCCAAGAAGTGCTGGGGTAGATACAAGGTAATCAGCTGTCCCAAATCAGGCTCACAGTCCTAATCCCCATTTTACAGATGAAGTAACTGAGGCACAGAGAAGTGAAGTGACTTGCCCAAGCTCCCACAGCAGACAAGTGGTGAAGTTGAGATTAGAACCCACGTCCTCTGACTGAAGCCCGTGCTCTTGCCACTAGGTCATCCTGCTGTTCCTTGGTAACCTGGAAGAGGGCAGTTTTGGAGTGAAGGGGATGGAAGCCAGATTGGAGAGGGGTAAAGGAGGGAATTGGAGGGGAGGAAGTGCAGGCATTGGAGGTAGATTGCTTGGAGTTCGAGGAATGGTAGGCGAGAGATAGTGGTAACTGAAGGGAGTCGTGGGGTCCAGGGAGGGGGTTTTTTATGTTTTATTTTTGGATGCGAGATACATGATCATGTTTGAAGATGACATTGGAGAGTGAGCAGATGAAGATGCCGTCAGAGGGATGAAGGGATGGAACAAGTGTTAGGTGTGAAGGGATAGGGTCAGAGGTGCAGGTGGAGGGGGTAGATTTTGAACCGAGGCTGGAGAGCTCTTGAGATGGTGCTGGGAAAGGTGGGTGAGTCGAAGAAGGATCAGGAGAAGGGAGGGACTGGAGAGGAGAAGGGGGAATTTTAGGTAGATCACACCTGGTGGTTTCAATTTTCTCAGAGTATGTGGCCAGGTCATTAGGAGAAAGAGGTGGGTGGTGGAGGGTCAGGGGCTTTGAGGAAGGAGTTGAACATCTGAACTGGTGAAGGCAGTGGGCATGGGAATCAGAAAGGGCGGAGAAGTAAAATTGCCAGGTGGTGGTAAAGCAGGAGAGGATGAATTAGAGATGGACAAGGTCAGCCTGATTAGGATTTCTGCCAGCCTTGCTCCGTGGCTCGTTTTTCAGGAGCAAAAGAAGCACGCTGTGGAGATGATCCAGGGTTGGGGGTTAGTGGTACATCAGCAAAGGGTAAGGGGAGCGAGGGAGGTGAGTTGAGAGGAGAAGGTAGTGTTGAGGGTGTCAGTTTTTGTGTGTGTGTGTGTGTGTGTGTGTAGGGAAGGAAGTTTGGGTAAGGAGACTGAATGGGGTAGGATTTGAGAAAATGGGTATGGGTCCAAAGATTTGGATGTCTGGGAGGAAATAGGACACATTTGAGCTGGGGGGGAGGGTGTATGGGTGGGGGGAGAAAAGACAGGTGAAAAAGTGGTTGGATAGAGGCACTTCAGAGTTAGAGTAGAGATTGTTCAGTGGGTAGAGATGAAAGCAATCACAACATAAAAGTCTTAGACATTTAGAGTAGGAGGAGCTATAACCCCCTTCATTACCCAGTGTTGCATTGTGTCTTTTGGGAAGTTCCAACATATAGCTAAACTAAATCCTAATTGCATCAAAAGCCCATTTCCTGTTCTGTCTTTAATAATAACAACAATAATAGTGGTATCAAGTGCTTACTATGTGCAAGGCACTGTACTTGGGTAGGGGTAGATACAAGGTAATTAGGTCAGGTATAGACCCCATCCCATGAGGAGTTTACAGTTGAGGGCGGTTAGTCTAGGGAGAAGGGAAAACAGGTATTCCCCCATTTAACAAATGGAGAAACTGAAAAACAGAAATTAAGTAACTTGCCCAAAGTCACACTGCAAGCGACAGAGCCAGATTCAGTCCCCCTGACTCCCGGTCTCTTGCTTTCCACTGTCACATCGTCTTTGGAATTAATAATAATAATAACAATAATAATGATATTTGTTAAGCGTGTACTATGTGCAAAGCACTGTTATAAGCACTGGGCAGATACAAGGTGATCAGGTTGTCCCACATGGGGCTCACCATCTTAATCCCCGTTTTACAGATGAGGGAACCGAGGCACAGAGAAGTTAAGTGACTTGCCCAAAGAAAGCAACAGGTCACTGTCTTTGGTGTAATTATTCGCTAGTAGAATGAAGTTTCATTAAATCAGCATCAGTTGACCTGGAGATATTTTAGAACTCGCAGCAATGGCTATTTCTCAGACAACCAAATAAAAAACCAAATATAAAACAAGCTTGGCTTATCCAAGCTTGGTCAGCTAGCGCACAGTGTCCTTTGCCTCATTCTGTCCTCCAAGTCCTTAATAATAATAATAATGTTGGTATTTGTTAAGCACTTATTAGACGCCAAGCACTGTTCAAAGCACCGGGGTAGATACAAGGTCTTCAGGTTGTCTCACGTGGGGCTCATGGTCTTAAATCTCCATTTTACAGAGGAGGTAACTGAGGCTCAGAGAAGTTGTGACTTGCCCAAAGTCACACAGCTGACTCACAAGCCCCTGTTCTTTCCACTAAGCCATGCTGTTTATATTCAGCTCTCTGGAGAAGAGAGGTGAAGTTATTCTGATCCAAGTTTCTTACCTCTGTAAGAGGACCCATTTTCTAGCCCTTGAATTATCTTTGAGGAATCCTTAGTCTTCTGTAGAGGTGAAGCCCAGAAAATGTCACCGAACAATCTCAGTAGCAGCGTTTAATGAAAGGTTACATTCATTCAGATGCTTCAAGAACCGACATCATGCTTGCGCTCTTAAAGTTCCTCAGTTTTTCCCTAGTGCTCTGCGGAAGGCGCCTTGGTTTAATTTAGTGAAGTGGGCCCAGCTGTCCTGCCAGAGGAGAATCAGCAAGCGGGGAGATGGACCCACCCTTGAGAGACCTCGTAGCTAGGTACTAATCCCCAGGGGGAATGATTTCTTCCTCAAAGGAAAGTACAGTCTGATGTTGAGTGGGATTCTGCCAGCAGCGTTCTGTTTCCTCTATTATAATAATAATACTGGTATTAAGCGCTTACTATGTGCCAAGCAATGTTCTAAGCACTGGGGTAAATACAAGGTAATCAGATTGCCCCACGTGCGGCTCACAGTCTCAAGCCCCATTTTACAGATGAGGTAACTGAGGCACAGAGAAGTTAAGTGACTTGCCCCAGGTCACACAGCAGACAAGTGGTGAAGCTGGGATTAGAACCCACGACCTCTGACTCCCAAGCCCATCAATCATCATCATCATCAATCGTATTTATTGAGCGCTTACTATGTGCAGAGCACTGTACTAAGCGCTTGGGAAGTACAAATTGGCAACATATAGAGACAGTCCCTACCCAACAGTGGGCTCACAGTCTAAAAGGGGGAGACAGAGAACAAAACCAAACATACTAACAAAATAAAATAAATAGAATAGATATGTACAAATAAAATAAATAGAGTAAAGAATATGTACAAACATATATACATATATACAAGCCCAGGCTCTTGCCACTAGGCCATGCTGCTCCTCTGCTCCTCTCAAACCTGCAACCTTTATTCTTTTATACTTTTTATACTTTTATTCTGCTTAACACATTTACCAGCCTTCCTAAAAAATTTTCAGGTTGTAACCCCAAATAGTAAAACTAAAAGCGTGTACTTTTGCACTGGCCTAATTTTTTTATTTTCTTTGCCTGGGGCAAGTATCAGTTAACAAGGATGCCTTCCCATTTTTGTCAAAACAGTAATGTCATAGATAAACTCTGAGGTGCTTTCCAGAATAATTTTTTGAAATTAGGGTAGTTTTGGATGTTGGCTTCTTGTCTCGTCTCTTGTTCACAGCCTCTATTAGTTCAATTGCAGTAAGAGCACTTAAACATTAGTTTACTCACTATCGCTCCTATTTAGTAGCTTTTTAAATATTAAAAGGAGATACCAGGTACATGTTACACTCATAACTTCATTCTGCTTATTGGTATTGTGAAAGTGGTTAACGTCATTGTAATAGCTGTCTTGCAGTTCAGGGTTGAATAATCGGTTACCTTGAAAGGCAGATCAGTTGGAATCGATGGTCTGTAAATGTGCTGGTTACTGAGGCATGAAGCTTGAAATTCCAAACTGTATGTTATCATTTAAATGAGCTTACTATTAAAATGGTGGTAAATAACTTGTGTACTTTGTGCTTGAAATAGTGTTTCTTGAATATGGAAGTCGTGGGATCTTAAGCCATGCAAATTAGGAGGTATTCGATGACTGTGATCGAAAACAAGTTTAATGAACACCACCCTTTTTATTCCCAGATTTTCATGGAAAAATAGTTTTTGTAGATGAACTGAGTCAATCCACCAGCTGCTTCTAGCATTTAAGTATTTCTCCCCATTCTCAATACTTGTGTACATACGTGTATCCAGTTGAACATTAAATTTATTCTGATTCCATCATTTGTTATACTGTAAGTTTTCCCTTTGGGCAGGCAACATGCCTTGAGTGAGTGTCTGGTAGTTTTCCATGGGCTGACTTGAGCTTTCAGTAAGTACCATTGCTCTAGCTCTTTAACTACAAGGAGGTTGTTTACATGGTCTTAATCTAGGCGTTGTGGTAAAGCTTTTGTAGGTATGGCTAGGTTGGAAAGGACAACATGATGAGGATTTTGTGGAGCCTGATATAATTTTTTTAAAGTCTCTTGATCGAATTAAATACAGGTTGACTGATCCACACTTGATTGTGTTCTACTGGGTGAACATGAGTTTTTGGGGGGGATTTTGGAAGTGGTTTTCTCTGATATCTCCAAAATTTATGGTTATGTCTATTCCTAAAGGATTTTATTGCTTGTAGTTTTTAGACGGGCTGAAATATCAAGGTCAGTTTTTCTTTTGGTTTGATGCGGCTCTTTCAGTAAAATGTGTTAACCCTGAAGTCTTGGCTAAAATTTCAGTTGGAATAATTACATTTATCTACAGAAATTTCCTTTAGTAATTCCGTTGGATTGCATTCATACCTCCCTTCAAAGCCCTACTGAGAGCTCACCTCCTCCAGGAGGCCTTCCCAGACTGAGCCCCCGTTTTCCTCTCCCCCTCCACATCCCCCCCGCCCTACCTCCTTCCCCTCCCCACAGCACGTGTATATAGTTGTACAGATTTATTAGTCTATTTATTTTACTTGTACATATTTACGATTCTATTTATTTTGTTAATTATGTGCCTATAGCTATAATTCTATTTGTTCTGACAATTTTGACACCTGTCTACATGTTTTCTTGTCTGTCTCCCCCTTCTAGACTGTGAGCCCGTTATTGGGTAGGGACCATCTCTATATGTTACCGACATGTACTTCCCAAGCGCTTAGTACAGTGCTGTGCACACAGTAAGCGCTCAGTAGATACGATTGAATGAATGAATTCATTTTCCAGTTTAAACCTTAACAGTTCAGTTGGTTGGGTTCAATCAATCAGTGATATTCACTGAGTGCTTACTATGTGCAGAACACTGGGTTTAATGCTTGGGAGAGTACAATTCAACAGAGTTAGCAGACAGGTTTCCTTGCCCCTAAGAAGCTTACAGTCTAAAGTGTTCTTTTAAAAAGGTGCTACTTCAGGAAAGGATTAATTCGGAGTGAATATATAGAAGTAATGTATTCAGGATGAAAATCGGTATAAATAAATGATCATGATACCTTAGAGCCTTGTACAGGGTATAAAAATAGCATTCACTGCAGGATCAAAATATTTTGTATGTGATGTAAAAAGACATTACTGATAATACTAAGGTATAACAGGATTGTACAAAGTCTAGTGCTCATACTTTACAGAAATTTCTATATCCGAAGCCGCATTTAGGTTTTATCATTCCCAAATAGATCTCTAGTTTTTACTGGTTTCTGTACATCTGAATTCAGGATGAAATTTCCTTAGAGCTTTGATGTATTGCACGTGTGCCATCAAAAACTGGGAAGCATGTGTGTGTCCTAGTTTCAGGGCCATGAAGTGTAGAAAGTCTTCAACCTTAGCCATCTATTGCAATCTTATTGAATTTTTTTCTAATTTTGTGGTGGACTTTTGGGCAGCTCAGAGGATTTTGTAAAATACTGTCATTATTTGTGCCGTTACGAATTGCTCTGAAGTTATGCTTAGGTTTCAAGGCCGTTGCATTCAAAATTCTTTTCCTTGTGTCTTCTGGATATTGACATTTCTGGCTTTGAAATGACCTGTTTTACAGGATGTAACTCCTGTGTGCTTTTTTAAATGGTATTTGATAAATGTATCGAGCTCTGTACTAAGTGCTGGGGTAGATACAAGTTAATCAGATCCTAGCCCCTGTCCGCTCCATGGGGCTCACAGTCCAAGTAGGAGGGAGAACAGCTATGGAATCCCCATTTTGCAGATCATCATCATCATCAGTCGTATTTATTGAGCGCTTACTATGTGCAGAGCACTGTGCTAAGCGCTTGGGAAGTACAGATTGGCAACATATAGAGACAGTCCCTACCCAACAGTGGGCTCACAGTCTAAAAGGGGGAGACAGAGAACAAAACCAAACATACTAATAAAATAAATAGAATAGATATTTACAAATAAATAAATAAATAAATAGAGTAAAAAATATGTACAAACATATATACAGGTGCTGTGGGGAAGGGAAGGAGGTAAGATGGGGGGGATGGAGAGGGGGACGAGGGGGAGAGGAAGGAAGGGGCTCAGTCTGGGAAGGCCTCCTGGAGGAGGTGAGCTCTCAGCAGGGCCTTGAAGGGAATGATGAGGGAACTGAGGCAGATAGTAGTGCAGTGACTCACTCAAGCTCATTCAGCAGGTAAGTGGTGGAGCCGGGATTAGAACCCAAGTTCTCTGACTCCAAGGCCCGTAGGTCTTGTCTGCTAGGCCATGCTGCCTCCTAATCAGCTCACCATCCCCCCCAACCCTCCCAACCAAACTTATCCTCCGTCCTCTCCCACTTCAACCCAGCCCAAACACTTTGCTTCTCTTGTCGGTTGTATTTATGGAGTGCTTGCTGTGTGCAGAGCATTGTACTAAGCGCTTGGAAGAGTACAGTATAGCAATATAAAAGAACATACACTCTCCCCATCTTCAAAGCCCTACTGAAAATATATCTCCAGAAAGCCTTCTCTGTACATATTTATTCTATTTATTTTATTTTGTTAATATGTTTTGTTTCGTTGTCTGTCTCCCCCTTCTAGACTGTGAACCCGCTGTTGGGTAGGGACCGTCTCTATATGTTGCCAACTTGTACTTCCCAAGCGCTTAGTGCAGTGCTCTGCACACAGTAAGCGCTCAATAAATACAATTGAATGAATGAACTAATCTCTCAAGAAGCAGTGTGGTGTAGTGTCTAGAGCATGGGCTTGGGAGTCATGGATTCTAATCCTGGCTCCACCACTTGTCTGCTGTGTGGCCTTGGGCAAGTCACTGTACTTCTCTGGGCCTCAGTTACCTCATCTGGAAATTGGAGATTGAGACTGTGTGCCCCGTGTGGGAAGGGGACTGTGTCCAACCCAATTTGCTGGTATCCACCCCGGTGCTCAGTACAGGGCCTGGAACATAGTGAGTGCTTAACAAGTACCATAATAATTATTATTAATTATTATTATCCCTCCACTTTATTTTCCTTCCATTCTACCCCATGTGTACACTTAGTAGTGCCCCCTTAGCACTTAAGTACAAAGTAGTAGTAGTAGTAGTATGTATTAAGCACCTGTTGTATGCAGCTCACTGTACTAAGTACTAGGAAAACAAAAATACACAGATGAGAATTAGACATGGTCCCTGGCCCTCGAGGTTCCTACATATCCTTATACTCAGCTCCTTTACCTGTAATTTATTTTAGTCTTTGTCTTCCTCATTAGCCTGCAAGCTCCCTGAAGGCAGGGATTATGTCTACCAACTGTACTGTACTTTCTTAAGCACTTGTACTGTGCTCTGCACAAAGTGCTCAGTAAATACCGTTTATTGATATGGCACGATCTGCCATAATCATCTTTCCACTCCCTCATCTATTTTCTCATCCTTCCCTGCCATGTCTCAAAATCTAGCCCTCTGTCTCCATTCCCCCTCATCTTCTAAAAACACTTGTGTCCACTTTTCTTCCCTCCCTGAGTAACATTTCAACTGCTTATTCTCTGATGGCCCCTTTCCCCTCAGCCTTCAAGCATGCTCACATCTCTCCTCCCTTCAAAGCCCTACTGAGTGAGAGCTCACCTTCCCCAGGAGGCCTTCCCAGACTGAACCCCCTTTTCCTCTCCTCCTCCTCCCCACCCCATTGCCCCCCTGCCCTACCCCCTTCCCTCCCCACAGCACTTGTGTATATTCGCACATACTTATTATTCTTTTTACTTTATTCATTCATTCATTCAGTCGTATTTATTGAGCCCTTACTGTATGCAGAGCACTGTACTAAGCGCTTGGGAAGTACAAGTTTGCAACATATAGAGATGGTCCCTACCCAACAGCGGGCTCACAGTCTAGAAGGGGGAGGCAGACAACAAAACATATAAACCAAATAAAATAAATAGAATAAATATGTACAATTAAAATAGAGTAATAAAAATGTACAAACATATATACAGGTGCTGTGGGGAGGGGAAGGAGGTAAGGCGGGGGGATGGGGAGGGGACGAGGGGGAGAGGAAGGAGGGGGCTCAGTCTGGGAAGGCCTCCTGGAGGAGATGAGCTCTCAGTAGGGTATATAGCTATAACTTTATTTATTCTGATGGTATTGACACCTGTGTATTTTTTTTGTTTTGTCTGTCTGCCCCTTCTAGACTGTGAGCCCATTGTTGGGTAGGGACCATCTCTTTATGTTGCCAATTTGTATTTCCCAAGCGCTAAGTACAGGGCTCTGCACACAGAAAGTGCTCAATAAATATGATTGAATGAATGTTCTGGCTTCCTTTCTATTCTCTGTCTAGCCCCACTCCTTTATTTATTTTTTACTTGTACATATTTATTCTATTTATTCTGTTAATATGTTTTGTTTTGTTCTCTGTCTCCCCCTTCTAGACTGTGAGCCCACTGTTGGGTAGGGACCGTCTCTATGTTGCCAACTTGTACTTCCCAGGTGCTTAGTACAGTGCTCTGCACACGGTAAGCACTCAATAAATATGATTGAATGAATGGGGAGCTGAGCTACTACCTCTGTGAGGATGACTCCCGAGATTGATCAGACTTGTTAGTCCTGATCATTCATCTCCTCTGCAGTTGTGCATTTCCTTCTGCCTCCAGGGCATCTCAGGCTCAGTATGTTCCTGCTGAATCCCTGCTCGGATTCACCATTCCTTTCAGGATAATCTACTCACTGACCCGTGTTCTCACCTTTCTTGCTCAGGCCCATCCCCCTTCCTGGAACTCCCTCCCCACTGCAAATTGGACAGTTCATTGCCTTCCCTGTCTTCAAAGCTCTTCTGAAATCTCCTCTCGGTCCACAAATCTTCATCTCCAGGCCTGATCTCTCTCCCTCTCTGCAGTCTTTCATTTCCTCCTGCCTATAAGACATCTCGACTTGGATGTCCGCCCTCCACCTCAAACTTAACATGTCCAAAACAGAATTCCTTATCTTCCCACCCAAATCCTGTCCTTCCCCTGACTTTCCCATCCCTGTAGCCGGCATCACCATCCTTCTTGTCTCATAAGCCCGTAACCTTGGCGTTACCCTTGACTCCTCTCTTTCATTCAACCCACGTAGCCAATCCATTACTAAATCCTGTCGGTCCCACCTTCACAACATCACTAAAATCCGTCCTTTCCCCTCCATCCAAACTACTGCCATTGTTGGAACAGTGGTCTGCACACAGTAAGCGCTCAATAAATGCGATTGAATGAATGACTGAATAATACAGTCACTCCTCCTACCCTGCCTGGATTACTGCATTAGCCTCCTTGCTGACCTCCCAGCCTCAGCTTTCCAGATCATTTTTCTATAAAAATGTTCAGGACAAGCTTCCCCACTCTTCAGAAAACTCCAGTGGTTGCCCACCTACCTCCACATCAGACAGACACTCCTCACCATTGCCTTTAAAGCACCCAATCACCTAGCTCCCTCCTGCCTCACTGCGCTCCTCCTACTACAGCCCAGCCCACACACTTCGCTCCTCTAATGCTAACCATCTCACTGTGCCTCAGTCTCGCCTACCTCGCAGCTGATCCCTCGCCCACGTCCTTCCTCTGGCCTGAAGCACCCTCCTTCCTCAAATCCTACAGACTCTCTTCCCCTTCAAAGTCTTAATTGAAGGCCCATCTCCACCAAGAGGCCTTCATTCGTTCATTCAGTCGTATTTATTGAGCGCTTACAGTGTGCAGAACACTGTACTAAGCACTTGGGAAACAAGTCGGCAACATGTAGAGACGGTTCCTACCCAACAATGGGCTCACAGTCTAGAAGGGGGAGACAGGCAACAAAAACCCCCTTTCCTCTTCTCCCACTCGCTTCTGCGTCACCCTAACTTGCTTCCTTTGTTTATCCCTCCTCCCAGCCCCTAAGCACTTACATACATATCTGTAACTTGTTTTATTTGTATTTATATCTGTCTCTTTCCCCGCCTCCCCCTAGACTGTAAGCTCGCTGTGGGCAGGGAATGTGTGCTTATTTTTGCACTGCAGTGTCCCAAGCACTTAGTACAGTGATCTGCACACAGTAAGCGCTCAATAAATGATTGATAAACCTCCTCTAGGAGGCCCTTTCAGACAGTTTTGATTTCCCTTATTCACCCACCCTTGCATCTGCTCGTCTTTAGAACCTGATATTCACCCCACTCCCACAGCATTTATGTACACTCTCCCACTTCCCTCTCTAGACTGTAAGCTCTTTGTGGGGCAGGGACCGTATCTACCAATTCACTTGTATTGAACTCTCCCAAGAGCTTAATACAGTGCTCTGCACACAGTAAGTGCCCAATAAATGCCATTGATTGCCCGGAGGATGGGTGGGCCAGTGATCCCCTGAGGGAGGTGCCCTGGGTTTAGGAGGAGGTGGTTCCCTTAATTGTTTAGGGTAAGGGGATTCTAGTCTAATTTTAACCCGTCGTTTACGTAGGAAGGTTGCCCTGTTTTAAGCATATGTTCCATTAAACTTTTTTTTAAATCTAATGACCTTGCCGTTGGTTTTAAATTAGGAGGCGACAAGGAGTCAAGCTCTTAACAGTTAAATAATATAATTTTGGTATTTAAGCTCCTACTGTCTGCCAAAAACTAAATACGAGATAATCAGGTCAGACACATTCCCTGCCCCAGATGGGATTCACAGTCTAAGGGAGAGAGAGAGCAGGTATTTTAATCCACATTTTATAGATAAGGAAGCAGGTCCACAGAAGTTTTAAGTGACTTGCCCAAGTTCACCCAGCAGTTAAGTGGTGGAGTTGGGGCTGGGACCCAGGTCCTCTAACACTTGGCCTCTACCCAGAGTAGGGGGAGAGATTTGGATTCTCTCTCAATAGAAAATCTCAACTGCTGGGATTTGGGAGAGCAGAATCCTTTCTTGAACCACTTACCTGGAAGGGATTTAACTTGAGTGGGGGTGGCAGCATCGAAGAAAAAAAAAAACCAAACTTGAGACGTTGAATGTCGGCAGCTGAACGCTCCTCCTTCCCTTCCCCCTTCCCTTTCCCCCCGCAGGTCACATGTCTCTGGGTCAGAGGCTTGTTCTTCATATTCAGTACAAAGAACCAAGGTAATGGGCAAGTTGCCCAGTTAGAGCACAAACATGGGATCCAAATGTAGTGTTGCAAAATAAGGGCTAACAGTTCTGGAATAATCATCAATTTAATTTCACTTTGACAACCTTTAAAAAAAATTTTTTTTTTTGGTTAGTACCTTGACTCTGTAGAGTCTAGGGCTGTACACAATCTGTAGCTTTTTTGTTTTTTCAGCAGTGAACAGCCTTCCCACTTCAACAGAACAGTAGCCTCTAGAGACCTTGGAGCCAGAAGGCCAGAAAGGGAGATGGCCCGGCACGCTCACTGTGGTTTTGAGGACCACTTGGACAGGCAGATCTAGGCTGTAGATATCAGAGTGTCCTGTGACAAAGGGTCAGTCCTTCCCCAAATCCACCACCCACCTTTACATTCATTCATTCATTCAGTTGTATTTATTGAGCGCTTACTGTGTGCAGAGCACTGTACTAAGCCCTTGGGAAGTACAAGTTGGCAACCTATAGAGACGGTCCCTACCCAACAGCGGGCTCACAGTCTAGAAGGGGGAGATAGACAACAAAACATATTAACAAAATAAAATAAATAGAATAAATATGTACAAGTAAAATAGAGTAATAAATACATACGAACATATATATATATATATATGTATATATATATATATATATATATATATATATGCAGGTGCTGTGGGGAGGGGAAGGAGGTAAGGTGGGGGTGATGGGGAGAGGGAGGAGGGGGAGAGGAAGGAGGGGGCTCAGTTTGGGAAGGCCTCCTGGAGGAGGTGAGCTCTCAGTAGGGCTTTGAAGGGAGGAAGAGAGCTAGCTTGGCGGATGTGCGGAGGGAGGGCATTCCAGGCCAGGGGGAGGACATGGGCCGGGGGTCGATGGCGGGACAGGCGAGAACGAGGCACAGTGAGGAGATTGGCGGCAGAGGGTGCGGGGTGGGCTGGAGAAGGAGAGAAGGGAGGTGAGGTAGGAGGGGGCGAGGTGATGGAGAGCCTTGAAGCCCAGGGTGAGGAGTTTTTGCCTGATGCATTTGCTCTCCTCTCCCGACATCTCACTCCCTTTCAGCTGCTGCAGTACTTCTGCCCTCTTAAAGATTGTCCCAGGGTTCCCATGGAACTAAAGCTCCTTGAAATCCATATCCACTGTGACAACTGCTTGTGGCCAAAGGTAAAATACCAGCCCAGGAATTTATTTTACTCTCCAGCCCCCGTCCAAGAAAAAGGTTGTGTGGGAGGCATGAATCTCTTTCAGATCTGGATGCTGTGGTCTTGGAGCTAAGTTTGGATCAGGGACTGGGCTGCAGAATTTCAGCATGCGTTGGGTTCATTCATTCATTCAATCGTATTTATTGAGCGCTTACTGTGGGCAGAGCACTGTCCTACCAGGTCTACCAACTCTATTATATTGAATTTTCCCAGGTGCTTAATACAGTGCTCTGAGCACAGTAGGCTGTTGATAAATAATAATGTTTGATTGAGACGGATGACAAAGTTACTTCTCCTCTCCCCCCACCCCCACCCCCCCCAAATCTCTGGTCCTTTTTGGCTTCGAGAGGTTGAGCAGGCCAGCTACAGCTTCCTGCCTTGTTCAAAAAGCTGTGGGCATGAAATTAATAGTTTGAGAGCCTCAGTGCCAGTCTCAGTGAGTCATCATCCCCTTTGCCTTTCTGGATTGGCATTCTGCACTGGCATCCTCCCAGCAGGGACCCGTTAATGGTGTCGCTGCACTGTCTGTACCAGGGTGGCAGCAGTTGCACTTAATAGGCAGAAAGGGTTTCCGTTGCTCCCAAAGTCCCTAATTTACTCTCAAGGAATATTTTGGGGAATCTGGGCTTATCGTGAGCTGCAATAGCGCCAGGAGCCACACGAGATTTGTTTCCTTAACTGCTGCTGATGAACTGCTTCTTGCCAGCCTCCTAAGGCTTTGAGGCAAGGACAAAGGGAGACGTCAGGTGCAGGAAAAAAATAGAAGCAGCTGCTGCTGCACCACCAGCCTGCTTCCTGCTTCCAGCTGCGCTGGCCTTCATGAAGCCTGAGGTGAAGGAGAGAGGAGCAGTTTTCTATTGTCGTTGCTGAGAAAAATAGAACTGTTCCCCTCCATCCCCGGCCTGGACCTCTGCCAGCCTATCTCTGTCCTGCTACCCCTGGATGGAGAACAGGCTGTACTACAATTTGTTGTTAAGATGATTCAATCATTCATTGTCGTGTTTACTGAGCGCTTACTGTGTGCAGAGCACTGTAGTAAGTGCTTGAGAGGATATATTACAACAATAAACAGACACATTCCTTGTCCACGATGAGCTTGCAGTCTAGAGGGGGGGAGACAGACATTATTATAAATAAATTACAGATATGTATATAGGTGCTGTGGGACTGGGAGGGGGGATCATCATCATCAATCGTATTTATTGAGCGCTTACTATGTGCAGAGCACTGTACTAAGCGCTTGGGAAGTACAAATTGGCAACATATAGAGACAGTCCCTACCCAACAGTGGGCTCACAGTCTAAAATGAACAAAGGGAGCAAGTCAGGGCGAGGCTGAAGGGAGTGGGAGAAGAGGAAAGGGGGACTTAGTTTGGGAAAGCCTCTTGGAGGAGATGGGCCTTCAGTTAGGCTTTGACGGGGGAGAGATTTGTGGGATTTGAGGAGGGAGGGCATTCCAAGCCAGAGGCAGGACGTGGGCGAGGGGTTGGCGGCGAGATAGATGAGATGGGGGCACAGTGAGAAGGTTAGCATTAGAGGAGTGAAGTGTGTGCCAGTACCATCAGTAGGGCTGGTGCAAAAGTATTTAAGGCACAGTGTCCTCACTTACTACATTTTTTTCTTCTGTCAGTGGGATATGCTGTGAGATTGAGGATAAAGTTGGATGAGAAGTGAGGTAGGAATATGCAAAGACTAAGAAGAAGAAGATGCGTGGCCTACATAGGCCTGGGAGCCTGAGGACCTGGGTTCTAATCCCGGCTCTGCCACTTGTGCGCTGTCTGACCATGGGCAAGTCACTTTACTTCTCCGTGCCTGTTACCTCATCTGTAAAATGGGGATTAAGACTGTGATCCCTGTGTGGACAGGAACTAGGTCCAACCTTATTAGCTTGTATCTACCCCAGTGTGTAATACAGTGCTTGACTCATACTCAGCACTTATTTATAAATTCCCTTAAAAACAAGGGGGGGGGGGGGTGATTCCAGCAACTACTGCCCTATCAGGTGGCACTCATGTACCTAGGGATGGCCCAGTCAGACCTCTGGATTTTGGGGATCGGTAGTGTTTCCAGGTGGGTTTCCGTAGAGGGAAAATGTTTCTGGCTTTGCCTGTGGGCCGAGGTGTACATTCAGATATCTTATAAAGTAGGGGTTGTTTTTTTATGCAAAACCTCATGTTAAGGAGAACTCACATATATTGTGTGCCACGTGCATGCAAACAACCCCCTCTGATACAGCATCACACTGATACAGCATTGCCCAGTATCCAAAACAGGCTTGTGTTATCACACATTCCCAAATTCCCCATCCATGCTCTAGCAAAATATTCAGTAAAATGTGTAATAATAATAATAATAATGGTATTTAAGTGCTTCCTATGTGCAAAGCACTGTTCTAAGCACTGGGGGGGATACAAGGGGATCAGGTTGTCCCACGTGGGGCACACAGTCTTAATCCCCATTTTATACATGAGGTAACTGAGGCACAGAGAAGTTAAGTGGCTTGCTCAAGGTCACACAGCTGACAAGTGGCGGAGCTGGGATTAGAGCCCGCGACCTCCGACGCCCAAGCCCGTGCCCTTTCCACTGAGCCATGCTGCTTCTCTAGCCATGCTTCTTCTCTATTCAATCAATTTTCTTCAATCTATATTCAGTCAATCAATCAATCAATCAATGGTATTTAGTGCTTTCTGTGTGCACGGCACTGTGTAAATAAGGGCTCGGGAGAGTGCTGTACTTCAGAGTTGGTGGCTGTGATCCCCAAGGAGTCGACTCTAGCGGAATTCCTACATAAACTGTGAGCCCCATGTCCCACCTGATTAACTTGTATCTACCCCAGCACTTAGAACAGCGCTTGGCACATGGTAAGTGCTCAACAAGTTCCATTTAAAAAGGAGGCAGATTGTCATTGCGTTCTTATTTTTTCGCTGTAAATAACCAGGTGGGTCTTCAACTTGCATTGCAATCTTAAAAATGTAGACTCAGTAACTTCCAGAGATCGGGAAAATATTTCCTCTTCCCTACTGACTACCTTCTGTGTTCCCTTCAGAAGCATATTAGCACTGGCAGCGGAATTGAAGAGTGGAGAATACAGTACACAGCTGTTAGTGCTGCTGGCCTTCCCTCTGGGAATCTTGTCTGCCTCTGCCTCTCTCCAATCTGGCACTTCCTTGGTAACTTACTCTTTCTCCCCTCCCACGTTCTCTCCCCCCCCCCCTTTTTTTTTCCTCCTTCAGAAAAATTTTAACTCTTCAAGATAAGCTTATAGATACCAAACTCTGGATTTTAGCGTAAATATATTTACCAGTGAAAAAAGGACAATAGCAAAATAAGCAAGGCTGGACCTATTCATTATTGTACCCAGTTTAAGAAATTAAACTGTAACCCAGTGTAATGTTCTTTATGAAATGCAAGGAAAGTAATTTTAGCATTCTAGGATTTTGTTGTTGTTGTCCTGAACAGGAGTCAGATGTAAAAATCAATTTTTGTGTGTTTTTTGGCAGTTGTTGTCTACCAACTTTGTTGTATTCATTCATTCAGTCGTATTTATTGAGCACTTACTGTGTGCAGAGCACTGTACTAAGCGCTTGGGAAGTACGAGTTGGCAACATATAGAGACAGTCCCTACCCAACAGTGGGCTCACAGTCTAGAAGGGGGAGACAGAGAACAAAACATATTAACAAAATAAAATAAATAGAATTGTATTGTACACTCCCCGGTACTCTGCACACAGTAAACTCTCAAATAAAATTGATTATTAAATCTGAGAAGCATCCTGTTATGAAGTTGTTGTTCAGTGTTGCTCTACTTCGTAATCTGTATGGTTGTGATTTTCATGTGGAGGTATGAATCCTGCACTTCAGTGACTCAAATGACTCCATCAAATGTTGTCCGTTATCAAATAGGATAATTCTCCGTCATTGGTGTTGCCAAATTAATTTTAGTAGCTGTTGCTTGCCTATTTATATGTCAAATACTGCAAGTTTCCGGCGTGGTTACCTACAGGGTTGAAATGTATTAATGCCAAAGCAAATGATTCAACTTCATCAAGCTAGACTATAAGTTCCTGGTGGGCAGGTGACATGTCTACCAACTGTTATCCTGTACACTCCCAAGTGTTTAGTACAGTGCTCTGCATGCAATACGCACTCAAATACCACTCCACGCTCACCAAGAGACCGGGAGCATTATGTATTTAATCAAGAAAAGTTGAAGTTTTCAGAGGTCTTACAATTTACCTTGAAAACTAGTATTATACATATTAAACTTGTCCTGCTAGGTAGGTAATTCAGAAATTTGAGTCAATTACTTGGCGGTATTTACTGAGCGCTGACTGTATATTGAGCCCTGTGTTAAGAACTTCGGAGGGTACAGTAAAATGGAGTTGGTAGACATGTTCCTTAAGTCCACTCTGAAGTGTTTTCCCAGCATGTTACACAAAGCTCAGACCTGCCCTGTCTGGTCCTTCTTTCAATAATAAGCCAAAGTTGTCTCAGAGACCTAAGACCAAAGCCATTCAGACCACCTCTTCAAGTTGTTTCTAAATGGGGTTTTTAAAAAAATAAATAAATTATATAGGTAACTGATTCCGGAACACTTGAGGCACGGTTTCTGGAGGTCATTTCTCATTTTTCCCCTAAATGAAATTCCTGAGTGGCTTTCAAGTTGAGTAAGTCATTTACCATTGGGGTTTTGGATACCATGGAAACACCTTGGCCTGGCTGTTTTAATCAGATGCACCTACTGATGGTTCTTAAATCTAAATCATCATGGTCTCAGGCACAACATTTCTCCATAGAAGATCTATTTCTAGAGTTGCTTTCTTTAACTCGTCTCACAGTGTCGACCTGCATATGGTATAGTACAAAACAATTTTTCTTAAAGTAGCTCAAGTGTACTGTGTTTTTTGTTCCTTTTAGATACTTAAACATTTCAAGTCTTCTCAGTGATTCTAAAAATGTTTTTGACTCCTTTGTGAAGTAATTGGTCTGAGGCCATATCAAAAGGGCGACTTGAGTAAGTGACTGTGGTAAGCTCATATTGAGAGGAAATATAGCAAGTTGGAACTGATACAAAACAAGCATAAATGTTGGTGGTAGTGCTACTGCCACTACTACACATTTCTCCATCTACCTTCCTCCTAGGGTTCTCTTCTTTCCAAGGAGTTTCCATTTTCTTAAACTGTATGAGGACATACATGATATTTTCACCTAATCCCTGCACTTTTAGGTTTGTATCTGCTCACTTCCCATTCTTCTCCTGAGCTGCTGATTCTATTTCCACCCTCCGATTGGGGCTTTTTCTTTGTATTTGCCTGGCATCTCTCTCGCCAGTTCATGTCCCTGTATTTTTCTGCGCATTGTTTTCTTCCACTTCAGTCATTCAGTGGTATTTGAGTGCCTACTCTAAGCAGAGCAGTGTGTTAAGTATTTGGGAAAGCACAGTGGGGTTGGTAGACATGATCACTGCCCTCAAAGAGCTTTCAATATAGTGGGAGAGATCACATTTAAATAAATTACAGGTAGGAAGGAAGCAACAGAGTATAAGCATATGTACATAAATTTGGGTTTGGGAAGATTGATCAAGGCACTTAGAGAATATGAACTGAAGTGCATAGGCAATACAAGAGGGATGGGGAGGAGAGATGATGAATCATTCAGTGGTATTCAGGGCTTACACTGTGCAGAGCACTGTACTACTATGAGAAGCAGCGTGGCTTAGTGGAAAGAGCCCTGGCTTGGGAGTTAGAGGTCATGGGTTCTAATCCCGGCCTCGCCACTTGTCAGCTGTGTGACTTTGGGCAAGTCACTTAACTTCTCTATGCCTCAGTTCCCTCAACTGTAAAATGGGGATTAAGACTGTGTGCCCCACGTGGGGCAGCCTGATTACCTTGTATCTACCCCAGTGCTTAGAACAGTGCTTGGCACATAGCGCTTAACCAATACCATTATTATTAATAATAATAATAATGATAATGGCATTTATTAAGCACTTACTATGTGCAAAGCACTGTTCTAAGTGCTGGGGAGGTTACAAGGAGATCAGGTTGTCCCACAGGGGGCTCACAGTCTTAATCCCCATTTTTACAGATGAGGGAACTGAGGCACAGAGAAGTTAAGTGACTTGCCCAAAGTCACACAGCTGACAATTGGCAGAGCTGGGATTTGAACCCATGACCCCTGACTCCAAAGCCCATGCTCTTTCCACGGAGTCATGCTGCTTCTCTATTATTATTGTTATTGTTATTATTATTATTATTATTCTGTGCTTGGGAGAGTACAGTTCAACAGAGTTGGCAAACATATCCCCTCCCTACAAGGAGCTTACAGTCTAGAAGGGGAGACACGTTAAAATTACATTTTTAAAAAAATTTTATTTTATGGCAATGCAGGGGTAGATACAAGCTAATCAGGTTGGACACAGGCCATGTCCCACATGGGACCCACAGAATTAATCCCCATTTTACAGGGGTGGGAACTGATTCCCAGGCCTGTGCTCTATCTACTAGGCCATGCTGCTTCTATGCCTGTGATATGCATGTAAATGTTGGGGGGTGGATATCAATCAATCAATCAATCATATTTATTGAGCGCTTACTATGTGCAGAGCACTGTACTAAGTGCTTGGGAAGTACAAATTGGCAACACATAGAGACAGTCCCTACCCAACAGTGGGCTCACAGTCTAAAAGGGGGAGACAGAGAACAGAACCAAATATACCAACAAAATAAAATAAATAGGATAGAAATGTACAAGTAAAATAAATAAATAAATAGAGTAATAAATATGTGCAACCATATATACATATATACAGGTGCTGTGGGGAAGGGAAGGAGGTAAGATGGGGGGGGATGGAGGGGGGCGAGGGGGAGAGGAAGGAAGGGGCTCAGTCTGGGAAGGCCTCCTGGAGGAGGTGAGCTCTCAGCAGGGCCTTGAAGGGAGGAAGAGAGCTAGCTTGGCGAAGGGGCAGAGGGAGGGCATTCCAGGCCTGGGGGATGATGTGGGTCAGGGGTCGATGGCGGGACAGGCGAGAACGAGGTAAGGTGAGGAGATTAGCGGCAGAGGAGCGGAGGGTGCGGGCTGGGCTGGAGAAGGAGAGAAGGGAGGTGAGGTAGGAGGGGGCGAGGTGATGGACAGCCTTGAAGCCCAGGGTGAGGAGTTTCTGCCTGATGCGCAGATTGATTGGTAGCCACTGGAGATTTTTGAGGAGGCGAGTAATATGCCCAGAGCGTTTCTGGACAAAGATAATCCGGGCAGCAGCATGAAGTATGGATTGAAGTGGAGAGAGACACGAGGATGGGAGATCAGAGAGAAGGCTAGTGCAGTAGTCCAGACGGGATAGGATGAGAGCTTGAATGAGCAGGGTAGCGGTTGGGATGGAGAGGAAAGGGCGGATCTTGGCAATGTTGTGGAGCTGAGACCGGCAGGTTTTGGTGACGGCTTGGATGTGAGGGGTGAATGAGAGAGCGGAGTCGAGGATGACACCAAGGTTGCGGGCTTGTGAGACGGGAAGGATGGTAGTGCCGTCAACAGAGATGGGAAAGTCAGGGAGAGGACAAGGTTTGGGAGGGTTCAAGAGCTTAGAGGGTTCAAATCCAAGTGCATAGGCTACACAGATGGAAAGGGAGTAGGGGAAATAAGGGCTTAGTTGGGGAAGACCTCTCGGAGGAAGTGGGATTTTTAGTAAGACCATGAAGACTGGGAGAGGGGTGGTCTGGCAGATATGAAGGGGAAGGGAGTTCCACACCAGAGGAAGGCATCAGCAGTCAGAAGAGGTTTCCCGGAGGAGGTATGATTTTAGTAGGGCATTGAAGGTGGGGAGAGTGGTGTTCTGTCTGTTTTGAAGGGGCTACATCAGCCTCCTTTCTGACCATCCAACGTTCTGCCTCTCCCCACTTCAGTCCATACTTCACTCAGCTGCCCGGATTATAATAATAATGATGGCATTTATTAAGTGCTTACTACGTGCAAAGCACCGTTCTAAGCGCTGGGGAGGTTACAAGGTGATCAGGTTGCCCCAAGGGGGGCTCACAGTCTTAATCCCCATTTTACAGATGAGGTAACTGAGGCCCAGAGAAGTTAAGTGGCTTGCCCAGAGTCACACAGCTGACAATTGGTGGAGCTGGGGTTTGAACCCGTGATCTCTGACTCCAAAGCCCGTGCTCTTTCCACTGAGCCATGCTGCTTCTCTACAGAAACGTTCAGGGCACTTCACCCCCCTCCTTAAAAATCTCCAGTGCCTGCCTATCCACCTCCATATCAAACAAAAACTCCCTACTATTCATCATCAATCATATTTATTGAGCACTTACTGTGTGCAGAGCACTGTACTGAGCGCTTGGGAAGTACAAGTTGGCAACATATAGAGACAGTCCCTACCCAACAGTGGGCTCACAGTCTAAAAGGGGGAGACAGAGAACAAAACCAAACATACTAACAAAATAAAATAAATAGAATGGATATGTACAAGTAAAATAAATAAATAAATAGAGTAATAAATATGTACAAACATATATACATATATACAGGTGCTGTGGGGAAGGGAAGGAGGTAAGATGGGGGGGATGGAGAGGGGGACGAGGGGGAGAGGAAGGAAAGGGCTCAGTCTGGGCCCTATTGGCTTTCAAGCTCTTCCATCACCTCGCCCCCTCCTACCTCACCTCCCTTCTCTCTTTCTCCCGCCCAGCCCGCACCCTCCGCTCCTCTGCCGCTAATCTCCTCACCGTGCCTCGTTCTTGCCTGTCCCACCATCGACCCCTGGCCCACGTCCTTCCCCTGGCCTGGCACACTCTCCCTCCTCAAATCCTCCAGTCACTCCCCCCGTCCCCCCAATGCCCTACTGAAGGCACACCATCTCCAAGAGGCCTTTTCAGACTAAGCCCCGCTTTTCCTCAGCTCCCCCTCCTTTTGGAGTCACCACAACTCACTTTGCTCTTCGCCCCCCCTGTTTCCACCCCACAGCACTTAGTTCTGTAATTCTGTTTATATTGATGCCTGTTTACTTGTATTGATGTCTTCCCCCCTCCCCCCCAGACTGTGAGCCGTTTGTGGGCAGGGATTGTCTCTTTACTGCTGTGTTGTACTTTCCAGCACTTAGTACAGTGCTCTGCACACAGTTAGTGCTCAATAAATAGGACAGTGAATGAATGAAAGTGTTGTCTACAATGATGGAAGAGTCAGGGAATGGTCAGTGTTCTGGTTCTTATTGCTTTGATTTGGGTTTCTTTCCCACTCCTCCCATCCGCCCAACTTCCTGTTCCTTTCTTTGGTCAGCTATCTTCCTCTATTTGACTTTTCCCCACCTTGTCCTTGCACTAGCATCTTCTCACTACTGGGTAGATTGAAGAAAGGCTGTCATATTGAAAATTTGGCAAACGTATATTAATCTCCCTCCCTGTCATTGATTCAATCGTATTTATTGAGCGCTTACTGCGTGCAAACCACTGTACTAAGCACTTGGAAAGTACAATTCGGCAACAGAGACAATCCCTACCCAACAACAGGCTCACAGTCTAGAAGAGGGAGACAGACAACGAAACAAGTAGACAGGCATCAATACTATCAAAATAGATAAATAGAATTATAGATAAATGCACATCATTAGTAAAATAGAGTAATAAATTTGTGCTGTGAGGAGGGGAAGCAGGTAGAGCAGAGGCAAACTCTACAAGGGTTTGGGTCATGTGAGCTCATTTTGGGCAGGGAATGTGTCTGCCAACACTGTTATACTGTACTCTCCCAAGCAGTTAATACAGTGCTCTGCAAATGGTAAGCACTCAGTAAATACCCTTGCTGTCCTTCTGTTGTATGTTCAATCTGCTCTGTGCAGAGCACTGTACTGAGTGCTTGTCTAGCATAGTGCTCTGCATTCACAGTAAGCTCTCCATCAATGCTGTTGGTGGTAACGTACATCTTGCAGGAATCCTGAAAAGAGCTAGCTAATGTGGGTGATAAAGTCTGGACAGCTACTGAGACACCTCACCTGGAAACTGCCTGCTGTATGGTCCAGCTTCACCATGTTGCTATGGGTATTTTTTGGCTGTAAAATGCTAGTAATAATTCTTGTATTTAAGCGTTAGGTGCTCGGGACTCTACTAAGCACTGGGGTGAATACAAGCCAGTGGGGTTGGACACAGTCTCAATCCCCAATTTACAGATGAGGTAACAGAGGCCCAGAGAAATGAACTGACTTGCCCATGGTCACACAGCAGACAAGTGGCAGAACTGGGATTAGAACCCATAACTTTCTGATTCCCAGGCCCATGCTCTATCCACTGTGCCGAAGGGTTTTGTACCTAAAGTTCTTGAATGTGTTTCCCAGTTGCTGCATCCTTGCCTTCCCACTTGCTTATTGCATTCACTGCCATGATAATGATAATAATAATAATAATAATAATAATAATAATTGTATTTGTTAGGCACTTACTCTGCACCAGTCACTGTAGTAAGCGCTGGGATGGACACAAGCAAATCGGGTTGGACACAGTCCCTTGTCCCATGTGGGGTGCTCAGTCTCAATCCCCAGTTTACAGATGGAATAACTGAGGCCTAGAGAAGTGAAGTGACTTGCCCATGGTCCCACAGTATATAAGCGGCAGAGCCGGGATTGGAACCCATGACTTTCTGACGCCCAAGCCTGTGCTCTGTCCACTATGCCATGCTGCTTCTCACGCCTGGCGGGGATGAGAGTAGGAGTGGTGGGATGCAAACCCACTACCGTTAGTCGGTTCTCTTGCCCAGGTTCTTGACCGATGGCTCATGTCCTTGTTCTTAGATACTGTATTCACCCCCATCAGTGCAAATCAGCCAAATCTCTTCTGAAGAGACGTCTCCCTCCAGCTGCTCTACTTAAGCTTTACAAAGCCTCTTTGAACTCTGTTCTCATTTTTAAATTATGGCAAAAATTTGTTTTTTAGGTGATGGGTACATTTCCAAAACTGCAGTTCCTTGGCCTTAGAAGGAAATTGGAGAGCTAAATTTAAGTGCTTGGGACTAAGCATTTCTGACCTTAAGGAGGTTTATTTTTCATTTTTTTCAGAGCAGTGAAAAATAAAGTGTATGGTCCTCCCCCATTCGGAAGTGAATAAAACTAAAGAACTGGGACGAAACTCATCCCTGGTGCACTGGAGAACTGGGCATTCGCTGTGGAGCTTGTTTTTCCTATGCAGGCTCTAACCACAGATTTGACTTTCTGAAGAAAAGGAGAGTTTTGGAAAGTCTGTATTGTGGTAAAATTGATTTTCTTGTATGCACACCGTTCAACAGCTTTTCACTGGGGAAAGCTCCCTCAAAAGTTGCAGAGAAAATTAAGCCCCATACACAACTGTCCTAATGTCACAAGATCCTTTGTGGGCCATTGCATGCTTGCTTCATGCTTCCTGCCTCCCTAAGTATTTATTATCTTGTTTTATAGGATAGCATACTCTTCTGGAAAAAATAACATCCATTAGAGAGGAGAAAAGTTTTGTATGCTTTCACTTACTGTCAAGACTTGCAAATGTTTGTAAAATGAAGAGTGCTTCAGTACCAGACCTGTTAGTGGATTTTCTAAGTGTGTGGGTGTTTTTTGGATTTTGTTTGTCTTGTAGGTTATCAGTTGACTGTGTGCTGAAGTGCATAAAGTATATATTTTTCATATGTTGGGTAACTAATTTACATATTGCAGTTCCCATCCTCAAAGTATTCTGTTCTATTATGAAAAAAATGAGCATTCTTTGTGAGAGTTTTCACAAGCAATCCGATTTGTTTGATGCCTGTTTAATGTTATCTTCTCTCCTGTTGAAAAATGAGCAGGGGTGAATTGTCCCTTTTTCATTTTACTCATGACAATGAATTTTTAACTTTCAAAGGACTATACAGTCAGAAGAAGCTAGCTTCTTTTTGCTTTATGGCCTAATGGGTAGGGCCTAGGAGTCAAAGGACCTGGGTTCTAATTCCAGCTCCAGCGAGACACTTAACTTCCCTGGGCCCCAGTTAACTAATCTTGTAAAATGGGGCTTTAATACCTACTGTGTCCAACCTGATTAGCTTTTCTCTACCCCAATGCTTAGTACAGTGCCTGGCACATAGTAAATGCTTAACAAATAGCTTTTAAAAAAACAAAAACAATACACAAGACTGTCCGACCTGATAAATTTGTATCTGCCCCAGCCCTTAGGACAGTGCTTTGACACTGCAAATGCTTAGCAAAGTACAGTAATAATAATAATTACTTATTAATCAGCGGTATTTATTGAATGCTTACTGTGTGCAGAGCACTGAACTAAGCCCTTGGGAAAGTGCAATACAACAGAGTTTGTAGACACATTCCGTCTCCACAAGGAAGCAGTGTGGTATAATGGATAGAGCACAGGTTTGGGAGTCCAAAGGACCCGGGTTGTAATCCCACCTCTGCCATTTGTCTGCTTGTTTGACCTTGGGCAATCACTTCACTTTGTTGAGTCCCATATGGGACGGAACTGTGTCCAGCCCGGTTTGCATGTATCTACCCCAGTGCTTAGAACTGTGCCTGGCACATAGTGAGCTCTCAACAAATAGCTCAGCTAAGGAGTTTCCAGCTACAGATAATGAAGTAAAAGCTTTATCTCACATGCTCTGGAAATGGGGCTGACTGCCAGAGGGGTTTCTATAATATACAGAGGATTTGAAGAGAAGGCCCCAGGACCTTTGGCACAGTAATCACTTTTAGAGTGAAACTGTTGATCATTTTGGGATATAGGCCATTAGCAGGTAATGCCCTCAATCAATCAATCAATCAATTGTATTTATTGAGCACTTACTGTGTGCAGAGCACTGTACTAAGCGCTTGGGAAGTACAAGTTGGCAACATATAGAGACAGTCCCTACCCAACAGTGGGCTTACAGTCTAAAAGGGGCTCACAGTCCCTCCTTATAAGATAACTTCCACAGCACAGTTGACAGAATTGCCCAGAGTGGGGTGAATTTAAAAGCCTGAAGGATAGTTCCATTTATTCATTCCGTTGTATTTATTGAGCACTAACTGTGTGCAGAGCACTCTACTAAGCACTTGGGAGAGTACCAAATAACAATAAACAGACACATTCCCTGCCCACAACGAGCTTGCAGTCTGGGGGGAGGTCGGGGGAGACAGACATTAATATAAATAAATTCATTCAATCATATTTATTGAGCACTTACTGTGTGCAGAGCACTGTACTAAGCACTTGGGAAGTACAAGTTGGCAACATATAGAGACGGTCCCTACCCAGCAGTGGGCTCACAGTCGTACGAGCTGTAGGGCTGAGGCGGGGGTGAATAAAGGGGGCAAGTCAGGGCGATGCAGAGGGGAGTGGGAGAAGAGGAAAGGAGGGCTCAGTTAGGGAAGGCCTTTTGGAGAAGGGGTGCCTTCAGTAAGACTTTGTAGTGGGGAAGAGTGTCAGATTTGAGGAGGGAGGGCGTTCCAAGCCCGAGGTAGGACACGGGTGAGGGATCATTGTCGGCGAGATAGGTGAGATCTAGGCACAGTGAAAAAGGTGAGCATTAGCGGAGCGAAGTGTGCAGGCTGGGTTGCATTAGGAGAATAGCGAGGTGAGGTAGGAGGGGGCAGGGGGATTGAGGGCTTTGAAGCCAATTGTGAGGAATTTTTGTTAGATGCGAAAGTGGATGGGCTGTTTGCTAATTCGACTTTGTGCTGGCCCCACGTGGGAGTGGCATGCTGACCTGGGAAGAGCAAAATATTGAAAACCACTTCTGCATGAGGAGGGAATGGGCCAAGATTATCCTTGGATTGAACAGCTCTAAAGTGCAAGTGAGTACAGATGATAGGTTTTGTTTTTTTAATATCATTTGTTAAGCACGTGCTATGTGCCCAGCACTGTTCTAAGCACTGGGATAGGTACAAGGTAAGTCATGCATTCAGTCGTATTTATTGAGCACTTACTGTGTGCAGAGCACTGTACTAAGCGCTTGGGAAGTACAAGTCAGCAACGTATAGAGATGGTCCCTACCCAATAACGAGCTCACAGTCCAGGAGGTTCCCTGTCCCACCTGGGGCTCCCAGTCTTAATCCCCATTTTACAAATGAAGTAACTGAAGTCCAGAGAAGTGAAGCAACTTGCCCAAAGTCACACAGCAGACAAGTGGCAGAGCTGGGATTAGAACCCAGGTCCTTCTGACTCTGGGCCCTTTCTTTATCCGCTAGGCCATGCTGTGTCTTGATAAAGAAGCACTTGATAAAGTGTCAAATATTCTAGTTTCTACTCTCATGTGTAAGTATTAGTAATGACAGGTGGAAGTCATAAAGGCAATGTACTAATGAATTCGAATTGAAAATACTAGTTCGGTCGTGCATATGATGGAATTTTTCTGAACTTTAGTCATTTGTCATGTTAATTTTGGGTAGTTGAGTAATGTTCCTAGTTATAGGCTACCGTGTAGCTTAAGGAATTACAGTGGCTCTAGTGTTAGAAACATATGGTGTTAAGTAAAATGAGAGTGTTGGACAACATTATTTTGTAGCACTTTAACAACCATCAAACTCTGGTAAACTGGAATTTTTGATATTTTCTCCCTACCTCCCCCAATGCAGTGCCTTACAGTATGCTACACTCTTGCTCACCTTTTCTCATTGCACTTGGTTCCCTAATAACAATAACGGTATTTTTTAAGCTCTTACTATGTGCCAGGTACTGCAGTAAGCACTAGGGTGGCTATAAGCAAATTGAGTTGAAAACAGTCCCCGTCCCACGTGGAACTCACTGTCTCGTCCCCATTTTTCAGATGAGGTAACTGAGGCCCAGAGAAGTGATTACTTGCCCAAGGTCACACAGCAGCCAAGTGGCGGAGCAGGGATTAGAGAGTGCAGCCAACGGTTACAAGAGGGCGAGTGATGCTGCGTGAGCCCCTAGCATTGTAATCAGTTCTCTGTTCATTTATACGGTCCTAACACTTCACATCTGGTGGGAGACTCCATCATCATAAAAGCAGTCTTGGCCAATTGCTCTTTTAAGAAGAATGTTTTGGCCGTTTAGGTTGGGAAGTTTACAGTGATCAATTGTGTTCGAGTCACTCTAAAGAAGGAAAGAGGATAGTGAAGGGACTGTCTGATTCTCACATGATAATAATTATGGTATTTGTTAAGTGCTTGCTATGTGCCAAGCACTGTTCTAAGCCTCCTCCCCTCCCCAGCTTGTAGTATGGTGCTTTGCGTTATAGTAGGGGCTTAATTCATACTATTACTAATACTGATCAAGTCAAGTTGAATGCAGTTTTTGTGTTCCATAAAATCTCCGGAAAGATCTAGCAGGCTGTCTTGGGTTGGATTGGTAAGCAAAGATTTTTTTACCTCTGGTTAGTGAACAGGCCCCCTTTTAATAGGTTCAGGGTTTGTATCCCCAATAAGTTGTGGTATTTTTAAGCACTTATTAGTTGCCAGAAACTGTACATAACCACTGGGTTAGATACAAGATATCAGTTCTGCCTTTGCTACATCACTCAAATCTGTCCTTTCCTCTCCACCCAGACTGTTGCTATCCAAGCTCTTATAGCCCATTTTGGCTACTGCATCAGCCTCCTGGCTGACTTCCCTGCCTCCTGTCTCTCCCCAATTCAGTCCATACTTTACTCTGATGCCAGGGTAATTTTTCTACAAAAACGTTCAGTCCATGTTTCATCATCATCAATCGTATTTATTGAGCGCTTACTATGTGCAGAGCACTGTACTAAGCACTTGGGAAGTACAAATTGGCAACATATAGAGACAGTCCCTACCCAACAGTGGGCTCACAGTCTAAAAGGGGGAGACAGAGAACAAAACCAAACATACTAACAAAATAAAATAAATAGAATAGATATGTACAAGTAAAATAAATAGAGTAATAAATATGTACAAACATGTACATATATACAGGTGCTGTGGGGAAGGGAAGGAGGTAAGGTGGGGGGATGGAGAGGGGGAGGAGGGGGAGAGGAAAGAAGGGGCTCAGTCTGGGAAGGCCTCCTGGAGGAGGTGAGCTCTCTGCAGGGCCTTGAAGGGAGGAAGGGAGCTAGCTTGGCGGATGGGCAGAGGGAGGGCATTCCAGGCCCGGGGGATGACGTGGGCCGGGGGTCGATGGCGGGACAGGCGAGAAGAACCTCCAGTGGTTGCCCATCCACCTTCACGTAATAACAACTGTGGTATTTAAGTGTTTGCTATGTGGCAAGCACTGTGCTAAGTGCTAGGGAAGATACAAGATAATCAGGCCCCACATGGGGCTCACAGTCTGAGTAGAAGGGAGAACAGATTTTGCATCACCATTTTGCAGATGAGGGGACTGGGGCACAGAGAAGTTAAATGACTTGTCCAAGGTCACAAAGCAGACAAGCGGTGGAGCCAGTTTTAGAACCTAAATCCCATGATGCCCAGGCCCGTGTTCTTTCCACCAGATGCTGCTGCTTCTCCATCAAACAGAAACTCTTTACCATTGGCTTTAAAGCACTCAGTCACCTTCCCCCTTCCTATTTTACCTCACCGATTTCTTTCTACAACCCAGCCCACCCACTTTGCTCTTCAAATATCATCCTACTCATTGTACCTCCATCTCGTCTATCTAGCCGCCGACCCCTCGCCCGCAGCCTGCCTCAGACCTGGAACTCCCTTCCCTTCATATCTGACAGAGTCCCACCCCCTACCCCCCAATCTTCAAAGTCTTACTAAAATCATACCTCCTCCAAGAGACCTTGCCCTCATTTCACCTACACTCTGTCTCTCCTGTCATCTTGACAAGTGGATTTGTTCCTCCTAAGCACTTGATATTCACCCCAATTGTAGCTTCACAGATCTGTAATTTGTTTTAATATACATCTCCCCCACTAGACCAGGCTCCTTGTGTTCAGGTAACATGTCTAGCAACACTATTGTATTGCATTTTCCCAGGACCTTAGTACAGCACCCTGCATTCATTCATTCATTCATTCATATTGAGTGCTTACTGTGTGCAGAGCATTCTACTAAGCACTTGGAAGAGTACAATACAACAATAAACAGTCACGTTCCCTGCCCACAATGAGCTCGCAGTCTAGTGGGGGGGAGACAGTCATCAATACAAATAAGTACAATTACAGATAGGTAAATAAGTGCTGTGGGGCTGGGAGGAGGGAAGAGCAGAGGGAGCAAGTCAGGGTGACACAAAAGGGAGTGGGAGATGAGGAAAAGTGGGGCTTAGTCTGGGAAGGCCTCTTGGAGGAGATGGGCCTTCAGTAAGGCACACAGTAAGTGCTCCAGTGAATACGCTTGTCTGAGGTCAGACACAATCCCAGTCCTTTTGTGAGGCTCATGGTCTAAGTAAGAGGAGATGCAGCGATTTAATCTCTCTTTAAGAGATGAAGAAACTCCTAAGTTACCCAGCGGGCAAATAGCAGGGTTGGGTTTAGAACCCAGGTCCTCCGACTCCCAGGCCTGGATTCTTTCCAACCAGGCCGCATTGTTTCTGGGTTTCAAACTAAATCCCAGTCAGGATTCAGCTAATAACTGAACTGACAGTCTCCCTCAGGCCCACTTTTTGCAGTGCTTTCTGGGGCCAAATACACGGCTCTTGCTGGTTTTCCTTACGACCCGTGCGTACTGGGAGCGGTTCCCTGGCACAGCCCTGACTCTAAACTGGGATTCTTGACTAACCTACATCTCCCATTTTCCCCCTACATGTCGGAAAACAAAGCTTATATTGTCACTGGCTGGCTTCCTAACTGCCCTACTTCCACTGTCAGGCCTTAAAAAAGCAGCAGCATTTCTTACTGTTCTCCTCGGCCTCCTTTGGATTATTGAAGAACCGCCACGATTGCAGATTTTAACTAGGCTTTCAGGCAGTGCTACTGATGCACTTTTCTAAGTGGATTGTTTTGGTGTTCTATAAAGTTGATTGTGCAGTTTTCATGGAATGGATACCAGAGAACCACTCGACACATTGTTTGGGAGAGGACCTGGCATATACCCAGTGCTTAGAACAGTGCTTGGCACATAGTAAGCACTTGACAAATGCCATCATTATTGTATACTCCTGAACCGAGGACCTGTGAAACTTTTTGTGGGTGATCAATCAATTGTATTCATTAAGCGCTTACTATGTGCAGAGCACTGTCCTGAGCACTTGGGATGGTACACTACAAAGCAGACTCGCTCCATACCCATAATGAGTTTGCTCTCTAGGTTTCCAAAATAATTTCCAAGGCAATTACAGAATATTCAATTTAAAAATGGTTTTCCAGCTATATCCACAAAGGCTGTACGACATACAGCATACGTACGTAGAACAGTGCTCAGCACCTCGAACAGTGCTCGGCATATAGTAAGTGCTTAGATACCATCGTTATCATTACAACATCGTATGTTCCACATACAACGTTAGATATCTCAAATTTGTAAACTTAGTTGTTCTTTTTTCTGTGAAGTCTGGGGAAATAGCTGTGTTATGAGCAGAGCTGCAGATTTTCTAAAACCCTTTTAAAATGGTTAAAGTTGTCCAAATTCAGTTGCAGTTCAGAAATTTAAAAGGAGATAAAAGCTCGATAAAAGAGATAACATAAGATTAGTGTGAAATAAGGTTAAGGCCTACCCTTTCCTCAGGAGCCTCCACCAGCTTCTTACGTGCGTCTGCATCAGTCAGCCCATCAGTGGTATGTATTGCAGAGCAGTGTGTGCTTCTGGGCAGGGCACTGTACTGAGGGGCTGGAAAAGTACAGTGCAGTAGGGTTGGCAGACCTGATACCTGCCCAGATGCAGTTTAGAGTCCAGATGGGGAGATGGACAGGAAAATAAATTACAGACAGGGGGAAATGGCAGAGTGTAAGGACGTGTTCATTAAGTGCTGGTGGTGGGAGGGGGATGGGATGAATATCAGGTGCTTAAAGGGCACAGAGCCAAGTGCCTAGGCAACTCAGAAAGGAAGGCTAGTAGGGGAAATGAGGGCTTAGGCTGGGAAGGCCGCTTGGAGGGAGTGCAGTTTTAGTAGGGCTTTCAAGGTTCGGGGAGTCATGGTCTGTCGGTAACAAAGCCAGAGGGAGGGCTCAGGCAAGGAGTTGGTGACAAGCGCGTAGTACAGTGTCTGGCACTTGGTAAGTGCCTAACAAATACCATAAAAGAAGATAGATGAGCTCAAGGTACAATGAGTAGGTTGGTGTGAGAGGGATGAAGTTTGTCGATTGGACTGTATATATGTATCCTGTATATATGTTTGTACATATTTATTTTGCTATTTATTTTACTTGTACATATCTATTCTATTTATTTTATTTTCTTGGTATGTTTGGTTTTGCTCTCTGTCTCCCCCTTTTAGACTGTGAGCCCACGATTGGGTAGGGACTGTCTCTATATGTTGCCAACTTGTACTTCCCAAGTGCTTAGTACAGTGCTCTGCACACAGTAAGCACTCAATAAATATGATTGATGATGATGATGATGACTGTAGTAGACCAGCAAGGATAGGTAGGATGGGGAGAGCTGATTGAATGCCCTAAAGCTGATGGTAAGGAGTTTCTTTTGCCTTTAAGGCTCTCTGGCCACCCACCGCACCTTGTCTATCTGCCTTTTATCCAACCATTCCCCAGCCTGTTCTCTTCATTCCTGTCAAGCCAACTTTCTGGCTGTTCCTGGCTCTTGACTATCCCACCTCCATCTCCTTTCTCATACTGTTGCCCTGGCTTGGGACTCTCTCCTATCCCAAATCAGACAGACCACACGGCTCTTCCCGTATTCCAAGCCCTGCCAAAATCCCACTTCATCCAACAGTTCTTCCCCAGTTAACTCTCCAACAACCTAAACCATATAAATCCATCAGCCAACTCTAGCACTTAAGGTATTTACTCCCAGCCTCAGTACATTTTGTGTGTTAAATTGAATGTTCAATTATTTTTTAAAAAATTTTCACGACACTTGAAATACTGCTGTCATTTGTCATCTCAGCCCCTTGTGGGTAGGGAACATGCCACTTTCTTTTTCTGTACTTCTCAAACACCTAGTACAGTTCACTTCAACAAGGGAGTGCTCAATAACTGTTAATAGTACCTATACCACTAATCCCCAGTCAGGGCCCTTACTATTTTTTAAGATATTTAAGCTCCTACTCTGTGCCAGCTACTGTACTGAACACTGGGGTAGATACCAGCTAATCAGGTTGGACCCAGTCCTTGTCCCATATGGGGCTCACAGTCTGGATCCCCATTTTACAGATGAGGGAGCTGAGCACAGAGAAATTGAGTGACTTGCCCAAGGACACGCAGCAGATAAATGGCCGAGCTGTGAATTGAACCCAGGGCCTTCCGACTCCCAGGCGCTATCCCCTAGGCCATGCTGCTTCTCTTGTTATGCAGGGTAAGCAGAAGAAAGTAACATTGGTTGGCCAAAGATGGAGGCCCTCCTTCCTCTCCCCCTCCTCATCCCCTCCCCCCGCCTTACCTCCTTCCCCTCCCCACACCACCTGTATATAGGTATATATGTTTGTACGTCTTTATTACTCTATTTTATTTGTACATACTTATTCTATTTATATTTATATTCTGTGATAAGGGAGGCAGAAGGCCTTCCCAGACTGAGCCCCCCTTCCTCCTCTCCCCCTCCTCCCCCTCCCCATCCCCCCGCCTTACCTCCTTCCCCTCCCCACACCACCTGTATATAGGTGTATATGTTTGTACGTCTTTGTTACTCTATTTTATTTGTACATATTTATTCTATTTATTTTATTTTGTTAATATGTTGTGTTTTGTCTGTCTCCCCTTTCTAAACTGTGAGCCCGCTGTTGGGTAGGGACCATCTCTAGATGTGGCCAACTTGTCCTTCCCAAGCGCTTAGTACGGTGCTCTGCACATAGTAAGCGCTCAATAAATGCGATTGAATGAATGAATGCGGGGCCCCCAAAACGCCGGTCCGGGCTCCCAATCCACTCGGATTTCAGCGCTTAGCACAGCTCTCTGCGCCCCCTAAACGCGCACTAAATAGGACTGATAAATAAGGGAGGCAGGAGGCCTTCCCAGACTTAGCCCCCTCCTTCCTCTCCCCACAGCACCTGTATGTATGTATATATGTTTGTATGTGTTTATTACTCTATTAACTTATTTTATTTGTACATATTGTATTTATTTTATTTTGTTAATATGTTTTGTTGTCTGTTTCCCCCTTCTAGACTGTGAGCCCACTGTTGGGTAGGGACCGTCTCTAGATGTGCCAACTTGTCCTTCCCAAGCGCTTAGTACGGTGCTCTGCACAGAGTAAGCGCTCAATAAATGCGATTGAATGAATGAATGAATGGAGGATAGGTGCCCATAGTGCCCCAACCATATCTGGGCAATGATTAATTGTCATCAAATGGCGACTGACTTATAGGAGGGCCAAGGGACAGTGGACTGCTGCAGCAAAAAGCTCCCTGAGTTTAAAATATTGGATTCATCAACTCAATTCGTATTCATTTTAATCCACAATCCACAAATTGCTCACTGCTCATGTTTCACCATGGAACTAAGGGATTGGACACTCACATCTGAAGCATTTGTGCTTTTTTCCAGTTGGCTCTTGGAACGTTGAGTAATGGTGGAAACGAGCGCCACGTCAGCGGTGTTGTTTGAAGCTGATGAGGGCTGAGCAATAACTGCTGCCGAGAAGGACACAGAGGGGTATCTTGTTCCGTGGTCAAAAAACGTACCCTTAACCCCGGCCAGCAGTTTTGTAATGTGTGGTGTGCGAGTGGTCCAACTGACTACATTATGTCTGTTGTGAAAACTATTTAAGCCCACGTTCTGCTGAGATTGGGGAAAAATCTCAATTATAAAACCATTCAGCTAGCCAAACTGAGTACGTCGTTTGGTTGAGGCAGCAGTGCCATTTGATGACAAACCCTCTTCTCGGGAACATGTTACTTCACCCTAACTGGGGTCGCCAGAGAACTGCGACTTGTCATCATCATCATCAATCGTATTTACTGAGCGCTTACTATGTGCAGAGCACTGTACTAAGCGCTTGGGAAGTACAAATTAGCAACATATAGAGACAGTCCCTACCCAACAGTGGGCTCACAGTCTAAAAGGGGGAGACAGAGAACAAAACCAAACATACTAACAAAATAAAATAAATAGAATTGATATGTACAAATAAAATAAATAAATAAATAGAGTAAAAATATGTACAAACATATATACATATATACAGGTGCTGTGGGGAAGGGAAGGAGGTAAGATGGGGGGGATGGAGAGGGGGATGAGGGGGAGAGGAAGGAAGGACTTGTGGGCCTTAACTTTATGTTGGAAGAGAACAAAGAGAAACCCGTCTAAAAGGTAGAGAATAGCGGGGGACGGGACGTGAGAGTTGATGAAAACAGAACTCTCCCGGAAAGGGGTGCCGGGTGCATAGAGCTCTTGTTATGCATGGACCAGTGAGTTGTGAAGTGAACATCACAATACTGAGCAGACAAGCTGACCGGAGGGGCAGTTCTCAGAAAGCAGTATGTTAATATGTTTTGTTTTGTTGTCTGTCTCCCCCCTTCTAGACTGTGAGCCCGCTGTTGGGTAGGGACCGTCTCTATATGTTGCCAACTTGTACTTCCCAAGCGCTTAGTGCAGTGCTCTGCGCACAGTAAGCGCTCAATAAATATGATTGAATGCATGAATGAAGTAATACTGGGTATATACTGTCTTCTAGAGAAGCTTTCCTGTGAGCTGATCCCTTCAAAGCCCTACAGAGAGCTCACCTCCTCCAGGAGGCCTTCCCAGACTGAGCCCCCTAATTCCTCTCCCCCACCCCATGCCCCCCGTCTTACATCCTTCCCCTCCCCATAGCACCTGTATATATGTATATATGTTTGTACGTATTTATTACTCTATGTATTTATTTTATTTGTACATATTTATTCTATTTATTTTATTTTGTTAATATGTCTTGTTGTCTGTCTCCCCCTTCTAGACTGTGAGCCCTCTGTTGGGTAGGGACCGTCACTAGATGTTGCCAACTTGTACTTCCCAAGCACTTAGTACAGTGCTGTGCACACAGTAAGCGCTCAATAAATACGATTGAATGAATGAATGATCCAGACATGAGTGTATCTACATCCTGTTGTAGCATAACGCTCCAGTTTACTTGCTGAATTTGCTTCCATCAAATAGATGTACGTCGACTCACTGGAGGAGCCAGAATCTGACAAGCAAGCAGTCAGCCATGCGTTGGCAAGTGTGTTGGTGGGGGTACGGGGGGAATCACTGGACTGCCAGGGAATGAACATTAAAAACAAATGGTCGGTTCTTCCCTTGCGAATGTGCTTAACATCAGTATTTCGTCAACACAATATTCCGTTTACCTTCGAAGAGACATCTTGGAAGTCCTGAAGACCTAAACGGTGACATCAGCATTGTTTGACAGCAAGACCAGGAGGATATGTTTGTTACCGTCTTAATGGGTGATGCTGAGTGCTGGAATTATCATCTGATATATGTCAAACTTGTACTAGTGCTAGAAGTGAATAGCTCATAAATGGCCTCTAGATGACAAAGGGTCCAACTCCTGAAAAATGAAAATGCTAGCCAGGAGCTCTGTGACCATCCCAAGGCAGCTCTGTTCAGAAACCACATCTGCCTCTAATGTGACCAGGGAATGGGTGATACCTTAAAGATGCTCTCTTCTAAGCAGCCATTTCATTCGTTCAGTCATATTCGTTCTGCTGCGGAGAAGCAGCGTGGCTCAGTGGAAAGAGCCCGGGCTTTGGAGTCAGAGGTCTTGGGTTCAAATCCCGGCGCCTCCACTTGTGAGCTGTGTGACTTTGGGCAAGTCACTTAACTTCTCTGGGCCTCAGTTATCTCATCTGTAAAATGGGGATTAAGACTGTGAGCCCCCCGTGGGACAACCTGATCATCTTGCAACCTCCCTAGTGCTTAGAACAGTGCTTCGCACATAGTAAGCACTGAACAAATACCATCATTATTATTATTATTAATTGAATGCTAACTGCCTGTAGAGCACTGTACAAATAAGTGTTTGGGAGAGTACAGTATAACAATAAACAGACACATTCCCTGCCCACAACGAGCTTACAGCTTACAGAGAAGCAGCGTGGCTCAGTGGAAAGAGCCCGGGCTTTGGAGTTAGAGGTCGTGGGTTCAAATCCCGGCTCTGCCACTTGTCAGCTGTGTGACTTTGGGCAAGTCACTTCACTTCTCTGGGCCTCAGTTCCCTCATCTGGAAAATGGGGATGTAGACTGTGAGCCCCACGTGGGACAACCTGATTACCTTGTATCTACCCCAGCGCTTAGAACAGTGCTTGGCACATAGTAAGCGCTTAACAAATACCAACATTCTTATTATTATTATTATTATTAGATGGGGGGAGACAGACATTAATGTAAATAAATGGCAGATCTGTACATCAGTGCCGTGGGGCTGGTGGGGGGGGGGGGGGGGGGAAGTGAACAAAGGGAACGAGTCAGAGAGACGCAGAAGGGAGTGGGAGAAGATAAAAAAGGGGCTTTAGCCAGGAAAAGCCTCTTAAAGGAGATGTGCCTTCAGTAAGGCTTTGAAGATGGGGAGGGTAAATGCCTTTCAGATTTTATTTCGGCTGAGGACACTGTTGTCAAATCATCTTTCTGGTTGTCTGCTGAGATAGAACTATTTGCAGCAAAGCCAACACGAAAGCATCTTCAGCACCCCACACTTGATCCTGACCCCAGAAAGTGGGATGCATAACAAAATATGTCCTATATGACAAGTAGTAGGACAATCATGCTGAAGCCATTCAAGGCTACATAAAAAAAAAAAAAACCACCTGAAAAATCCTAAAGAGGTTTACATGATCTTGTACATCTGCCAAAGTGCCAGTCGTCTCAGATAAGAAAGTCGTTTTACTGATGGTAACCACACTTGAGTGACCTCCTGAGATTACTGTCCAGCCCTGGGATCACTTCCACAAATCCAATTCCTTAACTCACTCATTCATCCAGTCGTGTTTGAGCACTTACTGTGTGCAGAGCACTGTAATAAGCACTTGGAAGAGTGCTATACAACAGGAAAGTCACATTCCCTGCCCACAACGAGCTTACAGTCTAGAGGAGCGAAGGCAGATATCAGCAGAAATAAATAAAATTACAGAATGTACATAAGTGCTGTGGGGCTGGGAAGTGGGGAGGGTAAAGGGAGCAAGTCTGGGTGTTGCAGAAGGTTGTGGTTTGGCTTAATCTGGAGAGGCCTCTTGGAGGAGATGCGCACTCATGTGACTGAGCAGTCTTAGTGGAAATCCAGCAATCTCAGTCAGTGTCAATGTACGCGTCTTTAAAAATTATATTCAAGCACCTCCTATGTGACAGGCACTACTAAAAGCTGAGATGGATACAAGCTAATCACATTTTACGCAGTCCATGTCCCACATGGGGCTCACAGTCTTAATCCCCATTTTCCTGATGAGGTCACTGAGGCACAGAGAAGTAAAGTGACTTGCCCAAGGTCACATGGCAGACAAATAGTGCAGCTGGGTTTAGAACCCAGGTCCTTCTGACTTCCAAGTCCATGCTCTATCCACTAGGACATGCTGTTTCCCTTGCCTGTCATACAGCCTTTTCAACAGCAAGCAGGTATTATTCTTCGTCTCTCATCACACAGGTTTTACTGGCTATTCCCTGCCTCCAACTCTCTCCTAAATCGTCGAGTCTCTTGGACTCTTTCCTTAACGCCCAATGCTTTTACAAACTATTTCACTGACAAGAAATTGTCCAGAGGTCATTAAACGAGAGCTCCTTTGTGCCTCCCCTTTCTATCCACATTCTCGCCCTCTCCCTACCCGCCTCGACTCCCTGTTGGATACGGGGCCCATCCCATAGGGGGGTCCCAGTCTTTTAGACTGTGAGCCCACTGTTGGGTAGGGACTGTCTCTATATGTTGCCAACTTGTACTTCCCAAGCGCTTAGTACAGTGCTCTGCACACAGTAAGCACTCAATAAACACGATTGAGTGATTGATTAATCCCCTTTTGACAGATAAGGGAACTGAGGGAACAGAGAAGTTATGTGTCTCACCCAAGAACACACTGCAGACAAGTGGGATTAGAACCCAGGTCTGCTGATTCCCAGGCCGGTACTCTTTTCACTAGGCCGTGCTACTTCATATAGGTTTATCTGTTATTCTTGTAGTTGTTGGTTTTTATTTCTAGCAAACACTCTCCAACCACCCACTCCATCGGTTTATTTCTGCTTGTCTTCCCTAGTAGGTTGTGAGTCTCTTGAGGGAAAGAATTGCTTCTTTTACTTTTGTAAGCCTCCTTAAGTGCTGAAGCAGTGTTCTGCGCAGAGAACATAAAGAAGCACTCGATAGTGCTGCTTGCTGTAATGGTGACATTCTCCCTAATAAAATCCCCAGGCCGGGAGACTAGTTGTTTTCAGGCACCTGCACAGGGTTATCCCCCTCATACTTGTAAGAAAACACTTACAGGATTTCAAAGATGCCATCTTCTAGACTGCGAGCCCGCTGTTGGGTAGGGACCATCTTTATTTGTTGGCAACTTGTACTTCCCAAGCGCTTAGTACAGGGCTCTGCACATAGTAAGTGCTCAATAAATACAATTGAATGAATGAATGAATCTTCAAAAAGATAAGCAAGATGTTCTGCAGTTAGCTATCGTGCAATCTCCCTGTGCTCACGTGTTTAGAAGACCTTTAACCGAGCTGTTGTGTACCAGCTCCTGAGGAAAACCATTAAGTCTGTGATCTGAAAGTTAGTGGGGCAGGCCATAACCATTTGCTGCACATCAAATATAGAAATGCAATATTATGCCAATCAGGCTTCTCAGTGGGGCTTTTGTAAACCACTTAGAATAGAATCCATCAAGTAACTTAGCCTGTGTATACTGCAAAATCAGTGTGGTTGTCCTGAAGTGGTTTAGGATCGCAAGGGATTATTCCACTATGACATGTAGGACTGGTTACTACAGTCAATAGTATTTATTGAGTGTTTACTCTGTGCAGAGCACTACCCTACACCCTTGGGGAAAGTACAGTAGAATAGAATTGGTAAACGCTGTGTCCCTTCCCACAAGGAGCTTCAGTTTATCATCCCTTTCATTCAGTCGGTGGTATTTGTTGAACACCTAGTGGAAAAGAGCACTGTACTACCCTTGGGGTAGTATAATGGAAGCAAGAGGGGGTGGTCCCTGTCCTCTAGAGACTTGCAGACCGATGGGGGAGACATGCAGGCAGAAAAAAGGTATGACCTAGTAATATGAGTATGACCGAATGAGAGTATTGAATAAAAAATTGGATTTTGAAAATATATAGGTGCTGAGGATGGGCAGGAATACAAAAGTGCTAAGGGGCCCTCTGGCCTGTACTAAGCATTAGTACAGTGCTCTGCACACAGTAAGCACTCAATAAATACTATTGAATGAATAAATGAATGGTCCATTCAGCCCACCTTGGAGGGCTGAGAGTCGATCAGGAAGGCTTCCTGGATGAGTAGGATTTGAAGGAGGACTGCGAAGAGGTGGAAAGCTGTGGCCTGCCGAGTTTGATGTTGAAGGGAGTTCCGGTAATAGTGATATAATTAAGTGTACTAAGCATGGGGAAAGAATATGCAAGTGGGAATTGGATATTGCCACCATCCCTCCCAGAGGCTCACAATCTAAAAATAAAAAAGTGGAGAGTGAATGGGCAACACACCTAAGGAGTGATGAAACAAAACAGACAACATACAAATAAAAACAAAGATCAGAAGGATACTCATGCTAGATGAGCAGAATTTCAGGCTCCTCATAGCTCAGAGTGTACAGTCACAGCCATGACCATAGTGACCATTACAGCAGCATTAATTCATTCAGTCATATTTATTAAGCACTTACTACATGCAGAGCCCTTGGGAAAATACAATACTAAACAGTGACATTCAGCCACCACAACCCCCACAAGTATTGTGGAGGTGGCACCAGGCTGTGGCTGTGTTCCACCAGGGTGGCGTGGAGGGGTGTTGTGAGGGAGTTTCCTGAGTTTCTGTCACCCGTCGTCCAGGGAGATGGGTTCGTTCAGTAATCAGCGTGGTGAGAGAGAGGCCGGGGACGGAAAGCCTGAATTTTATATAAAATGTATTCCGCGAGGCGAATCGAATTATGTAATTGTTTAGGTGCAATGAGTTGAACTTCCCTTTCGGGAAAAATGTAATCAATTAGTAATATTAGAGCTTCCCTAACGGGAAGAACACACGTCTACATTACTCACGCGTGGCAGAACCCCCAGGTCCCACCCAGGTGGAATTCCCTTACAGCTTGCTTGCACTCATGTGCACGTCCCACTCGGGAGGAATCCACTTGAGTTACACACCCATGGGGGAAGCCCTTAGCTCCCAACCACGAGGATTTTCCATTTGGGAGGAATCCATTAATTTGTTACATACCCATGGTGAAGCGCCTGGCTTCCAGCCCCACGAGCATCCAGTGGGACGGGACACTTCCCCATCCCAGGGCTCCTCAGTTGGTGCAGGCAGAGCAGGCTGCTCACGCTGTGGACAGAGGTGCCCTGCAGCCATCCGCTGCAAGTCTCGATCCTCTGCCTAGAGGGCCAGAGGCCGCAGATATTTATCACCTGTGCTCCTAGGCCGTTCCAGCTTCCAGCCTCAGTTTATCCAATCTCTGCCCTCCCCCTCCTCCATACCTAATTTGATGGGCACGGGGGCGAGGGACACCTTCTGTATTCCCAGCTTGGGCTGTCAGTTTGGCAGTTTGGGTTGTGGGGGTGGGATCCCACCCTCACTTCCGAGTTGCGCCTGCTGGCTCAGGTGGCCACGAGGTAGCATTTGACCTTGAGATGGTGCCCTAGGGTCACCTTGGGACAGTTTCCCGAGGAGAGCTGGTGCCCGATCCCACCGAGGCAGCATTGTGGTTGGGATAAGGAGGGTGCTGAGAGCTGCGCCGGACGGCGGCCGGTACCTGATAGAATCGTACAGCTACCTGACCGAGGTCAGAAGGTCTGGGGTGGTCAGCAGTGACTTAAGTCCATGTGGGCTGCCCAGGATAGAGAGGGCATGTTAGGAGCAGAGCCCTAAGACCTGCAATGGAGAGGCAGGAAGCAGGCACCGACAGGTCAGCAGGAGCAAGGGGTAGGAGTCAGGAGAGGAGTTGGGAGCAGTAAAGAGGGGAAGCCGGGAAGTAACAGAGGAGGTGAGCAAATATATAGGCTGGGAAAAGCCGGTGGGAAACCATCCACTAGTGGCATAAAACCAGGTCATGACCCGCACCAATCTTCAACCGGTTCTCGACCTTCGTGCTCACGTATCGACAAAATACGATTCTGGTCCCTCGAGAACCTCTGCCAACTCAGCAGACTAAGGGCATCATCAAAAGTCCTTGAATTAATCATATCTGTGGTGATGACTCAAAGAACCAACCACTAGAGACGAGCAATTAGCCTGATTACCACCAGGATCATGGACTAAGTTCTTCACAGCACATCGTTCAATCAATCAATCGTATTTAGTGAGCGCTTTCTGTGTGCAGAGCACTGTACTAAGCGCTTGGGAAGTACATTAGTTCACATCAACTGGGATCTCTGCCGGCCACCTTGAGTAAAGTGAGGACACCAAATTCTGCTGCCGGCGCTTTCCAGTCAGCCGTGGGTGAAGAGAAAAACATGTCTATCAGAGCCTTGATTAGTTAGAGCAGCGTGTGAAGAGAGTGAGAGCAGCAGGATACTGAAACTTGCTACTCAGTGGTGAGCTAAGACGGGGAAGGCGCTGTAAATAGGGATGACTGATGAGTAGCCTGGTAGAAGGCTGCCTATCAGAAATATGGTGGCACCTTGGCTACAAGGAGACTATCAGGACACAGGATTGAAGACGGCATCAGGCTCCAAATTATAGTGGGGTAAAGGAGCCATCAAACAATCACGTTTATTGAGCGCTTTCTGTGTGCAGAGCACTGTACTAAAGTGCATGGGAGAGTACAGTATAACAGAGTTGGTAATCACGTTCCCTGCCCACAGTGTGCTTGCAGTCTAGAGTGGGAGATGGACATTAATATAATTAAATTATGGACCTTTGCATAAACTGAGTGTGGGGTGAATAAAGGGTATAAATCCAAGTGCAAGGGTGACCCAGAGTTGGGTGGGAGAAGAGGAAATGAGGGCTTAGTCAGGGAAGGCCCCTTGGAGAAGTTGTGATTTTTAATAAAGCTTTAAAGGTGGGTAAGAATGATGGATATGAAGGGGGAGGGAGCTCCGGCCTAGAGGCAGGACAAGGGCAAAGTGTCAGTGGTGAGATAGATGAGATGGAGGTACATTGGGTAGATTGGCATTAGCGGAGTGAAGTGAGTGGGCTGGGGTGGAATAGGAAATTGGAGATAATGTAGGAGGGGCAAGGTGATTAAGTGCTTTTAAAGTCATTGCTAAGGAGTTTCAGTTTGATGTGGAGGTGGATGGGCAACCACTGGAGGTTCTGCGGCGGGGGCTGGGAAACATGAACGGAATGTTTCTGTAGAAAAGTGATCCCAGCAGCAGGGTGAAGTATGGACTGAACTGGGGAGAAGTGGGGAAGTCAGCGAGGAGGCTGATGCAGTAGTCAAGTCAGGGTGGGCTAACTGCTTGGATTAATGTGGTAACAGTTGGAATGGAGAGGACTGGGCAGATTTTAGGATGATGTGAAGGTTGAACTGACAGGATTTGGCGAAATACTGAATATGTGGGTCGAGTGAGAGAGCTGAATCTAGAGTAATGCTATGGTTATGGGCTTGTGAGACAGAGGCTGGTGGTGCTGCCCTTTTCTGTGATGGGAAAGTCAAGGGGAGGACAGGCTTGGGGTGGGAATATGAGTCCTGATCTGGACATGTTAAGTTTGAGGTGTTAGCGGGACGTCCAAGTAAAGATGTCCTGAAGGCAGGAGGAAATTCGAGACTGCAGAGAAGTAGTCGGGGAAGGCTTCTTGGAGAAGCAGGGGAACCAGCGTGGCTCAGTGGAAAGAGCCCGGGCTCGGGAGTCAGAGGTCATGGGTTCAAATCCCAGCTCCACCACCTGTCAGCTGTGTGACCTGGGCAAGTCACTTCACTTCTCTGAGCCTCAGTTCCCTCATCTGTAAAATGGGGATGAAGACTGTGAGCCCCACGGGGAACGACCTGATCACCTTGTAACCTCCCCAGCGCTTAGAACAGTGCTTGGCACATAGTAAGCGCTTAACAAATACCAAAATTATTATTATTAAGTAACATTGATGTGGAATGGATTGTTGGTCACTAAACCCATCTTTTCGATCAGTCTTTCGTGGTGTAGTGGAAGCTGCAGGACCCAGGTTCAAGACTGATCTCTGTTACTGGGCTTCACTGGGGCCATGGGCGAGTCACGTAACCTCTCTCCTCTACCTCAGCTTTCTCATCGGCAAAGTGGGTTATAATAAAACCTGCCTTTCTACCTTCTCCACAGGGTTGTTGGTTGTCAGGGCAAAAACGAGCTAACCAACGTGAGCTTGCGTTGGGAATAAAAGCAGTATACAAAATGAAGGTAGTGAAACCGTACCGTCATTAGCAGCATCACTGAACCTGAAGGGTAGCTACATATCAGTTGTAATTAACTTTTGCTGTATCAGTAGGGGAATGAATGATCACAGAATTGGATTCAGGAACTTAATCTGAATGTACTTAGACCGTGAGCCCCATGTGGGACAGGGATTGTCTCCAACCTGATTAACTCATACCTACCCCAGTGCTTAGAACAGTGCCTGACGCATAGTAAGTGCTTAATAAATACCATGATAAATGAATTAATAAATACTGTTGAAAACGTTTTAAATCATCGGTTAGATGGTATGATGGGCGAGATGTTTTAACAAGATTTTGAAGGACATTTAATGATTTTGCTTGCTTTATGCTCCTTTAAAACCTTTTCAGGATTATATTCCAGTTAATAAAGCCTAATTTTGAAATGAAGTTTATGGAAATATGGGAAATACTGGCATTCATACGTTTTCTGTCAAGATATGTTGGAATTACTCTTCCATACATCCTGTAGGGGAGTTGTTTTCCGTGATCCTAAAAATAATCTCTAAAAGTGCTGCATCTAGCTGTCCATTGTAACAGAAGCATGAGAAATACGAGTGAATGAATGAAGTGTCGCAAAGGCTACCTAGACCCTTTTAGTGAAATACAAATGTGAACAAATGGAAAGCAGTGTAGCCTAGTGGGAAGATGGCCTGGGTTCCCATTCCATTCATTCACTCATTCAGTCGTATTTATTGAGCGCTTACTGTGTGCAGAGCACTGCACCAAGCGCTTGGGAAGTACAAGTTGGCAACATATAGAGACGGTCCCTACCCAACAGTGGGCTCACAGTCTAGAAGGGGGAGACAGGCAACAAAACAAAACATGTGGACAGGTGTGAAGTCATCAGAATAAATAGAAGTAAAGCTAGATGCACATCATTAACAAAATAAATAGAATAGTAAAATATGAACAAGTAAAATAGAGTAGTAAATCTGTACAAGCATATATACAGGTGCTGTGGGGAGGGGAGGGAGGTAGGGTGGGGGGATGGGGAGGGGGAGAGGAAAGGAGGCTCAGTCTGGGAAGGCCTCCTGGAGGAGGTGAGCTCTCAGTAGGGCTTTGAAGGGAGGAAGAGAGCTAGCTTGGCAGATGGGCAGAGGGAGGGCATTACAGGCCAGGGGGAAGGTGAGGGCCGGGGGTTGACGGCGGGACAGGCGAGAACCAGGCACAATGAGGAGGTGAGTGGCAGAGGAGCGGAGGGTGCGGGCTGGGCTGGAGAAGGAAAGAAGGGAGGTGAGGTAGGAGGGGGTGAGGTGATGGACAGCCTTGAAGCCAAGAGGGAGGAGTTTTTGCCTGATGGATAGTTTGACTGGTAGCCACTGGAGATTTTTGAGGCGGGGAGTAACGTGCCCAGAGCGTTTCTGCACAAAGATGATCCGGGCAGCAGCTTGAAGTATAGACTGAAGTGGGGAGAGACAGGAGGATGGGAGATCAGAGAGGAGGCTGATTCCATTCCAGTTATCATCTTGATGATATTCGAGTCACTTAGCTTCTCTGAGCCCCTGTTTCCTCACTGTAAAATGGGGATTCAATTCTCCCTCCTCCTTAGTCAGTGAGCCCCATGTGGGACGGGAACTGTGTCTAATCTGATTGACCTGTATCTACCCCAGAGCTTACAACAGTGCTTGACATGTAGTAAGTACTTAAAGGCTACCGTAAAATTACTGCCGTATTTTAAGTTTATTCATTCAATAATATATATTTGAGCACTTAGTACATTCAGAGCAGTGTAGTAAGCACTTGGGAGAGTACAGTACAAGAGAATGGTGGAAACATTTTGAAGCTCCACTCAGGAGTTTTGCTATTTAATGTCCATGCCTTTGAACAAGCTCCTGGGCTGATTTTGCTTAAAGCTGAAGGTGGTGATGGCAAAATTTGCTTAAAGCTGAAGGTCTTGATGGCAAATTTTGCCCCCATCCCGTTGAATAGCTGAGGGGTCGGTGAAGAATTGCTGCTCTCTGGGGATTTCCTGGCACCTCAAGTCCCTTTCACAAACTAGGGAATGGCATAGGAAATCATAATATAAAGATCATTAAATCATCAGTGGTTATGGTGGGAAATTTTCCCAGGATCTTAGTCATGATTCAGTCAACACAATGACATCCTGTTTCATTTTGGGAATGGGCTTGGGGTAGAAAAGGGGGAAAATGAGAAAAGGACAGAAGGGAAAAGGAGGAAAAAAGAGGGAAAGATCTGGAAACATCTTTTAGCTAGGATTGTTAAACACCGAAATGAGTAGCTAGTGGAAATTGCAGAATCACCCTAGGGAATCTTTTAAAATGAGCTAAGTTTAAATATAGGATTATTATCTGTGTAGAAAAAAATGTGATTGTAGTCTTCCTGGAGAGTGCAGAATAAGCTGATCAGGGGCTCTCTAAATTGTGGCCTGTGGGCTGTTAGTTGATCACAGAATTTGGATGTTTTATTTATGAATCTTCTTGTCTTTTTTTTTTTTTTGTATCTCTCTGTATTCTGCCTTGTGGTTTGAGGCAGTGGATGAGTGGGTAAGGGAGATTTGGTAAGACAAAAAATCAAATAACATCATTTAGTGAAACAGTCATTGGACAGTTGCTTGGAAATAGTGTACTATTTCTCAGACCTTATGCAAATTTTATATTTTGTATGTAAGTACACTTACAGCCCTCATAACATTTCATTTCCCTGAAGCTTGCCTCGAAAAACTCATATATGTATATATATTGACTTATATGTTTCATTTATTCATTTTTCCATATTCTTGCTGTAATCAGTTGGTTCTATACTTTTTCACCCACTATATTCCCATAATTGATAGTTGCCTGTCGGTGCCTCTCCCTCCTCCCCCAGTAGATCGCATGCTGGTTGAGAGCAGGGGCTTTGTCTTTTAAGTATTTTTTTTGTTTGTTTTTCGATGGATATTTCTCAGATAATTGGACATTCTGTAGATTTCAGAGAATGTAATTTGTAAAGTGACTACCATTCTATAAAACATTTGTCATTTTTAGTTTTATTCTCTTGTGTTTGGATGTTACTACAACCTGTATAGGAACATGTAGTGGTAGTGTCAGTAATAGTATTTACTCAGTACCCACTGCACACAGTGCATGGTATTAAGCGTTTTTGTTAAAATGATCTTATTAATGAGGATTGACAGCAGCAACAACATCCATTCAGGTCATTGTTGATTTGATGTCTGTAAAGATGGTACTTTAATACTGTTGTCCTGTTGGTATTTTGTTGTGATGTTCATTTATTGTGCGTGTGCGCACGCTGAGTGCACTTGTGGCAGTTATCTCTATTTATCCCATGTAGAATTAACTTGCTCTGAAATATGAAGAAATTTAGGTTGAGAAGAGGTCTTCTTTTACCAGAGTAAAAAAAAACTGGATCACTTACTAGTAACTGGAGTTCTAATTGGGTAATCTCCACAGATCCATATTCTTTGAAGTTATTGTGAATGCCTAGAAGACTTTGGAACCCTTGAAATTTGAAATTTCAGGAAGGTAAGCAAATGCCCTGGCGCATGTCTCAAGCATCTCCCGAACCATCTCCCTCCCCCACCCCTCACTCAGTCCCAGGGGACGTCTGTCAAGACGATCCGATGACGTGCAGAAAGAAGGGCAGTAGGTTGCAGATCTGGTAGGGAGACGACTTAATAGGGTAACTCCGGTTACTGGTAAGTAGTTTAGTTTTACTGACCTTGAGGACTCCTTCTCCAATTTCTTCCCTTTCAGAAGAGTGGTGCTGTTTATGAATGGAAGGATTGGGCATAAGAGATACTCTTGGAAGAATATACTGACTAAAGCCCACTAGGAAATCATTAGATCGTGATTGTAGAAAAGTATAGAAATCTGTCGTAAACATCTGGTGTTTTTACTTTTGAACCCTCCCCGAGAGCCTTAGTACATTGCCTGCAATAGGCGATGTCAGAGAACAAAACGAGCTCAGCAGAAAGAGCAATGGTTTGGGAGTCGGGGGATCCGAGTTCTAGTCCCAGCTCTGCCAGTGGTCTGTGTGTCTTTGGACAAGTAACTTAGCTTTTCTGGGCCTCCGTTTCCTCATCTGCAAAATCGGGGTAAAATAGATTGTGAGCCATGTGCGGGACAGGCACTGTGTCAGAACTGATGTCCTTGTATCTATTTCAGTACTGGGTGCACAGTAAGTAGAGTAATAAATGCTGGAAATGCTAAGATATGCATATACTAAACATCAAATCAGGGGTCTGGCAGAGGCTTAAAGGAAAGAATCGCCATAGGCAGTATAGTCTTGAAACTGCCACTGATTCCCTGCGTTATGTAAAATGATACAGTAATGAAGTATGTACAAGTACAAGTAAAATCTTTTAGACTGTGAGCCTTTTAGACTGTGAGCCCACTGTTGGGTAGGGACTGTCTCTATATGTTGCCAATTTGTACTTCCCAAGCGCTTAGTACAGTGCTCTGCACATAGTAAGCGCTCAATAAATACGATTGATGATGATGATGATGAAGTGTAACTCACCTCCTCCTGTCTACTTGCTCCCGTACTCTATGATCCAGCAGGAACATGACCAGCAGGGATGGGGGAGTTGCAACGGGTGCTGTGTTACGAAGTAGACAGAGGCCTAAAGACAAATAGGAAAATTTTTAGAAGGCGGCCTATAAGGTTAGTTATTTGAATCATTTTAAGCAGTAATTGTTATGTGAACATATTACACGGAGAGCCATTTTCTTGTCCCAGTACCATAATTTAAGTAGTATACTTTAGTTCAGATCTCTAACCTGTGCTTGATCCTGCAGTGGTTTACTTTTTTAATGACATTTTTCACATGGAAATGGATAGCTTTGTGATCATCAAAGGTGGAATAGGAAAAGAACAATTATTGTGAATCTTTTGCGTTTTATCCCAATTTTTGTTCCTTTGAGAAGTGAATCTAATTTTAAACTGTGAATGCCTTTGAAATTGTAAATCTAAATTACTAAATAATTTTTTATCTTACGGTGAGCTGGAGGTAGTCAAAAAGTGAACTCCAAAGATGGTGTCGGATTCTGCAGATTTGAGTAATACATTTCAGAAAAGTCTCCCTATTGTTAGAATACCTTTAGTTTCATTGCTTTTGAAAGCTTTATGAAACTAGGTCAGTCGTAAATCTGAATTCTGAGCATTTCGATAACTGCAGCAAGATTGGTACCAGAGATGGGAGGCTGTATTTAATCTTCCCTTTTAAAAAGAGAGTCTAGAATACAAATAAATTTAAAAAAGAAACCAAGAGAAGGAAAAAAGAGCTGGATCACTTTTACATTATCTAATTTAGGACTGAGAAAATTGTTTTTTAAAAAAATTGTAGTGCATTCCTCATAGCCAGTTCCTCAGAAACCAGCTTTCCCCTACTTTATTAGATGAGCACAAATAGCCGGTGATTGGCAGTAATCCACTACTGTTTTATTGGAAACTTGGGTGTAACCTGAGACTTTTTCAACAAGATAAAGGTCTGTAAATACCGGGTGCATGTCAAAAAGCCAAGGAGGGTTGGGCCAGGAAGGAGGAAAGCAACAGAGGCAGACAGCAAACCCAAAAGACAAAGCTCAGGTTTGGGAAGGAGCTTCAGTGATTGAGTCCAGTCAAGGAAGTAAGGCTCCGGACGGCTCTGCGGATGGGTGGAATTCCCGGTTCTTTCAATCAATCAATCAATCAATCAATCGTATTTATTGAGCGCTTACTGTGTGCAGAGCACTGTACTAAGTGCTTGGGAAGTAGAAGTTGGCAACATATAGAGACAGTCCCTACCCAACAGTGGGCTCACAGTCTAGAAGGGGGAGACAGAGAACAAAACCAAACATACTAACAAAATAAAATAAGTAGAACAGATATGTACAAGTAAAATAAATAAATAGAGTAATAAATATGTACAAACATATATACAGATGCTGTGGGGAAGGGAAGGAGGTAAGATGAGGGGGATGGAGAGGGAGACAAGGGGGAGAGGAAGGAAGGGGCTCAGTCTGGGAAGGCCTCCTGGAGGAGGTGAGCTCTCAGCAGGGCCTTGAAGGGAGGAAGAGAGCTAGCTTGGCGGATGGGCAGAGGGAGGGCATTCCAGGCCAGGGGGAGGATGTGGGCTGGGGATTGACGGCGGGACAGGCGAGAACGAGGCCCAGTGAGGAGGTGAGCGGCAGAGGAGCGGAGGGTGCGGGCTGGGCTGGAGAAAGAGAGAAGGGAGGTGAGGGAGGAGGGGGTGAGGTGATGGACAGCCTTGAAGCCGAGGGTGAGGAGTTTCTGCCTGATGCGCAGATTGATTGGTAGCCACTGGAGAGTTTTGAGGAGGGGAGTAACTTGCCCAGAGCGTTTCCGGACAAAGACAATCCGGGCAGCAGCATGAAGTATGGATTGAAGTGAGGAGAGACACGAGGATGGGAGATGAGAGAGAAGGCTGATGCAGTAGTCCAGATGGGATAGGATGAGAGCTTGAACGAGCAGGGTAGCGGTTTGGATGGAGAGGAAAGGATGGATCTTGGCAATGTTGTGGAGCTGAGACCGGCAGGTTTTGGTGACGGCTTGGATGTGAGGGGTGAATGAGAGAGCGGAGTCGATGATACCAAGGTTGCGGGCTTGTGAGACGGGAAGGATGGTAGTGCCGTCAACAGAGACAGGAAAGTCAGGGAGAGGGCAGGGTTTGGGGGGGAAGACGAGTTCAGTCTTGGACATGTTGAGTTTGAGGTGGCGGGCAGACATCCAGATGAAGATGTCCTGAAGGCAGGAGGAGATGCGAGCCTGGAGGGAGGGGGAGAGAGCAGGGGCAGAGATGGAGATCTGGGTGTCATCAGCGTAGAGATGATAGTTGAAGCCGTGGGAGCGGATGAGGTGGTCGGTCAGATGGAAGACCAAGGGAACTCTCTGAACCAGTTGCAGCTCAGTGACTGTCTCCCTAGGAAAAGTTTGATCAGTATTAATTGAGGAAAACAAACACCCTTAAGAATTTACAGCTTAATTCTTCATGTTTCATTTCCGTACATGTTAAACTATACATATTAAAAATTAGAGAACTTAATCTTTATAACCTTTATTAAATCAGAAGATTTAGCAAGTAGAATAGGGAGGCCACATAGTGGTTGAGGAGCACCTGGATAATTGTCTTGTTTTGAAGTGTGTACATATCTATAATTTTATTCATTTATATTGATGCCTGTTTACTTATTTTGATGTCTGTCTTCCCCCTTCTAGACCGTAAGCCCTGTGTGGACAGGGGTCGTCTCTGTTGCTGAATTGTAATTTCCAAGCGCTTAGTACAGTGCCCTGCACACCGTAACTGCTCAGTAAATACGATTGAATGAATGAAGTCTTTGACACATTAAATATTTTAATCAACATCTCTAGCAATTATTCGATGGTCTTCAAGTACTTACTGGGTGCAGAGCACTGTACTAACCGCTTGGGAAATAGAGTTGCAATAGAGTTGATAGACAGGATACCTGCCCACAAGGACTTTACAATCCAGAGGGGAAGATGAATGTTAATTCATTCAACTCAGTTCTTTCTCAGTCTCCTTTGCGGGCTCCTCCTCCCCCCCTCACCCCCGTACTGTTGGGGTTCCTCAAGGGTCAGTTCTTGGTCCCCTTCTGTTCTCTATCTACTTTCACTCCCTTGGTGAACACATTCACTCCCACGGCTTCAACTATCATCTCTATGCTGATGACACCCAAATCTATATCTCCGCCCCTGCTCTCTCTCCCTCCCTCCAGGCTCCTATCTCCTCCTGCCTTCAGGACATCTGCATCTGGATGTTTGCCCGCCATCTAAAACTCAGTATGTCCAAGACTGAGCTCCTTATCTTCCCTCCTAAACCTTGTCCCCTCCCTGACTTTCCTGTCACTGTGGACGGCACTACCATCCTTCCCATCTCACAAGCCCGTAGCCTTGGTGTCATCCTTGACTCCGCTCTCTCGTTCACCCCACACATCCAGTCCGTCACAAAAACCTGCTGGTCTCACCTCCACAACATCGCCAAGATCTGCCCTCTCCTCTCCATCCAAACCTCTACCTTGCAGGTTCAATCCCTCATCCTCTCCCGACTGGATTACTGCATCAGCCTCCTCTCTGATCTCCCATCCTCCTGTCTCTCCCCGCTTCAGTCTATACTTCACTCTGCTGCCCGGATTAGCTTTGTACAGAAACGCTCTGTGCATGTCACTCCCCTCCTCAAAAAACTCCAGTGGCTGCCTGTCAACCTACAAATGAATCAAAAACTCCTCACTCTCGGCTTCAAGACTGTCCATCACCTTGCCCCCACCTACCTCACCTCCCTTCTCTCCTTCTCCAGCCCAGCCCGCACCCTCCACTCCTCTGCCGCTAACCTCCTCACTGTGCCTCGTTCTCACCTGTCGCACCGTCGACCACCAGCCCATGTCCTTCCCTTGGCCTGGAATGCCCTCCATCCACACATCCGCCAAACTAGCTCTCTTCCTCCCTTCAAAGCCCAACTGAGAGCTCACCTCCTCCAGGAGGCCTTCCCAGACCACCCTCTTTTCCTCTCCTCCTCCCCATCCCCCCACCTCTGCTCTACCTCCTTCCCCTCCCCATAGCACTTGTATATATTTGTACAGATTTATTACTCTATTTATTTTACTTGTACATATATACTATTCTGTTTATTTTGTTAATGATGTGCATATAGCTATAATTTATTCTGACGGTTTTGACACCTGTCTCCATGTTTTGTTTTGTTGTCTGTCTCCCCCTTCTAGACTGTGAGCCCGTTGTTGGGTAGGGACCGTCTCTATATGTTGCCGACTTGTACTTGTACTTGTACTTATAAATGAATGTAATAGAAGCAGCAGGGCTTAGTGGATAAAGCACAGGCCTTGGGAGTCAGGAAGACCAGTGTTCTAATCCCGGCTCTGCCACAAGTCTGCTTTGTGAACTTGGGCAAGTCACTTCACTTCTCTGGGCCTCAGTTGCCTCAACTGTAAAATGGGGATGAAGAATGTGAGCCCCATGTGGGACAGGAACTGTGTCCATCCAGTGCTTAGAACAGTGCTTGGCACATAGTGCTTAACAAATACCATAATGATGATGATGATTAATAATTGTGGCATTTGTTATGCGTTTACTATGTTGATGCTTGAGAAGCAGCATGGCCTCACGGATGGAGCAGGGCCTAGGAGCCAGAAGGTCATAGGTTCTAATCCCGCTCCCCCATGTGTCTGCTGTGTGACCTTGGGCAAGTCACTCACTGCTCTAGGCCCCAGTTACCTTATCTGTAAAATGGGGACTGAGACCGGGAGCACCACCTGGGACAGAGACTGCGTCCAAACCGATTTGCTTGTATTCACCCCATGCTTAGTATGGTGCCTGGCACATAGTAAGTGCTTAACAAATACCATAGTTATTAAGGGGTACAAATCCAAGTGCAATAGGCAGTGCAGAAAGGAGAGCAAATAGGGGGAGTGAGGGCTTAGGGAAGACCTTTAGGAAGTACAGGTACTCATCAAAATCTGTTGTAGTTAACTTTCACATGTGTAGTGCAAGAACGTAGGAAATCATGCCTTTTTTGAGAAGGTTCAAACACATTACAGGCATCAGTTAAAATCGGCGTAATGCAAATCATGACATAGTTTAGGTCAATGGTGAAGAAAAAACAAACTCTCGATGGGTAAGATGAACAGTGCTTTGCACATAGTAAGCACTTAACAAATGCCATCATTATTATTATTATTTTCAGGCCAAGGCAAGCAAATTAGGTGGGTAGAAGAGAGACTAGAAGTGCGGCCTGAGGCTTTTTTCCAGCCTCCACTATGTCCTTCACCCGCACCTCTTTGAGCAGCACAGAGTCTGAGATGTAGCAAACGGCCATTACTGACATTGCTTCTGTGACTGAGAAATGCTTGCCTTATGCTATCCCTTTTCTTTCCATCTCCTCTCTCCCATTTCTACTTCCTTCCTCCCCTCTTATTTTGCCCTCTTATTTTTCTTCCCGTCTTCGTCTTTCTTAGATTAATGGATTAATCTAATAGTAACGTCTAGTGTTCAATTTCTGTCCTTCAGTCTCATGCCTGGAGATTTTAAGCAACCGAGCTTTTTCGTCCGGTTAGGGGGATTTAGAAGATAAGGCAGTGGAAAAGGGGAACAGACCCACGGGAAATAAGGACTATGTAGGAGTATATTCTCAAATATATTACGGAGGCCCTCTTGTGATTTCCCTAGTCTCCTTGTTATGCCCCATTAAGGATAACAGCTTTGGTTGCTTGTGAAATTGGCTTTAGAGAGCAAATAGAATCTAATCGGGTGCTAAATTCACTTTAGTGCTTGAGGAGGCACAGGCAGTGGAGATAAAGTCCTTTATTTCTCCTCCCCTCTGTGTCGGCTATGAACTTGGCTTTGTACCCCTTGGGGGCTTTGATACTCACCCTACCCACCACACTTATATGTAAATATTCTTACTCCACTATTCCCCCTGTCCCTGATCTGTTTAAGTCTGAAGTCCCCTGTAGACTGTAAATTACTGGTGGCCATGGATTGCGTCTACTGAGCGCGGGCTTGGGAGGCAGAGGTCATGGGTTTGAATCCCACCTCCCCCACATGTCTGCTGTGTGACCTTGGGCAAGTCACTTCACTTCTCTGTGCCTCAGTTCCCTCATCTGTAAAATGGGGATTAAGACTGTGAGCCCCACATGGGACAACCTCAGCTACTTCTGTTCCCCTCAGCGCTTAGAACAGTGCTTTTCACATAGTAAGCGCTTAACAAATACCAACATTATTATTATTATTATTCTTTCACAAGCGCTTAGCACGGTGCTCTACGCACAGGAAGTGCTCAGTAAAATAAGCACTCAGTTAGCACTCAGTCATGCCTGTCAACCTTCCCTTGAAGCAAAAACTCCTCACTGTTGGCTTCAAAGCTTTCCATCACCTTGCCCCCTCCTACTTCATCTCCCTTCTCTCCTTCTCCAGCCCAGCCCGCACCCTCCGCTCCTCTGCTGCTAAACTCCTCACTGTACCTTGTTCTTACCCGTCCCACCATCGACCCCAGGCCCACATCCTACCTCTGGCCTGGAATGCCCTCCCTCTTCACATCCGCCAGACTAGCTCTCTTCCCCCCCTTCAAAGCCCTACTGAGAGCTCACCTCCTCCAGGAGGCCTTCCCGGACTGAGCCCCCCCTTTTCCTTTTCTCCTCCTCCCCTCCCCATCGCCCCGACTCCATCCCTCTACCTCCTCCCCGCCCCACAGCCCTTGTGTATATTTGTACATATTTATTATGCTATTTTATTAATGATGTATGTGTATCTATAATTCTGTCTATTTTTAATGCTGTTGATGCCTGTCTACTTGTTTTGTTTTGTTGTCTGTCTCCCCCTTCTAGACTGTGAGCCCGTTGTTGGGTAGGTATTGTCTCTGTTGCCGAATTGTGCTGTCCAAGCTCTTAGTACAGTGCTCTGCACACAGTAAGCACTCAATAAATGCGATTGAATGAATGAACAGAGAAGCAGCATGGCCCAGTGGATAGGGCACGGGCCCTGGAGTCAGAAGGACCTGGGTTCTAATTCCAGCTCTGCCACTTGTCTGCTGTGTGATCTTGGGCAAGTCACTTCAGTTCTGTGCCTCAGTTCCCTCATCTGTAAAATGGAAATTAAGACTGTGAGCCCTGTATGGGACAGGGACTGTGTCCAACTTGATTATCTTGTATCTACCCCAGCGCATAGAACAATGCTTGGTACATAGTACGCGCTTAACAAATACCACAACTATTATTATTAAGATTATTACAAACCCCTCCTTTAGCAGAGGTGATGGGGCTGGGGACAGGAAAGGATACTGATTTGGATTTTTTTGAAAAAACCTCTCCATCTCCCCATCTCTAAGTGTGAATTAAGGGTCATTCATTCAGTCGTATTTATTGAGCGCTTACTGTGTGCAGAGCACTGTACTAAGCGCTTGGGAAGTACAAGTTGGCAACATAGAGACGGTCCCTACCCAACAGTGGGCTCACAGTCTAGAAGATCCTGTTGGCAGATACCAATAAAAGATGCGGCTCATGTCGCCCATCAGAAGAAGTGGCTCAAAGATGTGTCGTAAATTAGCCCAGTCCATTCATTCATTCACTCATTCATTCATTCAATCATATCTATTGAGCGCTTACTGTTTGTAGTGCACTGTACTAAGCATGTAGAAAGTACAATGCAGCAATAAAGAGAGACGATCCCTGCTCACAATCAGTCATATTTGCTGAGCACTTACTATGTGCAGAGCATTGTACACAATCTATTAGTCTTCTAACACTGCAAAAATATCTACTGAATTCAAGGCAGCATATAAGTAGGAAATTACCATCCTCTACAAAAGCTGCCTATTTAGGTCTTAATTTTTTTTAAGGTGTTTATAGAACAACTTCAGATACCTTCTCTTAAGTTCATTCAGTCGTATTTATTGAGTGCTTACTGTGTGCAGAGTCTCCTTCATGTTCCATATCTGTAATTTATTTATTTATATTGATGTCTGTCTCCCCCTTCTAGACTGTGAGCACGGTGTGGGCAGGGAATGTCACTGTTTATTGTTGTATTGTACTTTCCCAAGTGCTTCGTACAGTGCTCTGCACACAGCAAGCACTTAATATTATTATTATTATTATTCTAGAGTGTGAGCCCACTGTTGGGTAGGGACTGTCTCTATATGTTGCCAACTTGTACTTCCCAAGCGCTTAGTGCAGTGCTCTGCACACACTAAGCGCTCAATAAATACGATTGAATGAATGAATGAATGAATTGATTGATTATTATTATTATTATGGCATTTGTTAAGCGCTTACTATGTGCAAAGCACCGTTCTAAGCACTGGGGAGGATACAAGCTGATCAGGTTGTCCCACGTGGGGCTCACAGACTTAATTCCCATTTTACAGATGAGGTAACAGGCACAGAGAAGCTAAGTGACTTGCCCAAGGTCACAGAGCTAACATTTGGTGGAGCCGGGATTTGAACCCATGACCTCTGACTCCCAAGCCCGTGCTCTTTCCACTGAGCCACACTGCTTCTCCAAAAGTACCCATAATCTCTCTAAGGAAATTGTGACCTTTAACTAATCAACTATTCCTTTTTTGTGTGTGGTTAGTTTTTGTAGGGTTAAAAAGGTTATGTACTTCGTGTCAAGCTTTATGTACACTCGGACTAAATTTTAAATCAATACTAAATGTCAATTCTCCAATGGAAGTTCTTTTTAATATCAAATATATTTTTATGAAAACGTTTCCTGCTGTATTGGAGGTGTGATGCCATGGCAGTGATAAACATATGAGAATTCTTGAATTGGTCATCAAAGGCTTAAGAGAGTCTCATTTTGTTTGCGATAAGTATATTATTTAATGTTTCCTTATACTTAAGCTTGTTTCCATTCTTTTGAAATACAGCTGTACCTTCCCAGTTGCACATTTGAGTGTTTTTTTGTGTTTGTATTTTTTTTAATGGTATTTAAGTGCTTACTATGTGCCTGGCATTGTGCTAAGTGCCGGGGTAAATAATAATAATAATAATGATTATGATAATGGTATTCGTTAAGCGCTTACTATGTCCGACTGGGATAGATACAAGTTAATCACGTTGGACAAAGTCCCTGTCCCACATCGGGCTCACGCTCTTAATCCCCATCTTACAGATGAACTAACTGTCTTGTCTCGTCTTATGCTGTGGAGTCGTTTCCGACACCACGGGCTTTGGAGTCAGAGGTCGTGGGTTCAAGTCCCAGCTCCTCCAACTGTCAGCTGTGTGACTTTGGGCAAGTCACTTATCTTCTCTGTGCCTCAGTTACCTCATCTGTAAAATGGGGATTAAAACTGTGAGCCCCCCATGGGGCAAGCTGATCACCTTGTAACCTCCCCAGTGCTTAGAACAGTGCTTTGCACATAGTAAGCGCTTAACAAATACCATCATTATCATTATTATTATTATTATTATTATCTCTCCCAGAACGCCCTGCTCTCCTTCTGCAATCGTTCTGGTAGTGAATCCAGAGAGTTTTCTTGATAAAAATACAGAAGTGGTTTATCATTGCCTCCTTCCACGCAGTAAACTTGACTCTCCGCCTTTGACTCTCTCCCGTGCCACTGATCATCAATCGTATTTATTGAGCGCTTACTATGTGCAGAGCACTGTACTAAGCGCTTGGGAAGTACAAGTTGGCAACATATAGAGACAGTCCCTACCCAACAGTGGGCTCACCGTCTAAAAGGTACTAGAAAGTCTCCAGGTGCAACCCTGAGAGGGGTGAAGTAACTGAGGCCCAGAGAATTGAAGTGACTTGCCCAAGGTCACACAGCAGACAAGTGGGGGAGCCGGGATTTGAACCCAGGTCCTTCTGGCTCCCAGGCCTGTGCTGTGTCGATTAAGCACAGAGTTTGTTGGTAGGCATGTTCCCTGCCCACAGGGAGATTTTATATAACAAAAGTGTTACCTAGCATAGTCCTGGAAATCAGGAGACCTGGCTTCTAATTCCCAGTCTACCCTCTGCCTGTTGTGTGACCTTGTGTAAGTCATTTAAGTTTTCTGTGCCTCTGTTTCCTCATCTGTAAAATGGGAATTAAACACCCGTTCTCCTTCCCCCCTTAAACTACAAGCCCAAGAGGGACAGGGACTGTGTCTGATCTAGTTGTCCTGTCCCTCGCCTGGTGATTAGCACAATGCTTAGGAGGAAATAAGGGCTTAATGGTTAGTAGGAATAAGGATTTATGGGGTAAATAGATTAAGGACTCCATAGCTTTGGACACACTGGGAAAAAATGTGATAGGATTTGTGACAGTTAAAAATATACAGGATAAATTTATTGTTAAAGTGTGTCAAATTCACTTTCATTTACCTTCTAATATGGGTAGTTAGGATACAAGCAAAAATTACACCAGAAAAAAGACAGAGAACGTCTGCCAATTATGTAATAGTGTACTCTACCAAATGCTCAGTATGATGCTCATCACACAGTGCTCAATAAACAATAATAATGATGGTATTTGTTAAGTGCTTACTATGTGCCAAGCGCTGTTCTAAGCGCTGGGGTAGATACAAGGTAGTGAGGTTGTCCCACCTGGGGCTCACGGTTTTAATCCTCATTTTACAGATGAGGGAACGGAGGCACAGAGAAGTGAAGTGACTTGCCTAAAGTCACACAACAGACAAGTGGCGGAGCCGGGATTAGAACCCATGACTTCTGACTCCAAAGCCCAGGCTCTTTACACTAAGCTAGGCTGCTTCTCATGCGATTGATAATGCAATTGATATTTTTCTTACATATATATATATATATGTATATGTATATATATATATAATATTTTATAGCTTTTATATGCTGCTAGACAATTATAACTCCTTCCAGAAGAGTCATCGATTTTATCCCTTATCCATATGGTCCTAATCTGTAAAATGGACATTAAATATCTGTTCCCCTTGCTGTTTAGACTCTGAGCCCCATGTGAGTCAGAAACTGTCTGATCTGATTTACTCGCATCCACTCAGCGTTTAGTACAGTGCTTGCACATTGTAAGCACTTAACAAAAAACAAAATTTGTATTATTAGACTTACTATTCTAAAGCACATCTCCTCCAAGAGGCCTTCCCTGACTAAGCCCTCATTTCCTCATTTCTTCTCCAACTGCTTTCTGGGTCCCCCTAGCACTTGGATTTTTACCCTTTATTCACCCCCTCCCTCAGCTCCACAGCACTTATGTACATATCCATAATTTATTTAGCTTAACATCTGCCGCCTCTGAACTGTAAACTAGTAGGCAGGACACATGTCTGCTAATTTCGTTGTATTCTCCCAAGCGCTTAGTACAGTGCTTTGCACATAGAGGATGTGGGTTCTAATCCTGGCTCCGCCACATGTCTTCTCTGTGACCTTGGGCATATCACTTAACTTCTCTGTGCCTCAGTTACCTCATCTATTAAATGGGGATTTAGACTATGAGCTCCATGTGACACAGGGATTGTGTCCAACCTGATTACCTTGTATCTACCCCAGCACTTTGAACAGTGCTTGGCACATAGTAAGTAGTACTAGCAGTAGTAGTAGTAGTAGAAACAGTGTGAGTAGTATTCATTCATTCAGTCATATTTATTGAGCGCTTACTGTGTGCAGAGCATTGTACTAAGAGCTTGGAAAGTACAATTCGGCAACAGAGACGATCCTTACCCGACAAGGGGCTCACAATCTAGAATAGTAGTAGTAGTAAGTAGTAGTAGTAGTAGTAGTAGTAGTAGTAGTAGTAGTAGTAGTAGTACGTGGCTCAGTGGAAAGAGCACGGACTTGAGAGTCAGGTCATGGGTTCGAATCCCGGCTCCACCACTTGTCCACTGTGTGACCTTGGGCAAGCCACTTAACTTCCCTGTGCCTCAGTTCCCTCATCTGTAAAATAGGGATTAATAATAATAATAATAGTAATAATTATGATGGCATTTGTAAAGCACTTACTATGTGCAAAGCACTGTTCTAAGCGCTTGGGAGGATACAAGGTGATCAGGTTGTCCCACCTGGGGCTCACAGTTCTTAATCCTCATTTTACAGATGAGGTAACTGAGGCCCAGAGAAGTTAAGTGACTTGCCCAAAGTCACACAGCTGACAGTTGGCGGAGCTGGGATATAGTGATGGTATTTATTAAGGGCTTACTATGCATTGTTCTAAGCGCTGGGGGAGATACAAGGTAATAATAATGATGGTATTTGTTAAGCGCTTACCACGTGCCAAGCACTGTTCTAAGCTCTGAATAGATACAAGGTGATCAGGTTGTCCCACGGGGGGCTCACAGTCTTCATCCCCATTTTACAGATGAGGGAACTGAGGCCCAGAGAAGTGAAGTGACTTGCTCAAAGTCACACAGCTGAAAATTGGCAGCATTGGGATTCGAACCCATGACTTCTGACTCCAAAGCCCGGGCTCTTTCTACTGAGCCACGTCTGAGCCCCACGTGGGACAACCTGATCACCTTGTATTCCCCAGCACTTAGAACAGTGCATTGTACATAGTGCTTAACAAATACCAGTAGTAGTAGTAGTAGTAGTAGCAGCAGCAGCAGCGTGACCTAGTGGATACAAACTACTACTACTACTAGTAGAAGCAGTGTGACCTAGTGGATACAATCCTGGCCTGGGAGTGAGAAGGATGTGGGTCCCAATCCCGGCTCCGCCACTTGTCCGCTGTATAACCTTGGGATAGTCACTTCACTTCTCTGGGTCTTGGTTACCTCATCTGTAAAATGGGGATTAAGATTATGAGCCCCATGTGGGACAGGGACCGTGTCCAACCTGATTTCCTTGCATTCATTCATTCATTCATTCAATCCTATTTATTGAGCACTTACTGTGTGCAGAGCACTGTACTAAGCGCTTAGGAAGTACAAATCGGCAGCATACAGAGACGGTCCCTACCCAACAACAGGCTCACATTATCTACCTCAGTGTTTAGAACAGTGTGTGGCACACAGTGTTTAACATACCACAATTATTACTGCTATTAATAGTAGTAGTAGTAAGCATTCAATAAGTACTGTTGGTTGATAATAACAATTATGGTATTTATTAAGCGTTACTCTGTGCCAAGCATCTGAAACCATATGAGGCCAGAAGTGAGGCTTCTGAAATCACTTCCAGTGATTGATACCACTTGGAGGAAACCAATTTGGGAGCCAAACCACCCAGAGGACAAGTGTTTGTGTACTAAACCACCAGGCCCAGTTGGCAGCACAACTTGTGGTCATCTTGGTCCACACTATGGGGCTGCTTTGGTTCCTGAAAGACCAGTGTAATTGGGCCAGGATTGGTTTTGGCTAGTGGGCCCATTCCAACCAGTGGGTTTGGTACTTATGCACTAAACCTTAGGCCAGACACAACTACGGCATGTGTTTTCCATCTTAAAATTACACAGGGATAATTTTAATGTTGGGGCTGTTTGCTGGTCCCATCCCCCAAAAATAGGCCTTCAGGTCATTTGAGAACAAATTTGTTATTAATTGGATTTGGACTGGGTACTCAGCTGAGTACAATTTGCCAAGAAGGTAGGCTATTTTTCAGTCTGGTTGAGATAGGCATGTGACACTCTTCCTGCTGCCCTAGAGGCCTTGACAGAAAGGTTATGAGATTTGGGAGAACATAATGTAACCTTGAGCTGACTTTTTTGAAGGTATAAGGAGAAGCAAAGATGCTCAGACGCACCGTTTTATTTCAAAAAGTGTGATATTTTTTAAAAGTGTCAGGAAAGCATGGCCCTTGCCCCAGTAAAACTGATTTGGGAAAGGGAGACTTCGTTCTTGTCAAGGCTCTGTCAGTGAAAGATGAAGGAATGCACTATACAAAAGCAGCAGTTCGTTTCAGAAGAACAGTTTCTTATCACTCTGACCTTTTGGATGTTACATTAGGAAATGGTTGCCATAAAAACGCAAGTTACTTAACCTGAATTGGAGTTTTAGTTTTGTGACCATATTACCTTGTTCCTGAGAAAATGGTAAAATCAAAGGCTTAAAGGGACAGATAGCAGTTAACTGTTAATTTCTGTAGTCTCATAACCGAGTAACATTTCTTCTAAATTCTTGACCCTCACTCCTGTAACTCTGCCCTCCCCTCTGCCCGGCAACAACACTTCTAATAATAATGGTATTTGTTAAGCGCTTACTATGTGCCAGGCACTGTACTGTGCGTTGGGGTGGATACAAGCAAATCGGGTTGGACACAGTCCCTGACCCGCATGGGGCTTAGAGTCTTAATCACCATTTTCCAGGTGAGGGAACTGAGGCCCAGAGAAGCGAAGTGACTTGCCTAAGGCCACCCAGCAGAAAAGTGGCGGGGCCGGGATTAGAACCCAGACCTTCTGACTCCGAGGCCTGTGCTCTATCCACTATGCCATGCTGTTTCTCTCCTTACTGACTCCCATGCCCATTGCCTGCGCCAGCTGTTTCAGATTTACGTCAATCCTCAAACCTCTTGGCCCCAGTATCCCACCTCTTGTTACTGGTGTGCGTCCCAGCTTCTTCATTGAAAAATTGGAAGTATCAGGCGTGAATTCGCTCAAATCCCCCCACAACACTCTAGCCCCACCCTCCCACCACCTCTTCATTGAGTTGCTTGTTCTTCTGTCTTCCAAGAGACCTTCCGCTTCCTTTCAAGATCAACTTATTGATATTTTATTATTACTTAAATTATTACTCTGTTTTACTTGTACATATTTACTATTCTGTTTATTTTATTTTGTTAATATGTTTTGTTTTGTTGTCTGTCTCCCCCTTCTAGACTGTGAGCCCGCTGTTAGGTAGGGACTGTCTCTATGTGTTGCTAACTCGTACTTCCCAAGCGCTTAGTACAGTGCTCTGCACACAGTAAGCGCTCAATAAATACAGTGCCCCTGCACACAGTAAGCGCTCAATAAATACAGTTGAATGAATGAATGAACCCCTTCCCCTGCCTCTCCAACCCCATTCTTCTGCACCTTATTAAAACACTTGCCCACTCCGTTCTTCCCTCTCAGACCACCATCTTCAACCACTCACTCTCCAGTGGCTCGTTTCTCTCTGCTTTCCCCATCCTAAAATAATTTCCTCCCACGACCATACCAGGCTTTCCGGTTATCACTTCATCTCACTTCCACCATTCGTTTCCAAACTCCTCGAATGAGTCGTTAACATCCGCTGCCTCCTCTTCCTCTCCTCTAACTCTCTCCACAGCTCCCTGGCAGTCTGGCTTCCACCCACTTCGCTCCTCTGAAGCTGTCTCTCCAAGGATACCGGTGACTTATTTCCTGCCAAATCCAACAGCCTCTACTCCATCCTAATCCTCTTAGACCTCTCAGCTGCCTTGGACACTGTGGACCACCTGCTTCTGGAAACACTATCTAACCTTGGTTTCAGTCAATCATATTTATTAACCGTTTTACTGAGGCTGTACTAAGCACTTGGGAGAGCACAATATAACAGGCGTATTCCCTGCCGACAGCAAGTTACACTCTATAGAGGACACACTGACACTGTGTTTTCTCCTGCTCTCTTACCTTTCTGACCTGTCCATCCTCTAGTCTGTAAACTCACTGTTTATTGTTATATTGTACTCTTCCAAGTGCTTAGTACAGTGTTTTGAGTACAGTAAGCGCTCAACAAATACGATTGAATTGAATCTCGTTTTCTTTCTCTGGCTCTTCCGCTGCCGCCCATCCCCTAACTGGGTGGGTTCCTCAAGGTTCAGTCCTGAATCCTGTTTTCTGCTCCATTTTACCACCACTCATCATCATCATCATCATCATCATCATCATCAATCGTATTTATTGAGCGCCTACTGTGTGCAGAGCACTGTACTAAGCGCTCGGGAAGTGCAAGTTGGCAACATATAGAGACAGTCCCTACCCAACAGTGGGTTCACTTTAAAAGGGGGAGACAGAGAACAAAACCAAACATACTAACAAAATAAAATAAATAGAATAGATATGTACAAGTTAAATAAATAAATAAATAAATAAGTAGAGTAATGAATATGTACAAACATATATACATATATACAGGTGCTGTGGGGAAGGGAAGGCGGTAAAATGGGGGGATGGAGAGGGGGACGAGGGGGAGAGGAAGGAAGGGGCTCAGTCTGGGAAGGCCTCCTGGAGGAGGTGAGCTGTCAGTAGGGCCTTGAAGGGAGAAAGAGAGGTAGCTTGGCGGATGGGCAGAGGGAGGGCATTCCAGGCCAGGGGGTGACGTGGGCCGGGGGTCGATGGCGGGACAGGTGAGAACGAGGTACGGTGAGGAGATTAGCGGCGGAGGAGCGGAGGGTGTGGGCTGGGTTGGAGAAGGAGAGAAGGGAGGTGAGGTAGGAGGGGGCGAGGGGATGGACAGCCTTGAAGCCCAGGGTGAGGAGTTTCTGCCTGATGCACAGATTGGTAGCCACTGGAGATTTTTGAGGAGGGGAGTAACATGCCCAGAGCGTTTCTGGACAAAGACAATCCGGGCAGCGGCGTGAAGTATGGATTGAAGTGGGGAAGTATGGAGTATGGATTCTCCACTCCTGTGGAGAACTCATTCCCTCCCCCAACTTCAAGTACCATCTCTATGCAGATAACTCCCAAATCTGTTCCTTCTTTTCTGTAATCCTGCATTTCCTTCTGCCTCCAGAACATCTTTACCCAGATGTCTCAACAACGCCATAAACTGAACATGTCCAAAACAGAACTCATTTTCCCATTCATACCTTTTCCTCCCCCTGACTTTCTCATCACTGTGGCAACACCATCATCCTCTCAGTTTCACAAGCCCACAACCTTGGCATATTCTTCGATTCATCTCTCTCTCTCAACCCACACATCGAATTCAGTGACCAAATTCTGTCCTTTGACAACATCTCTGAAATCACCCACTTCCTTCCATTCAAGCTGCCACCATGGTGGTCCAAGCACTTCTCAAATCCTGTCTGCACTACTGCATTAGCTTCCTCACTGACCTTTCTGCCTCCAGCCTTTTCCCTCTCCAGTCCTTGCTTCACCCTGCTACCCGGATCATTTTTTAAAAAACGGTTCTGTACACATCTCCCCACTCCTCAGAAACCTCCAATGGTTGCTGTCCTATCTGTGCATCAAATTCTCAGTCAGCTCTCCCTCCTCCCTCTCCTTGCTTATCTCCCACTCAGCCCTTCTGCTTTGTTCCTTTTTTATTTTTTATGGTATTTGTTACGTGCTTTACTACGTACTGGGCACTGCACTAAGTGCTGAGGTAGGTCCAAGATTATCAGCTTGGACACAGTCCTTTTCCCACAGAGGGCTCAGAGTCTTAATCCCCGTTTTAAAGATGAAGTAACTGAGGCACAGAGAAGTGAAGTGACTTGCCCAAGGTCACAGAGCAGACAATTGGCAGAGCCGGGATTACAACCCAGGTCCTCCTGACTGCTCTATCCTCTAGGTCATGCTGCTTCTCACAGCTCTTCCAACAGTAACTTGCTTACCGTGCCTCAGTCTTGTCTGTCTAGCTGTCATCCCCTTCATCGTACCCTCCCTCCCCTTTACATCCAGCACATATCGATCCCCATCTTCAGAGCCGCACTGAAATTGTATAATTGTATTTGTTAAGCGCTTACTATGTGTCAAGCACTGTTCTAAGCACTGGGGGAGATACAGGGTGATCAGTTCCCACATGGGGCTTCCAGTCCAAGTAGGAGGGAGAACAGGTATTGAATCCCCATTTTGCAGATGAGGGAACTGAGGCCTAGAGAAGTGATTTGCCCGGTGTCACACAGCAGACATAGGGCAGAGCTGGGATTAGGACCCAGGTTTCCTGACCCCTGGGCCCATGGCTCTCTCCGGTAAGCCACGCTGCTTCCCCAGGAAGCCTTCCCTGACTAACCTTTCACCTCCCCATCCTATTTTCTGTTCTGGGTCGCCAATGCACCTATGTTCATACCCCCTTAGGACTTAGTACTTATCATGCTTCCAGAGTACTTAGGTATACATCCCTGCTCTGTAATTTATTTCATGTCTGTCTCCCCACAGGACTACTGTCTACCAACTGTATTGCATTCTCCCAAGCAGTTAGTCCAGAGCTCGGCACACAACAAATAATTTTGATCGATTGTTCCAAGTGATCCTTGCCACCTTTTTTCCTCTGTCATTTTCAGCACATTGTTGGGAAGGGCCTATTTATCATTCATTCTCTTCCCTGAACCAGCCCACGAATCAGCGCTTGTGAGCCTGGCTTCACTGGCATGCCACAAAGTGACTAAAATTGATGAACTAATTATTGAAGATCACATTGTTGAGGTTGAAGTCATCCAGTGTTTTCATTATGCATTTTGGTGGAACAGTATTGAGGAATTAAAGAAAATCCTCCCCCAATACGCGCCCGTCAAAATGCAGAGTACAGTACGTTGCTCCTTGTGGTCACTCTATAAATGCCTGAAGGTCATGGGTTCTAATTCTGGCTCTGCCACTCGTCTGCTGTGTGACCTTGGGCAAGTCACTTCACGTCTCCGGGCCTCAGTTCCCTCATCTGTCAAATGGGGTTTGAGACTGTGAGCCCCACATGGGACAGGAACTTGCTTGCTTTGCTTGTATCCACCCCAGTGCTTAATACAGTGCCTGGCACATAGTAAGCACTTAAATACCGTCATTGTCGTCATCATATTGTCTACTACTACTGCTCTGAATATGACTTAATCAATGGCATTTATTGAGCACTTACTGCATGCAGAGCACTATACTAAGCTCTTGGGTAAGTAAGTTGGTAGGCTTAATCCCTGCCCTCAAGGAGTTTTCAAACTACAGGAAGAAGCAGACATTAAAATAGATTAGGGATAAGGAGAAGAGTAGAAATATAAGAGTACATAAGTGCTGTGGGCCTGGGGTGAGTATCAAAGGGCCTAAGGGGTACACAGCTAAGTTCATAGTCCACGCAGAAGGGAGGGCAGATGGGAGAAATACGGGCTTATTTAGGGAAGACGTCTTAGAGGAGCTGTGCTTTTAGGAAGGTTTTGAAGTGGTGGAAATATGTTGTGGGAGTAAGGTTTTACGCAAGTGTCCGGCATCAATCAAGGCAGGAGACCTATAATGTGAGCTTGTTTGAGAACACAACCCTCTCGCTGGAGAACTCTGGATGATTATTAAAGATGACTTTGGGGTCAGATTCATTCATTCAGTTGTATTTATTGAGCACCTATTGTGTGCAGAGCACTGTACTAAGAGCTTGGAAAGTACAATTCAGCAACAGGCAGAGACAGTCCCTACCCAACAACGGGCTCTCAGATCTCATAATCACATGTAAGGTTTTGACGGATCCGTTGCGTGAAGAACTTGGAATTGGGGTGAAGTTGACTTTACTTGAAGCCTACTTGCATCTTCTAGTTCCCCTGAAATTGGCGTATTGGGTTCCATTTTCTGCTTTCTTTTTGGTTAGCAACTCAGTAAACCACCTGTGCAAACAAATACTTGTGCCCCCAAACTGCCACCTTCCCCATTTAGAGCCATCTGCCCCACCTCCTTCCCCTCCCCAAAGCACTTGTATATATGTTTGTACAGACTTATTACTCTATTTTACTTGTACATATTTACTATTCTATTTATTTTGTTAATGATGTGCATTTAGCTTTATTTCTATTTATTCTGACGACTTGACACCTGTCCACATGTTTTGTTGTTTGTTTCCCCCTTCTAGACTGTGAGCCCATTGTTGGGTAGGGACCGTCTCTATATGTTGCCAACTTGTACTTCCCAAGTGCTTAGTACAGTGCTCTGCACACAGTAAGCGCTCAATAAATGCGATTGAATGAGTGAGTGAATGAATGAATGAATGAATGAATGAATGTGGCTTCCACCAAGAGGCTGATGGGGTTTAGTGGTCAAACCTTTCAAGGGCCTGAATGGGCTGTGTGTTTTCTCCGTGGAGGGTTACTGATGAGGCGCTCTCATGGGACTGGGGCCAGGGTGAGCAAAATTGCTTGAGAATTGATTGGTGGAAGCAATCTCTCCTTATGTGTCTGTCTTCAGTCCTCTCCCTCTTTGGATTTTCAGATTGTGAGCCCCCTGAGGGCACGGAGTGTGTAATTCATTCCTGTGTACTCTTTCCCAGTGCCTAGTATAGTATTCTACACACAGCAAGTGCTTAATAAATACCATTGTTCCTCCCCCTCCTACCCCACTGCTCCTCCGTACTGCTTGTAATTGCAGCCTTTTCTGCTCCTACCTATTCTCCCTGACAACTGGGAGGGGTTTATCTGTCTGGCTGTCAGCGACCTTGAAGTTGGGTAAGTGGCTTTTTGGCGGAAATAATTGCTCTCCCCATACTTGAGTGAATCATTCCAATGAATTCTAGGCCCAGCCTTACTTTTCCTGGCTCTACACGAGCACTTTTCACGGGCCAGATGAGTCAGTAACTTGGTATACTCCAGTGTGGGTGTGTGTACTACTTTTCTCTTCTATCAGCCGTTAAAGTGCTTCATACGTATTACCTTTAAAACAGCACTACAACAGCATGGGAGAGTTTTAAGTGGTTCCATTATAAAATCGGGTTTCAGTTTTTCTGAGCTCTTGCGGCAAAAGACAAGTAGTTTTTGGATTTCTCCTCATCGCCTCAATGTTCTTTTCCCCAGTTTTCTAAGAAATATCGTTTGGAATTTGTCATGGTGGTTTACTTTCTAAAACGGAACCTGTACAATGAAAAAGGGTACGTTTTCAAATCCTTTTTTTTCCACCTGTTCACAGGAAGCCTCGGCCTGTCTCCCAGTTGGTCGCACAACAGGTCACCCAGCAATTTGTGCCCCCTACGCAATCCAAGAAAGAGAAAAAAGATAAAGTAGAAAAGGAAAAGAATGAAAAGGAAACAACCAGCAAAAAGAACAGTCAAAAGAAGACCAGGTAAATCTGCAAATGGTTGGGGCGTTGATAAAATGAAATTGTTAGCGGACTAGCTTGGAGCACAAATCCACTAAGCGCTCAGTGCAGTGCTCTGCATGCAGTAAGCGTTCAATAAATACGATTGAATGAATGAACCCACTAGCTGAACCAGGCGATCTGGGGGAAAGGTGGTCTCCTCTCTCTTTTCTGTGTAACACCCAGAATGCAGAATTTACAGCTTTGATTCTGAATGATGGGTGTGGAAATCAAACCACACCCCAGAAAACTAAGTGTTTACAATGCATAGAGGGGCATAGACATTTTCTTCCCATGGGAATTCCTGTAAAAGAGTACTAAGAAAATTTTGATTCAGAGGTCAGTCTTAATCATGCCTCTTAGAGACCTAATTAACTGAGTATGTTTGTCAGTATACATTAGGCATTTCGGGGTGATGTGGTAGTTCTCCTCTGCGCGCAAGAAATGGAAGAAAAAAATGACTTTACATTTTTCCCCCCCTCTCCTTTAGGCCAAGATTGAAAAATGTAGATCGGAGTAGCGCCCAGCATTTGGAAGTTACCGTTGGCGATCTGACGGTCATTATTACAGACTTTAAGGAGAAAACCAAGTCACCACCTGCGTCTAGTGCTGCTTCTGCAGATCAACACAGTCAGAGTGGGTCTAGCTCTGATAATACAGAGAGAGGAATGTCCAGGTCATCTTCACCCAGGGGAGAAGCCTCATCGTTGAATGGAGAATCTCATTAAAGTTTATTTTCTCCAGTTTCTTTAGTCTTTCTCTTGTACCATGCAAATACACAAATTCTGCCAACAGCTGCCACATTTTCATGACAAACTTGTGCGTTCACAACTGCATCCTATCCAGAACATATGTTTTGCAAAAAACAAAAAAGAAAGAAAGAAATGCAGCATTAGGATTAATAATTTTGTAGGAATCTACAATTTATATAAGACATTTTCAGATTAAACATTTTAATCTTCACAGTTTAAGGTGCCATGAAAGTGTGGTTAACATTTATTACACAGTGTTATTGGTAAGTCCGTTTTCACTTTTAGTTTAGTGAATTCTAACACAAAATATTTAATTGGCATGTTCATGATTTAAATTTTTAACATAGTTCAAGCTGCCTAAATATGTATTATTTGAGGATTGTGAAACAGATAGTTATATGTATTCAAGTCAAAGATCAGTTTAATCGACTATTGCTGCAACTGGATTTTCGTAATGGTTTTCTTCTTAAATACACCTGCTGGTACTTGGTGTGGTTAAATAGGAAAAATGTTATTAAATAAAGCATTTGTATGAACTTTTGCCAATGTTTTTCAACACATTTTATTAGATTACTATTGCTGTTTCTGGTTTTGCCTCTCTTTTTTTTGCTTTTAACATTCATTTGTTGTCGTGTTTACTGAGCAAATTAGTAAACATTAAAAAGCGTTGTTTAGCTTTATAATTCAGATTCAGTACTTTTGTCATTTTACACTGGCATTTTCTTTTTTTTATGAAATATTAAATCTCAAGTTATTGTGAATATTCCCCTCTCCTTCCTCCCACACCCCCCCCGCCCAAGAATCCTGCCATTGTTTTTAAAATCTATCATTCTGGAAAAGCTTTACCATATTATACTGTTTTCTTGCCCAAAACTTATCACGTGTCAGAGACACTAAATAAGTAGTAAAGAAAAACGAAATGTTGCACAAAACTGGGAAAATAGTTTTGTCCCATTTGTTCTTAGATTAGCTTTTGTGAATTTTAATTGGCCCTTATTAAATACTATTACAATTCCTATGAAGAATTTGCAGTTCCCTATTTTCAGACGTAACTGTCAATTTATGCATTTATCAATATGCCAATACAAATAAATATTTAGTCCCATCTGGTATTATGTAAAATTACCAATAAAATATTTTTATGACTACAGATTTTGCACTTTTGTTTACAACCAATGTTTTGGATGTCCAAAAAGCCAAACTGGAAACTACACATATTCTTAAATCTTCATGTTGTCCCTGATTCTCTTAGCTTTCAGCTTAAATACACACACTAAGTATAGGGGCTCTGATGTTAATATTAAATGGATTTTAAAAAAATGAATCTAGGCAGAAAATATTATATGGAAGATTAGACATTTGTAGATTCTGACCGTTGTGATATCTGGTAGCTTCTTGTAGTAATGTATTTTCTGTTTAAATGCAGTACTTCTACAGGCACAATGGTACTGTCTATTTTGTAAGATGCTAGTTGTGAAATACAATTAGTTGCATAAAAATGAAAGTCTGATGTGATATCTAAACATTTACGTACCTTCTTCTCTGTAGTGTTAAAGTCTAGACCACGCCAAATGAAAATAACCTAACCGGTTAAAACATTTAATTTTCTGAACAGGATTATTTTTCATCATCTTTTATAATCTTTGCATACTTTCCAAATCTTAGGTTGGCATTCTTTGGGGGGTAGTAATGATTATATGACAAAGCATTATGCTAAACTTTGCTGGGGTAAATACAAGACAGATTGGACACAAACCCGGTCCCACACGTGGCTCACAGGCTGAGAAATCATCCCATTTCTCAGATGTCTAGACGGAGGCTCCCAAGTCAATCATCGAGAGTATTCAACGCATGTCTGTGTGAAGGACACTGCACTAAGTGCTTGGGGGAATACAAGAGTCAGTGGGTAGAATCCCTGCCCTCATGGAGTTTGCGGTCTAGTCAGAGAGACAGACACTGAAGGAAATTTCATTTGTGCGGGGGGACCACAGAGTTAAGATTTGCACATAAGGATTCCTGGATTCCTTTTAGACTGTGAGCCCACTGTTGGGTAGGGACTGTCTCCATATGTTGCCAATTTGTACTTCCCAAGCGCTTAGTACAGTGCTCTGCACATAGTAAGCGCTCAATAAATATGATTGATGATGATGATGATTCCTGGAGAAGAGGGGCTGGTGGCTGTCCAAGGGCTTAAGGGGGGCACGGTTGCGTGCAGGTGGTGGACTTGCCATTAAGGAGGGGAATAAGTTGGGGAGGTGAGAGATGAATCAGGGAAGGTCGTCTGGAGGAGGTGTGATTTTTGAATTTGGGGAGCGTAGGGGTCATCTGGATGTGAAGGGAGAGGAAGAAAAGACTTACTGTGAGAGATAAGAATGAGCCAGTGAATGGGGTGGCTCGAGAGGGGAGAAGTGGGCCCGTTGCCTTGTGGAAAAGAGATGAGGGTAAGTAGTCATTCATTTGTTCAATCATATTGAGTGCTTACTGTGTGCAGGGTATTGTACTAAGCTCTTCGGAGAATACAATACAACAGTAGACACATTCCCTTACAGTCTAGAGGTGGAGAGGTAGACATTAAGAGAAATAAATTACAGATATGTAGAGAAGTGCTGTGGGTCTGGGAGGGGGAGGAAAAGAGGAACAAAAGATAATGCTGTAAACGCTACACCGTGAGAAGGTGTAGGGTAGTGAATAGAGCACGGGCCTAGACTGTGAGCCCACTGTTGGGTAGGGACCCTCTCTATATGTTGCCAACTTGTACTTCCCAAGCGCTTAGTACAGTGCTCCGCACACAGTAAGCACTCCATAAAGATGATTGAATGAATGAGGAGGTCATGGAACCTAATACCAGCACCGTCACTTGTCTGCTGTGTGGCCTTGGGCAAATCACTTCACATCTCTAGGACTCAGTTCCCTCATTTGTAAAATGGGCATTGAGACTTTGAGCCCCACGTGGGCCAAGGGACTGTGTCCAACCCCATTTGCGTGTATCCACCCCAGCACATAGAAAGCACTTAATACCATCATTACAGGGAGCAAGTCAGGGCGACAGAAGGGAATTGAAGAGAGGGAAAGGAGTGCTTAATCAGGGAAGGCCTCTTGGAGGAGATGGGCCTTCAATAAGTCTTTGAAGTGGGGGAGAGCTATTGTCTGTCAGATTTGAGGAGGGAGGGGGTTCCAGGCCAGAGAGGCAGAATGTGGGCCAATGGTTGGCGGCAGGAGAGGCACAGTGAGAAGGTTAGCATTCGTGATGAGAATCCTGATTGAGTGCTTTAAAGCTGATCATACTGATCATCATAGTAAGCGCTCAATAAATACGATTGATTGATTGATTGATTGATACTGTGTGCAGAGCACTGTACTGAGCACTTGGGAGGTACAAATTGGCAACATCTAGAGATGGTCCCTACCCAACAGTGGGCTCACAGTCTGGAAGGGGGAGACAGAGAACAAAACAAAGCATATTAACAAAATAAATAGAATAAACATGTACAAATAAAATAGATAAATAAATATCAAGGGCGATGTACGTGCAAAGGAGACACAGAGGGCAGAGTGGGTAAGAAAAACGAGGACTTAGTTGAAAAAGGCCTCGTAGAGGAGATGTGATTTTAAAAGAGTTTTAAAAATGGGGAGAGTAGTGGTCTGAGGATATAAAACGTCCAGGCAAGAGCGAGAAAGAGAAGCAGTGTGGCTGAGTGGAAAGAGCACGGGCTTTGGAGTCAGAGGTCATGGGTTCGAATCCCGACTGCCAATTGTCAGCTGTGTGACTTTGGGTGAGTCACTTAACTTCTCTGGGCCTCAGTTCCGTCATCTATAAAATGGGGATGAAGACTGTGAGCCCCCCGTGGGACAACCTGTCCACCTTATAACCTCCCCGGCACTTAAAACAGTGCGTTGCACATAGTAAGCGCTTAACAAATGCCATCATCATCATCATCAGGCGATTCTGCTTCAGGCACAGAGGACTGAGAAGCCATCGGAAGATTCTGAGAAACGGGCACACGAGGAAAACGATGTTTTAGAAAAATGATCTGGGTAGGCAGAGAAGTCTGTGAAGAGGCTGATAGAGTGGTTAGAGTCAGGAGATGAAGGATATTGGGCCAGTGTGGTAGCACTTGGTTGGAGAGAAAAAACGGGATTTTGTAGATGATGGGGAAGAAACAGGATTTGGTGACAGACTGAAGATGCAACCTGTGTACTCTTTCCAAGTGCTTAGTATAGTGGTCTGTACACAGTAAACAATAAATACTATTACTACTACTAATAATAATAATGGTAAGCGCTTACTATGTGCCAAGCACTGTTCCAAACACTGAGTTAGATACAAGGTAATCAGGTCATCCCATGTGGGGCTCACAGCCTTAATACTCATTTTACCGGTGAGGTAACTGAGGCACAGAGAAGTTAAGTGGCTTGCCCAAGGTCACACAGCAGACAAGTGGTGGAACCAGGATTAGAACCCATGTCCTCTGGCTCCCAAGCCCATGCTCTTTGCAACTAAGCCATGCTGCTTCTCTAATTACTTCTACTTCTACTACTACTACTACTACTACTACTACTACTACTACTAATTACTTCTACTACTACTTATAGAGTAGACCAGGATAATGGCAAGTGGTTCGCCCAAAGTGTCACAGCAAGCCAGGGGAAGTGCCAGGATTTAGCACACTGGTCTCCTGGGTCCCAATCCATAAGCGTGGCTCAGTGGGAAGCAACGTGGCCCAGTGGAAAGGAGCACAGGCTTGGGAGTCAGAGGTCATGGGTTCTAATTCTGCTTTGCCACACGTCTGCTGTGTGGCTTTGGGCAAGTCCACTTCTCTGGGCCTCAGTTCCCTCATCTTTAAAATGGGGATTAAGACTGTGAGCCCCACGTGGGACAACCTGATCACCTAATATCCCCCCCAGCGCTTGGAACAGTGCTTTGCACATAGTAAGCGCTTAACATTCATTCATTCAATCGTATTTATTGAGCGCTTACTGTGTGCAGAGCACTGTACTAAGCGCTTGGGAAGTACAAGTTGGCAACATATAGAGACGGTCCCTACCCAGCAACGGGCTCACAGTCTAGAAGGGGGAGACAGACAACAAAACAAAACGTGGACAGGTGTCAAGTCATCAGAATAAATAGAAATAAAGCTAGATGTACATCATTAACAAAATAAATAGAACGGTAAATATGTACAAGTAAAATAAATGCAGTAATAAATCTGTACAAGCATATATACAGGTGCCGTGGGGAGGGGAAGGAGGTAGAGTGGGGAGAGCCAAAAAGGGGGCTCAGCCTGGGAAGGCATCCTGGAGGAGGTGAGCTCTCAGTAGGGCTTTGATCATTATTATTATTATTAGAAGGTTTTTCCAGTCATTGTGCCTTGCTACTTTCAATCAATCAATCAATCATATTTATTGAGCGCTTACTGTGTGCAGAGCACTGTACTAAGCGCTTGGGAAGTACAAGTTGGCAACATATAGAGACAGTCCCTACCCAACAGTGGACATTTCCAGCTTCATAAACACATGCACAAACTGTAATTAACGGCCCCTACATTTTGAGTTGTCTTATTTTATTCGTACATATCTATTCTATTTATTTTATTTTGTTAGTATGTTTGGTTTTGTTCTCTGTCTCCCCCTTTTAGACTGTGAGCCCACTGTTGGGTAGGGACTGTCTCTATATGTTGCCAATTTGTACTTCCCAAGCGCTTAGTACAGTGCTCTGCACATAGTAAGCGCTCAATAAATACGATTGATGATGATGATGATGATGTCATCGAGTCGTTTCCGACCCATAGTGACACCATGCTCATATCTCACCCACCCAGAACATCCCACTCTCCATCTGCAACTGTTCTGGTAGTGTATCCGTAGAGTTTTCTGGGTAAAAATACGGAAGTGGTTTGCCTATGCCGCCTTCCGCCAGGTAAACTTGAGTCTCCGCCCTCGACTCTCTTCCATGCCGCTGCTGCCCAGCGTGGGTGAGTTTTGATTTGTGGCCGATTGCCTTCCTCTAGCTAGCCAATGTCCAAGATAGGAATGGAATGGGCAGGCCTCTGTTTGACTCTCCCTCCCGTAGTCAAGACCGGTAGAGTACTGGAAACTCTCCATGTGTGACCCTGAGAGGGGACACGACGGTCTTACAGTCTAGCAATCTACTAAGTTCTCGGGTGTATATATGTTTGTACATATTTATTACTCTATTTATTTATTTTACTTGTACATACCTATTCTATTTATTTTATTTTGTTAGTATGTTTGGTTTTGTTCTCTGTCTCCCCCTTTTAGACCGTGAGCCCACTGTTGGGTAGGGACTGTCTCTATATGTTGCCAATTTGTACTTCCCAAGCGCTTAGTACGGTGCTCTGCACATAGTAAGTGCTCAAAAAATACGATTGATGATGATGATGATGAGTACAATAAAACAGAGTTAGTAGTTAGTCTGCAGCCCACAGTGGATCTACAGCCTAGAGGAGACTGACATTAAAAATAGATATTTATTTATAGATATCTATTTATTTTATTTTGTTAGTATGGTTTTGTTCTCTGTCTCCCCCTTTTAGACTGTGAGCCCACTGTAGGGTAGGGTTGGGTAGGGACTGTCTCTATATGTTCCCAATTTGTACTTCCCAAGCGCCTAGTACAGTGCTCTGCACATAGTAAGTGCTCAATAAATACGATTGATGATGATGATGATGAGTACAATAAAACAGAGTTAGTAGTTAAGTCTCCAGCCCACAGTGGATCTACAGCCTAGAGGAGATTAAAAATAGATATTTATTTATAGATATCTATTTATTTTATTTTGTTAGTATGGTTTTGTTCTCTGTCTCCCCCTTTTAGACTGTGAGCCCACTGTAGGGTAGGGTTGGGTAGGGACTGTCTCTATATGTTCCCAATTTGTACTTCCCAAGCGCTTAGTACAGTGCTCTGCACATAGTAAGCGCTCAATAAATACGATTGATGATGATGATGAGTACAATAAAGCAGAGTTAGTAGTTAAGTCTCCAGCCCACAGTGGATCTACAGCCTAGAGGAGATTAAAAATAGATATTTATTTATAGATATCTATTTATTTTATTTTGTTAGTATGGTTTTGTTCTCTGTCTCCCCCTTTTAGACTGTGAGCCCACTGTTGGGTAGGGACTGTCTCTATATGTTGCCGATTTGTACTTCCCAAGCGCTTAGTACAGTGCTCTGCCCATAGTAAGCGCTCAATAAATACAATTGATGATGTTGATGATGATGAGTACAATAAAACAGAGTTAGTAGTTAGTCTCCAGCCCACAGTGGATCTACAGCCTAGAGGAGATTAAAAATAGATATTTATTTATAGATATCTATTTATTTTATTTTGTTAGTATGTTTGGTTTTGTTCTCTGTCTCCCCTTTTTAGACTGTGAGCCCACTGTTGGGCAGGGACTGTCTCTATATGTTCCCAATTTGTACTTCCCAAGCGCTTAGTACAGTGCTCTGCACATAGTAAGTGCTCAATAAATATGATTGATGATGATGATGATGAGTACAATAAAACAGAGTTAGTAGTTAGTCTCCAGCCCACAGTGGATCTACAGCCTAGAGGAGACTGACATTAAAAATAGATATTTATTTATAGATATCTATTTATTTTATTGTTAGTATGGTTTTGTTCTCTGTCTCCCCCTTTTAGACTGTGAGCCCACTGTTGGGTAGGGACTGTCTCTATATGTTGCCGATTTGTACTTCCCAAGCGCTTAGTACAGTGCTCTGCACACAGTAAGCGCTCAATAAATACGATTGATTGATTGATTGTGCATGTGTTTATGAAGCTGGAAATGTCCACTGTTGGGTAGGGACTGTCTCTACATGTTGCCAATTTGTACTTCCCAAGCGTTTAGTACAGTGCTCTGCACACAGTAAGTGCTCAATAAATATGATTGATGATGATGATGATGATGAAAATAAATTACAGACTGGGAAAATGGGAGAGTATATGAGAATGTACGTAAGTGCTGCGGGGCTGGGGGAGGAGATGGGATGAATAGCGTTTGAGGGTTACAGATCCAAGAGCATAAGTGACACTGAAGAGAGGGCAAACAGGGGAAGTGAGCGCTTAGTGAGGGAAGGCCTCTTGGACAGATATGATCTAAGTAGGACTTGAAGGTGGAGAGGTGGTCTGTTGGATGGGAATTGGGGAGGGAGTTCCGGGTCAGAGGGCGGATGTGGGCAAGGGGTAGGTGATGAGAAAGATCATCATCATCATCATCAATCGTATTTATTGAGCGCTTACTATGTGCAGAGCACTGTACTAAGCGCTTGGGAATTACAAATTGGCAACATATAGAGACAGTCCCTACCCAACAGTGGGCTCACAGTCTAAAAGGGGGAGACAGAGAACAAAACCAAACAGACTAACAAAATAAAATAAATAGAATAGATACGTACAAGTAAAATAAATAAATAAATAAATAGAGCAATACATATGTACAAACATATATACAGGTGCTGTGGGGAAGGGAAGGAGGTAAGATGGGGGGGATGGAGAGGGGGACGAGGGGGAGAGGAAGGAAGGGGCTGACAAATTCTTAAATGACCAAAATAATGCTTAAAGGGATGTGGGGCCACAATAATAATAATAATAGTAATAATGATGGTATTTGTTAAGCGCCCACTATCATCATCATCATCAATCGTATTTATTGAGCGCTTACTGTGTGCAGAGCACTGTACTAAGCGCTTGGGAAGTACAAGTTGGCAACATATAGAGACAGTCCCTACCCAACAGTGGGCTCATGTGCCAAGCACTGTTCTATCAGGGGATGCGTTAAGTGAGCACTATGTGCCAAACACTATACTAAGCCCTGGGGTAATTACAGGATATTCGGGTCTGATACATTCCCTTGTCCTACGTGGGGCTCACAGTCTAAGTGAGAGGGCGAGTAAGTATTTAATCCCTATTTTACAGCCGAGGAGACTGAGGCCCAGAGAAGTTAAGGGACTTGCCCCAGGACAAACAGCAGACAAGTGGCATGGCCTAATGGATAAAATGCTAGCTTGGGAGTCAGAAGGATTTGGGTTTTAGGCCCGGCTCTGTCGCTTGTCTCCTGTGTGTGAGACTGTGGGCAGGTCGCTTAACTTCTCCAGGCCTCAGTTACCTCGTCTGGAAAATGGGGATTAAGACTGTGAGCCCTTCGTGGGACAAGGACTGTGTCCAACCCGATTTGCTTATATCCACCTAGCACGTGGTACATTGCCTGGCATATAGTAAGTGCTATATGAGAAAGATGAGATCAAGGTTCCATGAGTGGGTTGGTGTTAGAGGAATGAAGTCTGAGGTTTGGGTTGCAGTAGGTAAGATAGGAGGGAGAGCTGATAGAGCGCCTTAAAGCATTCTGTCTCCCAGTCTCTTCCAACTCCAATTGTTGCCAATTTGTTGCCAAATTGTTGCCAATTTGTACTTCCCAAGCGCTTAGTACAGTGCTCTGCACATAGTAAGCGCTCAATAAATACGATTGATGATGATGATGAACTCCAGTCCATACCTCCCTCTGCTGCCGGGATCTTCTTTCTAAAACGTTCTCCACACGTTTTCTCCCCTTATCAAAGACCTTTAATACTTAATACTAGAGAAGCAGCGTGGCTTAGTGGAAAAAGCATGGGCTTGGGAATCAGAGGATGTGAGTTCTAATCCTGACTCCATCATTTGTCTGCTGGGTGACCTTGGGCAAGCCACTTAACTTCTCTGTGCTTGGTTACCTCATTGTCAGCTGTGTGACTTTGGGCAACTCACTTCACTTCTCTGGGCCTCAGTTCCCTCATCTGTAAAATGGGGATGAAGACTGTGAGCCCTGCTGTGGGACAATCTGATCACCTTGTATCTCCCCCAGCGCTTAGAACAGTGCTTTGCACATAGTAAGTGCTTAATAAATGCCATTATTATTATTATTATCTGTAGAATTGGGATTAAAACTCTGAGCCCCTCTTGGGACAACCTAATTACTCTGTATCTGCCCCAGCACTTAGAACAGTGCTTGGCACATAGTAAGCACTTAGCAAATACTATAATTATAATTATTATTGTTAGTTATCCATCCATTCCACTCCACCTTAGGCAAAAATTTACCTATTGGCATGATTCCCTCCCTCTTATTGCTCAGCTCTGTTCTCCACTCCACCCAAGCTTGAGTTCTTTGTCCCTCCCCAAGTTAGTCTTCTCATGTCTCATATTCTCAGCTATCCCACATCTGATCCATTGATCACGCCCATCCTCTTGTTTGAAAATCTCCCCCTTCAAATCCACAAGGTGACCGCGCTCCTCGTTTTCAAAATTTTCCAGATTACCACCTCCTCCATGTGGCTTCTCCCAATTATTTTTTCCTTTCCCCTAGTCATAGCCTTCCATGTACCTTTTCAGCACTGATGAAGTTACATCAAACTGTAGTTTGATTTATTTACTTTCACACTCTAATATTGAAACAGTTATTCACCTATCCATCTTTCCACCTAATCTGTGTCTTGCTCCACTCCCCCCACCCCCTGCTTTAGATTGAAATCAATCAGTCAGTGGTATTATTGAGCACTTAGGGTGTGTACGGCACCATACTAAGCGCTTGGGAGAGAATAGTATAATGGACTTAGCTGACCCGTTCCCTGCCCCCAAGAAGCTCAGAGTCTAGAGAAGCAGCGTGGCTTAGTGGAAAAAGCACGGGCTTTGGAGTCAGAGGTCATGTGTTCAAGTCCTGGCTCCACCAATTGTCCACTGTGTAACTTTGGGCAAGTCACTTAACTTCTCTGGGCCTCAGTTACCTCATCTGTAAAATGGGAATTAAGACTGTGAGCCCCCCGTGGGACAACCTGATCACCTCGTAACCTCTCCAGCACTTAGAACAGTGCTTTGCACATAGTAAGCGCTTAATAAATGCCATTATTATTATTATAGAGGGGGAGACAAACATTAAGATGAATGCTTCAGGGCAGAATTATTCTATTCTCCAAAACTCTCAGTATAAGGCTTTGTGTCTGTTGACAGGAGGCACTCAATAAATGGTATTAATTGACTGACTTTTACTGTATGCCAAACCCTATACTAAGTGAGAAGCAGCGTGGCTCAGTGGAAAAGAGCACGGGCTTTGGAGTCAGAGGTCGTGGGTTCAAATCCCGGCTCCACCACTTGTCAGCTGTGTGACGTTGGGCAAGTCACTTAACTTCTCTGTGCCTCAGTTCCCTCATCTGTAAAATGGGGATGAAGACTGTGAGCCCCACGTGGGACAACCTCATGACCTTGTATCCCCCCAGCGCTTAGAACAGTGCTTTGCACATAGTAAGCGCTTAATAAAATGCCATTATTATTATTATTACAAGACAATCAGGTCCCACATGGGGCTCACAATCTATGTAAAAGGGAGAAGAGATATTGGATCCCCACTTTGCAGATGAGGGAACTGAGGCACAGAGAAAGTGATGTGCCCAAGATCACAAAGCAGGTAAGTGGCAGAGTGGGATTGAGAAGCAGCATGGCCTAATGGCAAGAGCACGGGCTTGGGAGTCAGAGGATGTGGGTTCTAATCCCGGCTCTGCCACTTGTCTGCTGTGTGACCTTGGACAAGTCACTGAACTTCTCTGTACCTCAGTGACCTCATCTGTAAAATGGGGATTAAGACTGTGAGCCCCATGTGAGACGAACTGACTACCTTGTATCTAACCTATTGCTTAGAACAGTGCTTGGCACATAGTAAGCATGTAACAAATACCATCATTATTAATTAGTATTATTATTAGATCCCCGTTTCTCCAACTCCCAGGTCTGTGGCCCTTCCCCTGGTCCATGCTGCCAATGCCAGTTACCAAGGAGACTCCTGACCCATTTTGGATTAGAGAGAAGGGAAATCCCTCAGAAAATAAGCATTTCTAACCTATTTAAAAATCAAGCCTTCTGTATATGGTCCAAAATGTAGAATAAAAGTGGAAATATTAAACTGAACAAGCTTAAAATGGTCATTTTCATAAGTTTTTTGCTTAAACGCAACTTTTAAAGAAGTGGCTTGGATTTAAATTGTATAAAACCCCAAGATCCATACACATCATAAATGACCCAGATTATTCTTGGGACCCAAAATACAAGTGTTGTCTAATAGCAGAAAGCAATGTCACATTTCTTCTATGCGCTGATTTATGAATAAATGAGAAAATATGTTGGTAGTTTGCGATTCTACTGGAATTTAAATCTAATTTCTCGTTTCCAGAGCTAAAGGAATACTGATTAAACTTTAAATAATTCTGAATCCAGCTCTTAAATTGATCCTGCAGTCTTGTGGAATTGTAATGCTTCCTAATCACACTTTTGGACCTCTCCCAAGCAAACCTCTTGAAATAGTCTTAAAAATATTTATCTTCCATTCATATCTATTAAGTCTAGATTTTATTAAGTTGAAAACATTTTGGTAATGAATACGCCGTAACCTCGGATCCCACAGATAGAAAATGGAAAAACAAGAATTAAACATTTCTGTATCGACGTAAAAGAAGGAAAATCAATGCAACAGTGAGCAAGAGAAGGCCATCTGTTACCAATAAAGCACCAGAATCCTTAACATTAATTTAAAATTTATCTTTAGGCAAGGGATAAAAAGTATCTTCAAGTCCTAAGAAGTAAAGGTCTCACAAGGATAGCCATTAAATTAATCAATCAACCAATGGGATTTAGTGAATACTTAACTGTGTGCTGAGCAAAGTGTTTGAGAGACTCCAGTAGAGTAGGAAGACATGATCCCTGACTTCAAGGATCTTTAGGGAACGCGTCTGTCAATCCTGTTGTACTCTCCCAAGTGCCTAGTACAGTGTTCAGCATGTGGTAAGTGCTCAATAAATACAATCGATGATGATCTTACAAACTAGTGGGGGAAACAGCCATTGAACTACAGGTAGGCAAAGCAAAAGAGTATGAATTTGGGTAGGTGTAATAAGTGCTGCTGTGCAGGTGGGAGTGGGGCTAGTACTCCTTCCCCTCCCTTCAACACCTGTATATATAATTGTACAGATTTATTACTCTATTTATTACTTGTACATATTTACGATTTATTTTGTTAATGATGTGCATACAGCTTTAATTCTATTTGTTCTGATGATTTTGACACCTGTCTCCATGTTTTGTTTTGTCGTCTGTCTCCCCCTTCTAGACTGTGAGCCCGTTGTTGGGTAGGGACCGTCTCTCTCTGTTACCGACTTGTATTTCCCAAGCACTTAGTACAGTGCTCTGCACATAGTAAGCGCTCAATAAATGCGATTGAATGAATGAATGAATAGTACCTAAGTGCATAGGTGACACAGAAGGGAGGAAAAAGAGGGGTGAGGAGATAAGAGATTATTTAGTGAAGGTTTCCTGGAGGAGATACTTTAGTACAGCTTTGAAGATGAGGACTGTGGTGGTCCAATAGCTATGAAGAGGGAGGTAGGGTATGTCCAACCCGATATGTTTGTAACCCCCCCAGCGCTTAGTACCTGGCACATAGTAAATGCTTAACAAATACCCTTATTATCAGGGTGTGAGCAAGGGGTTGATGGTGAGCAGCATGGCCTAGTGGATAAAGCACACGCCTGGGAGCCAAAATGTCACAGCTTCTAATCCCTGCTCTGCCACCTGTCTGCTGTGTGACCTTGGGCAAGTCACTTCAGTTATCTGTGCCTCAGTTACCTCATCTGTAAAATGGGGATTGAGTCTGTGAGCCCCACGTGGGACAGGGACTGTGTCCAACCACGTGCCATCCAGCCTGTATCCAACCCAGAGCTTAGTACAGCAACTGTCACACAGTAAGCACTTAGCAAATACTACAGTTACTAAAGATGAGTTTGAGTTACAGTATAATAGAGTTGGTAGACATCTCTCAAAGCTCACAAAGAGCTTTCAGTCTAGAGTGGGAGACAGACATTAAAATAAATTACAGAGATGCACATTAAGTGCTGTGGGGCTGAGGATGGAGTGAATAAAGGGTACAAATCCTAGGGCAAGGGTGACACAGAAGCAAGAGATGATGTTGGTATTTGTTAAGTGCTTACTGTGTGCCAAGCACTGTTCTAAGCACTAGGGGGGATACAAGGTAATCAGGTTGTCCCACATGGGGCTCACAGTCTTAATCCCCATTTTACAGATGAGGCAACGGAGGCACAGATAAGTGAAGTGACTCTCCCAAAGTCACACAGCTGACAAGTGGCGGAACTGGGATTAGAACCCACAACCTCTGACTCTCAAGCCCGTGCTCTTTCCACTGAGCCCCGCTGCTTCTCTGAGAGGAGGGGAAATGCAGGCTCGGTTGGGGAAGGCCTCTTGGAGAAGATAGATTTTAAGGAGGCTTCGAAGGTGGAGAGACTGGTGGTCTGGTATATGAAAGGGGAGGTAGTTCCAGGCCAAAGGGGGGACATGGGTGAGTGGTCGGCAATGAGAAAGACAAGATCAAGGTAACAGTGAGTAGGTTGGCATTAGAGGAGCAAAGTGTGCAGGCTGGGCTGTAGAAGGAAACTTACTGCATCAGCCTCCTTTCTGATCTCCCATCCTCCTGTCTCTCCCCACTTCAGTCTATATTTCATGCTGCTGCCTGGATCATCTCTGTGCAAAAACACTCTGGGCATGTTACTCCCCTCCTCAAAAATCTCCAGTGGTTGCCTGTCAACCTACGCATCAAGCAAAAACTCCTCACTCTCGGCTTCAAGGCTGTCCACCCCCTTGCCCCCTCCTACCTCACCTCCCTTCTCTCCTTCTCCAGCCCAGCCCGCACCCTCCACTCCTCTGCCACTAACCTCCTCACTGTACCTCATTCTCCCCTGTCCTACCGTTGACACCTGGCCTACATCCCCCCCTGGCCTGGAATACCCTTCCTCTGCACATTGGCCAAGCTAGCTCTCTTCCTCCCTTCAAAGCCCTAATGAGAGCTCACCTCCTCCAAGAGGCCTTCCCAGACTGAGCCCCCTTTTTCCTCTCCTCGTCTGCATCCCCCCCCACCCTACCTCCTCCCCCTCCCCACAGCACCTGCATGTATGCTTGTACAGATTTATCACTGTATTTATTCCACTTGTACATATTTACTATTCTATTTATTTTGTTAATGATGTGCCTTTAGCTTTAATTCTATTTGTTCTGACAACTTGACACCTGTCCGCATGTTTTGTTTTGTTGTCTGTCTCCCCCTTCTAGACTGTGAGCCCGTTGTTGGGTAGGGACCATCTCTATGTGTTGCCAACTTGTACTTCCCAAATGCTTAGTACAGTGCTCTGCACACTGTAAGTGCTCAATAAATATGATTGAATGAATGAATGAATGAATGAATGAAATCAGCAAGGTAAGATTGTAGGGTGAAGGAGAAAAGTGATCTAGTGCTTTTAAGTCAATGGTAAGGAGTTTTGGTTTGTTGTGGAGGTGGATGGGCAACCACTGGAGGTTCCTGAGAAGTGGGGATGCCTGAACTGATCATTTTTTTTAGAAAAATAAGGGCAGCAGAGTGAAGTGGCACCGCAAATTTAACATGTGGGAAACAGAACTCCTCATCCTTCCACCCAAACGCTGTCTTCCCTCTGACTTTCCCATCACTCTAGCAGCACTATCAACCTCCTTTTCTCACAGCCTCATAACCTTAGCATTATCCTTGACTCAGCTCTCATTCAATTCACATATTCAGTGTCACCAAATCCTTACACTTCTATCTTCACGACATCACTAACCTTTGTCCTTTCCTCTCCATCGAAACTGCTACTGCACTGATCCAAGCACTTACCTTATCCTGCCTTGACTACAGCATTAATCTCTTTATTGACTTCTCTGCCACCTGTCTTTCCCCTCTTCAATCCACACGTCACTCTGCTACCCGGATCATTTTTCAAAGAAAACATTCAATTCATGTTTCCCCACTCCTCAAGAACCTCCAGTGGTGACCCATTCACCTTGGCACCAAAAAGAAACTCCTTGTCATTGGCTTTAAAGCACTCGATCACCTTGCCCACTCCTTTATTACCTAGCTTCTTTAATGCCAACCTACTACTGTGCCTCAGTCTCATCTATCTGGCTCCCAAACCCTCACCCATGTCCTTCCTCTCCGGCATGGATCTCCCCCCCACTTTCATATATGTCACACCACTGTTCTCCCCATCTTCAAAGCCTTATTAAAACCACATCTCCTTCATGAGGTCTTCCCCGACAAAGCCCTTACTTCCCCTGCTCCCTCTCACTTCGACATGGCCCTCTGATTGGTTCCCTTAATAATAATGATGGCATTTGTTGAGCACTTACTATGTATGAAACACTGTTAAGCATTTGATATTCACCCCAACCTCAGCCCCACAGCTCTTATGTAAATACCTGTAATTTATTTTAATGCCTGTCACCCCCTCTAGACTGCAAGCTCCTCTTGGGCAGGGAACATGTCTACCAACTCTTTTGTATTGTTTTCTCCCAATAGGTTAGTACAGTGTTCTGCACACAGTAAGCACTCCATAAGTATTGATTGATACGTGACTGCATGTACAGATTGAAGGAGAGATACGAGTCAAGGATAATGCAAAATTGTATGTGCTTGTGAAACAGGGAAGATAGGGGTGTTGTCACTGGTGTTGGAAAAGTTGGGGGAGGATAAGGTTTATGTGGGAAGATCTCTTTGTTGTTGTCTTATTCTGCCAAGTCGTGTTCGACCCATAGCGATGCCATGGACACAGCTCTCCCAGAACGCCCCACCTCCATCTTCAATTGTTCTGGTAGTGGATCCATAGAGTTTTCTTGGTAAAAATCCAGAAGTGGTTTACCATTTCCTCCCTCCGTGCAGTAAACCTGAGTCTCCGCCCTCGACTCTCTCCTATGCCACTGTTGCCCAGCACAGGTGAGTTTTAACTTGTAGCAGGTTGCCTTCGACTCGCTAGCCACTGCCCAAGCTAGGAATGGAATGGAATAGGTAGGCCTCAGCTTGACTCTCTCTCCCATAGTCGAGACTGGTAGAGTACTGGAAACTCTCCAGGTGCGACTCTGAGAGGTGAAGATCTGTTTAGGCTTATTAAACTTGAGGTGTCAGCAAGACGTCCAAGTAGAGCTATCCTGAAGGTAGGGGGAAAGTTTTTATGAACTGATAGAACTGATCAACTGATGGACCATATAAAATTCCCAGCTTTTGTGGAGCATCACATTTGTCTTATAATGAAACTTTAGATAACAGTTCTAGGTAAAAACAGTAAATGCATTTACTTGAGTCACTCCGTATTTATTGAGCACTTACTGTATGTAGTATCCTCTACACTGTCCTGCCCACGGTAAGCACTTAATACATATGATTGAATGTAGAGCACTGTACCAAGCGCTTGGCAAAGTATAGAACAACAGAATTGGTAGACACAATCCCTGTCCTCAGTGAGCTTACAGTCTTGTTGGGGACAGACATTAAAATAAATAACAGATAGAGGAATGGCAGAGTAAAAGGATATGTACAGAAGTGGGTGGGATATCAAAGTGCTTAAGGGGGACAGACCCAAGTACATGGCAGTGCAGTGGATGGGCGAAAAGGGCTACTTTTATTTTTTAATGGTATTTGTTAAGCAAGAAGCAGCGTGGCTCAGTGGAAAGAGCATGGGCTTGGGAGTCAGAGGTCATGGGTTCTAATCCTAGCTCCCCCACAAGTCTGCTGTATAACCTTGGGCAAGTCACTTAACTTCTCTGAGCCTCAGTTACCTCATCTGTAAAATGGAGATTAAGACTGTGAGCCCCACGTGGGACAATGTGATCACCTTGTATCGTCCCCAGCGCTTAGAACAGTGCTTTGCACGTAGTAAGCTCTCAACAAATGCCATCAGTATTATTATTAAGTGCTTACCATGTGCCTGGCATTGTTAGCACTGGAATAGATACAAGCTAATCAATTTGGATACAGTCCCTGTCCCACCTAGGGCTCACAGTCTTAATCCCCATTTTATGGTGAGGTAACTGAGGCACAGAGAAGTGAAGTGACCTGTCCAAGGTCACACAGCACACAAGTGGCAGAGCCGGGATTAGAAGACAATTCTTCTGATTCCAAAGTCCGTTCTCTTTCCATTAGGCAATCCTGCTTTTTGGAGGCTATGAGACTTTAGTAAGGCTTTAAAGATGGAGAGAGTGGTCATCTCTCAGCTATGAAAGGAGAGGGAGTTCCAGGAAGGTGTGAACAATGAATGAATATATAGATATAAATATATATAGTTATATAAATATATCTATCTCTACCTCCATTCATAGCTATAGATAGATATCCATCTATATCTAAAAATAGACATATATCTATATAGAAATAGGGGTATATATTTAAATTACATACATATCTTTAAAAATATCCCCAGACTGAGCCCCCTTTTTCCTCTCCTCCTCCCCATCCTCCCCACCCTACCTCCTTCCCCTCCCCACGGCACCCATATATAGGTTTGTACAGATTTATTACTCTATTTTACTTGTACATATTTACTATTCTATTTATTTTGCTAATGATGTGCATCTAGCTTTATTTCCATTTATTCTGATTACTTGACACCTGTCCACATGCTTTGTTTTGTTGTCTGTCTCCCCCTTCTAGACTGTGAGCCCGTTGTTGGGTAGGGACCGTTTCTATATGTTGCCGATTTGTACTTCCCAAGCTCTTAGTACAGTGCTCTGCACACAGTAAGCGCTCAATAAATACGATTGAATGAATGAATGAATGGATTGAAAAAATAAAAAAAGCCCCACAGAATAATTAGAAAACTGTAAAAAACTAAATAAATTTTAGAAAGGGTTAATCTTGCTTCCCTCAGAAGAAATGAACTAATGGAAAAATATTAAACAGGATATATCTAGATGCTGATGGTACATGAACATTAAATTCCAGATGATTTGAGAATAAATCTTTCCGGAAAAAACAAAATTAGAGAATGCGGTAGAGATTTTTATATTTTGCGTGAATTCTGAAAATTGATTTATCTTTAAAAGAGTTAAAACCATTCTGTCCATGTTCCCTGACTCCTCAAGAACCTCCAGTGGTTGCCCATCCACTTCCACATCAAATAGTATCTGCTCACCATCGACTTCAATGCACTTAATCACCCTGCTCCCCCTACCTTACCTCCCTGATTTCCAACTAAAACTCAGTCCACACAAACATGGCCTAGAAGATAGAGCATGGATTTGGGAGTCAGAAAGACCTGGGTTCTAATTCTGACTCCACCACTTTATAATGATGGCATTTATTAAGCGCTTACTGTGTGCAAAGTACTGTTCTAAGTGCTGGGGATGTTACGAGGTGATCAGGTTGTCCCACGGGGGGCTCACAGCCTTCATCCCCATTTTACAGATGAGGGAACTGAGGCACAGAAAAGTTAAGTGACTTGTCCAAAGTCACACAGCTGACAAGTGGCGGAGCCGGGGCTTGAACCCACGACCTCTGACTCCAAAGCCCGGGCTCTTTCCACTGAGCCACGCTGCACCACTTGTCTCCTGGATGACCCTGGGCGAGTCACTTCACTTCCCTGTGCCTCAGTTACCTCATCTGTCAAATAAGCGTTTAAGACTGTGAGCCCCATGTGGGACAGGGACTGCGGTCAATCCTATTCGCTTGCATAGATCCCAGCACTTAATACAGTGCCTGGTACATCATAAGCACTTCACAAATACCACCATTTATTATTATTATTATTATTATTACTAATAATAATGCTTACCTACTCATCTATCTCACAGCTGACCCCTCGCCCACGTCCTGCCTCAAGTCTGGAACACCCGCCCCCTTCATATTCGACAGACAATCACTCTACGCGCCCTCAAGGAGAAGCAGGATGGCATAGTGGAGAGAGCACAGGCCTGGGACACAGAAGGTCCGAGGTTTTTATCCTGGCTCTGCCACTTGTCTGCTGTGTAACCTCGAGCAAGTCACTTCACTTCTCTGGGCCTCAGTTATCTCGCCTGTAAAATGGGGATTGGAACTGTGAACCCCACGTGGGGCAGGAACTGTGTCCTGCCCAGTTTGCTTGTGTCCACTCCAGTGCTTAGAACAGTGCCTGGCACATAGTAAGCGCCTAACAAATACCGTAATTATTATTATTCAAAACCTTATTAAAAGTCCATCTCCTCCAAGAGATCTTCCCTGACTAAGCCCTCATTTCCTCTTCTCCCACTCCCTTCTGTATCATCCTTGCACTTGGATTTGCATCCTTCATTCACCCCTCCCAAAGCCCCACTGCACTTAGGTACCTATTTGTAATTGATTTATTTATAATAATGTCTGTTTCCCCTTCTAGACCGTAAGCTCATTTTGGGAAGGGAATGTGTCTGCCAACTCTTTGTATTGTACCATCCCAAGCAAAATACGATTAAATGAATGAATGAATTTAGTACCATGCTCTGCTCACAGGAAGCACTCAAATATCTTCTAGACTGTGAGCCCGCTGTTGGGTAGGGACCATCTCTATATGTTGCCAACTTGTACTTCCCAAGCACTTAGTACAGTGCTTTGCACACAGTAAGTGCTCAATAATACGATTGAATGAATGAATGAATTGACTGTGAGTTCATTATGGGAAGGGGACATGTCAGTTATTTCTGTTGTATCTTACTCTCCCAAGCACTTTGCACCGTGCTCTGAAAATAGTAAGTGCTCATTAAATACAATTGATAGATTGAGTGATGTTGACTTAAAATCTAGTTAGCTGTTTTCTGTTTTTTTACCAAAAATACTGGATTTCTTTTAGCTATAGAAAAAAAGGCCAAGTTGTTTAATGCCTTAGCACTCGGGATTCAAAATTCCTCAGCTTTTGCAGTCCATGCTGTTTATTATTAGTTTGTTATTTTCAAATGATAGAGGCATTCCATGGTAACGGAAAGACTAAGGATAGAAAGGAATTTCATAAAAATTAAAAGGACAGTGAATAATCACAGAACACTGTAGCAAGCACTTGGAAGAGTACAGTAGAGTACATAAACATGATCCCTGCCCTCAAGGAGCTTACAATCTACTGGACTGATTGAGAAGGTGAAATGACTAATATAAAATTGCATCAAAAAGGCCAGAAAAAGGGTCATCAATCAATCAATCAATCAATCAATCAATCAATCATATTTATTGAGAGCTTACTGTGTGCAGAACACTGTACTAAGCGCTTGGGAAGTACAAGCTGGCAACATATAGAGACAGTCCCTACCCAACAGTGGGCTCACAGTCTAGAAGGGGGAGACAGAGAACAAAACCAAACATACTGACAAAATAAAATAAATAGAATAGATAGGTACAAGTAAAATTAATAAATAAATAGAGTAATAAATATGTACAAACATATATACATATATACAGGTGCTGTGGGGAAGGGAAGGAGGTAAGATCATCAGGGTAAAGGGAGCAGGAAAGGAGAGGTAAGGTGGAGAAGGAATAGAGAGGAATAGAAAAAGGAAAATATGAATAATGGATGAGTATCAAGGAAGATAAGAAAAGGAGGGAATAATAATAGTACTTATGGTACTTATTAAGTGCTTACCATGTGCCAGATGCTGTTTCAATTGTTGGGGTAGATACAGGCTAATCAGGTTGGACACAGTCCCTGTCCCACATGGGGCTCACACTCTTAATCTCCATTTTACAGATGAAGTACCTGAGGCCCAGAGAAGTGACTTGTCCAAGGTCACACGGCAGACATGTGTTGGAGCCGGGTTAGAACCCAGTTCCTTCTGACTCCCAGGGCCGTAATCTATCCACTAAGCTATGCTGTTTCTCATCCACTGAAAGAAGAAAAGGGGTGCTATTTTCTTTCTGTGCCCTTTTTTGATGTTTTTATCTCTGCATTGCGTGTCTAACATGAGAACTGTGAGCAGATGAGCTCCTGATCATCAGTCCCAAAGGAAGACTCCTGGGGAACCAGAGACCGTGACTAATTCTCATCCGTATATCTTTTCCCAGTGCTTAATACAGTTTCATAGAGTTCTATTGTAAAATGATGCTCAGCAGCTGTTCTATTTCCACTGAGGATGAGACAAGAGGGGATGGCTTTAATTACATTATTATTATTATCAAGTGCTGTCAAGTCATTTCTGATTCATAGTGACTCTATGGATATATTTTTTTCCAGAATGTCCTGTCTTCTGCCATAATCTGTAACCTTGCTAACGGTTCTTCTGCTATCGTTGTCACCGTTTCTATCCATCTAGCTGTTCGTCTGCCTCTTCTGTGTTTCCCCTGGACTTTTTCTAACATCAGTGTCTTCTCCAGAGAATTAGTCCTCCTGATAATGTGTCCAAAATATGCTCCTCAAAGTCAATTCATTTGGCCTTCCTAAGACCACTTTGGCTTAATTTGCTCCAAAAACTACTTGTTTGTTTTTCAGGCAGTCCATGGTATTCACAAAATCCTTCTTCAACACCACATTTCAAAAGAATCGATGCTTTTGCTATCCTGTCTTTTCACTGTATGACTTTTGGATCCACACATTGTTAGTGGAAACACCATATAATTGACCATTTGTATTTTTGTGGCAATTGTTACATCAGCACATTTCATGACTTTTTCCAGGCTCTTCATAGCAGATCTTCCTAACATTAATCTTTGGTGTATTTCTTGACGACTAGTTCCTTTATTATTGATTATCGATTCCAGGAGAGAAAAATTGTCAAGTATTTCGATCTTCTATCTGCTATAAATGTGTTAAAATTTCCAGTTGTCAAGATCTTTATTTTCTTGACATTCAAACTTAGGCCCATCTTTTCCCTCTGCTCTGTAGCGTTTAATAATAACTGCTTCAAATCTTCTTCACTTTCTGCTAGTAGGGTTGTATCATCAGCATAACGAAGGTTGTTTCTATTCCTTCCTCCAAACTTTACTCCCCGTTTGTCTTCATCCATTCCAGCTTCTCTCATTATGTACTCGGCATAAAGGATGAACAGATAAGGCGGTAAGATACATCCTTGTCTTATACCCATACTTATGGAAAACCATTGTTTCTCTATATTCTATTCTTTTTGTAGCCTCCTGTCCAGCATACAGGTTCCGTGCTAATGCAACTAAATGGTCTGGCATGCCCATTTTCCTTAACGTGCTCCAGAGCTTCTCATGATTCACGCAGTCAAAGGCCTACAATTAATAAAGCACAGGCAGACTTCCTTTTGATATTCTCTTGTCCTTTCAATTATCCAACGGACATCAGCAGTAATCTTTCGTGTCCCTCGGTCTTTCCGGAATCCTGCTTGAACATTGGGCACTTCACATTCCATGTAGATCTCCGTTCGATGCTGTATAACTTTTAGCAACACCTTACTGGCATGTGAGATGAAGGAAATTGCACGATAATTGTTGCTTTTCTTCGGTATTGGAACATAAACTGATCTCTTCCAATCAGATGGCCATTGAGTGGTTAGCCATACCCATTGACATAATTTGGTAAGGACTTTAACCGATTCCTCTGTTGATTCATTCATTCATTCATTTAATCATTTATTGAGCACTTACTGTGTGCAGAGCACTGTAATAAGTGCTTGGGAAGTACAAGTCGGCAACATATTAGAGGCTTGAAACACCTCAGTAGGAAACCTATCAAAGCCAGGTGCCTTATTTTTGGCAAGACAGTGAAAAGCTGAGCTTACTTCGCTTTCCATGATGAGCGGTTCTAATTCCTAGGAAACTTCTTCAAATACTTCTTTTATATTGCTATCCTTCTGGTATAGTTCCTGTGTGTATTCCTTCCAACTCTGTTTGATTCCGCTGGTATAATTTATCATCAGTGCAGCTTTGCTTTTGACAAAGCCAATCTGAGGATGAAATGTTCCCTTAATTTCCTTAATCTTCTGAAATAGTGATCTTCTCTGCCCTCATTTGTTATTGACTTCCATTTCTTTTATATGCTTTTATAATATAGAGAAGCAGCGTGGTTTAGTGGAAAGAGCCCGGGCTTGGGAGTCAGAAGTTGTGGGTTCTAGTCCAGCCTATGCCACCTGCCTGCAGTGTGACCTTGGACAAATCACAACTTCTCTGTGCCTCAGTTACCTCATCTGTAAAATGGGGATAAAGCCTGTGAGCCCTATTTGGGACAACCTGATTACCTTGTATCTACCCCAGTGCTTAAAACAGTGCTTGGCACATAGTAAGCACTTAACAAATACCACCATCATCATCATCATAATATTCCTGTTTGTCCTTCCTGGCAGAGCGCTGGAATTCTCGGCTAAGTTCCTTAACCAGGTTCTTTTGTCCTCTGATTTTTGCTTCTTTCCTTTTTCTGGCTACTTCCAGAGTTATGTTCGACATCCATTTTGGCTTATTCTGCTTCCTGACTTTGCAATAGTGTGCCGCTTTCTTCGTTGTTGGCATTTTTACTCTCCATCCATATCTTCTCTGGTTCCTTGTCTATGAGGCTAAGCGCCTCAAATCAATTTTTTACATGATCCTTAAATGCAGGGGAAATATTCGTCAGGTCATATTTGGACAGCTGTAAGGCATGGTTGATCTTTCTAAGTTTTAGCCTGAATTTACAAATTAACAGCTCATGATCTGTTCCACAGTCAGCTCCAGGCCATGTTTTCGCTGCCAAAATAGAGCTCCTCCATCTCTTTCTACAAATAAAATAGCCTATTTTATTTCTCTATAGTCCATCTAGTGAAATCCATGTGCACAGTCGTCGTTTAGGTTGGTTAAAGAAGGTGTAAATATAAAAGTTGTCTGATTCACAGAAGTCAGTAAGTCTATCTCCAGCTTGATTCCGAGTTCCAAGGCCGTATTTTGCAACAACCTTCATTTCCATTCCATTACCAACTTTTGCATTCCAAGTTCCCAGTGATAATCAACACATCTTGTTTGCATTACATTAACGGGGATTTAAATTTTATTTATGAATAATCTGCTAAGGATTGTGAGAGGATATGTTGGAGAGTAAAAGAGTTAACATTGAGGTGCCCCTGATTCATTCATTCATTCAATCGTATTTATTGAGCGCTTACTGTGTGCAGAGCACTGTACTAAGCGCTTGGGAAGTACAAGTACAAACTTCTCTGATGGAGAAGTTTGCCATTCTAAAGGTACCCAGCTTAACAGAAGAACAGGACAACAGAAGAAAGAGCAGACTGCGTGTGCCCCCAGAAAATCCTCTTCCATCCTGCTTAGAATGACGGTGTCATTCATTCATTCATTCATTCATTCATTCATTCATTCATTCGTATTTATTGAGCGAATGAATGAATGAATGACAGGGCGAGTAGGGACTATGGCCAATGGGGTTAACTCGAATCTATCCCAGCCTTTAGAAAAATGTTTGACACATAGTAAGCACTTGACAAATACCATTAAAAAATGCAGAGAAGGGCTACTGGAACCAGTTGGAAACTACCATGGAACCCTGCTGAGGCATAGGTGAAACTCAGAACCTAAAAGCTGACCTGTGACCTTATCCTGATGATAGAAGCAATCCATTAATGGTAGTAATAATAATAATGGCATTTATTAAGCACTTACTATGTGCAAAGCACTGTTCTAAGTGCTGATAATAATGGCATTTGTTAAGCGCTTACTATGTGCGAAGCACAGTTCTAAGCACTGGGGGGGTGGGGGATACAAGGCAATCAGGTTGTCCCATGTGGGGCTCACAGACTTAATCCCCATTTTACAGATGAGAGAACTGAGGCACAGAGAAGTGAAGTGACTTGCCCAAGGTCACACAGCTGACAAGCCGTGGAGCTGGGATATTTATTGTCTGTCAATCAGTCAGTTGTATTTATGGAGCACTTACTGTGTGTAGAGCACTGTACTGAGCCCTTGGGAAAATACAATATAATGATATAACAGACACACTTCCTGCCCACAAAGAGTTAATCTATTCATTCATTCATTCAATAGTATTTATTGAGCACTTACTGTGTGCAGAGCACTGTACTAAGCGTTTGGGAAGTACAAAAAAGAAAATGAATGACAAAATGTTACTGAGGCCTATTGAATTAATATAAATTATAAATATATAATAAACTATAATATATTAGTACTAATAACTGACCTTTTAAACATAAGGACCCCCCGAAAATCCTTACTAGGTCTAAGTAATGTTCCCTCTGGCTGAATAGTCTATCTCTGACAAGTGGCACCAAAGGATTCTGGGAGGAATGTGTGGTAGTTGCCCTCCATACATCCATCTTCAAGGTTTGCTCCACACCTTTTAGCATCCCTATTTCCTTTAATAAAATCACAGATCTGCTGCCCATGAATGCACTTAAAATGAGAATGACCAGTGTCCCATTCTCCTCTCCGCTGTGTACACACGTGTGTGCACAGACACACACACACAGACACACACCCACCCATCCATCCACACCCCCCACCCCACCGAGAGGCCTCTTGGAAAGAATATAGGGCTGGAAGTCAGGAGACCTGGGTTCTAATATTGGCTCCACTACTTTCCTATAGAGTGGCCTTGGGCAAGTAATTTGAATTTTCTGTTAATCAGTTTCCCTTTTTGTTGAATGTGGATTTAATACGCATTTTTCCTCCCTCTTGTACCGTGAGCTCTGTATGGAACTAGGACTCGGGTTCATCTGAGTTCCTCTTCTCCCCCTCGTCCCCCTCTCCATCCCCCCCATCTTACCTCCTTCCCTTCCCCACAGCACCTGTATATATATATATATATATATATATATATATATATATATATATATATATATATATGTTTGTACATATTTATTACTCTATTTATTTATTTATTTATTTTACTTGTACATATCTTTTCTATTTATTTTATTTTGTTCGTATGTTTGGTTTTGTTCTCCGTCTCCCCCTTTTAGACTGTGAGCCCACTGTTGGGTAGGGACTCTATATGTTGCCAATTTGTACTTCCCAAGCACTTAGTACAGTGCTCTGCACACAGTAAGAGCTCAATAAATACGATTGATGATGATGATGATGATCTGACTATATTGAATCAACCTCAGCACTTAGCAGTGAGTTTAGCACATAGCAAGTCTCAACAAACACTACAGTTATTGTTAAATACATTGTGTGACTTTGGGTGTGTCATAACTTCTCTTCACCCCTCTTACCTCATCTTTTAGACTGTGAGCCCAATGTTGGGTAGGGACTGTCTCTATATGTTGCCAATTTGTACTTCCCAAGCGCTTAGTACAGTGCTCTGCACATAGTAAGTGCTCAATAAATACGATTGATGATGATGATCTGTAAAATGGGGATTAAATCCTATTCCCTTTACTTAGACTATGAGCCCGGGGTGAGACGGGAACTGTGTCCAAACTGATTGACTTATTTCTCCCCCCAGCACTTAGAACAGTGCTTGGCACATAGTGCTTAGCAAGTGCCACAATTATTATAATTAAACGCTTGAAGTTATCTGAGCCCAGGAGCTTTAATGAGATTCTAGTGGACGGAGCTGTGGGAGGAATTGCAGTAAGCATATGATGAATCCTTGGTATGTTCTGGGAGAAGCTGCCTGACTTAATAGATAGAGCAGGGGCCTGGGAGCGATACGGAACTAGATTTTATTCCTGGCTCTGCCACTTGTCTGCGTGAGACCTTGGGTAAGTCATTTCCCTTCTTCTGTGACTAAATTACCTCATTTGTGAAGTGGGGATTAAGACTGTGAGCCCCATGTGGACTGTGTCCAACCAGCGCTTAGTACAGGGCCTGATACATAGTAAGCCTTTGATAATGCCATTAAAAAAAATCAACCATGTGTTGTGTAGAGCGTTTAGGAGAGTACAAATGGAGTATGTAGTTCAACAGGGTTGGGATTACTATTTTGGGTGAAGGGCAACAGTGCAAGAAAAGGCAGGGTCCTGCTCTACACACATTAAGCGCTCAATAAATACGATTGAATGAATGCATGAATGAATTATGCTCTCCTCCCCTACTACCTTGGCCCCAGTGGAGGGGAGGGAACACCTATTTTTTTAAGCCGTGTGGCCCAATGGATAGGGCACGGGCCCGGGAGTTGGAAGGACCTGGGTTCTAATGCTGACTCCGCCACTTGTCAGCTGTGTGACCTTGGGCAAGTCACTTCACTTCTCTGGGCCTCAGTGACCTCATCTGTAAAATGGAGATGAAGGCTGTGAGCCCCATGTGGAATAGGGACTCTGTCCAACCTGATTAGCTTGTATCTACCTCAGCACTTAGAACAGTCCTTGAAGCATAGTAAGCGCTTAAGAAAGACCAACATTATTAGTGCCATCGGTTTTATTAAAAAAATAAATCCATGGGCGCAAAGCCGGCACCCCAGTCGCGAACCGGACTCTGGGAGGCAGCGACCTCCTTCTCCTTTTTGGGAGAACAAACACCTCCAGGCCCTTGGGGGTAACGGGCTACAGGCCCCGGATCCCCTTCTCCTCTAGACAATTATTGAGGGTGGCCCGGGTAGGCTCAGACTCCAAAACAGCATGGCCTATCAATCAATCAATCAATCAATCAATCAATCAATCAATCGTATTTATTGAGCGCTTACTGTGTGCAGAGCACTGTACTAAGCGCTTGGGAAGTACAAGTTGGCAACATATAGAGACGGTCCCTACCCAACAGTGGGCTCACAGTCTAAAAGGGGGAGACAGAGAACAGAACCAAACATACTAACAAAATAAAATAAATGGAATAGATATGTACAGGTAAAATAAATAAATAAATAAATAGAGTAATAAATATGTACAAACATATATACATATATACAGGGAGCACCTGGAGGTCAGAAGGTCGTGGGTTCTAATCCCAGCTCTGCCACTTGTCTGCTGTCTGACCTTGGGCAAGTCACTTCACTTCTCTGGGCCTCAGTTACTTCATTTGCCAAATGGGGATTGAAACTGTGAGCCCCAAGTGGGGCAGGGACTGTGTCCAACTCGATCTGCTTGTATCCATCCCAGGGCTTAGTACAGTGCCTGGCACATAGTTAAGCGCTTAAGAGATGCCATGATTATTATTACTGTCCCCCTTCAAAGTCTTACTGAGGGCACACCTCCTCCAAGAGGCCCTCCCTGACTAAGACTGTGAGCCCGTTGTTGGGTAGGGACCATCTCTATATGTTGCCAACTTGTACTTCCCAAGCGCTTAGTACAGTGCTGTGCACACAGTGAGCGCTCAATAAATACGATTGAATGAATAAGCCCTCCTTTCCCCTTCTCCCACTCCCTTCTGCTTCACCCTGACTTGCTCCCTTGATGATGATGATGGCATTTATTAAGCGCTTACTATGTGCAAAGCACTGTTCTAAGCGTTGGGGAGGTTACAAGGTGATCAGGTTGTCCCACGTGGGGCGCACAGTCTTAATCCCCATTTTACAGATAAGGGAACTGAGGCACAGAGAAGTGAAGTGACTTGCCCAAAGTCACACAGCTGACAATTGGCGGAGCTGGGGTTTGAACCCATGACCTGAGTTCTAATCCTGTCTCCGCCACTTGTTTGCCCTGCGACCTTGGGAATTCACTTAACTTCTCTGTGCTTCAGTTATCCCGGCTGTAAAATGGGGATTAAGACTATGAGCCCCGTAAGGGACAGGGACTGTGTTCATTCTGATTAGCTTGTATCTTCCCTGCCGCTAAGCGTCTGGCATATGGTGAATGCTTAACAAATGCCACTTAAAAAATATTTCTTCATTTATTTGGAGCTTTAAGAGCAAATTTTAACATCTATTTTATTTAATTTAGAAGTTGTTTTCTAAAAGCCAGTTGTCTAAAAATTGCAGTAGACTCTACAGTACAACCGTTCGCCTGGGAGAAAAATAGACTAAGTGAAACGTAGAAATAGATTATGGCTATATGTTTCTTGCATTTTCAGATGTGAAAATACAGATGTGCCTGAGCAAATCTTTGAATGGGTATTAATCATTTTAGACTAAGTGAAATGTAGAAATAGATTATGGCTATATGTTTCTTACATTTTCAGATGTGAAAATGCAGATGTGCCTGAGCAAATCTTTGAATGGGTATTAATCATTAGGTTTTTCCAAGGTACACTAGTTATAACTATGTTGTGGCCATCCTTCGGAGCGTGCCTAATATATGTTATCACTAGACTTGTAAACTCACTAGATTTGTAAGCTCCTTGTGGGCAGGAAACATGTCGACTAATTCCACTGTATCGTGGTCTCCCAAGCGCTTAGTACGGTGCTCCGCGCATATTAAGCACTCACATATACCACTGATCAACTGATGAGAACCTATGTTCATTATTTATTTATTTATTTTACTTGTACATATTTTTTCTATTTATTTTATTTTGTTAATATGTTTTGTTTTGTTGTCTGTCTCCCCCTTCTAGACTGTGAGCCCGCTGTTGGGTAGGGACCATCTCTATATGTTGCCAACTTGTACTTCCCAAGCGCTTAGTACAGTGCTGTGCACACAGTAAGCGCTCAATAAATACGATTGAATGAATGAATGAATGACCTCTGACTCCAAAGCCCGGGCTCTTTCCACTGAACCACGCTGCTCCCCCTGCCTAGCCCCACAGTAAAATATAGTTGAGTACCATTCAATAAATACAATGGAATGAATAAATGAATGTCCCTAGCTGTCATTTATTTATTTGTATTGATGTCTGCCTCCCTTTCCCTCCCCCTCAGATTGTGAACTCACTGTGGGCAGGGAATGTGTCTGTTTATTGTTGTGCTGTACTCTCCCAAGTGCTTAGAACAGTGCTCTGCACACTTCTCTGGGCCTTAGTGACCTCATTTGTAAAATGGGGATGAAGACTGTGAGCCCCACGTGGGACAGTCTATCTTGTACCTACCCTAGCGCTTAGAACAGTGCTTGGCACATAGTGAGTGCTTAGGAAATACCAACGTGATTATTATTATTATTACTTCACTTCTCTGGGCCGCAGTGACCTCATTTGTAAAATGGAGATGAAGGCTGCGAGCCCCATGTGGGACAAAGTGATTACCTTGTATCTACCAGAGGGCTTAGAAAGGCGCTTGACACATGCCATCATTATTATTATTGTACTTCTCAAGCACTTAGTACAGTGCTCTGTTTGAGAAGCAGAGTGGCTCCTCCCCCTCGTCCCCCTCTCCATCCCCCCCATCTTACCTCCTTCCCTTCCCCACAGCACCTGTATATATGTACATATGTTTGTACATATTTATTACTCTATTTATTTATTTATTTTACTTGTACATATAATAATAATAATAATAATGGCATTTATTAAGCGCTTACTATGTGCAAAGCACTGTTCTAAGCGCTGGGGAGGTTACAAGATTATCAGGTTGTCCCTCATGGGGCTCACAGTCTCAATCCCCATTTTACAGATGAGGTAACTGAGGCACAGAGAAGTGAAGTGACTTACCCAAAGTCACACAGCTGACAATTGGCGGAGCCAGGATTTGAACCCATGACCTCAGACTCCAAAGTCCGGGCTCTTTCCTACTGAGCCACGCTGCTTCTCATATCTATTCTATTTATTTTATTTTGTTAGTATGTTTGGTTTTGTTCTCTGTCTTCCCCTTTTAGACTGTGAGCCCACTTTTGGGTAGGGACTGTCTCTATATGTTGCCAATTTGTACTTCCCAAGTGCTTAGTACAGTGCTCTGCACACAGTAAGCGCTCAATAAATACAATTGATGATAATTGATGATGATGAAAGAGCACAGGCTTGGGAGTCAGAGGTCATGGGTTCAACTCCCACCTCTGCCAATTACCAGCTGTGTGACTTTGGGCAAGTCACTTCATTTCTCTGTGCCTCAGTTCCCTCATCTGTAAAATGGGGATTAAGACTGTGAGCCCCACGTGGAACAGCCTGATCACCTTGTATCCTCCCCAGCGTTTAGAACGGTGTTTCGCACATAGTACACACTTAAATGCCATCATTATTGAGAAGCAGCGTGGCTCGGTGGAAAGAGCACGGGCTTGGGAGTCAGAGGTCATGGGTTCTAATCCCGACTCCGTGACTTGTCTGTTGCGTGACTTTGGGCAAGTGACTTAACTTCTCTGTGCCTCAGTTCCCTCATTTGTAAAATGGGGATGAAGAGTATGAGCCCCATGCCGAACAACCTGATCACCTTGTAACTCCCAGTGCTTAGAACAGTGCTTGGCACATGAGAAGCAGCGTGGCCTAGTGGAAAGAGCCCGAGCTTGGGAGTCAGAGGTCGTGGGTTCTAATCCCGGCTCCGCACTTGTCAGCTGTGTGACTTTGGGCAAGTCACCTAGCTTCTCTGTGCCTGTTACCTCATCTCTCAAATGGGGATGAAGACTGTGAGCCCCATGTGGGACAACCTGATTACCTTGTATCTACCCCAGCGCTTAGAGCAGTGCTTGGTATATTAAGTAAGTGCTTAACAAATACCATCATTATTATAGTAAGCGCTTAACAAAAGCGCTTAGTACAATGCTCTGCACACAGTAAACGTTCAATAAATTTCTAGACTGTGAGCCCACTGTTGGGTAGGGACAGTCTCTATATGTTACCAAATTATACTTCCCAAGCGCTTAGTACAGTGCTCTGTATGAATGAATGAGTGAATGAATGAATGAATAAATACGACTGGATGAATGAATGATTATTGTTATTTGTAAGCGCTCAGTAAATAGAGTGCGGCCGCTAGGGGGAGCCGTAGGGGCCGGCGCTGTTGTCGCGGAGCTCCGGCGTTGTGTGTTGCGGCCGCTAGGGGCAACCTTGGGGCCGGGGCTCCGGCGGTCTGTGTTGCGGCCGCTAGGGGCAGCCTTGGGGGCCGGCGCCGTTGTTGCGGGGCTCCGGCGGGATCTCGCGCGGCCGCTAGGGGCAGCCTTGGGGACCGGCGCCGTTGTGGCGGGGCTCCGGCGGTCTGTGTTGCGGCCGCTAGGGGCAGCCTTGAGTCCGGGGCTCCGGCCGTCTGTGTTGCGGCCGCTAGGGGCAGCCTTGGGGGCCGGCGCTGTTGTCGCGGGGCTCCGGCGGTCTGTGTTGCGGCCGCTAGGGGCAGCCTTGGGGGCCGGCGCTGTTGTCGCGGGGCTCCGGCGGTCTGTGTTGCGGCCGCTAGGGGCAACCTTGGGGCCGGGGCTCCGGCGGTCTGTGTTGCGGCCGCTAGGGGCAGCCTTGGGGCCGGCGCCGTTGTGGCGGGGCTCCGGCGGTCTGTGTTGCGGCCGCTAGGGGCAGCCTTGGGGGCGGTGCCGTTGTGGCGGGGCTCCGGCGGTCTGTGTTGCGGCCGCTAGGGGCAGCCTTGGGGCCGGGGCACCGGCGGGCTCTCCTGCGGCCGCTAGGGGCAGCCTTGCGGCCGGCGCTCCGACGGGCTCTCCTGCGGCCGCTAGGGGCAGCCTTGCGGCCGGCGCTCCGACGGGCTCTCTTGCGGCCGCTAGGGGCAGCCTTGGGTCCGGGGCTCCGGCGGTCTGCGTTGCGGCCTCTAGGGGGCAGCCTTGGGTCCGGGGCTCCGACAGGCTCTCTTGCGGCCGCTAGGGGCAGCCTTGGGTCCGGGGCTCCGACGATCTGTCTTGCGGCCGCTAGGGGCAGCCTTGGGTCCGGGGCTCCGGCGGTCTGTGTTGCGGCCGCTAGGGGCAGCCTTGGGGCCGGCGCCGTTGTGGCGGGGCTCCGGCGGTCTGTGTTGCGGCCGCTAGGGGCAGCCTTGGGGGCGGTGCCGTTGTGGCGGGGCTCCGGCGGTCTGTGTTGCGGCCGCTAGGGGCAGCCTTGGGGCCGGGGCACCGGCGGGCTCTCCTGCGGCCGCTAGGGGCAGCCTTGCGGCCGGCGCTCCGACGGGCTCTCTTGCGGCCGCTAGGGGCAGCCTTGGGTCCGGGGCTCCGGCGGTCTGCGTTGCGGCCTCTAGGGGGCAGCCTTGGGTCCGGGGCTCCGACAGGCTCTCTTGCGGCCGCTAGGGGCAGCCTTGGGTCCGGGGCTCCGACGATCTGTCTTGCGGCCTCTAGGGGCAGCCTTGGGTCCGGGGCTCCGACGGGCTCTCTTGCGGCCGCTAGGGGCGGCCTTGGGGGCCGGCGCCGTTGTCGCGGGGCTCCGGCGGTCTGCGTTGCGGCCGCTAGGGGCAGCCTTGGGTCCGGGACTCCGACGATCTGTCTTGCGGTATTGCGGCCGCTAGGGGCAGCCTTGGGGCCGGCGCCGTTGTGGCGGGGCTCCGGTGGTCTGTCTTGCGGCCGCTAGGGGCAGCCTTGGGTCCGGGGCTCCGGCGGTCTGCGTGGCGGCCGCTAGGGGCAGCCTTGGGTCCGGGGCTCCGGCGGTCTGCGTGGCGGCCGCTAGGGGCAGCCTTGAGTCCGGGGCTCCGGCGGTCTGCGTGGCGGCCGCTAGGGGCAGCCTTGGGTCCGGGGCTCCGACGGGCTCTCTTGCGGCCGCTAGGGGCGGCCTTGGGTCCGGGGCTCCGGCGGTGTGCGTGGCGGCCGCTAGGGGCAGCCTTGGGGGTGCGGCGCAGGGCGCCTGCGCGAGTCCGCGGCGGGCGGTGTCGGCGGCGGCGACGGCGGCGATGCGGCTGCCGGTGGGGCGGCGTGGCGGGGCGCGGCTGGCGGCGCTGGGGCTGTGCTGCGGCCTCTGCTCGCTGCTGTTCGCCGCCAGCCGGCCCGGAGGGGAGCCGGGACCCCAACGACCACGGGCGGGAGCGGCGGGAGCGGCAGGAGGAGGACGGGAGGGCGAGGAGCCGCAGGCCGGAGCCCGCCGCGCCCCGCGGCCCGCCCCGCCCCTCGGGTAGGCTGCGGCCGGCCGCCCCGCGGGGGGGGGAGGGGGGGGGCGGGGGGGACTTTCTTTCGTTCGTTCATTCATTCATTCATTCATTCATTCACTCATTCAATCAATCAATCGCATTTATTGAGCGCTTACTATGTGCAGAGCACTGGACTAAGCGCTTGGGAAGTCCAAGCTGGCAACATCTAGAGACGGTCCCTACCCACCAGCGGGCTCACAGTCTAAAAGGGGGAGACGGAGAACAAAACCAAACATGCTAATCCATCAATCAATCAATCGCATTTATTGAGCGCTTACTGTGTGCAGAGCACTGGACTAAGGGCTTGGGAAGTCCAAATTGGCAACATATGGAGACGGTCCCTACCCAACAGCGGGCTCACAGGCTAAAAGGGGGAGACGGAGAACAAAACCAAACATGCTAATCAATCAGTCGTATTTATTGAGCGCTTACTATGTGCAGAGCACTGGACTAAGCGCTTGGGAAGTACAAATTGGCAACATATAGAGACAGTCCCTACCCAACAGTGGGCTCACAGTCTAAAAGGGGGAGACGGAGAACAAAACCAAACAGACTAATCAATCAGTCGTATTTATTGAGCGCTTACTATGTGCAAAGCACTGGACTAAGCGCTTGGGAAGTCCAAGTTGGCAACATCTAGAGACAGTCCCTACCCTCCAGCGGGCTCACAGGCTAAAAGGGGGAGACGGAGAACAAAACCAAACAGACTAATCAATCAGTCGTATTTATTGAGCGCTTACTATGTGCAGAGCACTGGACTAAGCGCTTGGGAAGTCCAAATTGGCAACATATGGAGACGGTCCCTACCCAACAGCGGGCTCACAGTCTAAAAGGGGGAGATGGAGAACAAAACCAAACATACTAATCAATCAATCAATCGTATTTATTGAGCGCTTACTATGTGCAGAGCACTGGACTAAGCGCTTGGGAAGTCCAAGTCGGCAACATCTAGAGACGGTCCCCACCCACCAGCGGGCTCACAGTCTAGAAGGGGGAGACGGAGAACAAAACCAAACAGACTAATCCATCAATCAGTCAATCGTATCGTGGCTCAGTGGAAAGAGCCCGGGCTTCGGAGTCAGAGGTCATGGGTTCGAATCCCGGCTCCGCCCCGTCTGCTGTGTGACCTTGGGCAAGTCACTTCACTTCTCAGAGCCTCAGTCCCCTCGTCTGTAAAACGGGGATGACGACTGTGAGCCCCATGTGGGACAACCTGACCACCTTGGATCCCCCCCAGCGCTTAGAACAGTGCTTCGCACGTAGTAAGCGCTTAACAAATGCCATTATTATTATTGTTATTATTATTATTATTGAGCGCTTACTATGTGCAGAGCACTGGACTAAGCGCTTGGGAAGTCCAAATTGGCAACGTATAGAGACAGTCCCTACCCAACAGTGGGCTCACAGTCTAAAAGGGGGAGACAGAGAACAGAACCAAACAGACTAATCAATCAGTCGTATTTATTGAGCGCTTACTGTGTGCAGAGCACTGGACTAAGCGCTTGGGAAGTCCAAGTTGGCAACATATAGAGACAGTCCCTACCCAACAGTGGGCTCACAGTCTAAAAGGGGGAGACAGAGAACAAAACCAAACGTAATCAATCAATCGTATTCATTGAGTGCTATGTGCAGAGCACTGTACTAAGCGCTTGGGAAGTCCAAATTGGCAGCATCTGGAGACAGTCCCTACCCAACAGCGGGCTCACAGTCTAAAAGGGGGAGACAGAGAACAGAACCAAACATACTAATCAATCAATCAATCGTATGTATTGAGCGCTTACTATGTGCAGAGCACTGGACTAAGCGCTTGGGAAGTCCCAAGTTGGCAACATATAGAGACAGTCCCTACCCAACAGCGGGCTCACAGGCTAAAAGGGGGAGACAGAGAACAAAACCAAGCATAATCAATCAATCGTATTCATTGAGTGCTTACTATGTGCAGAGCACTGGACTAAGCGCTTGGGAAGTCCAAATTGGCAACATATGGAGACGGTCCCTACCCAACAGCGGGCTCACAGGCTAAAAGGGGGAGACGGAGAACAAAACCAAACATACTAATCAATCAATCAATCGTATGTATTGAGCGCTTACTGTGTGCAGAGCACTGGACTAAGCGCTTGGGAAGTCCAAATTGGCTACATCTAGAGACGGTCCCCACCCACCAGCGGGCTCACAGTCTAGAAGGGGCAGACGGAGAACAAAACCAAACAGACTAATCCATCAATCAGTCAATCGTATCGTGGCTCAGTGGAAAGAGCCCGGGCTTCGGAGTCAGAGGTCATGGGTTCGAATCCCGGCTCCGCCCCGTCTGCTGTGTGACCTTGGGCAAGTCACTTCACTTCTCAGAGCCTCAGTCCCCTCGTCTGTAAAACGGGGATGACGACTGTGACCCCCATGTGGGACAACCTGACCACCTTGGATCCCCCCCAGCGCTTAGAACAGTGCTTCGCACATAGTAAGCGCTTAACAAATGCCATTATTATTATTGTTATTATTATTATTATTGAGCGCTTACTATGTGCAGAGCACTGGACTAAGCGCTTGGGAAGTCCAAATTGGCAACATATGGAGACGGTCCCTACCCAACAGCGGGCTCACAGGCTAAAAGGGGGAGACGGAGAACAAAACCAAACATACTAATCAATCAATCAGTCGTATTTATTGAGCGCTTACTATGTGCAGAGCACTGGACTAAGCGCTTGGGAAGTCCAAATTGGCAACATCTAGAGACAGTCCCTACCCAACAGCGGGCTCACAGTCTAGAAGGGGGAGACGGAGAACAAAACCAAACATACTAATCAATCAATCAATCGTATTCATTGAGCGCTTACTGTGTGCAGAGCACTGTACGAAGCGCTTGGGAAGTCCAAATTGGCAACATCTAGAGACAGTCCCTACCCAACAGCGGGCTCACAGTCTAGAAGGGGGAGACGGAGAACAAAACCAAACATACTAATCAATCAATCGTATTCATTGAGCGCTTACTGTGTGCAGAGCACTGTACTAAGCACTTGGGAAGTCCAAATTGGCAACATGTAGAGACAGTCCCTACCCAACAGCGGGCTCACAGGCTAAAAGGGGGAGACGGAGAACAAAACTAAACGTACTAATCAATCAATCAATCAATCGTATTTATTGAGCACTTACTATGTGCAGAGCACTGGACTAAGCGCTTGGGAAGTCCAAATTGGCAACATATGGAGACAATCCCTACCCAACAGTGGGCTCACAGTCTAAAAGGGGGAGACGGAGAACAAAACTAAACATAATCAATCAATCGTATTCATTGAGTGCTTACTATGTGCAGAGCACTGTACTAAGCGCTTGGGAAGTCCAAATTGACAACATATGGAGACAGTCCCTACCCAACAGTGGGCTCACAGTCTAGAAGGGGGAGACGGAGAACAAAACCAAACATACTAATCAATCAATCCATCGTATTCATTGAGCGCTTACTGTGTGCAGAGCGCTGTACTAAGTGCTTGGGAAGTCCAAGTTGGCAACATATAGAGACAGTCCCTACCCAACAGTGGGCTCACAGTCTAAACGTCTATTTGTTTATTCTACTTATTGCTAATTATTTATTAGTCTATTACTGATAAAATAAATAGAATAGATATGTACAAGTAAAATAAATAGAGTAATAAATATGTACAAGCATATATACAGGTGCTGTGGGGAAGGGAAGGAAGTAAGATGGGGGAATGGAGAGGGGGACGAGGGGGAGAGGAAGGAGGGGGCTCAGTCTGGGAAGGCCTCCTGGAGGAGGTGAGCTCTCAGCAGGGCCTTGAAGGGAGGAAGAGAGCTAGCTTGGCGGGTGGGCAGAGGGAGGGCATTCCAGGCCCGGGGGTCGATGGCGGGCCAGGCGAGAACGAGGCCTAACGGTGAGGAGATTAGCGGCGGAGGAGCGGAGGGTGCGGGCTGGGCTGGAGAAGGAGAGAAGGGAGGTGAGGTAGGAGGGGGCGAGGTGATGGACAGCCTTGAAGCCCAGGGTGAGGAGTTTCTGCCTGATGCGCAGATTGATTGGTAGCCACTGGAGATTTTTGAGGAGGGGAGTGACATGCCCAGAGCGTTTCTGGACAAAGACAATCCGGGCAGCGGCGTGAAGTATGGATTGAAGTGGGGAGAGACACGAGGATGCGAGATCAGAGAGTTGGCTGATGCAGTAGTCCAGACGGGATAGGATGAGAGCTTGCACGAGAATTCATCCGTATTTATTGAGCGCTTACCATGTGCAGAGCGCCGGACTGAACGCTTGGGAAGTCCAAGTCAATCAAACGAGAAGCAGCGTGGCCCAGTGGAAGAGAGCCCGGGCTTCGGAGTCAGAGGTCAGGGGTTCAAATCCCGGCCCCACCAATTGTCAGCCGGGTGACTTTGGGCCAGTCACTTAATTTTGTTGTGTAGTATGTTTGGTTTTGTTCTCTGTCTCCCCCTTTTAGACTGTGAGCCCACTGTTGGGTAGGGACCGTCTCTATGTGTTGCCAACTTGGACTTCCCAAGCGCTTAGTCCAGTGCTCTGCACACAGTAAGCGCTAAATAAATACGATTGATGATGATGATGATGGGCCTCGGTTACCTCATCTGTGAAATGGGGACTAAGACTGTGAGGCCCCCCCGAGGGACAACCTGATCACCTTGTAACCTCCCCAGCGCTTAGAACGGTGCTTTGCACATTGTAAGCGCTTAATAAATACCATTATTATTATTATTTGTTGAGCGCCTGCTGTGTGCAGAGCACTGGACTAAGCGCTTGGGAAGTCCAAGTCAGTCAGTCAATCAATCGTATTTATTGAGCGCCTACTGTGTGCAGAGCGCTGGACTCAGCCAGCGCTTGGGAAGTCCAAGTCAATCAGTCAGTCAATCATATTTATTGAGCGCCTGCTGTGTGCAGAGCGCTGGACTCAGCCAGCGCTTGGGAAGTCCAAGTCAATCAGTCAGTCAATCATATTTATTGAGCGCCTGCTGTGTGCAGAGCGCTGGGCTCGGCCAGTGCTTGGGAAGTCCAAGTCAATATCAGTCGTATTTATTGAGCGCCTACTGTGTGCAGAGCGCTGGACTCAGCCAGCGCTTGGGAAGTCCAAGTCGATCAATCAATCGGTCGTATTTATTGAGCGCCTACTGTGTGCAGAGCGCTGGACTCAGCCAGCGCTTGGGAAGTCCAAGTCAATCAATCGTATTTATTGAGCGCCTACTGTGTGCAGAGCGCTGGACTCAGCCAGCGCTTGGGAAGTCCAAGTTGGCCACATCTAGAGCCGGTCCCTGCCCAACAGCGGGCTCACAGTCGAGAAGGGGGAGACAGACAACAAAACAAAACATATTAAAATAAAATAGAGTAAATATGTACAAATAAAATCCATCAGTAAATAGAGTAATAAATAGGTACAGACATATATGCAGGTGGTGTGGGGAGGGGAAGGAGGTAAGGCAGGAGGGATGGGGAGAGGAAGGAGTGGCAGTCTGTCTGGGGAGGAGGAGGAGGGGGACATTCATTCATTCATTCATTCCATCATATTTATTGAGCGCTTACTGTGTGCAGAGCACTGGACTAAGCGCTTGGGAAGTCCAAGTCAATCAGTCAATCAGTCAATCAATCAATCGTATTTATTGAGCGCCTACTGTGTGCAGAGCACTGGACTAAGCGCTTGGGAAGTCCAAGTCAATCAGTCAATCAATCAATCGTATTTATTGAGCGCCTACTGTGTGCAGAGCACTGGACTCAGCCAGCGCTTGGGAAGTCCAAGTCGGCCACGTCTAGAGCCGGTCCCTACCCAACAGCGGGCTCACAGACTAGAAGGGGGAGACAGACAGCAGAACCGAACATATTGACAAAATGAAATAAATAGAATGGATGTGTACAAGTAAAATAAATGAATAAATAGAGTAATAAATACGCACAAACATGGATACGTATATACAGGTGCTGTGGGGAAGGGAAGGAGGTCCTACTGAGAGCTCACCTCCTCCAGGAGGCCTTCCCAGACTCAGCCCCCTCCTTCCTCTCCCCCTCATCCCCCTCTCCACCCCCCGTCTTATCTCCTTCCCTTCCCCACAGCACCTGTATATATGTTTGTGCGTATTTATTGCTCTATTTTATTTGTACATATTTATTACCCTATTCATTTATTTATTTATTTATTTTACTTGTACCTATCTATTCTATTTATTTTATTTTGTTAGTATGTTTGGTTTTGTTCTCTGTCTCCCCCTTCTAGACTGTGAGCCCACTGTCGGGTAGGGACTGTCTCTATATGTTGCCAGCTTGTACTTCCCAAGCGCTTAGTACAGTGCTCTGCACACAGTAAGTGCTCAATAAATACGATTGATTGATTGATTAATTTATTACTCTATTTTACTTGTACATATCTATTCTATTTATTTTGTTTTGTTCATATGTTTGGTTTTGTTGTCTGTCTCCCCGTTCTAGACTGTGAGCCCAGTCTTGGGTAGGGACCGTCTCTATATGTTGCCAACTCGTACTTCCCAAGCACTTAGTACGGAGCCCTGCGCACAGTAAGCGCTCAATAAATACGATCGATTGGTTGAGGTAAGGCGGGGGGGATGGGGAGGAGGGGGAGAGGGAGTCGGCCACATCTAGAGCCGGTCCCTACCCAACAGCGGGCTCGCAGTCTAGAAGGGGGAGACAGACAACAAAACAAAACATAGTAACAAAATAAAATAGGGCAAATATGTACAAATAAAATCAATCAATAAATAGAGTAATAAATAGGAACAAACGTATATAATATATACAGGTGGGGTGGGGAGGGGAAGGAGGTAAGGCGGGGGGGATGAAGGAGGGGACTCAGTCTGTCCGTCTGCCCATCCGTTTGTCTGCCCCGCGGGGGGCACCAGGGAGGAGGAGGAGGAGGACTTTCATTTATTCATTCATTCAGTCGTATTTATTGAGCGCTTACCGTGTGCAGAGCACTGGACTAAGCGCTTGGGAAGTCCAAGTTGGCCACATCTAGAGCCGGTCCCTACCCAACAGCGGGCTCACAGTCTAGGAGGGGAAGACAGACACCAAAACAAAACATAGTAACGAAATAAAATAAATAGAATAAATATTTACAGATAAAAACAATCAATAAATAGCGTAATAAATAGGTACAGACATATATACAGGTGGTGTGGGGAGGGAAAGGAGGTAAGGCGTGGGGGGGATGGGAAGGGGGAGGAGGGGGCTCAGTCTGTCCATCTGTCGGCCCGTCCGTCTGTCTGTCTGCCCCGTGGGGGGCACCGGGGAGGAGGAGGAGGAGGAGGAAGACTTCATTCATTCATTCAGTCGTATTTATTGAGCGCTTCCTGTGTGCAGAGCACCGGACTAAGCGCTTGGGAAGTCCAAGCCGGCAACATCTAGAGACGGTCCCTACCCCACAGCGGGCTCACAGTGAGAAGCAGCGTGGCTCAGTGGAAAAGAGCCCGGGCTTGGGAGTCCGAGGTCGTGGGTTCAAATCCCGTCTCCGCCACTTGTCAGCTGGGTGACTTTGGGCGAGTCACTTCTCTGCGCCTCAGTGACCTCATCTGGAAAATGGGGATTAAGACCGTGAGGGAGCTCCCCGTGGGGCAACCTGATCACCTTGTAACCTCTCCGTTGCTTAGAACAGTGCTTTGCACATAGTGAGCGCTTAATAAATGCTATCATTATTATTCATTCATTCAATTGTATTCATTGAGCGCTATGTGCAGAGCACTGGACTAAGCGCTTGGGAAGTACAAGTTGGCAACATCTAGAGACGGTCCCTACCCAACAGTGGGCTCACAGTGAGAAGCAGCGTGGCTCAGTGGAAAAGAGCCCGGTCTTTGGAGTCAGAGGTCATGGGTTCAAATCCCGGCTCCTCCACTTGTGAGCTGGGTGACTTTGGACAAGTCACTTCACTTCTCTGGGCCTCAGTTCCCTCATCTGTAAAATGGGGATTAAGACCGTGAGCCCCACGTGGGGCAACCTGCTCACCTTGTAACCTCCCCAGTGCTTAGAACAGTGCTTTGCACATAGTAAGCGCTTAATAAATGCCATCATTATTATTATTATTAGAAGGGGGAGACGGACAATGAAACAAAACATATAAACCAAATAAAATAAATAGAATAAATATGTACAAGTAAAATAAATAGAGTAATAAGTATGTACAAACATATATACGTATATACAGGTGCTGTGGGGAGGGGAAGGAGGTAAGGCGGAGGGGATGGGGAGGGGGAGACTTGTCACCCTGTGCCTGCCCCGCGCTGACCGCTTAGTCATTTATTCATTCAATCGTATTTATTGAGCGCTTACTGTGTGCAGAGCACTGTACTAAGCACTTGGGAAGTCCAAGTTGGCAACATATAGAGACGGTCCCTACCCAACAGCAGGCTCACAGTCTAAAAGACTGTCTAGTCCAGTCTGGACACAGTCTAGTCCAGTGCTCTAATAATAATAATAATAATAATAATAGCATTTATTAACTTGTACTTCCCAAGCACTTAGTACAGTGCTCTGCACACAGTAAGCGCTCAATAAATACAACTGAATGAATGAATGAATTAAGCGCTTACTATGTGCGAAGCACTGTTCTAAGCGCTAGGGAGGTTACAGGGTGATCGGGTTGTCCCACGGAGGGCTCACAGTCTTCATCCCCATTTTCCAGATGAGGTAACTGAGGCCCAGAGAAGTGAAGTGACTTGCCCAGAGTCACACAGCTGACAATTGGCGGAGCCGAGATTTGAACCCATGACCTCTAACTCCAAAGCCCGGGCTCTTTCCACCGAGCCACGTTGCTTCTCTGCTCTGCACCCACTAAGCACTCCATGATAATAATAGATTGCATTTGTTAATAATAACAATAATAATGATGATGATGGCATTTATTGATGAATAAATAATGTTTATTATTATCTATTATATATTTATATTGTGATATAAACAATAATAATAATAATGATGAAGCAGCGTGGCTCAGCGGAAAGAGCATGGGCTTTGGAGTCAGAGGTCATGGGTTCGAATCCTGGCTCTGCCAATTGTCAGCTGTGTGACTTTGGGCAAGTCACTTAAATTCTCTGGGCCTCAGTTCCCTCATCTGTAAAATGGGGATTAAGACTGTGAGCTCCACGTGGAACAACCTGATCACCTTGTAACCTCCCCAGCGCTTAGAACAGTGCTTTGCCCATTGTAAGCGCTTAATAAATGCCATTATTATTATTATTATTTATTAAGCGCTTACTATGGGCAAAGCACTGTTCCAAGCAGTGGGGAGGTTCCAAGGCGATCAGGTTGTCCCCCGTGGGGCTCACAGTCGTCATCCCCATGTTAATAATAATAATAATAATAATAATAATAATAATAATAATAATAATAATGTTGGTATTTGTTAAGCGCTTACTATGGGCAAAGCACTGTTCTAAGCACTGGGGAGGATACAAGGTGATCAGGTTGTCCCATGGGGGGCTCACAGTCTTCGTCCCCATTTTAATAATAAAAATATTGGTATTTGATAAGCACTCCCTATGTGCCAAGCACTTTTCTAAGCGCTGGGGAGGTTACAAGGTGATCCACGTGGGGCTCACAGTCTTCATCCCCATTTTACAGATAAGGGAAGTGAGGCCCAGAGAAGTGAAGTGACTTGTCCAAAGTCACACAGCTGACAATTGGCGGAGCCAGGATTTGAACCCATGACCCCTGACTCCAAAGCCCAGGCCCTTTCTACTAAGTCACGCTGCTTCTCTTCAGCACTTGGCAAGATACAAGGTGATCAAATTGTCCCACGTGGGGCTCACAGTCTTCATCCCCATTTGAGGTAACTGAGGCACAGAGAAGTTAAGTGACTCGCCCAGAGTCACACAGCTGACAATTGGCGGAGCCGGGAGTAGAACCCGTGACCTCTGACTCCGAAGCCTGGGCTCTTTCCACTGAGCCATGCTGCTTCTCTAGCTTACTATGTGCCAGGCACTGTTCTAAACACTGCGGGGGGATTCAAGGTCATCAGGTTGTCCCCGCGTGACTTAGTGGAAAGAGCCCGGCCTTAGGAGTCATTCATCCATTCATTCAAACGTATTTATTGAGCGCCTACTGTGTGCAGAGCACTGTGCTAAGCGCTTGGGAAGTACAAGTCGGCAACCTATGGAGACGGTCCCTACCCAACAACGGGCTCACAGTTTAGAAGAGGGAGACAGACAACAAAACAAAACATGGAGATAGGTGTCAAAATCGTCAGTACAAATAGAATTTAAGCTATATGCACATCATTAACAAAATAAATAGAATAGTATGTACAAGTAAAATAAATAGAGTAATAAATCTGTACAAATATGCATACAAGTGCTGTGGGGAGGGGAAGGAGGTAGGGCTGGGGGGGATGGGGAGGAGTCAGAGGTCATGTGTTCTAATCCTGCTTTTGCCACTTTTCAGCTGTGTGACTTTGGGCATGTCACTTCTCTGGGCCTCAGTGACCTTATCTGTCAAATGGGGATGGAGACTGTGAGCCCCACGTGGGACAACCTGATCACCTTGTGACCTCCCCAGTGCTTAGAACAGTGCTTGGCACATAGTAAGCGCTTAATAAATGCCAGTATTATTATTATTATTATTATTACCCTGTATCTACCCCAGCGCTTAGAACAGTGCTTGGCATATAGTAAGCGCTTCACAAATACCAACATTATTGTTATTGTTATTATTAATCCCCATTTTACAGATGAGATACATGAAGCACAGAGAAGCTAAGTGACTTGCCCAGAGTCACACAGCAGACAAGTGGCGGAGCTGGAATTAGAACCCTGAACCTGTGACTCTTAAGCCCGGGCTCTTCCCATCGAGCCACGCTGCTTCCCTGCTCAACAGTTCACCTCCTCCAGGATGCCTTCCCAGACTGAGTCCCCCCTTTTCCTCTGCTCCTCCTCCCCTCCCCATCGCCCCCACTCCCTCCCTCTGCCCTTCCCTCTTCCCCTCCCCACAGCGCTTACGTATATTTGTACATATTACTCTATTATTATTGTTTTTTGTACCTGTTATTCAATCGTATTTATTGAGCACATACTGTGCACAGAGCAATGTACTCAGCACTTGGGAAGAAGCAGCGTGGCGTAGTGGAAAGAGCGCCGGCTTGGGAGTCAGAGGTTGCGGGTTCTAATTCCGCTTCCACCGCTTATCAGCTGTGTGATTTTGGGCAAGTCAATCAATCAATCCATCGTATTTATTGAGCGCTTACTATGTGCAGAGCACTGTACTAAGCGCTTGGGAAGTACAAATTGGCAACACATAGAGACAGTCCCTACCCAACAGTGGGCTCACAGTCTAGAAGGGGGAGACAGAGAACAGAACCAAACATACCAACAAAATAAAATAAATAGGATAGAAATGTACAAGTAAAATAAATAAATAAATAAATAGAGTAATAAATATGTACAACCACTTCTCTGGGCCTCAGTTACCTCATCTATAGAACGGGGATTAAGCCTGTGAGCCCCACGTGGGACTACCTGATTACCTTGTATCTATCCCAGCACTTAGAACAGTGCTTGGCACATAGGAAGCACTTAACAAACACCAAAATTATTATTATTACAAATCGGCAACATATAGAGACGGTCCCTACCCAACGGCGGGCTCACAGTTTGGAAGGGAGAGACAGACAACAAAACAAAACATGCAGACAGGCGTCAAAAGCACCAGAATAAATAGAATTATAGCTTAGTACAGTGCTCTGCACGCAGTAAGCGCTCAATAAATATGATTGATTGATTTTGATTGCCAAATTGTACTTTCCCAAGCGCTTAGTCCAGTGCTCTGCCCACAGTGAGCGCTCAATATGACTGAATGAATGACTACGTACACGAAAACAAGTACCCAGGCATCAATGTAAAGAACAATGACGGCATCGGTTAAGCACTCACTATGTGCTGAGCACTGTTTTGGGTGCTGGGAAGAAATGGAGTTGCACTAATAAGGATGGCATCTGTTAATGATGTGCATAAAGCACCAGAATAAATAGAATTATAGCTATATGCACATCATTAACATAAAGCACCAGAATAAATAGAATTATAGCTATATGCACATCATTAACAGATGCCATCCTTATTAGTGCAACTCCATTTCTTCCCAGCACCCAAAACAGTGCTCAGCACATAGTGAGTGCTTAACCGATGCCGTCATTGTTCTTTACATTGATGCCTGGGTACTTGTTTTCGTGTACGTAGTCATTCATTCAGTCATATTGAGCGCTCACTGTGGGCAGAGCACTGGACTAAGCGCTTGGGAAATTACAATTTGGCAATCAAAATCAATCAATCATATTTATTGAGCGCTTACTGCGTGCAGAGCACTGTACTAAGCGCTTGGGAAGTACAAGTTGGCAACGTATATCAAAAGAGACGGTCCCTGCCAACGGCGGGCTCACAGTCTAGAAGGGGGGAGACAGACATCAGAACAAGTAGACAGGCATCAGTAGGATCGCTATAAATAAATAGAATGATATCTATGCACACATCATTAGTAACTAGAATAATAAATATGCACATGTATGCACAAGGGCTGTGTACTAAGCGCTTGGGAAGTACAAGTGGGCAACATATATCAAAAGAGACGGTCCCTGCCAGCGGCGGGCTCACAGTCTAGAAGGGGGGAGACAGACATCAGAACAAGTAGACAGGCATCAGTAGGATCGATATAAATAAATAGAATTATATCTATACACACATCATTAATAACTAGAATAATAAATATGCACATGTATGCACAAGGGCTGTGTACTAAGCGCTTGGGAAGTACAAGTTGGCAACATATATCAAAAGAGACGGTCCCTGCCAACGGCGGGCTCACAGTCTAGAAGGGGGGAGACAGACATCAGAACAAGTAGGCATCAGTAGGATCGCTATAAATAAATAGAATTATATCTATGCACACATCATTAATAACTAGAATAATAAATATGCACATGTATGCACAAGGGCTGTGTACTAAGCGCTTGGGAAGTACAAGTTGGCAACATATATCAAAAGAGACGGTCCCTGCCAACGGCGGGCTCACAGTCTAGAAGGGGGGAGACAGACATCAGAACAAGTAGACAGGCATCAGTAGGATCGCTATAAATAAATAGAATTATATCTATGCACACATCATTAATAACTAGAATAATAAATATGCACATGTATGCACAAGGGCTGTGTACTAAGCACTTGGGAAGTACAAGTTGGCAACATATATCAAAAAGAGATGGTCCCTGCCAACGGCGGGCTCACAGTCTAGAAGGGGGGAGACAGACATCAGAACAAGTAGACAGGCATCAGTAGGATCGCTATAAATAAATAGAATTATATCTATGCACACATCATTAATAACTAGAATAATAAATATGCACATGTATGCACAAGGGCTGTGTACTAAGCGCTTGGGAAGTACAAGTTGGCAACATATATCAAAAGAGACGGTCCCTGCCAACGGCAGGCTCACAGTCTAGAAGGGGGGAGACAGACATCAGAACAAGTAGGCATCAGTAGGATCGCTATAAATAAATAGAATTATATCTATGCACACATCATTAATAACTAGAATAATAAATACGTACATGTATGCACAAGGGCTGTGGGGAGGGGATGAGGAGGAGAGGATGGGGGGGACTCAGTCTGGGAAGGCCTCCTGGAGGAGGTGAGCTCTCAGTAGGGCTTTGAAGGAAGGAAGAGAGCTAGCTTGGCGGATGGGCAGAGGGAGGGCATTCCAGGCCCGGGGGAGGACGTGGGCCGGGGATCGACGGTGGGACAGGCGAGAATGAGGCAAAGTGAGGAGGTCCATAATTCCATTTATTTATATGGATGCCTGTTTACTTTGTTTTAATGTGTCTATATCTATCATTCTATTTCTATTGACGCCTGTTGACTTGTTTTGATGTCCGTCTCCCCCCTTCTAGATGGTGAGCCCCGTGTGGGCAGGGATTGTCTGTCTCTGTTGCTGAATTATTCATTCATTCATTCAATCGTATATATTGAGCACTTACTGTGTGCAGAGCACTGTCCTAAGTGCTTGGGAAGTACAAGTTGGCAACATATAGAGACGGTCCCTACCCAACAGTGGGCTCCCAGTCTAGAAGGGGGGTGACAGAGAACAAAACATATTAACCAAATAAAATAATTAGAATAAATATGTACAAATAAAACAGAGTAATAAATTCATTCATTCAGTAGTATTTATTGAGCGCTTACTGTGTGCAGAGCACTGCAGGTTGGCAACACATAGAGATGGTCCCTACCCAACAGTGGGCTCACAGTCTAGAAGGGGAATGGCAGATGTCAAAAAAATGGCTGGACTCCACCGGTATCCTGAAGCAATGTTGGACTTGTTCATTCATTCATTCATTCAATCGTATTTATGGAGCGCTTACTGTGTGCAGAGCACTGTACTAAGCGCTTGGGAAGTCCAAGTTGGCAACATATAGTACAGTGCCCAGCACACAGTAAGTGCTCAGTAAATACGATTGAATGAATGAATGGTCCATGGCTTGTGATGAGGGGCCCCTCGCCCCGACCAAGCTTCTGCTTCTTTTCGTTTTCTCTGACGCTTCCCCTCCCATGGCCGTGGCGGTGGGGTGGGAGCGCCGCCTTGCCCTCTTCGCCCCGGCCCGACCTCCTTCAGGTTGCCCGGAACCGTTTTTCAAGTTTCTTTTTAGTGGCAGAGGGTAGACTCCTCGTGGGCAAGGACTCCTCGTGTCTGTCGTAGTCATAATAATAATAATAATGATGCTGTTTAAGTGCTTTTATGCCAGGCACCGTACTAAGCGCTGGGGTGGATACAAGCAAATCGGGTTGGCTACAGTCCCTGTCCCACGTGGGGCTCACAGTCTCAATCCCCATTTTACAGAGGAGGTAACTGAGGCACAGAGGAGTGAAATGACTTGCCCAGGGTCACACGGCAGGCAAGTGGCAGAGCAGGAATTAGAACCCATGACCTTCTGTTTCCCAGGCCCGGGCTCTATCCACTGCACCATGCTGCTTCATTTGTATTTATTTTTCGTATAAATTGTATTTATTGAGAGCTTATTGTGCACAGACCACTGTACTAAGAGCTTGGAAAGTACAGTAGAGCAATAAAGAGAGACAATAATAATAATAATAATGATGGCATTTATTAAGTGCTTACTATGTGCAAAGCACTGTTCTAAGCACTGGGGAGGTTACAAGGTAATCAGGTTGTCCCACAGGGGGCTCACAGTCTTAACCCCCATTTTACAGATGAGGTAACTGAGGCACAGAGAAGCTAAGTGACTTGCCCAAAGTCACACAGCTGACAATTGGCCGAGCTGAGATTCGAACCCATGACCTGTGACTCCAGAGCCCGGGCTCTTTTCCACTGAGCCACGCTGCTTCTCTGCCCACAACAGGTTTACATTGTTATTTTGTATTCAAATTTATTGTCTGCTCTGTGACCTTGGCGAAGTCGCTTCCCTTCTCCGGGCCTCAGTTACCTCATCTAATAACAATAATGATGGTGTTTGTTAAGCACTTACTGTGTGCCAAGCGCTGTTCTAAGCGCTGGGGTAGTTACATGGTAAACAGGTTGTCCCAAGTGGGGCTCATAGTCTTAATCCTCGTTTTACAGATGAGGTAACTGAGACACAGAGAAGTTAAGTGGCTTGCCCAGAGTCACACAGCAGATCTGTAAAGTGGGGATTGGGTCTGTGAGCCCCATGGGGGACAGAGATTTTGTCCAAGTGCACCCCAGCGCTTAGTAGAGTGCCTGGCACATAGTAAGCGCTTAAATGCCATCATTATTATTTTTGTGATAATGACGGCATTGTTAAGCGCTTACTATGTTTGAGTGCTTACTGTGTGCAGAGCACTGTACTAAGCGCTTGGGAAAGTATAATACAGCAATAGAGACGATCCCTCCCAAGTGCTCTCTCTCAATCCCATTTATTGAGCTCTTACTGAGTGCAAAGCACTGTAAAAAGCGCTTGGGAGAGTACAGTATAACAACAGGCAGACACATTTCCCCACACAACGAATTCCCTGTACATAGTGAGCACTCAATAAGTGTGATTGACGGACTGACTTTTATTAAGCGCTTAGTGCTTTGCACACGGTAGGCGCTCAATAAGTACGATTGAATGAATGGCATTTGGGCACTTACTAGGTGCCAGGCACTGTACTGAGCACTGGACTTGTGTCCAAGCTAATCAGGTTGGAAATAGCCCCTGTCCCACGTGGGGCTCACAGTCTTAATCCCCATTTTACAGACGAGGCAACTGAGGCACAGCAGTGAAGTGATTTGCCCAAGGGCACACAGCAGATCAGTGGTGGAGCCGGGATTAGAACCCACGTCCTTCCGACTCCCGGGCCCGTGCTCTATCCACTGTGCCATGCTGCGTCTTGATTGTTAGACTTCGTTTCCCTGAGTAAAAAAAAAAGAAAGAAGTTCCACATGTTACTTTTGAAAACCTGACTTTTTTCATTGTATATTGGGGCAAAGTAAATAGGCCTTAAAATGGGTCTCAATCTCTGTAGCGTCCTTGTGAGATCAGCTAGATTTTAATTATTTACAGGTGGAAAGGGAGGTTTTTTTTTTGGTGTAAAGATTTGATAAACAGGGAAGTGTATTGCTCACAATCATAGATACATTATGGTAGTTTGAGGAGTAAAGTAGAATACCGAGTTTTACAATTCAGGCTGCAGACTACTAGGACTGTTTTATTTCAGGTCTGAGACTGTGCGCCCAACTTGTTTTGTAATGACCACACACACCTATATGACAAATGAAAGTTACTAGTCTGTAGTCTGTAACTCCCATAGTGTATTTGAATGGTCAGAACATCATAAAATCTATAGAATGTTGTCAGATTTTAGCATCATTTATCTTAGGATTCATGGCTGATGTTTATAAAGTGGTTTTAGTTTGTTGTGTAGTTGTACTATTTATGATGGCAGGGCAAAAAGTCGTACACTGGTAAAATATTAGTTGAGATGGAGGGTATGGGATCAGTAAAAATGGGACATTATCCACTTGGAATGTTAACACCTTTTCAGGTGGCTTAGCCAATCTTTAAGTTTTTAAATAGCATGCTTAGGTATTTTTCCTGCGGTTAACATTAACACTTTGTGCTTTTTCGTGTGATTAAAAAAACGAAAACCAACTACAGATATTGGATTTTGAGTGTATACTTTAGGAAGCGTTTGCAGGCATCAGTACCACAACTGTGTGTCAATAATGTATAATTTTTAAAACTTTCTTTAAAACAATTTTTAGAATTTTGCATGTACAAGCAGGTCTTTGGGCTTGAGGTACGGAAGTATAGCCAGTTTCATACTAATACTGGTATTTATACTAATACTGGTATTAATAATATTCATAATAATACTGGTATTTATGTGCTTATTATGTGCCAAGCAGTATGCTTAGCACTGGGATAGGTACATAATCCCTGTCTCACTTGGAGCTCGGAGTATGAGAACAAGTCATTGAGCCCCATTTTATAGCTAGGAGATGGAGGCACAGGGAAATAATGTAGTTTGCCCAAGGTCTCACAGCAAGCAAATGGCTGGTCTGGGATTAGACCCCAGACCTTCCGACTCCCAACCCCATTGCCTTTTCAAGCATCGGACCCCCCCCCTTAATTGTAAATAGCATGTCTCTTCCAAAAATAATAAATAATAATAATAAAGATGGTGTTTTGTTAAGCGTTCACTATGTGCCAAGCACTGTTCTAAGCACTGGGGTGGATACAAAAAGCTTCCCAAAAAGCTGCTTCCCCCAGGGTACTCTCATATTTAAAAGGGAACGCTCTTATCCCCCAGTAGTTTGGCTTCTTGTCTGGCTGAGTTCAGAAGGCATTGTTTTCACCATCCAATACCACTCTGAAGTTCATTCCCGGGACAGGAATGATGGGAAAGGGGAAATTGGAAGGTGGGAGGTGGTAGTTCTGGAACAGTGAGTAATAATAAATAATAATCATTATGGTACTGAAGTATCATTATGGTACTTAGAAGCAGCGTGGCTCAGTGGAAAAGAGCCCGGGCTTTGGAGTCAGAGGTCATGGGTTCAAATCCCGGCTCCGCCACTTGTCAGCTGTGTGACTTTGGCCAAGTCACTTAACTTCTCTGGGCCTCAGTTCCCTCATCTGTAAAATGGGGATGAAGACTGTGATCCCCCCGTGGGACAACCTGATCACCTTGTAACCTCCCCAGCGCTTAGAACAGTGCTTTGCACATAGTAAGCGCTTAATAAATGCCATTATTATTATTATTATTATTACAAGGTAATCAGGTTGTCCCATGTGGAGCTCACAGTCTTAATCCACATTTTGCAGATGAGGTAACTGAGGCACAGAGAACTTGAGTCGCTTGCCCAAGGTCACACAGCAGGCAAGTGGCAGAGCCGGGATTAGAACCCGCGTCCTCTGACTCCCAATTTTGTGCTCTTTCCACTAAGCCATGCTGCTTCCCAAAAAGCTGCTTCCCGCAGGGTACTCTCATATTAAAAAGGGAATGCTCTTATCCTCCAGTAGTTTGGCTTCTTGTCTGGCTGAGTTCAGAAGGCATTGTTTTCACCGACCAATACCACTCTGAAGTTCATTCCCGGGACAGGAATGATGGGAAAGGGGAAATTGGAAAGTGGGAGGTGGTAGTTCTGGAACAGTGAGTAATAATAAATAATAATCATTATGGTACTTAAGTGCTTACTATGTGAGTAGTTCTGCTCCCTAAGCTGCCTCTTCATTTACCTGGCGTGACAAAATTCCGGTTTTCCCGGCTCACCTAACACCTGCTCTGTTGGGGCAGGGAGGAGTTAGTGAGTTCTGCTGCTTACTGAGGGGAGGAGGGGGAAACCCAAAAAGGGGGCCCCTAAAATTAACTTCCGTTTGTAGTTGGGGACAATGAAGCGTAAGTTACGTGACAGACCCCGTGTATCACAGTGAATAATGGAGCCAGAACTAAAATCCAGCCGGTCGTCTCGCAGCTCAGTATTTTCTGATTTTTGTCAAGGTTCCAGTTGAGGGAGATAGGAGTAGAGGGAGGGCACACCTTGATGATAATAGATTTTCGGCTGTGTTTGAAATCACTGTTGATGTTCAGAGTAGAGTCCCTAGTCTTGTCTGTTAACTAAGTGCTTAGTACAGTGCTCTGCATATAGTAAATGCTCAATAAATACCATTGATGCTGATGTTAACTGTGGTACCTGCCCACTGCTGGTTACCTAGTCAGTACAATCAGCAATTAAATCATCAGTCGTATTTATTGAGCGCCAACTGTGTGCAGAGCACTGTACTAAGCGCTTGGGAAGTACAAGTTGGCAACATCTAGAGACAGTCCCTACCCAACAGTGGGCTCACAGTCTAAAAGGGGGAGACAGAGAACAAAACCAAACATACTAACCAAATAAAATAAATAGAATAGATATGTACAAGTAAAATAAATAAATAAATAGAGTAATAAATATGTACAAACATATATACATATATACAGGTATATACATATATACAGGTTGTGTAAAGACACTAAAGACACTAGCATCCCCAAATCCTAAAGTAGGAGCACCTTTCAGAAAAAACTTTCCCTTTTCATACTATATTGATCACTGGCCAGTTTTTTGTTGCACACAGTTCCAGAAGCATCAGAACTCGTCTTGTTGTTTGTGACCAGGTGCGTAGGAACTAGGCAGCAATATAAATATAACACTGTACTGAATAAAATGACAAAAAAAACCCACAATACAAAAGTTTTCTTGCTCCATCTGCTCTTTTCTGAACTGTATACAGTGAATTAATAAACAGAAATCCCCTTATCAATGTGTCAGTACTTAAGGAAGGTAGAGGCAAATGACTGATTTTACGATAGGGCGCCATTTTAAAATGCTCCTTAGAACAAAATGAAATACTCTCATCATGATCTATTAGCTATAAGGAGTTAATAAAAATAAAATAATAATGGTATTTGTTAGGCTTTTGCTATGTGCCAAGCACTGTTCTAAGCGCTGGGGGAGATACAAGGTAATCAGGTTGTCCCATGTGGGGCTGCCAGTCTGCATCCCCATTTTCCAGATAAGGGAACTGAGGCTCAGAGAAGTGAAGTGGCTTGCCCAAGGTCACACAGCAGACAAGTGGTGGAGCCGGGATTAGAATCCACATCCTGTCTCAAGTCCGGGCTCTTTCCACTAAGCCACACTACTGTAGATAGTCCCCAAGCCCCAATTCTGAGCTCATGGAAACACTGTCCTAGATTGTAAGCTCCTTCAGGGCAGGAATGGTGTCTTCCAAATCTCTTGTATTTTCCCAGGCGCTTAGTACAGTGATCTGCATTCAGTAGCACTCAAGAAATTCCATTGAAAGATTTATTGTACTAAGTTCTTGGGCAAATCACTTAAATTTTTAGTAAATACTAATGATACTTTTTATGGTAATTGTTAAGTTCCTACTATGGGTCAGGCACAGTTCCGAGCACTGGGATAGATGCAAGATAATTAGGTTGGACAAAGTCCCTGTTCCACACAGTCTTAATCCCCATTTTACAGCTGAGGGAACTGAGACACAGAAAAGTTGTGACTTGCCCAAGGTCACACAGCAGCCAAGTGGCAGAGCTGGGGTTAGAACCAGGTCTTTCTGAATCCCAGGCCCATGCTCTATCGATGAGGCCATGCTGCTTCCTTGTGGGGCTATGTTAAGTAGAAGCAAAGAGAAAAGGGATCTAAGAAAAGAGTAAGAAGGATAACAAGCATACAACATACATACAACATACAAGCATGCTATATTATTTTTTCATATGATTTTGGTGGTGTTTTGTTGCACAGATTGTACTAAGATTTGGGGAAAGGTACAATGTTACTACTTTTGGTCACTGACCTTGACCCACAGAAGAAGGCTCACTCTCAGGGTGGGAGGAATGGTGAGATTCAGAGGAAAAGCAATAAAGAAGTATAGCAGCAAAAATAAAAGAACAGTAAACTCCCTTGCTTTCTTCATCATCTGTGTAGTTGGATCTGTGACCTTTGGACATTTGATATTTGCCTCACCCTCCACCCCACAGCACTTAAGCACAGCACTTACACATCTTTAAATTCTATGTTATAAATAACATGTTTATTCATATTAACGTCCATTTTCCCCTCCAGCCTGTAAGGTTGTTATGTGCTGGGAAGTTGTCTACTATTCTGTTGTATTATGCAATACTCTCCCAAGTCAGTGCAGTGCTCTGCACATAGTGAGCACTCAATAAATACCATTGATTAATTTGGTTCTCTGATTTCCTTTTATAAGTGAAGGATTCTTGCTCAGCAGCCGTCTCCAACATTCCGGTTTGATAGGTGATTATCTTAGATTCATTCATTCAATCGTATTTATTGAGCGCTTACTGTGTGCAAAGCACTGTACTAAGCACTTGGGAAGTCCAAGTTGGCGACATACAGAGACGGTCCCTACCCAGCAGCGGGCTCACAGTCTAGAAGGGGGAGACAGACAACAAAACAAGACATATTAACAAAATAAAATAAATAGAATAAATATGTACAAGTAAAATAAATAGAGTAATAAATATGTACAAACATAGATACATATACAGGTGCGGTGGGGAGGGGAAGGAGGTAAGGCGGGGAAGAGGGGGAGAGGAAGGAGGGGAGGTTTCGCTGCGTGTGTTTGCCAACCTGGTAGGCCTGTTGGTTAGAAGAGAGGCAGACTTACCATGCTGAGGGTCCTTTCCAGAGGTTAAATGACAGCAAACAGAAGCCAAGAGCCTTAGCCTCCCACCTTTATCACCAGCTCACAGCCTTTGTTATGTGTACACACTCATCATTTACTCTCCCTGAATCTCCACTCATGGTCTCAGGTCTACTTTCTCAATGCTGGCTCTCTGTGGACTCTTTCGCACTTGTGTCTCCTCCCTGGTATTAAATAGTCTTGGGCTTTACTTCAGACCAGAGTCTTGTGGGGCCACAGCAGAGATGATTGACTCATCTCAACTGGCCCGTGTCTTGAGTCAAGGAATCTGTCAGGATACTACTCTTGTGACAGCCCATGGTAGCTTCAACAATTAAGGATCACCACCCCCGCAATCTCCATCATCCTGCCAAGGCAGACTTGGAAGACATTAGTTTGCCGTGGACTTGGCTCCCTGGTGGGTAATCTGTCCCTAACCTATTTCTTGGCTACTGGTGGACAGACAAAACGGAGGCCAGCGTGAACCAGCAGGGAGCCCTCTCAGAGTTAAGTTCTCATCGTTATTTTCAGGGGGTTTATATAACCTGGTCTTCCCTTTGTGAGATTGTAATGAAAAACAATTGCGTATCGCCAAGTGGTTGTCAGTTATGTCATGACCTAATTATTTTGGGCTTCATTCACAGATCATTCTATCAAGGCACCATCCCGAGGTCCTGTTAGGTGTTTACATCCTTTCTTCATGTTTTCTTCTCTAGGGGATAGCTTTGACTCAGTTCTCTTTTCCTGTTTCACTTGCCAATTTGGTCATTGGTTCTTTCCTATTGGGAGTCTGTTTATTTTTGCCTTCGGCTCAGGCTTTTACAATTCTGCGTCAAAATAACATTTATGTACAGCTTTGGCTAATTATTCCTAATAATAATCAGGACATTCATTTTAATGATCAGCATACATAAGCGTCCTCCATTCCTATTGCAAAGGGTGACTGTCAGCAGTAATTGTTTGTGCTGTGTACTCATCACCTGTGAGGTGAGGGTAGAGTCCCTACCCCAACAAATGAGATCTGTAAAACTCAAATTTGGATGTTTCACAGATGTCATCTGTTTTCTCAAGGAGCTTCTACTGTCACTTGAACGCTATACATAATTTAAATCAATGGCAATACCGTTTAGCCCACAGTGTGAGGTCCCGGATGAAAGTTGCTCCAAAAGTACTGAAGCAGTGCTTATTGCAGTATACCTCTGCCAGAGGATTGTTGACCGGGCTAAAAGAAAAGCAAACTTGAGGCATGGCTGAGAACCTCTAGGAAAAAAAAATAATGATCGTGATACTTGTTAAGTGCTTACTATGTGCCAAGCACTGTTCTAAGCACTGGGGTAGATACAAGTTAATCAGGTTGGATAGGACAAAGTCCCTGCTCCACATGGGGCTCACAGTCTTACTCCCTGTTTTACAGAAGAGGTAATTGGGGCCCAGAGAAGTTCTGACTTTGCCCAAGGTCACACAGCAGACCTATGACAGAGCCAGGTTTAGCGCCCAGGAGGTCCTTCTGACTCCCAGGGCCATACTTTATCCACTAAGCCATGCTGATTCTCAAAACTGTCTCCCCCCGCCCACCCAATACAGTGGCTCTTTCTGTGGAAAGTTCTGAGCAGGTGCTTCAGGAAGATTATGAGACTGAGGCAGAGTTGAAAGCAAAGCCAGTTCTGTATAAAGTGAATTTAGTGGCAAAACAAAAGACAGTCTGTGTGTATGGTAATTATCATGCATCAGCCTTGAGCACTTTGAGCATCATAACCAAGCACAAATAATAGCCATGTTATTTTCTCAAATTTTTTTCTGAAGCTGATGCATTTGTTAATAAACCTCAAAAGTTGTTTGCCTCTATTAATAATCTACTCTCTTATGTATAACAATTGTGGTAGTTAAGTACTTACTATGTACTGGAGACTGTGGTAAGTTTAGGGTAGATTGGACATAGTTCCTATTTCCCATCCCACACTGGGATCATATGTTGCCAACTTGTACTTCCCAAGCGCTTAGTACAGTGCTCTGCACACAGTAAGCGCTCAATAAATGCGATTGATTGATTGATTGATCATAATATAAGGGGGAAGGAGAACAGGCATTGAATTCCCATTCTAGAAGTAACATGGCCTACCGTGGAAAGAGCACAGGCCTGAGAGTCAGAGGACCTGGGTTTAATCCCAGCTCTTCCAGTTAATAATAATAATAATAATAATAATAATAATAATAATAATAATAATAATAATAATGTATTTGTTAAGCACTTCCTAAGTGCCAAGCACTGTTCTAAGCGCCGGGGAAGCTACAAGGTAGTCAGGTTGTCCCACGTGGGGCTCACAGTCTTAATCCCCATTTTACAGATGAGGTAGCTGTGTGCCCTTGGGCAAGTCACATAACTTCTCTGTGCCTTGGTTTCTTCAACTGTAAAATGGGAATTAATCCCTGTTCTCCCCTCTGCTTGGGCTGTGAGTCCCATTTGGGACAAAGGCTATGTGCATTCTGATTAACATGTATCTACCCCAGTATTTAGAACAGTGCCTGACACATACTAAGTGCTTAGCAGATACCATGATGATAATTTTACAGATGAAGAAACTGGGGAACAGAAAAGTTAGGTGATTTACGGTCACACAGCAGGCAGGAGGTGGAGCCAGGATTAGAACCACGCTCTCAGTCTTCTCTTTACTCTTTTCACTGGGTGGTGCTGTGTTAATCTTCACATTATAAAAACTTTTTGACCTTTTCGTATTAAAGTGTCCACGGATGGTCTAGTGCACTTCTGCTAGTGAAATAAGGAAAATAATGGTGAAAATCCCAATGGTAGAATCTGTAATAGGTAATAAAGATAACTGTGTGAGTGTTCATTTGTCCAGTCAGCCCAAGAGCTCATTTATTGCTGAATTTGAACAAGGTCTTAATGTCTTAGATTTATGTGTCCAAATGCTGGCCTTTTAAAATCTCTTCTAGCTCTGTGGCTCTTTGATTTCAAGATTTTGTTTAGAAGATTTTATATTTAAAAAACTAATAATAATAATATTCATTCATTCATTCATTCAATTGTATTTATTGAGCGCTTACTGTGTGTAGAGCACTGTACTAAGCGCTTGGGAAGTAGTAATAATAGTAATAATAGTAGTAATAATAGCAGTTATGGTACTTATGTGCTTACTGTGTGTCGAGCACAGTACTAAGTACTGGGGTAGATACAAGATGATTAGGTTGGATACAGATCTTGTCCCACATGGGGCTCACAGTTCAAGGGGGAGATGAAACAGGTGGTGAACCCCATTTTACAGATGAGGAAACTGAAGCACAGAGAAGTTAAATGGCTCGCCCAAGGTCACAGAGCAGACAAGCATGTGGTGGAGACAGAATTAGAACCCAGGTCCTTGGCTCCCAAGCCCTTGCTCTTTCCATTAAACTATGCTGCTTGCCCGGCTCTGAAAATTATTTGTAGATTAGGTTTTTTTATATTTCTTTTCTTGATGGGAGCTGATGATGTTACACTTAGAAAATTTTATATGTGTCAAATATAATGATTGTATCCAACTAGCATGGTAGGGAACAAGAGAAAGAATGAAAGTCAGGGGAGGGGAGTACAAGAAGGAAAAGGAAACAGAGCAAGCAATAGTAAATTCAAACAGGAACATATGATGAATGGTTCAAAATTGAAGCCCCTGCAGCTATTAAGCTCAGATAAGTATAAAGGAAAACTATCTCTAGCCCCAATTTATATCTAGAATATTGTTTATGTCAGTTTCATATTGCTGGGAGCCACATGAGAGATATTGGATTTTAGGTCCACAACTGATACAGAAAATTTATAATAAAATGCCTCAGATTTTTTTCTTTATTCGACATATCTGCTTATATGCCTTGATTGGATGAGTTCTTGCCCATGGCAGCCAGATCAAGGTGAAGCAAGCTGTTTAGGTATGGGTTCCGCAAAAGAATAATCCACTGATGTGTCACTTGAGATTCACTACTTTTGTAAGTGATAATCTATCAATCATATTTATTGAGCACTTACTGTGTGCAGAGCACTGAACTGAGTGCTTGGGAGAGTGCACTATAACAGAGTTGGTAGACTCGTTCCCTGCCCAGAAGGAACTTAGAGTCTAGAGGGGGAGACAGATATTAACATAAATACATCACGATAAGTTCATAAATGCTGCAGAGCTCAGGGTGGGGTGAAAAAAAGGTGCAAATCCAAGTGCAACTTGATAGCTTGGGAGTTTTCTCTGGAGTCAATTTGCTTAGAACATAAAAAGTAGTATGAGATAATTTTGTTAGCTTCTGTAGTTAATATGCCTGTGAAAAGAGCTTTGTCCATTTTATTCATTCAGTTGTATTTAGCACATACTGTGTGCAGAGCATTTGTACTTTGGGAAGTACAAATTGGCAACCTATCTTCTTAATCACAGAAAGCATCTTTATAGAGGAAGCCATTATTACCGTAGATACAATTCCATGCCTCCTTCTTACAAAAAATTAAGGCACAGTATTTCCAGGAAATTTGTTTATTGGAGTGGGAGATAACTTCTGTGTTAATCTCATAAAAATTCCAAAAAGCTTGTGCAATAAATCTTGGGAGAAACTGTAGGGAACCACCTGCTGGATTATAAAATACTTGAGGGCACGGATCATGTCTACTAATTCTCCCTGCCCAAGTGCTTAGTACAGTGCTCTGCACAAAAGAGGCACTCAGTAAGTACTGTTGAGTGATATTAGAAAAATGATAGTTCGCCTAGTGTTGTGGGAGCATATATCAACCAGACATCTTGCCTTCTAGGTGGTAAATGGACAGCTAGGTCATAAGTTCAGGGCTGTCTCTTGAGAAATTATTTCCTGATTCATTACAATGTTCTACCCCCATTCTCCCCACCTTTGAAGTCTTATTAAAACCACATCTCCTCCAAAAGGTCTGCCCAAAATGAAATCCTTGCACTTGGATCTGTACCCTTTAAACACTTGATATTTTATTCACTTTGCTCTACTTACCTTGTGTAGATATCTGTAATGTATTTTAATGTTTATTTCTTCCCTCTAAATTGCAAGCTGTTTCTGGGCAGGGAACGTGTCTACCAACTCAACTGTACTTTCCCAAAAGCTTAGTACAGTACTCTGCACACAGTAAGTGCTCAATAAATACCAATCAGTGGTACTTATTAAGCACATACTGTGTGCAGAGCACTGTCTTAAGTGCTTGGGAATGATATTTCTGCTAGTCACTTCATCAGCCTGAAGAGGCTAGGTCTGAAGAGTGGCATAATAAGAACTGTGGTAATATGGGTCTGAGTATTCATTAAATATCTTGTGTAAAATAGATGCCTGTGGGAGACAAGAGTGGGAAAGAACTTGGGCGTGATGATGCTCTGCTTTGTCTACCTTCCTCATACTAACAGAGAGGATAGACTTAGAAAGCTCCTTGTGAGCAGGGAGTGTGTCTGCCTACTCTGTTATATTGTATTCATTCATTCAGTCATACTCATTTAGTGCTTACTGTGTGCAGAATGCTGTACAAGGCGCTTGGGAAAGTTCAATACAAGAATAAACAGATACATTCTCTTCCCACAGTGAGTTTACAGTCTAGAAGGGGGGAGACAGACATCAGTGCAAATAAATATATTACAGGTATGTACATAAGTGCAGTGGGACTGGAAGAGGGGTAGCACACAGGGAGCAAGTCAGAGTGACAGAGAAGGGAGAGGGAGAAGAGGAAAGGGGGACTTAGCCTAGGAAGGCCTCTTGGAGGAGATAGGCCTTCAATAAGGATTTAAGGGGGGGCAGAGTAATTGTCGGATTTGAGGAGAGAGGGCATTCCTGGTTAGAGGCAAAATGTAGGCTAGGGGTTGGTGGCGAGACAGGCGAGACTGAGGCACAGTGAGAAGGTTAGCACTAAAGGAGTGAAATGTGTGGCCTAGAAGGAAGAAGGAGAATAGCGAGGTGAGGTAGGAGGGGGCAAGGTGGTGGTGAGCTTTAAAGCCAACCGTGAGGAGTTCTTGTTTGATGCAGAGGTGGATGGGCAGCCACTGAAGTTTTTTGAGGAGCGAGGTGACATGTCCTGAACTCTTTTTGTAGAAAAATGATCCAGGCAGCAGAATGAAGTATAGACTGGAGTGGTGAGAGGCAGGAGGCTGGGAGGTCGTCATGGAGGCTGATGCAGTAATCCAGGTGGGATAGGATGGGTGCTTGTATTACTGTGGTAGCAGTTTGGATGGAGATTAAAGGGCGGATTTTAGGGATGTTGTCAAGGAGGGACCGTCAGGATTTAGTGAAGGATTGAATATATGGGTTGAATGAGAGAGAGGAGTCAAGGATAACACCAAGATTACAGGCTTGTGAGACGGGAAAAGGATGGTGGTGCCATCTACAGTGATGGGAAAATCCCAAGTGCTTAGTACAGCACAGAGTAAGCTCTCAAGAAATACAATTGATTGATGAACTATCCAACGGGCTCTGCCAAATGCTGTTTTTGACTGCAGTGATATTCTCGAACCTTACCCTAGCTTCCCAGAGTCCCAACAGATGTTTCTCTGACTTTCTGGGTTAGAGAACTTCCCCTTTTGAGTGAGGCATTTATTACAGCACCATAGTCTGAATCTAGAATCGTAGCAGTAGTTTACACCATTATCATGCTCTTTGGGATAATTATTCCAACTCTGAAGTTAGCCCACTCTGAGCAGAGATTTTTGTAGTTGCAGAGGTCGTGGGAATAGCTCTTTCAGGGGGTGATGCAGCAATTTTAAGGGGCTGACTAGTCCAGTTTGGAATATAATTTTCCATGGTGGTTACATTAATTTGCCACTTTTCCTGAAGTCTGGCTTGATTATGGATTGACACTGTCCTCTCCTGTGTCTCTTCGTTGCTCTCTGGCTGCTCAGTCTCAATCTCTTTCATGGGCTCCTCCTCTGACTCCTACCCCCTAACTCCTAGCTGTGGGAGTCCCTCACAGTTTTCACCTTATCAAAACACTTGTCCCCTCCCTTCTTCCCTTCCTGACTGCCATCTTCAACTGTTCACTCTCCAGTGGCTTCTTCCCTTCTGCTTTCAAACATGCTCACATCTCCCCAACCTGGCAAAACCCTCTTTTGACCCCATGACTCAAGTCATCACCCCTTCTCCCTTCTGCTATTCCACTCCAGTTGGGCGAGTTGTCTGCAAGTTCCTCTCCTCTTCTTGAGCCCCTACAGTCCAGTTTCCGAACCCTTCTCCACAGAAACGGCACTTTCAGAGGTCACAAATGATCTCCTTCTTACCAGATCCAATGGCCTCTGCTCCATCCTAATCCTTCTTGACATCTCAAATGTCTTTGACACTGTCGACCTCCCCCCCACCCCCCCCCGCCCTTGGAAATATTATCCAACCTCGGTTTCATTGACATTGTCCTCTCCTGGTTCTCTTCCCATCTCTGGCCACTAATTCTCAGTGTCTTTTGCAGGGGTCTCCTGTGTCTTCCACCCCCTGAATTGGGGTGGGGGTCCCTCAAGGTTCAGTTCTGGGTCCCCATCTATTCTCCATCTGCACCCGCTTCCTTGGAAAAGTAATGATTCCCAAATCTGTGCATCTTCAACCATAATCTCTTTCCTTCTCTGCAGTCTTGCATTTACAGCTGCCCTAAAGGTGTCTCTACTTGGATGTCCTGCTGTCATCTCAAACTTAACATGTCTAAAACAGAACTCTTTATCTTCCCCCCCAAGCCGTATCCTTTCCCTGACTGTCCCATCTCTGTAGATGGCACAATCCTTCCTGTCTCACAAGCCCATAACCTTGGCTCCTCTCTGTCGTTCATCCCACATATTCAAACCATCACTAAATCCTGTCGGTTCAGTTTAGTAATAATAATGATGATGATGATGATGATGATGATGGTAGTAAGTTCTTATTGTGTGTCAAGCACTGTTCTAAGCCCTGGGGTAAGTACACGTTAAATCATGTTGGACACAGTCTCTGTCCCACATGGGGCTCACAGTCTTAATCCCCATTTTACAGATGAGGAAACTGAGGCGCAGAGAAGTTGTGTCCTCCCCAAGGTCACAGAGACAAGTGACAGAGCTGGAATTGGAACCCATGTCCTTCCGACTCCCAGGCCTGTGCTCTATCCACTAGGCTATCCTGCTTCACATCATAAAATCCTCCCTTTCCTCGCCATGAAAATGGCTACCATGTTTATCCAAGCATTTATCCTATACTGCCTCAATTACTATATCAGCCTTGTTACTGAACTCTCTGCCTCCTGTCTCGCCCCACTTCAGTCCATACTTCATTCTGCTACCCAGATTATTTTTCTACAAAAATGTTCAGTTTGTTTCCCCACCTCCAGTTGTTACCCATCCACCTTCGGGTCAAACAGATGAAACTCCTTACTGTCGACTTTAAAGCACTCAATCACCTTGCTCCCTCCTACCTCACCTCACTACTCTTCTACTACAACCCAGCCTGCACACTTAGCTCCTCGAATGCCACCCTACTCACTGTGCCTTGATCTCATCTACCTCACCACGTCCTGCCTCTGGCTTGGAATGCCCTCCCTGTTCTTATCCAGCAGACGGTTACTTTCACCACCTTCAAAGTGTTATTGAAGGCACACGTCCACCAAGAGGTCTTCCTTGACTCAGCCCTCATTTGCCCTTTTACAATTACCTCTGCATCACTCTGACTTACTCCCTTTACTCACCATCCTCCCCAGCGCCACAGCCCTTATGTATATAGCCATAATTTATGTATTTATATTAATGTCTCTCCCTCTAGACTGTAAGCTTGTTGTGGACAGGGAATGTGTCTGTTTTATTGCTGTGTTGTACTCTTCCAAGCGCTTAGTACACTGCTCTGCACACCGAACGTGTTCAACAAATACAATTGATTGGTTACTGCATCAGATTACTTGCTGACCTCTCTGCCTCTCCTTTCTTCCCTCCCCAATCCATACTTCACTCTGCTGCCCAGATCATTTTTCTAGAAAACTATTCTTCCATGTTTCCCCACTCAAGAACCTCCAGTGGTTGCCCATCCACCTCCACATCTAACAGAAACTCTTTACCTTAGGCTTTAAAGAACTCAATCACCTTGCCCACCCCACACCACCTCACCACTGCTGATTTGCCTACAACCCAGCCCTCACACTTTGCTTCTCTAATGCAATTTACTCATTGTACCTCAGTCCCATCTATCTCACCACCGACCTTTCGCCGACATTCTGTCTCTGGCCTGGGCTTCCCTCCCTCTTCATAACCAACAGATGATCACTCTCCCTACCTTCAAAGCCTTAATCAAAGCATATCTCCAAGAGGCCTTCCCTAACTAAGCCCTCATAACCTTTTCTCCCACCCCCTTCTGTTTGGATTTGTACCCTTTATTCACCCCTCCCACAGCCCCGTAGTTCTTATGTACGTAGCCCTAATTTATTTAGGTTATGTATCTCCTCCTTCTAGACTGAAAGCTCACTGTGGGTAGGGAATGTGCCTAGTAGTTCTATTATGTTGTACTCTCCTCAGTCAATGCAGTGCCTTGCACACAGTAAGTGTTCCATAAATACAATTGATTGGCTGATTGATTGGAGCAGTTTTGGAATGGGGCAAATGCCTGGAGTTAGCTCATATCAGAACAATCCTGGATTCTTCTTCTTAAGGCCTGTATAGTGAATGCAAGAAACAACTAGGATTTTGGATTTGAATTAACCAAAGGGCAGCCTGAAAATCCAGTTCAATCAACCAGTCAATCGATTTATTGAGCATTTATTGTGTGCAGAGCACTGTACTAAGTCCTTGGGAGATTGCAGTATAACAGCATGACAGGGCGGGTGGACCTGTTCCCTGCCCACCTCAAGCAAACAGTTTAGATTTCAGTTTGGCAGTTCTTAAGTTATACTATCTTACCTATGTAATAATGTCCCACAGAGCCCCTTTATCCATAGACGAGCTCATGGGATTCTTTCATTACCTGCACAAAATAGTTTCTACATTCACAGGTGAAAAACTGCTTCGGAAAATGTTTTATTAAAAGGTTAAGAGAAATTAAAAACATAAGATAAAGAAATCCTAAGCCTCATTCTTCCTCCCTGCAAATTCACGTGGAAGGGAGACTTAATACCCGAGATGATAATGGTAATGGGTAGAAACAACACCACACTGGATAATAAAGGATCCTTTTAATTCAGAGGCTGCAGACTCTGATTAGGAGGCACTAATGTTGGCTAATTGAATCAGACAGCAATGAGTTGGATGACAAGGTTTATTTTGCTTTTATCAAATGACTTAGTGGAAATGCTGAAAGTAAAATTGGTACAAAAAAGAATCAGGGTCACTTAATTCCATAGACAGCAGATACTTCTGAAGCTATTTTAGTCAGCGGGAAAAGGAGATGACTTTGCTGCAGAATTTTTTTCTTGGGGGTAGGGCAAATTGCTATCTGTAGTTCTCAAAATATGCATTCTTAAAATACATCATAAACTTCCTTTTCAATTGTGGTTGCACTGTACCTTCTACATGCTAATTTTCAGAATCAAACTCTAGGAGGACAAGTTAAGCACTGATAAAAAGCATGTTTTTAAGCTATCGGGGAACAAATTCAGCAAAACTGAAGTAAAAAAAGTGAAGTCACTTCCTTTGACTGTGATAAAAACCTTAAGAGCCACAGTTCTGGATGTGTAGTCTTGCTGTCCACTCACCACCTTTCTCATACTTTGCCAAGAGCCACTTGGAAACTGATTTCCTGAAGAAACATTAAGCTGCTGTCTCAGTTCTCACCTTCTTGCCAAGTAATCATGCACCACTTTCCGGCTTTCAGCCATCTGAGACCTAATGAATCTAAAGCTAAACTGTTTATCATTTGAAAGAGGCTATAGATTAGGAAATTTTCCTCTGACATTCTAGAGTACGATTGATGATGATAGAGTAGCAGTTTTGCTTCACAAGTGTCTGAGTCCCCGAAGAGATTGGCATAAACAGGTAAGAAAAAAAAATCCCTTATAACGTATTTAGCTGATAATAGTTTGAAAATAGGCATGAGTACAGAACCCTACGTATGAGTGATAATTAACGTTATTGAATTTCTCGGTGTACGTATTTCTGTGGCTCTCTCTATAGAACCTTAGTTCCGTTTTGGGCAGTTGTTAGTATTTTTAATTCCATTATAGGCTGTTGTGATTCTCCCCCGCCCCCTTCCTAATAGTAGAGGTACATAAAGGGCCAGGGGATTATCATCCAGACATCAGATGTTCCCAGTTCTTCACGTTTCCTTTGAATACTAAATTTCTGTTTGGAAGTAATGGAAGAGGAGATCAGAAGTCATTATATACATCTTCACACTTACCACGTAGGAATGAGGGTTAGTTGAGAACTCGACTTGTATTCATTTTTATTTATTTCTGAGTAATCTCCAGTTTCCTCACCCAGCGTCTACATAGGGATGTAGTAAACATTCATGAGGAAAGTTCTCAACTCTTTTAAAAAGGTATAGTGTATGATTCAGGTGGTAGTAACAATATTCCACAAATATTTAAAATTGAGTTTCATGAGTAAATCCTATGCTCATGTTAGGTTGAGCCAGTATTTGGATGTTGAATCAGCTCAGTTGCAAGTCTGCATAAACTATGCAGCATAATAATCATTTTTATCTATACAGTATAAACGGTAGTGATTTGACAACAGAAGCTGAAATGATTACTTCACGGAGTTAATTTCTTGTTAAGCCTTCAAAATCAGAAGTGTTCTTATTAGGACTCTCTGTTTCTGTCTTATTCTGTTAGGTGTAAGAATTGCTCTGTGTCTTACTGGAATCCCTATTGGATGCTGCCTTCTGATGTTTGTGGAATGAACTGCTTTTGGGAAGCGACTCTTAGGTAGGCCCTGCTATTCAATAGACCTTTATTTCATTGGCAGATCAAGGTAGCCAGCAGAACATAATAAAAATCTTGAATTTGCTAATAAGTGCCACAGACTTTTATTTCCACTTCTTTTCTTTTCCCGCTGCCACAGTGCATGTTTTCTGATTGGGCTTACTTGATTCTCTGCATTTAGAATATGCTGTAATTAAACTTCTTTTGAATGTGTCGTACCTACTTTTTTGAGCGGTATGAATTGGCATTTCTCTTTATGGCTACCATAAATTTAGTCGTTTTACAAATATAACTGCCCTTCATATTGAGAGATGGCACTGATGTCTGTGAGCTCTTATGTGTGTATGGTTAAGAGGAAAACAGACATGGAAATAAATCAAGCGGTTAGTACAGGGCTCTGCACACAGTAAGTGCTCAATAAATACGATGGAATGAATGAAATAATGGACTCGACAAGCCTGGCACAACGGGCTCCAGAGCAAACTAAAGGCTGACAGAGTAGTAGTGTTGTTATTGTCCAACCTTCTCTCTGTGTCTGTGACCTGGACTCCACCACTCGTCAGCTGTGTGACCTTGGGCAAGGCACTTCACTTTTTTGGGCCTCAGTTACCTCATCTTTAAAATGGGAATTGAGATTATGTGAGTCCCATGTGATACAGGAACTCTGTCCAACCTGATTAGCTTGTACCCACCCTGGGCGCTTAGTACTGTGCCTGGCATGTAGTAAGCACTTAATACCGTAATTATTTTTATTGTTATTAGTAGAGGAGCTTTGTTCAACTCACCATAGCTACTCTGGGTGAGATACGTGAGGAGAATGAGCAGCAGCTGCCATATGGAGAGCTGAAATTGGGGAAACCAAAAGCAAGGGTGGGACAGTAGAAGCATTTTAAGGACACAGTGAAGCAAAGCCTCAGTCAGTGCCTGTTTCCTGCTCGAAACTGGGAGTCAGTTGCTATGGAGCGACCTGCAGGGCGTACTGCCATCCTGGAAAGAGAGACAAGGAGGCCAAAGAGAAAACAGTGCCAGGCACTGCAAACACTAAGCATGATAAGGGACACACTCTTTGTGTGGCCGGAGATTCATTCATTCATTCTTCTAGACTGGGAGCCCACTGTTGGGTAGGGACCGTCTCTATATGTTGCCAACTTGTACTTCCCAAGCACTTAGTACAGTGCTCTGCACACAGTAAGTGCTCAACAAATATGATTGATTGATTCATTCATTGTCGTATTTATTGAGCCATTACTGTGTGCAGAGCACTGTATTAAATGCTTGGAAAGCACAATTCGGCAACAGAGACAATCCCTACCCAACAGTGGGCTCACCGTCTAGAAGCTGGGGAGACAGACAACAAAACAAACAAGAGAGAGGCATCAATAGCATCAACATAAATAAATAGAAATGTGGATCCCACATGAGAGACATTCATTCTCTGGTGAGCTTTGCCATTGAGGGGATCTTCCAATATGAAGGAACTCCTTGTTGGTAGGGATCCCGTTGCCAAGTTCATTGTATCGTACTTTCCCAAGCACTTATCGCAGTGCTGTGCACCACAGTGAGTGCTCAGTGATCAAAGATGTAAAGGTTGTTCTTTGCATTTGCTACTTGCAATGGTGAGTCTTTCCAAGTCTGCTTCTTGGCTTTCCTTCCTATGTTTGGAGGCTCAGCTTCAGGAGAGTGCACTTCATACCCAGTTGCTGCTGACATTTTAAGTGATCTGTTGCCATACCACGGGTTTCGGGGGGTTGGCTTATTGTGTTTTTACCCACATATCAAGTCGTATGTGTCATCCTCGTCACTTAGGTTTATACTTCTCTTCAGTTGTGCATTCAGTTTTTTATTTTGATTACTTTGTAAATACTTTTGCGTGTCCTTTTAAGGAGAATCACTGTGGCTTTAGTGGAAAGAGTATGGGCCCGGGAGCTAGAGGACCTGGGTTCTAGTTTTGGCTCCACCGCTTGCCTGATGTGTGACCTTGGGCAAGTCACTTCACTTCTGTGTGCCTCAGTTTCCTCAGCTACCAAATGGAGATTCAGTAGCTGTTCTCCCTCATACTTGGACCGCGAATCCCCTAGGGGCCAGGGACTCTGTCCTACATTGTATCTACCCCAGTGTTTAGAATGGTGCTAGACACATAAGAAGCACTTAACATATATCACTTAAAAAAGTATGGGCAGGAAATGTCACTTGCTTGTTTTATACTTCCAAAGCCCAGTACAGTGTTCAATCTTGCCTTAATTCGTGTCACCATTTTGCTGTCCTGTCGAGAAGCAGCGTGGCTCAGTGGAAAGAGCCCGTGCTTGGGAGTCAGAGGTCATGGGTTCTAATCCCGTCTCTGCCACTCATCAGCTGTGTGACTTTGGGGAAGTCACTTAACTTCTCTGGGCCTCAGTTACCTCATCTGTAAAATGGAGATTAAGACTGTGAGCCCCATGTGGGACAACCTGATTACCTTGTACCCCTCCCTAGCACTTAGAACAGTGCTTGGCACATAGTAAGCGCTTAACTAATGCCATCATTATTATATCATGTTCTGTCATCTCTTTTCCCAGTATGTCCTACTCAGAAAAGCTGTGTTTTGAGCTTTGCTTCAATATTAGTAAGTAGTCTGCGTGTTAGGGTTTCATCCCCAGCGCTTAGAACAGTGCTTTGCACATAGCGCTTAATAAATGCCATCATTATTATTATTATCTTCCCTTGCTATTTGATACAAAGTGTGGCTCATAGGTGATCCAGAAGATAGAGCTGAGTATAATAGATTCACTGTTAACTGCCATTTACTATACCACTTCTCACTGTAATGCCGACTGTTGTTGATCTGTAAGATCTGTAATAGTGATTTGTAAACATTCCCCTCACAATTTCTTAAGATGAAGGGGAAAGCCCGAGGTTCAGCTTCTGTGTGTGTTTGTGTGTGTGTGTGTTTGTGTGTCTAAAATTAAGTGGCAACTTCTTAGGAACCTGATTTTATCATATGAAAAAAATGCTTAGCTTTATATGTTTCCTAAGCCCCATTTTATTATCCCAAACTGACTTCGCTTTATGCTGGAGAACATTCTGGAAAAAAAAGAGTGAAAAAGAACACAAGTAATTGGTGCAGGAAGAAGAAAAGGAAGGCAGAGTGAGGAGTGAAGGAGAAGTAGCATAGCGTAGTGGGTAGAGCCTGGGTGTCAGAAGGTCATGAGTTCTAATTCTGGCTCCGCCACTTGTCTGCTATGTAATCTTGGGCAAATGAATTCACTTTTCTGTGCCTCAGTTACCTCATCAATAAACTGGGGATTGAGACTGAACCCCATGTGGAACAGGGACTATGTCCAACCCCATTTGCTTCTATCCACCCCAGTGCTTAGTATAGCCCCTGGCACATAGTAAGCGCTTAATAAATACCACAATTATTATTATTATTATTAATTCACTGGTTTGGTGACCCATAGTTAAAGACTGAAGATGATTTCCTTCTTGGCTTACCTTTCTCCCTGTCTAGAATGTAGTGGTTATAAGGTGACACCATAACTTCTGATGGCACAAAAATGAAATCCTAAAAAGCAGGTGCATCAAACTCGTTCCTGATGATGGCTACTTTTGCACTTTCACAAAAGCTGCAAATTACTGAAACTCTTTGTAATGGAATTAGCAATTTACTATATCATTATTACCAAATTTTCTCACATAATTGCCCTATTTTTATGCAATCCCAAAACAGGGAATAGGCTATTATGAGGGTAATTTCAATCTAGCAGTAAAGGGTATGGGAGAAAAAAGAAAAGGGGGAGGGAAGGAGGAAAGAGAGAAGGTTTAGGCACTGTAGACTGTGTTGTGTCTCTTGCAATCAGTGAATTGCAGGAATTCACTGTACAGCCCCCCCATCCCCATTCTCCTCCTCCTGGAGACCTCCTCCAGGAGGCCTTCCCAGACTGAGCCCCTTCCTTCCTCTCCCCCTCGTCCCACTCTCCATCCCCCCATCTTACCTCCTTCCCTTCCCCACAGCACCTGTATGTATGTATATATGTTTGTACATATTTATTACTCTATTTATTTATTTATTCTACTTGTACATATCTATTCTATTTATTTTATTTTGTTAGTATGTTTGGTTTTGTTCTCTGTCTCCCCCTTTTAGACTGTGAGCCCACTGTTGGGTAGGGACTGTCTCTGTATGTTGCCAATTTGTACTTCCCAAGGGCTTAGTACAGTGCCCTGCGCTCAATAAATGCGATTGATGATGATGATGATGATTCTTCTCTTCTTCCTTTGAGGTAGGCCCTTTTCTAAGCGACCCCCCGCCCCCCAGTCCTCCACTAGCTGTAGCTTTTTCTCATCCTGACCCATCTCTGTGTGCACATTTTAAAGAAGAACTATCTCTAAGACACAAGCCTGTATTCCTGTTAGCTCGTTGTGAGCCTTCTCTTCCTATTCGTGGGCAGGCCACAATGACTGCTTTCCAAACAATCCATTATACATCCATCCATTATACATACATACATACATTAAACAATACCCATTATACCTTGAGGGTAATTGTGTGTAGAAGGCAGTTGCCTGAGTAAATGTAACCTTCCGTCAAAATCAGTGGCTCCTGCCACCTGACTTGTCAGCACCTGCTGCCCACAGCTGGGTGTGGAGACTGGGCCTGGCGGTTCCCTCGACCCAGGAGCCACGAGGTTCGCTGCCCTGGGGAAGAGACACCCAGCATGTCACCACTATCAGGAAACTTCCATCTTGCCCTGCTCTAAGCCAGTCAGGGTGAGGATGCAGCAGCAGCCTGTGTTCTCAATTTAGAGAACACCGGGCGACTACAGCTATTGTGACTGTTGGCTCTGATCGGACATACATGAGCCGTGGGGAACCTGGGACCCTGATTCTTTAAACCGAAGTTCTCTGTTACTGTTTTTGTATTTAACTTTTTCTGTGTCCGTACACCATTTCGTTATTATGTGTCTACTGTTAGACTTGTTCCCTACATTATGAGCTTTTTGGGGGATAGGGGCCATATGTAATCCTCATCCGTGTATTTTTCCCCAGCGCTTAGAATAGTGCTTTGTACACTGTGGGTGCTCAATAGGTAGCACTAAGTGAATTGATAATTCTTGCAGCCTGTTTCTGTCCTCTGGGGTCCCCCAAGCTTCCTTTGCTACTTTTCTGAAGCACTACTTGCCTCCCTCTTTGTGGACAGTGCAGTTTTCATTTCAAAGGGGTTTTTTGAGTCTGGATTTTATTGCCTGGTAGAGGACTTTACAAGTGCTAAATGCTTAAGAGTGAGGGATGGTGAGCTGAAGGATCATCACCACTTTGCCCACTAATCAGTACAATATGTAAATACACTGTCTAACATCAGGTAACTCATTTGTTCAGAATATCGTCTTAAGAGTTAGAGTGTATTCTAGTGGCTAAGAGAAATAAGATTCAACTGTGGGATGGACTGTCTGGGAATTTTTATCTGGGTAAAATCATGTGTATGATTTCAGGAGTGTCACTTTTTTATGGTATTTGTTAAGTGCTTACTATGTGCCAGGTGCTGTTCTACGTGCTAGAGTAGATACAAGCTAATTAGGTTGGACACAGTCCCGGTCCCACGTGGGGCTCACGGTCTTAATCCCTCTTTTACAAATGAGGGAACTGAGACACAGACAAGTGAAGCGAGGTGCCCAGGGTCACACAGCAGACAAGAGGCAGAGGCAGGATTAGAATTTATGACCTCCTGACTACCAGCGCTTAGAACAGTGCTTTGCATATAGTAAGCACTTAACAAGTGCCATCATTATTATTATTACCAGGCTTTATCCACTTTGCCAAGCTACTTCTCCTGCACTCCTCACTCCACTTTCCTTCTCTTCTTCCGGTCGTATTTATTGAGTGCTTACTTTGTGCTGAGCACTGTATTAAGCGCTTGGGAGAATAGAGTATAACAGTGTAACAGACACGTTCCCTGAGAGCTGGGATTAGAACCCAGGTCCTTCCTACTCCCAGGTCCCTGCACTATCCACTAAGCCACACTGCTTCTCATTGTATAACATTTTTTCTGCAATTCATGCAAGATTAATTATAGTTGCCGGTTATAAGTCAGAGATGCTAAGCCTCACTGGAAAGTTGTTGAGCAAGCAAAAATGTTATTGAATTTTCAAGATCAAATTTAGTGCTTAAAAGTTGTTGTGTGTTAATGGCATTTATTGAGCGCTTACTATGTGGAGGTTACAAGGCGATCAAGTTGTCCCACGGTGGGCTCATTTTACAGATGAGGGAACTGAGGCACAGAGAAGTGAAGTGACTTGCCCCAAGTCACACAGCTGACAATTGGCGGAGCCTGGGTTTGAGCCCATGACCTCTGACTCCAAAGCCCGTGCTCTTTCCATTGACAGCATCAATCAATCTTTCCCATCTTACCTCCTTCCCTTCCCCACATCACCTGTATATATATATATATGTTTGTACATATTTATTACTCTATTTTACTTGTACATATCTATTCTATTTATTTTATTTTGTTAGTATGTTTGGTTTTGTTCTCTGTCTCCCCCTTTTAGACTGTGAGCCCACTGTTGGGTAGGGACTGTCTCTATATGTTGCCACTTTGTACTTCCCAAGCGCTTAGTACAGTGCTCTGCACACAGTAAGCGCTCAATAAATACGATTGATGATGATGATGATTGAGCCGCGCTGCTTCTCTAAATTGATAATCTAATGTTGCGAAATCTGCTTATTTAATGTGATTTCTTGTTCTCGCAGTATTATAGCATTTACACTAGTTTTGCTTTTTCAGTTTAGGCATTAGAACCTGAAGATTTTTGTTTTACTGACTGGATAGCTCTTGTAGAACTGATTTTCAGTATTGGAAAGGGACAGGTATTTTTTAGCTAAAATGGATATGGTGCTGAATAGCTCCCCCTGCTGGTCGACTTTGTTATGAGTCGAGTATAAAGGAATAAGCAGGGTAATTATTTTGACGCCGGAATTGACACATTTTTTCAGCAAAAACACACTATTTGTATAACTAATATTTGTTACGGAATAATTTCCTTTTTCCACAGTAATAAAAACCAGTATTGAACATTCCAGGAGTATTGGAAAATATAGGAAACTTGTGTTTTAAGAAATTTTCATGGTGAAAATATTTCAGACATTTACATCTGTCACAGACGGACACCACAGCAGCCCGGCATTCAATCAGTCAGTCAATCAGTCGTATTTATTGAGCGCTTACTGTGTGCAGAGCACTGTACTAAGCGCTTGGGAAGTACAAGTTGGCAACATATAGAGACAGTCCCTACCCAACAGTGGGCTCACAGTCTCAGACTCAGTCATGAGTCAATCAGTGATTTCTGTAGAAAGTATCCAATCACTAGTGCTTTTTTATGTAAAAGTAACAAAAATCTGACTCGTTTTCTGTTAGCGTTCGAAGTAGCAGCGTGGCTCAGTGGAAAGAGCACGGGCTTTGGAGTCAGACGTCATGGGTTCAAATCCCATCTCCGCCAATTGTCAGCTGTGTGACTTTGGGCAAGTCACTTCACTTCTCTGTGCCTCAGTTACCTCATCTGTAAAATGGGGATTAAGACTGTGAGCCCCCCGTGGGACAACCGGATCACCTTGTAGCCTCCTCAGCACTTAGAACAGTGCCTTGCACATAGTAAGCGCTTAATAAATGCCATTAAAAACAAAACAAAACAAAAAAAACCCACGCTTCTCAAACACAAATTATAGTTAATTTCTTTTCACCTTCAGGTTAAGCCAGTGAAGACATTTATATAGTATCTACCTTTACTTGGCTCCATAGGGTAGACTTTAATTGCCTCAGAGACTATTTCTTTTAAAAAAATCAGGATTGATTGTAGGCAGCTTGGGACTCTGTAGCTGTTTTTCCTTTGTGCCAAATATAGTTTGATAAATCTGATCTTTTTAGTTAAAAATAGGATGCTTATCTTTTTTAATGTTTAGCTTTGTCAGTTTTTCCTAGTGAAACTTTAATGCTTTTGTTATGACAAATGTAAGCAGAAGTACTTATTCTGTTTTCTAGATATAATTTACTGAAAGCACAGCCTGTCGAGAAAATGCACCTAGCCGTTGTTGCCTGTGGTGAACGACTGGAAGAAACTATAACTATGTTAAAATCAGCAGTTATTTTTAGCATCAAACCTTTACAGTTCCACATTTTTGCTGAAGACCAACTGCACCAAAGCTTCAAAGACATTGTAAGTACAGTGATTGAGTTGGAATTTAACCAGTCAAGAGTAGTCTGTAACTACAATAGCCAATATAATGCTCATGCCTTTTTAAATTTCAGTGGAACTACAAATTCAGTGTACAAATGTGTTTAACTGCTGCCATAATTATTTTGAGAACTTTAAAATATTTCACATAATTTTAAAGTTTTGTGAAATAAAATTGAACCTAGAACGGTTCAGTGTTTTTCTCGTCATTATCCATGTTTACTGAATGGAATACAGTACTAGATATGGAGGCCACACAGCAGGTAAGTGGCAGAGCTGGAATTAGAACCCAGGTCCTCTGATTCTTAGGTCCGTGCTCTTACCACTAGACCACACTGCTGCTTAATGTGTGTGTGTATATGTGATGCTCAAACAATTTCAACCCCCCAACCCCCAAAATCAGCTAGCTGCCTCTTAGCTCTAGTGACTGTCCAACTGAATATGTTCTTTTTTCGAACTGTGTCTCAGGTATGTTGTTCTGCTCATGTGAGTAGCAGAAGACATTCTCCCTCAAAGGCTTCTTGGAAATAATTATCATCAAATGCCGTGGAGTTGTTTCCGATTCATGGCGACTCTATTGGATATATTTTCTACAGAACGTCCTATCTTCTGCCAAAATCTATAACCTTGCTAACAGTTCTTTCATTGTTGTTATGGTTTCTATCCATCTAGCTGCTGGTCTGCCTCTTCCACATTTTCCCTGGACTTTTCCTAGGATTAACATCTTCTAAGAGAATTAGTCCTCCTTATGATGTGTCCAAAATATGCTAATCTAAGTCGAGTCATTTGGCCTTTCAAAGACGACCTGATATTAAGCACTTACAGTGTGTGGCAGGTACAAAATAAGCAATTCAGGTATGGTCCCTATCCCACAGGGTTTCACAATCTGGGATGAGAGGACCGACATACAGAAAACAGGGGTAAGCAACAAACAGTGGAAGCCATTAAAGAAACACTGTTCAATATTTGAATAATAAATAGGTAAACGGTACTTGGTGAGAAGTTGTGAGACCTCTCACTGCTCTGGGTCACAGTCCTTGATACTGAACTTGACAGAGGTTTTCTAAAAAAAAAAACCAGTTCAGCCCATGTCTCCCCACTCTGCAAGAACCTCCAGTGGTTACCCACCCACCTTCACATAAAACAGGAGCTCTTTACTGTCAGCTTTAAAGCACTGAATCAGTTCAGCCCTCTCCTACCTTACCTTGTTGATTTTCTGCTTCAGTGCACCCTGCACACTTGTTTCTCTGATGCCCACCCATTCACCTTATGTCCATCTCATCTGTCTAACTGCCAGCCTCCGGCCCATACCACCCCCTCTGTCTTGGAACTGGCCCTCCTTCATGTGAACCCACTGTTGGGTAGGGACTGTCTCTATATGTTGCCAACTTGTACTTCCCAAGCGCTTAGTACAGTGGTCTTCACACAGTAAGCGCTCAATAAATACGATTGATTGATTAAGAGATCATCATTCTCCCTCCTTCAGAGGCCTTACCCAACTAAGCCCTATTTACTCTCCCTTCTGCATCTCCTATGCACTTGGATCTATACCCTGTAATCACTGGATACTCACCCCACCCTCAGGCCCACAGCACTTATGTGCATATCTACTCTATTTTATTTTGTTAGTATGTTTGGTTTTGTTGTCTGTCTCCCCCTTCTAGACTGTGAGCTCGCTGTTGGGTAGGGACTGTCTCTATGTGTTGCCGACTTGTACTTCCCAAGCGCTTAGTACAGTGCTTTGCACACAGTAAGCGCTCAATAAATACGATTGATAGATTGACTGATTGATATCTGCAGTTTACCAATCAGTCATATTTATTGAGCGCTTACTGTGGACAGAGCTCTGTGCTAAGCGTTGGTAGACATGTTCCCTGCCCACAGTGAGTTTACAGACTAGAGGACTATTCATAGTAAAGTCTGTCTTCCCCTCTAACATGTAAGCTCCTATGGGCGAGGAATGTGCTTCCCGACTATGATGTATTGCTGTCTCTCAAGCACTTAGTACAGTGCTCTGCATGTAGTAAGTGCTCACTAAATACCATTGATTGATAGTGTATTAACAATTGGGAAAGCAGATTTCTGTGCACTCTGTGCTTCCTGCAAGGACCTGTGTTGGGGTCTTGTGTCTTTAGGGAATAGGATACCCTGCATGGCTTGCTGGGGATATAAGTCCCGGTTTTCAGGTGCTACCTCACTACAGGAAACAGGCTCTGCCTCCTGTGGAAGGAGTCCTTAGGGAGGGGTTCAACTTCAATTTATATGTCTAAGAACTGCCATTCTGTTAATATGATTGGCAGATAGTACTTAACCTCAGTGGTGAAGATGTTCAGATGAATCTTCTAATCTGATCAGAAAGCATCCTTGCTCGAAAACCGAAAATATTAAGTGGCCAAGGCTCTCTATGAAGTCCCTCCTCACACACATTCCTGGAGTTTTGTATAATTCTGCCAAGTCCCCTGCTAGACAGCCCTAACTCTTTAGATTTACTTGCATTTTTGACTGTGACATTTTACTTCCCCCACTTTTCTCTAAGCATGCCAGAAAACAAAGTTTACTATACTGTGGATTGTTTGAGTTAGTAAGCAAGGGCTAATGCTAAATCAAGCATAAAAAACCGGGGCTCAGTTTTGGTGCTCTTTTTGCCCTTTTTTTTTTAAAGGCAGGAGGAGGAAAGATGTGCAATTTTTAAAAAGCCACACTTCACCTTAAAAAACATTATAATGACTGAGTGAGAATTGTATGCTGGGTACGGCACCCAGGTTCATAGTCTGGTTTCCTCCAAGGTACAGTTAATTGCCTTGGGTAAGATGCATACTTTACATTCATCTCTCTCTGGCTGTTTTCCATCCTTAAACTCTGTCAGCAACCCTTTGGCTGCCCCTTGCCACTTCTCCTCGTTAGGATGGTTAATGTCGAGTTTACTGATTGATAAAATACTGAATTCCCCCTCTAATTCTAAAATTTTCTAGCAATTTCTCAGTAGTGTGTGCATTTTAGAAGGAACTTGGCTTACTGGAAATCTCAAGGGACTGGGAGTCAGAGGACCTGGGTTCTAATTGTGGCTCTGTTAATTGCTTCCTGTGCGACTTTGGGCAAGTCACTTAAATTCTCTGTACCTCAGTTTTCTCAACTGTAAAATAGAGATTTTACGCGTTTCCCCTTGTACTTGGACTGTGACCTCCATGTAGGACAGGGACTGTGTTCAACCTGAGTAGCTCGTATCTACCCCAGGACTTAGAAGAGTGTGTGACACGCAGTTAAATGCTTAATAAATACTATAGTAGTAATGATTATAATAATGCAGTTGTGGGTTTTTTTCAAGTGTCTTAATTGGATGCTTTCCTTCATTTATTGCTTTTTACTTTTTTCATTCTTATGAGGATTAACAGTAACTAATTGCAACTCTTTCCCGCTTGATGCTATTTTGAAGTTTGGTGGATTTTAGGTTCCTTGATGGAGTTTCAGCACAACTTTATTTGATGTAAATTGAATCTTTATAACTTTCAAATTTTTTAAGAAGTGGGTTTGCTTTTGAGTTGAGGGGGAGAAGTTTTCAAATAAGATCTAAACTGACTATTATCTTTTTTTTCCCCTTAGCTTGACAGCTGGACATTTTTACAAAAATTTAATTTTACTTTATATCCAATAACCTTTCCACCCGAAAATGCAGCAGAATGGAAAAAACTCTTCAAGCCATGTGCTTCACAAAGATTGTTCTTACCAGTAAGTTTTTCTGTACTTCATTGTAGTAGTGAATCAATCAGTGGTACTTACTGAGTTCTTCTGTGGGCAGAGCAATGAATTAAGTACCTGAGAGAATATAACACCATAGAGTTGGGAGACACATTCCTTGTTGCAAGAGCTTACAGTCTACAGGGGTGGGAGACATTAAAATAAATTACACCTGGGTACGTAAGTACTGTGGGGCTGAGGGTGGGTTGAATATCATCATCATCAGTGGTATTTATTGAGTGCTTATTATATGCAGAGCACTGTACTAAGCTCTTGGGAGAGTGCAATGCAACCGAGTTAGCAGATACATTCCCTGCTACAACCAGCTTGTGGACATTAATATAAATAAGTAATTTATAACATGTAATTTAAAGATAGCTGTGTCAGTACTTTGAGGTTGAGGGTGGGGTGAAAATGAAATGCTCAAAGGACACAGAAGGGAGAGGGAGCTGGGGAAAAGAGGGCTTAATTGGGGAAGGCCTCTCAGGGGAGATGTGACCTAAATAATGCTTTGAAGGTAGGGAGAATAGTGGTCTGTTGTATATGAGAGCGAAAGAGAGTTTTAGGCTAATGAGAGGATGTGGGAAAGGAGTCCATGGTGAGATAGATGAGATCTGGGCACAGTGAGTAAGCTGGCACTAGAGGAGTGAAATGTGCGGGCTGGGCTATAGTGGGAAATTAGTCAGGTGAGCTAGGGGTCGGTGAGTTGATTGAGGGCTTTAAAGGTGATGGTAAGGAGTTTCTTTTTGATGTGGTGGCAGATGGGCTACCATTGGAGGTTCTTGAGGAGTAGGGAAACACGGACTGAACAGTTTTGTAGAAACATGGTCCAAGCAGCAGAGTGAAGTAATGGACTGGAGTGGAGAGACACAGAAGACAGGAAGATCAGCGAGGAGGCAGATCCGTTAGTCAAGGTGTGTTAGGATAAGAGGTTTGATTAACATGGTAGCAGTTTGGATAGAGGGGAAAGGGAAGATTTTAGGAAAGTTGTGAAGAAAGAACTGGCAATATTTGGTGACAGGTTGAATATGTTAGCTGAATGAGAGATGAGTTGAGGACAACGCCAAGGATACGGGCTTGAGTTAGGGCAGTGGTGTTGTCTACGATGATGGGAAAGATGTGGGGGCAAATTTTGGGTGGGCAAATAGCTTCTGTTTAGAACACATTAAGTTTGAGATGTTGGCAGGAGATCTAGGTAGAGATGTCCTGAAAGCAGAAGGAAATGTGATATTGCAGAGAAGGAGAGGTCAGGCCTGAAAAGGGAGATCCAAATCACTCTCATGAAGCCATGGGAGCACATGATTTCTTCAAGGGAGTGAGAATAAATGGAGAATGAAACTTAGAACTGAGCTTTGAGGCACCCCCACTGTCAGAAGGTGAGGCAGAGGATGAGCCTGCAAAAAAGAGACAAAGAAGGAGTAAGCAGAGAGGTAGGAGAACCAAGAGGGCACAGTGTCAGTGATGCATAGATTGGATAAAGTTTCAGGGAGAAGGAGTGGTCTACAGTGTCATAGGCAGCTGAGAAGTCTAGAAGGATTGGGCTAGGGTAGAGTCTGTCACTTTTGGTGAGAAGAAGGTTATTGATTACCTTAGAGAGAGCTGTTTCTGTGAGGTAAAGAGGGCGAAAGCCAGATTGGAGGGCATCAAGGAGAAAATTGGAGGAGAGAAAGTTGAGACAGCAGGTGTCAACAACTTTCAAGAAGTTTGGAGAGAAATGATAGGTGTTTCTGTACTGTAAGATCATTATGGGAATGGAACGTATTTGCTAATTCTGTTGTATTGTACTCTTTCTAGTGCTTATTACAGTGCTCTGCACATAGTAAGCACTCAGTAAATACCATCTATTGATTGAGGGACATGGAGATTGAGGGACATGGGGTGATAACTGGAGGGAACTGTGGTGTCAAGGGAGGTTTTTTTAAGGGTAGGGGATATGTAAGTATGTTTGGAAGCACTGGGGAAGAAGCTGTTAGGAAGTGAATGTTTGAAGATGGCAGTCAGGAGGGAAGAAGGAAGGGGAATGTGGTTTATCTTTAAACCCCCTACCCTAGTGGTGCTCGTTAAGCACTTAATATGTACCAGGCACTGTATTAGGCACTGGGGTAGATACAAGCCAATCAGGTTGGAACAGTCCATGTCTCACATGAGGTTCACAATCTAAATTCCCATTTTACAGATGAGGTAACTGAGGCCCAGTGAAGTGATTTTGATGATATTGACACCTATGTACTTGTTTTATTCTGTTGTCTGTCTCCCCCTTCTAGACTGTGAGCCCGTTATTGAGTAGGGACTGTCTCCATATGTTGCCAAATTGTACTTTTCAAGCATTTAGTTCAGTGCTGTGCACACAGTAAGCACTCAATAAATATGATTGAGTGAATGAATGAATGAATTTGCCCAAGATCACACACCAGCCAAGTGACAGAGCAGGGAGTAGAACCCAGGTCCTTCTGACCACCAGGCCCATGCTTTATCCACTAGCCACGCTGCTTCTCTAAAGTGTTTTTAAAAGGTATGAAGGGATGGGGTCAGAAGTACAGGCGAGGGGGTAGATTTAGAGAGGAGGAGATTGATCTCATCTTGAGTTACTGCAGGGAATATAGGGAGAGTTGAAAAGGGTGGGCAGGATTGGAGAGGAGCAGGGGTGATTTAGGGAGATCATGCCTGATGGTTTCAGTTTTTGTGGTCAGGTCATTAGGGGAAAGAGGTGATAGGGGCCGAGGGACAGGAGGTTTGAGGAGAGAGTTGAATTTCTGGAACAGCTGGAGGGGGCAGTAGGTATGGGAGTGAATTAGGAAGTATTGTTGTCAGGCAGAAGAGAGGGCTGATTTGAAGAAGATAAGAGTAAATCAGGGTGGTCAAGGTAAGAGAAATGTCTGGATTTCTGCCAATTCAGCTCGGGCACAGGAGCTGAAGAAAGAAGCCTTCTGTGGAGGTGATCCAGGGGGCAGGTTTGTGGTAGGAAATCGGTGGAGGAGCAAGGCAGCAAGGGAGTTGAGGCCAGTGGAGAGGGCAGTGTTGAGGATGTCAGTTTGTGCTTCAAGAGTTGGTAATTTGGGTATGGAGACCAAATTGGGCAGGATGGCTGTAGAATATTGGAGGGGCTCAAAAGAACTGAGGCCTCCGGTGGAGGGACAGGACAGATTTGTGGCGTGTGGGTATATGGGAAGGAGAGCAGGCAAGGAGGTTGTGATCTGATAGAGATATTTCAGAATTGATGAGGGTAGAGGTAGAAAGGGTGACAATCAAGTGCTTTAAAAGGTGCACAGATCCGAGTTTCTAGGTGACTTGCTGGTCTCTCGTGTATTAAACATTAAGCTAAGTGTATGATCAGCTTTTTGTGATAAATGTAATCATCATCATCATCATCAATCATCAATCGTATTTATTGAGCGCTTACTATGTGCAGGGCACTGTACTAAGCGCTTGGGAAGTACAAATTGGCAACATATAGAGACAGTCCCTACCCAACAGTGGGCTCACAGTCTAAAAGGGGGAGACAGAGAACAAAACCAAACATACTAACAAAATAAAATAAATAGGATAGATATGTACAAGCAAAATAAATAAATAGAGTAATAAATATGTACAAACATATATACATATATACAGGTGCTGTGGGGAAGGGAAGGAGGTAAGATGGGGGGATGGAGAGGGGGACGAGGGGGAAAGGAAGGAAGGGGCTCAGTCTGGGACGGCCTCCTGGAGGCCTTCCTGACTTGCAAATGGAAAAAAATGGAAAAAAGAAATAAAGAAGGCCAGTACATCCTTTGGCAGACTGAGTGTGGAGGCAGTGACATCAGTCTCCAGAATGCCCAAGCACTTAGTACAGTGCTCTGCACATAGTAAGTGCTCAATAAATACGATTGATTGATTGATTGATTTCCGCTGAGCCATTCTGCTTTACGTTTGTACGTATTTATTACTCTATTTATTTATTTCTTTTATTTGTACATATTTCTTCCATTTATTTTATTTTCTTAATAAGTTCCGTTTTGCTCTCTGTTTCCCCCTTCCAGACTGTGAGCCCGCTGTTGGGTAGGGACCGTCTCCATATGTTGCCAACCTGTACTTCCCAAGCGCTTAGTCCAGTGCTCTGCACACAGTAAGCGCTCAATAAATACGATTGAATGAATGAATGAATGTTGCCAACTTGTACTTCCCAAGCGCTTAGCCCAGTGCTCTGCACACAGTAAGCGTGCTCTGCACACAGTAATGAGGGAAAGAGAAAAGTAGGTGAGCTTCTGTAACTGAAAGGGTGGTGTAAAAAGCCCCCACAGTGCTTTGTGGTCAGTTTAATTTTTAAGTTCCCTCCATTAATCCATTAGGCCCATCAAATTTATCATATCCATCATTTGCAATCTAGATAGATAAGAAAGTTCTGAGAATTGCATTTATTAAGGAATTTCTTCTCATCTTCAAAAAACTTTTTAAGCATTTGGCTTTTAGAGCTGCGGTTTGAGAAACGGGGCCACAGGGAGAAACAGGAAATGGAGTTGTCCTGTGAGGGAACTGTGTGTGTAACAGCCCCACCAAAGAACTCCAGAGAGTGACCTGCCGTAGCCTTGGTAAAGGCACTTGCAATCAATCAATCAATTGTATTTATTGAGCACTTACTGTGTGTAGAGCACTGTACTAAGCTCTTGGGAAGTACAAGTTGGCAACATATAGAGACAGTCCCTACCCAACAGTGGGCTCACAGTCACTTGCAGCTTGAAGCAAGTCTCTGGATCGGTGGCCGATGCTGGGGTGGGGCTCTGCATCTCTCTCTGCTTCTGTCCCTCTGCCGCCAGCTAGCTAGCTCATTCACGCACGTGCTCGACATCCCTGGTTCATTCATTCATTCAGTCGTATTTATTGAGCGCTTACTTTGTGCAGAGCACTGTACTAAGCGCTTGGGAAGTACAAGTTGGCAACATATAAGAGACGGTCCCTACCCAACAACGGGCTTACAGTCTAGAAGGGGGAGACAGACAACAAAACAAAACATATGGACAGGTGTCAAAATCGTCAGAACAAATAGAATTATAGCTATATGCACATCATTAACAAAATAAATAGAATAGTAAATCTGTACAAATATATATAAGTGCTGTGGGGAGGGGAAGGAGGTAGTACGATTGAGGGAATGAAAGGGCAGGGGAGATGGGGAGGAGGAGAGGAAAAAGGGGGCTCAGTTTGGGAAGGCCTCCTGGAGGAGGTGTTCTGTCTATTGCTAGAGATAATTTGTTGGGAAATTGGTACCTAATTGAAATTGAATTTCTAAAAGACAAAGTTGTAGTCATGTATGCCTCCCTATATAGGGATTGTTTCATACGTAGATTCTCCTACACTTAACCTCTCATCCCTTATTCCCTGCATAGTGTCTAGAGCCCCAGCCTGGGAGTCAGAAGGTGATGGGTTCTAATCCTGGGCTCTACCACTTGTCTGCTGTGTGGCCTTGGGCGAGTCACTTCACTGCTCTGTGTCTGTTACCTCATCTGTAAAATGGGGATGAAAACTGTGAGCCCCATGCAGGACAGGGACTGTGTCCAACCCGATTTGCTTGTATCCACCCCGGTGCTTAGTACAGTGCCTGGCACATAGTAAGTGCTTAACAAATACCCCAATTATTATTATTATTACCTTCTCATTCCCTTCATCCAAGAGAAGCAGCATGGCTTAGTGGAAAGAGCACGGGCTTTGGAGTCAGAGGTCATGGGTTCAAATCCTGGCTCTGCCAATTACCAGCTGTGTGGCTTTGGGCAAGTCACTTAACTTATCTGTGCCTGAGTTCCCTCAACTGTAAAATGGGGATTAAGACTGTGACCCCCTGTGGGACAACCTGTTCACCATGTAAGCTCCCCAGCGCTTAGAACAGTGCTTTGCACATAGTAAGCGCTTAATACATGCTATCATTATTATTATTATTATTCTCAGCGACAAAATCTTTTGTCCCCACTTTCCTCCTTTTATCCTTTATTCTTCTGCCTGCTTTGCTTCATGGCTTGCTGGGAATATGAATGACAGGGAAGAGAGCATGTGAGAGCAGACATAATAATAATAATAATACTAATGATGGCATTTGTTAAGTGCTTACTATGTGCAAAGCACTGTTCTAAGCGCTGGGGAGGTTACAAGGCAATCAGGTTGTCCCACAGGGGGCTCACAGTCTTAATCCCCATTTTACAGATGAGGTAACTGAGGCACAGAGAAGTGAAGTGACTTGCCCAAAGTCACACAGCTGACAGTTGGCAGAGCCAGGATTTGAACTCATGACCTCTGACTCCAAAGCCCGTACTCTTTCCACTGAGCCACGCTGCTTCTCTATGTGCTAGGCACACCACTAGCTCTGTAATCAATTCTTTGCTCAGATTCTTAGTCCTCAAACTTCAGACCCAGGCTTCTCAGTCATTCCTGCGGTGGTCGTCATAATTCATCGTCATCTTAAGTATAATGTGTAGAGCACTGGGAGAAGGAGGTTCACGATCCAAGATGAGAAGAGCTGATGATGATGATGGTATTTGTTAAGCGCTTACAATGTGCCAGGTTCTGTACTAAGCACTGAGGTGGATACAAGCAAATCTAGTTGGACACAGTCCCTGTGTCATGTGGGGCTCACAGTCTCAATCTCCATTTTACAGATGGGTAACTGAGGCACAGAGAAGTGAAGTGATTTGTCCAAGGCTACACAGCAGACAAGTGGTGGAGCCGGGATTAGAACCCATGACCTTCTGTCTCCCAGGCCTGGGCTTTATCCACTACACCGTACTCCTCCTCACACTAAAAGAAATAATGGGGTAAAAACAGCAAAAGCAATAATTGGATGTCGACAACATCGAAGCTGTAGTCGTATGTTATTAGTAGAGGGTTACATAGGCTGCTCACCACTCCAGCGGGACTTTCTTTGCTCCTTCTTCCTTTCCTCCTCTTGGTTGCACTGGTATCACATCCTTCCAGTGGGTTAGCCAACGGAGGTAATTTTAAATTTCATTGAAAATTTCCCTCCCCATACTTCATGTGTCTGTCTCAGTACTGTTAAGTCAGGATTCCAGAAGTGACTACATTCATTCATTCATTCATTTGTATTTATTGAGCGCTTACTGTGTGCAGAGCACTGTACTAAGCACCTGGGATCTACAAATCGGCAACACATAGAGACGGTTCCTACCCAACAACGAGCTCACGGTCTAGAAGGGGGAGACAGACAACAAAACAAGTAGACAGGCGTCAATACCATCAGAATAAATAGAATTATAGCTATGTACACGTCATTGATAAAATAGAGTAGTAAATATGTACAAATAAAATAGAGTAATAAATATGTACAAATATATACAAGTGCTGTGGGGAGGGGAAGGGAGTAGGGCGGGGGGGGTGATGGGGAGGGGAGGAGGAGAGGAAAAAGATGGGGCTCAGTCTGGGAAGGCCTCCTGAAGGAGGTGAGCTCTCAGTAGGGCTTTGAAGGATATTTGGTGGATGTGTGGAGGGAGGGCATTCCAGGCCAAGGGTAGGATGTGGGCCAGGGGTCGGTGGCGGAACAAGCGAGAATGAGGCACAGGGAGAAGGTTAGCAGCGCCAGAAGAGTGCAGTGTGTGGGCTGGGAGTGGAAGGAGAGACGGGAGGTGAGGTAGGAGGGGGTGAGGTGATGGACAGCCTTGAAGCAGAGAGTCAGGAGTTTTTGCTTGATTTGAAGGTTGATGGGCAACCACTGGAAATTTTTCAGGAGGGGAGTGACATGCCCAGAGCATTTCTGTACAATGATAATCTGGGCAGCAGAGTGAAGTATAGACTGAAGCGGGGAAAGACAAGATGGGAGATCACAAAGGAGGCTGATGCAGTAATCCCGTTGGGATAGGATGAGAGATTGACCTGAAGGGCTTTAGACAGCTCTAAAAAAGAAGGTCTCTAGAGCTCATTGCCTGGAAGTCACAGAAATGAAAGTGATTATGAAATGTTTGGAACTTACAGTAGAAGCAACATGGATTAATGGATAGAGAAGGCCCTGGGAGTCAGAAGGTTCTGACCCCAGTTGCCCCATTTGGTGTGTGACTTGGACAGGTCATTTTTCTGTACTTCAATTGCCCCATCTGTAAAAGCTATTAAGACTGAGCCCCATGTGGGACATGTACCATGTCCAACCTAATTAGCTTGCATCTACCCCAGCACTTAGTAGGGTGCCAGGCACATAGTAAGCACTTAACAAATATCATAAAAAAGCTATGAACTGCTAAATAAGTGTTTTACTGATTTTTTACTGAGTTATAACATTGGACAATTAGAGAAATGAACAGAATTTAAAGAAATTCCTCCATCAGTAAGGATCACCTATTCTTACCTCATCTAAATGAACAGTACACCATTTAGTTCACTTGAGCGAGTTGTGTACACTCGTCTCAATTCCTCTCCAGTTATCTACTTGACCCCCTCCAAACTGCTTCTGCCCGCTTCACTCCACAGGAACCGCCCACTTACAGGTCACAAATGACCTCCTCCTTGCCAGATCCAACGGCATTTACTCCATTCTAATCTTCCTTGACCTTTCAGCTGTCTTCGACCCTGTCAACTATCCCCTCCTCCTGGAAACGTTATCCAACCTCGACTTCGCAGACATTATCCTCTCCTGGTTCTCCTACATCTCTGGCTGCTCATTCTCCATCTCTTTTGTGGGCTCCTCCTGTGCCTCGTATCCCCTAACTGTGGGTGTCCCTCAAGGTTCAATTGTGGGTCCCCTTCTTTCTCCACCTACACCCACTCCTTTAGAGAACTCATTTGCTCAATGACTTCAAATGCTACGTCTATGAGGATAATTCCCAAATCTGCATCTCAAGCCCTGATCTCCCTCCCACTCTGCCGTCTTGCATTTCCTCCTGCCTTCAAGACATTGCTCTTTGGCTGTCCTTATTGTGCCCTCAAGCTTAACATGTCCAAAACAGAACTCATCTTCCCACCCAAACCCTGCCCTCCCCCTGACTCTCCCATCACTGAAGACAGCACCACCATCCTTCCTGTCTCATAACCTAACTTTGGAGTTATTCGTGACTCCTCTCATTCAATCCACACATTCAGATTAGCACTAAATCCTATATTGTTTCAATCTTCACAACGTTGGTAAAATCCGCCCTTTCCTCTCCATCCAAACTGCTACCATGTTAATCCAAGCACTTATCCTGTCCCATCGTTATTACTGTACCAGCCTCCTTGCTGACCTTCCTGCCTCCTGTCTCTCTCCACTCCAGTTCATACTTCACTGTGTTGCCCGGATCATTTATCTACAGAAATGTTCAGGACATATGTCCCCACTCCTCAAGAACCTACAGCAATTGCCCTTCAAAGCCGTACTGAAGGCACATCTCCTCCAAGAGGCCTTCTCTGACTATGCCCTCATTTCCTTTTCTCTCACTCCCTTCTTCGTTGCCCTGTCTTGCTCCCTTCATTCTTTGCAATTTCTCCCCCCACCCCAGCCTCATAGCACTTATGTATATATATATCCATAATTTACTTAGATTAATGTCTGTCTCCCCCTCTAGACGTTAAGGTCGTTTTCGGCACGGAATGTGCCTATGAACTGTTAAAATGTGCTCTCTCTAATGAATAGTACAGTGCCCTGCACAAAATAAGTTCCCAATAAATACGATTGGTGATTTTGTTAGTTTTTTGTTAAAATTAACTCTTAATAAACTCAGGTTTGAAGATCCTGTATGCGTGACTGAAAGGTCTTTAAGCTTTTTTCCAAAAGTAAATGGAAAATGTAATGTTTGAAATATCTTTTTCCACAGCTAATTCTGAAAGAAGTTGACTCACTACTCTATGTCGACACGGATATCCTTTTCTTACGACCTGTTGATGATATTTGGTCTTTCCTGAAAGAATTCAATTCCACACAAATTGCTGCAATGGCACCAGAACATGAAGAGCCTCGTATAGGATGGTATAATCGATTTGCCAGGCACCCATACTATGGAAAAACTGGAATAAATTCTGGCGTAATGTTAATGAATATGACTCGTATGAGAAGAAAATATTTCAAGGTGGGTGAAGCATAATTGGATTAACTTGATTTCACATCTTAGAGTTTTTCCCCTAGGAATTTTAGGTTTGCTTTCATTCAAATTGTGGGAAAAACTTTAGAATCAGTCTATCAGTGGCTTATTGAGTGCTTACTGTGTGCAAGAGCACTGTATTAAGCACTTGAGAGACTACAGTACTTTTTCTGTCACTGAAGAAAAGACTTTCTGGCAATGTAGAGATACTAATAATAAAACTTGCTTACCACCACGGTTATGAAAAATTAATTCCTAGTTTTCCTCAGAAAAGGCTTTGGGTACAAAATCTTTGTCAAAGGGCCAAAAGACATCTTAACAGCACCTCTTGTGATGAGGTATGCAGTTATCCTTTTCTGAAAATATCTCCACAACCTCCTTTGATAATCTTTTCTAGCATCCCAAGTTATTCCCATGCCTAACCTAAATCCTCTTTCTGTGATTTACACCCATTTCCTCCCTTTTCAGTAGCCCTGTATACCAGTATACCTGCTCAAATATGCCAGTCACTTGGATACTTGAGAATTGATTCATTCATTCAATCATTTATTGAGTGCTTACTGTGTGCAGAGCACTGTACTAAGCGCTTGGGAAGTATAAGTCGGCAACATATAGAGATGGTCCCTACCCAGCAATGGGCTCACAGTCTAGAAGGGGGAGACAGACAACAAAACAAAACATGTAGACAGGTGACAAAACATTAAGACCCTTCTCCTCTCTCTCTTCTGAAGTCAGCTAACTCTATATTTTAGCCTATAGTCCTAGGCTAATTCCCCCATCCTTCAATTATTTTGGTGTATTTTCTTCTAGATTTTCCCCTGTATTTCTATATAATTTCTGTTCTGGTGACCAAAATCCATTCCTGTATTATGGCCCAATCAGTGCCCAGTGTCATCATCTTGCATCCATACTCTTGAATTATTTTATGGTAGAAACTTAAACTTATTAGCATTTCTGAAGCTATCACATACATTTACTGTCTTATCTTTTTCGTGAGCATTCTTCTAGTATTCTAGTGAAAAAATATCATGTTCCTATAATAGAATATTCTTTAAGAATATTCATAAAATAAAATTTTGGAAATATTAGTTGTTTCTTCAGATAACGTCTGAAAATGTGCACATCCGTAATAGACCAGAAGATGGTGCTGTAAGATTATTGCCCAAATACAGTTTGACATCTATATAAGAATATATTTGCAATTGATATGTTTCATTCTTCTTCAGAATATGATTAGTTAAATTATTGATTTTACCACTTATCCATCCATTTTAAAAAGAGGCCTTTGTTATTATGTAATAGATACTGCACTAAAGAACATCTTAGATCTAAAACAGCCAAGTTTGGGGGATTTTTTTAATGCGTTGCAAGGAGGTTATAATAAATATGAATGAGATAAAATTCTTGTTCAGGATTTTATTTAGCATCGATAATATACTAAACCGTAGTCACTTAGAATTGATACAGTTTCTGCTGAGTAGGGATTATGGTGGGAATGTCAATCAGTGGCATTTCTTGAGCACTTGCTGGGCACAGAGCACCATTCTAAGCTCTTGGGAGAGTACATTACAACAAAATTGGTAGACATGTTCCCTGCCCACATAGAGCTTACAAAGATACAGGTCCAAATGGATAGGCATCACAGGAAGAAGAAGAAGGAGGCAGGGCTTAATTGGGGAAGGTCTTTTAGAGAAAATGTGATTTTACTGAGGCTTTAAAAAGGTCAGAGTGGTGGTCTGTCATACCCAGAGGAGCGAGGGAGTTCCAGGTCAGAGGGAAGGTAAAGGAAAGGGGTTGGCGGTGAGATAGGTAAGAGCAAGAAATACCATTGATTGATGGCATTGTGTGTATCTTTCCCTTTTCCCATCTTCCCGTCTTTCTCTCTTTGTTGTTATATTGTACTCTCCCAAGTGCTTAGTACAGTGCTTTGCACGCAGTAAGTGCTCAATAAATATGAATGAATCAAGGCTCAGTGAGCAAAGGGGTGGATTTTAGTGATATGAAGGTAGAACTGACAGGATTTGGTGGCATTGAATATTTGGGTTGAAGGAGGGAGATGAGTCGGGCTTGTGAGATAGGGAGGATGATGATGTTTACAGGGACTGGAAAGCCAGGGGGAGGACAGAGTTTTGATGGGGAGATGAGAAGTTGTTTTAGACATGTTAAGTTTGAGGTATTGGCAGGCTATCCAAGTAGAGATGTCGAGGTAGCAGGAGGAAATGCTGGAGGAATTAAGGTTGTGAACTGAGGGGTTAAGTAGGAAGGAGAGAGCTGATTGAGTGTCTCGCTTAGTACCCAGGCTTTGAGTAGATCCCCACTCCAAGGCAAAATTGAAAATGGCTCTCAGAATTTCAGATAGCAAATAAGACAACACAGCAAAGAGCAGTGTTTACATGAGCGCAGAGTAATAAGGGTAGTGAGTCACTAACTGATCTTCTCAACCAACCAACATACGTGGATAAAACCATACCACACGTAGGGTCAACCTTGAACCCTGGAAAAATCGTAGATAAGCTCTAGAAATCACTTAGCCTGGGCTATTTACAGTAGCTTCTTTATAGTGCATGATGAAGTTCTATTTTTGCTTTTACATATGACAATTTAAGGTTGTCCCAAGCCATGATAAATTTCCATTCATAGCCCTTTTGATTTTAGCTTATTTCCAAGATGTTTTCCCTCAGCGCATTACTTGAAATTATTTTCTACGCTGAATCTAATTTGCAGACTTTTCCATTATCTATTTGTCTTTTGCAACCTCCCAGTGTAACATCACTTATGAATTTGCATAGCATATGGTATTCAGTTAAGTAACACCAGGTCTAATTTAAATTTCTTTAGTTTCTTCTGGAGTTTTTCCTCTTCCATCCTGCCATAAAATAATTTTGTTAAGATGATGATTTGTGTTCCTTCACCTAGTTGGGCATGCTATAGTTTACATAGTGTACAAATGAGTTACTATAGGGTGTATTGACCTGGATTACTAATATATGGTTTAAATTGGTAGATTTTAAGAGGAATTCCAAAAAGCACCAAAAAGTCAGGGGCCTAGGTGCTCCTATTTAGCTACTTAGTTCTTTAGAAGTTATTGTCTTCATTGCCAGTGATCATTAATAATTTATATTTTAAGTAATGCACTGTCTCTTACTTTTAAATCTCCCACTCCTGGCTAGAGGATGGAGGGCCGGGGGTGGTGGTGGCGGGGTGGAAGGCCGATGGTTTGGATCCACCCGCAATGGAGCAGCATGGCTGAGTGGAAAGAGCATGGGCTTTGGAGTCAGTGGTCATGAGTTCAAATCCTGGCTCTGCCAGTTGTCAGCTGTGTGACTTTGGGCAAGTCACTTAACTTCTCTGTGCTTCAGTTACCTCATCTGTAAAATGGGGATTGACTGTGAGCCCCCCGTGGGACAACCTGATCACCTTGTAACCTCCCCAGCACTTAGAACAGTGCTTTGCACATAGTAAGCACTTAATAAATGCCATTATTATCATTATTATTAATGGACCCAGCAGTCCTCTTATTACAGAACACCTATGGATGAATTGGTAGATGAATAGCGTTTATTCATGCACCTGCATAGCGGGTGTGGCTCTTTTTTGGAGGGAGAAAGCAGATCAGAATCTGAACGATGAAAAACCATGCTGGTGACACCAGTCAAAAATATATATAAAATCATTATTAGGATCTAGGAAAGATAGATGTACTTTATATAAGGTTTATTTTCCAATTAGCTCAAAATGCTTATACTTTTTAAGAGTAATAATGACATTGATTAAGCACTTAATAATAATCCTAAGGGCTGCGGTCGAGAAAAGACAGTCAGAACAGAAACAGCCTCTGTCTCCCACGGGCTGGAGGGAGAGCAGGTTTCTTATCCCTATTTTTACAGGTGAGGAGACTGAGGGACAGCGAGGTTGTGTGACTTGTCCCGCTGCAGACCAGTGACAGCTGGGATTAGAACCTGGATCTCTTGGCTCTCAGACCCATGCTCTTCCCAGCTGGAAAAGACCCATCGGGTAGCGAACCTGTGGATTGATTAATTGACCTCAGCCTGCAGGAATGCTTTCCTTTGAAGATTCCAAGATCTATTCAGTACCTGAAAGGTTATTCAGAGTTGTTGTACACTGTTCTGCCATAATGGATAGAAGGAATGTAATAAAAGAAACACAAGCTCGTTTTGATTTGGTACATCACATTATCAAAGAAACTGCTTGTACACATGCGTGGGTATCTCTGTGACTGAGAACAATAGAATGAATTTTCTGGAAGGTGAGGTTTTGCAAGAATGCAATCCCTGTTTTGGAGGACAGCTGGGCGATCCTGGTTTAGTTTGGTCCTTAGTTGGTCTCTATCCAATTTGATGAAATTGGACAGTTACTGTAATTTTATCATCATCATCAGTGGTATTTGTTGAGTACTGACTGTGCACAGTGCACTGTACTATTTGGGAGAGTACAATACAGCAGAGTTGGTAGACACCTTCCCTGCCCATAACAAGCTTACAGTCTAGAGGGGAAGAGAAACATTAATATAAATAAATAAATTACAGATATGTACATAAGGGCTATGGGGCAGAGGGAGAGGTCAGTAAAGGGTGCAATTCCTAGTGCAAGGGTTGCAGAAGTGGGTAGGGGAGGAAGAAATGATGGTTTATCTGGGGAAGACGTCTTGGCGGAGACGTGCTTTTAGTAAGACTTTGAAGGTTGGAAGAATGAATGTTTGTTGGCTATGAAGAGGTAGGGTGTTCCAGGCTAGAGTCAGGAAGTGGGCAAGAGGTTGGCAGCGAGGGAGGTGAGATGGAGGTACAGTGAGTAGGTTGGCATTAGAGGAGTGGAGTGTGAGGGCTGGGTCTTAGTAGGAGAGCAGCGAGGTAAGGTAGGAGGTGGCAAGGTGATTGAGCATTTTACAGCACATGGTAAGGAATTTCTTCTGATGTGAAGGTGGATGGGCAATCACTGGAGGTTTTTGAGGAGTGGGGAAACGTGGACTGAACAGTTCTGTAGAAAAAATGATCTGGGCAGCAGAGTGAAGTATGGATTGAAGTGGAAAGAAACAGGAAGCAGGGAGGTCAAAGACAAGTAATCAAGGCGGGGTAGGATAAATGCTTGAATTAACGTGGTTGCAGTTTGAATGGAGAGGAAAGGACAGACTTTAGCAATATGACGGGTGAACTGACAGGAGGTGGTGATGGATTGAATATGTGGGTTGAATGAAAGGTGAGGATAACGACTCATCTTGTGTACAGGTTGGCTTTTACTGATCTGTAAATGCGAATTAGTGTTCCAGGAAGAGATCGAGATGAATTATGCCCTATATAGGATTTGACAGGACTGGGCCAACTTTCCATTGTAAGTGTATGGACAGAAATGGGGAGAGGACAGGCTTCAAAGAGCTAACAGGTCAGAAAGCCACCATTTTCAGCCCCAGTTGGAACTTCTCAGATTTTAGCAGGCAGCTCAGACTGCAGCTTATAGAGCTTTGGAGGCTGTTTGAATTTGCAGCTTTAGGAATCTATTTTTGGAGTTTTCAATGGAATTTCTATTAAAATGTTCTTTTAATGTTGTTTCCCTTTTCAGAATGATATGACAACAGCACGGCTACAGTGGGGAGATATACTTATGCCATTGCTCAAAAAATACAAACTAAACATCACGTGGGGTGATCAGGATCTCCTAAATATCATGTTCTTTCATAACCCAGGTAATTGAGTGGATTAAATTCATTTTTGCCATTTAATAATCTTTGAAACTCCAAATGCAGTTCTCAGGCACTCGTGTTTAGCAGTCTACAATTCAAGTTAGAATTTTTCTTGTTACTAGTCATTCTTTAGTTAATTAGATTTTTAAAAAGGAACTCTGGTAAATTGCTTATGTAGCAGTGATTTAAATGCTCAATTCTGTTTAACGATTGTGAATTTTAAGCAAAAATGTTTACAGTAAGTGTTCCAAAGAAAAAAACTTTGGAAGATGTCTCTGTTAAAAGGCCTTTTTTTGGTTTGTTTTAGCATTTTCATTTAAAGTTTGGTTGAAGTCCTTTATTTTTCCTCTTCTCCATTCAGAAAGCCTTTTTGTTTTTCCGTGCCAATGGAATTATCGGCCTGACCATTGTATATATGGAAGCAATTGTCAGGAAGCCGAAGAAGAAGGAATCTTTATTCTTCACGGAAATAGGGGTGTTTACCACGATGATAAACAGCCAGCTTTCAGAGCCGTTTATGAAGCACTGCGGAATGTAAGTTTTTGTACTTCTGTTATGTTCAGTTATATAACATCTATCCAATCTTCCTTTTTCTCCTTGTCACCTTTCGTTCACCTTCCCAGCTACTGTAATTTGAAGGTTTTAGGAAGCAGCGTAGCCTGGGAGATAGAAGGATTTGGGTTCTCATCCTAGCTCCTCACTTGCTTGCTGTGTGACCTTGGGCAAGTCACTTCTCTTCTCTGTGCCTCAGTTCCCTCACCTGTAAAATGGAGGTTAAGACTGTGAGCCCCATGTAGGACATGGACTGGGTCCAACCTGTTTATCTTGCATAATAATAATAGTAATTGTGGTATTTAAGCACTTACTGTACTGTACACTGTACTAAGTGCTGGCCAACTTGTATTTCCCAAGCACTTAGTACAGTGCTCTGCACACAGTAAGCGCTCAATAAATATGATTGAATGAATGAATGAATACAAGCAAATTGGGTTGAACACAGTCCCCGTCCCGCATGGGGCTCACAGTCTTAATCCCCATTTTACAGATGAGTTAACTGAGGCACAGAAAAGTGCAGTGACTTGCCCAAGACCACACAAGAGAAAAGTAGCAGAGCTGGGATTAGAGCCCCATGACCTTTTGACTCCATGCCCATGCTGTATCCAGTTCGCCAGTGCTTAGAAAAGTGCCTGGCACATCGTAAGCACTTAACAAATACCATAAAAAAAAGAGAATATAGAAGGTATTTACTCCCTCAAGGCCTAAAGAAGGCTTCTCAAGTAGTCAGGTGAGGGTATCTTAGTCCAAATACCTAATCACTGAATGCAATTTCAGAACATTGCTTGTAGGCTTTCTGTGGTATACAGTGGGGGGCATTTTTACTACTTGCTGAGACCTGAATGTATGTGTCCTTGGTAGCCCAGTCTCATCTGCAGTAGCAACTCACACTAAACAACCAGGTTATCCTGCTTTATTTATAGTTCCATAGGCCTCCCAAAGTACCTCAGTTGGAAGTACAGTTATTTTCCCCATAACAAAGGATTTGCATTTTTGAAGAGCCCCATGATAAGGAAAACTCATAGCACTTACCTCACTCCTTTCAAAACTAAATTACATTGAACTCTACCCAGACAAATACCAGTTGTTGGAAGAAAGATTACTAATTCTGCCATAACATTCTCTGCCAAACCTGAGAAGCAGTGTGGCCTAATGGAAAGAGCACAGTCCTGGGAGTCAGAGACCTGGCTTCTAGTACCGGCTCCGCCATTGTTGTGTGACCTTGGGCAAGTCAGTTCACTACTCTGTGCCTCAGTTCTCTCATCTGGAAAATGATAGTAATAATAATAATAATGGTATTTGTTGAGCACTTACTGTAAACACGGGCTTGGGAGTCAGAGGATGTGGGCTCTAGTCCCAGCTCTGCCACTCGGCTGCTGTGTGACCTTAGGCGAGCCCCTTCACTTCTCTGTGCCCCAGTTCCCTCATCTGTGGAATGGAGATTTGGACTGGGGGCCCCACGTGGGATAACCTGATTACCTTTATCTCCCCCAGCGCTTGGAACAGTGCTTAGCACATAATAGGCATTTAACAAATGCCATCATTATTAGTATTATGTGCCAAGCATTGTTCTAAGCACTGGGGGCACGCGCGCATGCACACGCACACACACACACACACACACACACACACACACACACAATCTTTCCTTTTGCACATGACAGATGGACAGTTCTCCAGATTTGTCTTCCCACCCTTCCCACTCCACGTCCAGCCTATCCCCACTAGATGAGGCCCGGAGGGCTTAGTTTGGCCAACCTCAGCAGTGACATTTGCTTGGAGAGGGGGTTGGGAACCTCATGTGCTTGGATGTTGATGAAATGCCCGCCTGGGTTTGCCCTTTCTTGCCAGTATAAAGCCTGTCATGGGTTTAAACCCATTTATGAAGGGAAGCATAGCTAAGGAGAGAGCATCTCTGTTGACTCTTTGCCTCTGACCCTGGTTCCCTGCTCCCTCAAAAACTGAAGATTTCTCCAAAGTCTGGTCGTCATCTCAGGGTGGTACCCTAGGAAGTTAACCTTCTTTCTCTCCCCGGGTATTTTTCCTGGCACCAGTGGCTTCAGAGATGGGTACGTCCCGGGCCGGGTCTGTCTGCTTCTTGACATTTCCAGTAAAGGAATTGCTTTGTTTTGTTGTCTGTCTCCCGCTTCTAGACTGTGAGCCCACTGTTGGGTAGGGACTTTCTCTATATGGTGCCAACTTGTACTTCCCAAGCGCTTAGTACAGTGCTCTGCACACAGTAAGCACTCAATAAATACGATTGAATGAATTGAATGAATACTGCTCTCCCTCCTACTTAGACTATGAGCCCCGTGTGTAGCCTGCTTATATTGTATCTGTCCCAGTGCTTAGTACAGTAGTTAAGTGCTTAACAAATTCCCCAATTATTATAATTATTAGTAGTGGAATCAGTCATGCCTGCAAGAGTGACTCTGCTGTTTTCTTGGGCCCTCTAATAACCTGGAGATGAACTTTCTCAGTTATGCCAGGGTTGGTCACCCTGGCCCCATGAGATCTTCTTCCATCCCAAGCTGGTTGCTATTTTTACATGTCTGTTGCTTGCAAATGGGGCTATACCTTCTTGACTTTGCCAAATTATCCTTTGGAATTTTCCATTTAAGCAGTTCAATGCTTGAGATAACTGGACCATAATAATATTTTAGTTAAGTGTTACAGCACAGTTATTTGTATTTCTTCAGGTTCTCACTCAGGCTAGCAAAGCTTGAATGGTAAGCTTGTTGTGGGCAGGGAATGAGTCTACCAACTCTGTTATATTTTACTCTCCCAAGTGCCCAGTACAGTGCTGTACATACAGTAAGCACTCAATAAGTACGATTGATCATTCAGTCATATTTATTGAGTGCTTACCGTGTGCAGAGCACCGTACTAAGCTCTTGGAAAAGTACAATACAACAATAAACCGACACATTCCCTGCCCATAATGAGCTTACAATCTAGAGAGGGTTGAGTATTGATTGGCATTTCACGCCAAAGATAATTCTCCATGTAATACATTTAGAAAATTCAGGGGAGCTAGAAATATTTTAGCTATTTTAGGAAAAGTCCAGAGAAAACGTGGAAGAGGCAGACCAGCAGCTAGACAGAGACCATAACAACGAGAACCGAAGAACCATAGAAATGTTGCGGATTATGGCAGAGGACAGGATGTTCTGAAGAAAGTATATCCTTGGAGTCGCTCGACAGCACTTAATAATAGAAATATTTTGAAGAGTATTGTATGCAATGCGGTTTCATAATATAGTATCAAAACTTTTCCTTCACGTAGGATGAAAATAATTATCTTGCATTATGGTTGCATTATCAGTTGTATACGTTTGGTGTGTTATTTTGTGGGTATTTTAATTGTATGCGATACTTTCTGAGAAGTACAATGTATTTTCATGCTGAAAATAAGACCACTAATAAACTATAGATCATTTCATCATAATACCAAAGCATTGTAAAATTTAGCATTGATGCTCATTTTAATGCATCAGGCTATCCTGTATATAACCTTCAAAATTCAATAGTATATTTTAATGCTGCTATAGTATGGGTTGTCATAAGGATATAAAAATGAAGAAAGGTACATTTGGGGGTCTGAGACTCGATAGCATGGAGAGAAAATGTGTTCTCATAAAAATGTGATTTCTTTGTTTCCTTTGAGTATTGTCAAAAAATCATTATTAAAAATTTTTGGTAGTTTAATATATGATATACTTTGGCTTATGAATATGTTAAAATAAATATATAAGCAAATGTTGACCTGATTGCTTTAAGCTGAGCAAAATTATGCTACTCGGAAGTGTTTTTCATATAATTTGTTTGATCTTTCTTTAAAGTAATATGAAAAACTGAATTAATGATTTCAGTTTTTACTTCAGGTCTGCATTAACTGTAGTATATGCCTAGCCATTTTTCAGTGTAATGAAATTTTTCTGTCTAAAGGCATTATTATGTATTCTTTGTCCTATTGTGTAACTATAATTCACAAATGAACTTATTCTTTAAAGAATTCATTTAAAGGAGACTAATTATGCATGTATTAAAGTCAGAAAGCCATCTAACCCTGTGAACAATGGAGGAATTCCATTTCTAAAACTCATTTTATGTGGATGACTAGATGCGGTTGATTAGTAACTAGTTTAGAAAATTTTTAAATCTACGGTGGAAGCAAACATGTAGGGTAAAGAAGATTGTCAATGCTCCATCAAAATGTGAACTGAAACATTTTACTGTATATAAAATCACCCCACTGCTTTTATATTTTTATTTTTATTTTGCAAACCCCAAACAGGCAAAGGCTATTGTGTGAAGAGTTAAGTCTAGCATAAAGGGGAAACATGAAAAAACAGAAGGGTTCAACTTCAATTTTTATCAATCAGTCAATCAATCGTATTTATTGAGCGCTTACTGTGTGCAGGGCACTGTACTAAGTGCTTGGGAAGTATAAGTTGGCAACATATAGAGACGGTCCCTACCCAACTGTGGGCTCACAGTCTAGAAGGGGGAGACAGAGAACAAAACAAAGCATATTAACAAAATAAAATAAATAGAATAGATATGTACAAGTAAAATAAATAAATAGAGTAATAAATACGTACAAACATATATACATATATACAGGTGTTGTGGGGAAGGGAAGGAGGTAAGGCTGGGGGGATGGGGAGGGGGAGGCGGGGGAGAGGCGGTGGGGCGGATAAGTGCTTGGATAAGTGAAGTAGCAGTTGGGAGGAGAGAACAATATGGACTTGGATCAATCAGTTGTATTTATTAAGTGCTTACTATATGCACAGCACTGTTCTAAGCACTTGGGAGAATGTATTACAGAGTTGGTAGGCACGTTACCTGTGCACAACGATATTGCGAAGATAGAACTGACAGGTATTGGTGACAGATTGAATATGTGGGCTATTTGAGAGAACCAGCAAACACTCAGTAAATACCACTGACTTACTGCCACCCAATTTGCTAATTAGTTTGATTTTTGGCACCAGTGGTGGGTACACATTGTTACCTTAATGCTCTGTTCTTTCGTGACAAATGAAGCTATCTTGGATTTAGAATATTGCATTCAATGGACTAATTCTTTATTTCTTAAATGTAACTCTCCTGTTTTTCAATTCCTTTTTTAGTGCTCATTTGGAGATGACAAAATTCATTCCTTGTTGTATCCACTAGAACTGGAACTTCGAAAGACTGTACATACATATTGTGGAAGAATGTACAAACTATTTATAAAACAGCTGACAAAAAGCATAAAAGATAGTTATGGTAGACCACCAAGGGAGAGGTGAATTTGGGTGAATCACTCAAATCTACTGGATTAATGTAGCTAAGTCAGCATGTGTGGTTGAAGGATTTTCTTGCACAAAATGTTAATCTTCTTGAACTCATTTATTACATCGCCAGACAAAAATTTAACCCTTATGGGCTAAATGAGAAGCATTTTTGTTATGAAGATTAAAATGGAGCATTGCATCCAGTCAAGGAGATATTTTCGATTTCGGAAGTTTGTAATCACTTGAAACTTTCGTTTCAGTATGTTAAGTATTGGTGCAAATGGTCACTTGCTTTTGTGTCATTCTAGTTTGTGTAAGTCTATCGACTGATTATCAAGTGAATGAAAAGCTCGGGGTATATATTTAGAATGTGCCTCTTACAGAATTTAAAACTCTGAAACTGTGAATGTAGCAATAATTCTGAGTCAGCACTAACCTCACTTTGAGTGTGAGATCAAAAATGTTTACAGGGGCAGAAATTCTATTTTGAAAGAAATGTGATATAACCATTGACAATCTACGTGTGCCTTTCTATGTTTCATCTCTGACCTGTTAAAAATTATTGTGACAATCATGTTTAAAACCTTTTTAGATGAGAAAACTGCACGTTAAAACAAAGTTCTACAAGGAAATTTAATTACTGTAAACCTTTTGGCTTTAGTTAATTCTATATTGTTAAATACTGATTGCTTTTTCATGTATTTCTATGTTAAACTGTCTTGCCCAAACTCAAAAGTAGCTAGATTTTAATGTGCTAACTATGTGGGGCAATTTTTTAACACTTTAAATGGCAATTT